>NC_059167.1:41767306-42378539 GCF_019923935.1 Bubalus bubalis | reverse complement strand
TATCTCTTTTGTGAACATTATCTCCTTTAAGTCTCCAAACAACCCTCTTCTTATCCTCATTATACAGATGAGGGAAAAGAGACTTGGAGACACAGGTAGTGGAGAAGCCAGGATTTGAATTTCATGTGCCTAACTCCCAAGTTTCTGTTATTTTTACACTGGACTTTAATTACACCCCTACCCCTCACCAAATAATATACCCAAATAACATAATCTATTTTTTCTACTACTTCAAAGAGATATGAAATGATAAATGAGCTCCTCAAAATTTAAGTATTCTCCTTCTTAAGGGAAAAGACACTAAAGCGTTAAGAAGTATACGCTTATTGTTTCTTAAAAAAATCTCTGAATGTGTGGCAACAACTGACTACTTCAATGGAAATATGTTAATTTTTGCAGACTATCTATCTCCTCAAGATTCAGAGGGACCCAGGACTCCCCAGCATCTGTGTCAAGGGGAGTCCATCAGCAAGGTTCTGGACATCCCCATCCTTTGCTGCTACTTCTCGTGCTGAACTCTGACATGTGTATCTCATTACTAGACAGACAATAACCAAGAGTTTTAATGGAGGAAAACAAAAACAAAGTGAAGATAAGAAATTTTAAGATGAAATAAAGGATTACTCACTTTATAGTCCCCCCAGAATGCATGAGGAATTTGGTGGTAAATATAGAGGAAAGAAACCAGTATCAGAAGCCTCAAGTCTTGGTTAGAGCCCCAACTCTTCTGCCAACTAGACAGATGTGACCCTAGACAGATGGATTAACTTTTCTGAGTTTCCATTTCTTCATATAGTATTAATAAACCATAGCAGTTTTCACAGAATTTATTGGCCTGTTACTATGTGCCAGGTACTGTTCCAATTGCTTTGCATAAATTAATCATTTACTTCTCATCATGACTCTATAAGATAGATATCTCCTCTTCATTTTACAGACAAAGAAACTGAGATTAGGCTAATAATTACTAAAGCTGAAATTCAAACTCCACTTGTCTAACCCCAGACTCCATACTCTTAAATACCACACTATATTGCCTCCCATCCATAACATAAAATACCTACCTCTCTAGCTATTATTGTGATGATCCAATGAATTAGATAAAAACATCCCATAAACTCTAAAGTATATAATTTTAAATTTTATTATTTTTATATAATGAATGAGAAATCACTTGGTTTATACAAGTGAATAGCTAAATTTCAAGTCAAATGTAAAAACAGGTATAATTAATCTTGAATTCAGGACCTTTTTTAAACTGTTCAGGGGGAGTCCTCTGGTGGCCTAGTGGTTTGGATTTCAGGCTTTCACTGCCATGGCCCCAGGTTCAACCCGTTTGGGGAACTGAGATCTTGTAAGCTGTGCGGATAGAAAAAAAAAAAAATGGGGGAATTCCCTGGTCTGGTGACTAGGACTCCATGCTCTCAATGCAAGGGCCCAGGTTCAACCCCTCCTCAGGGAACTAAGATCCCACAAGCTGTGTAGCATGCACTGCCCCTAAAAAATAACAATTTAATTATTCAGGGAAAGAGAGAACTTAAATGATTCTGGGTGACCCTAGGAGAACCAGTTCAACAGTAAGGAGTAATGCAACTCAAGACAAACAAGAGAGCTTGTATTCCATTTAAAGCATTCCAATCTAAAATTTTTTGAGGGGTAGGTGGGACATGGAGAGAGCAATCCCTGCTTGCCAAACAAAACATGCCTGTAGTATAAACTATAACTACAGGCTCAAAGGCTAGCTTTCCCAGTGGCCCTTGCCCTTTACCTCCATACTAAAAGCAAAAAGGTCAAATACTAAATGGCTATGAGATGTGAAGAAACTAGAAACAAAAGGCTTTTTTGGTTGGTTGGTTGTTTTTAATTTCATATCCTGTTAAAGGAAAAATTCGCACGCTCTGACAATAAGCAAAAATTAGAGCTAGGCCCACAGCCTTAGCCAGAGGTGGCATGACCTGAACTCAGAGAACCATTAATGGAGGACCTTAAGAGCAGGGAATGGAAACAGGAGCAGAGAATGCCTTTCATTCTGGGTGATGTTGGGGAAACATGTGAGCCTGCCTCACCCTTTCTATCCTTGGGGACACTGAAAATAGAACCATAAAATGTTCCCCAAGAGGTATAATCAGGCAGAGTGACTTGCAAAGACAATAAATACTCCATACGTGCTTGAACTATATAAAATATCAAAAGATTTCATGAGAATAAGGAGTCTTCAAGAACACATTAACAAAAGTGTATGGAAAGAAGTCCATTGGAAGTTAACTTCAAGCACAAACCAAATCAAATTTGAGGTCCCAATTCCTGATGCTTGAAGCTCATCCACTTCTCCTATCCCCCAACCCCCTCCTATATACCCCCTGACTCACACACACACAACACCTCAATACACTCACATGCAACCTGAGAAAAACAGCAAAGCCCTAACCAAGGAGGAATTCATCCCCCTCCCTCCAATGTATTTTCAAGCATTTCAAGAACCCCAGGCATCTCCAAACTTCTAGTCCCTTGTGGCATTTAGCTCTATCCCTTCCTGAGAATCATTGGGGAAGACAATCTGATTACATGGGAAACTCTTCCAAAAGTTTGTAGCCAATAAACTCATTTCTATTTTGACTCCTGCCCTCTGGACAGTTAGGAGAAACTTGGCATTATTCATAGATCTTATTTTAAAGGTACTGAAGATAGTTAATGAAGCTAATTTAGCCCTTTGTGTGGTTCTTCTCTTAAAGCGGCCTGGGAAAGAACCAAAAATCACATGCGCTCCCAAATTAAACAGTGTACCCATATGCTGACCAGTGGGGATCCAGTAAGAGCAGAAATAACAGTGTTAGGTTTTAATAGTCACCAAGAAGGGATAAAGATTCATTAATGTGTTGCCTAGCTAACACTGGATATTGATAAAGACAATAATAATACAAAAGACTTCAAGATATTAATACAGTAAACTTTATTTTTGTTTGACAGTTTTTACTAATGAGATTATTAAAAGTAGAATAATTACATAAACAAAAAATGTTCATCATTTCCTATGAGAAGCCTTGCTATTCAGAACACAGACCCTAACCCAGACAGCATCATCCAGCTGTTGTCAGCCACACTTAGTGCAAGTTAAGAAAAAGGAAGAAAATGAACAGCCCTAATTCATTCATTCAACAGTCATTTAAATACTAGTGTCCTACAGATAGGTGGAATGTCTTCCCTCGAGGAGCTCACGAGACTGATATTGTCTTCAGGTGAACAAGTCTTTCAAAAGAAACTTCTTTCTTTCAAAAGAAAACTAGTGTTCCAGACAATGATTTGCCCCCTACATGTGCTATCCACCCACCTCCATGCAACTATCTGCCCAGGAGGCTGCCCAACATGAACTATATTGAGAGGTTCCCATGTACTCTGCTTCCCATTGGGTTCTTCCAACAGAACCTGCCTTTCTGGCAGGAAATGAGGAATGGTGAGGGGGCAGGCAGTGAGTTCACCCTCATGAGGTCACTTTCAGACCCAACGGCATAACAACACAGCTACAACTAGTCCTGAGTATTCCCAATATCTCCAGCTTTGTAGATCAGCCCTATGAAATAAACTGCCCTTGATGAATGGGTGTACCATCTACTTTTTGTTATGACCCTGGCTGATATATCAAGATAAAGTGAAAATGTTAATGGCTCCCCTGACTTTTCTTTACCGCAAATATTTTCTCAGCTTTCTCTCCATGCAATCCTTCTTCACACTAACTTTCAAAATGCCTGGGTGCTTACCTGGCACTATTTTCAAATTCTTCCCCAAATTGGCAAACCTGTTTAGTAGACCCCAGCCAAGTAGGAGAAACTTCATGAAATAGCACCAAGGTAAATCTAAAAGAAACTGATGTAGACTAGCTTTGTTTTGTAACATGATTGATGACCAAGCTCTAACTTGTATACACTTTGTAGTGTTCTGAAGTGGGGAGGAAAAGTAGGTTTTCTTTAATTAGAAAAAGAAGAAGAAGAAGGCTATTATTTCTTCTTCACATCTCTAATTCAAAGAGATTAGCAACTTTCATATTTTTAACTTCAAGAAAATTTGCCTCAGGACAATGACAGCCAGTTTCCAAATGAACATAAGAGATGCAACTCACTCGGAAGGTTCAGGCTGAAAAGTTCCAGTAAATAATGCAGGAAAGGAAAAAGGAGGACTTCAAATATTTAAAAGATCAGCATCTATGAGGAAACAACACTGAAGAGGATTCCCAAAAGTAAATCTGAAAAACCAGCTAAAATCTAGAACCATCAGAGAGTATGTGCTCACAAGCATATGTCACACACACATAAAGAACAAAATGGACTCCTTCATCTATATTGAAGAGAACGTAATCTAATGAATCTGGAAAAAGGCTAGTAATTGGGGAATGTGGCTCTCAAAATATTTAGCATGCTTACTGGGGGCAGAAGCACAATATTCAAGGCATCTCCCTTCCAACTGTAAAGAGACAAAGACCACTTCCCTAACCTAACTGACCTGCAATCTGAGTCATGGAGGGATCCAGGCTCTGAGAGGAGGCCTTCAACAAGGCAGGAACCCTGCATTTTATGTGAAACAGTTTGGGATTCCAGGTCCATGGGGAACATGAGAAAATGTCTATGATAGGTTTCTCATAGACCTCAACCATCATGACTTGTATTGGATGAGGTTGAACATTCTTAGGTGCCTGGCAACATACAATCTTTAATAAAAGATGATCTGTATGTGTACAGATGTGTGTGGTAAGACTATTAAAATGATAACATAAATCCAACAAGAAATAATAAGATGCAAAACGAAAGAAAACAGCACCCTATGCACTACTCTAAGTGAGGTCCTCAGACACAGTAACAGTGTCTCTAGGGGACAGGTTGGAAATACAGACTAGGGCCTTAGACCGCTGAGTTAGAATCTGTCGCTTAACAAGAACCCCAGGTGATTTGTATTCACATTAAATTTGAAAACACTTCTCTAAAATATTTCCTACACAGGGCCTTCTTAATAAATTAAGCACATAGGAAAGAATCAGTAGGAAAGAAGGGAAACTAAGAAATGCTGAATGTCTTCTAAGGCAAGATACTGCAAGGATATTTCATATGTGCTAACTGTTTAGTCTCCAAAATGACCCTGAAATGTCAAAAGTATAATTTCTACTTTATAGAGGAGGAAATTGAGGCTCAAAAAGGTCAATAAATTAACCTAAGCTGCCCCTGAGAAAACCGTAATGGAAAAGGACACATGTACCCCAAAGTTCATTGCAGCACTATTTACAATAGCTAGGACATGGAAGCAACCTAGATGTCCACTTACAGATGAATGGATAAAAAAGCTGTGGTACATATATACAGTGGAGTATTACTCATCCACAAAAAGGAACACATTTGAGTCAGTTCTAATGAAGTGGATGAACCTAGAGCCTATTATACACAGTGAAGTAAGTCAGAAAGAGAAGAACAAATATATATTAATGCATACATATGGAATCTAGAAAGATGGTACTGATGCACCAATTTGCAGGGCAGCAATAAAGATGTATACATAGAGAACAGAGTTGTGGACACAGAGGGGGAAGAAGAGGGTGGGACAAATGGAGAGAGGAACACGGTAAAATATACACTACCATATGTAAAACAGATAGCCAATGGGATTTGCTGTATGACTCAAGGAGCTCAAACTGGTGCTCTGTGACAGCCTAGGCAATGGCAACCACTCCAGTACTTTTGCCTGGAAAATCCCATGGACGGAGGAGCCTGGTAGGCCGCAGTCCATGGGGTTGCTAAGAGTCGGACATGACTGAGAGGCTTCACTTTCACTTTTCACTTTCAAGAACTGGAGAAGGAAATGGCAACCCACTCCAGTGTTCTTGCCTGGAGAATCCCAGGGATGGGGGAGCCTGGTGGGCTGCCGTCTATGGGGCCACAGAGAGTCAGACATGACTGAAGCAACTTAGCAGCAGCAGCAGCAGAGGGGTGGGATGGGGTGGCAAGTAGGAGGGAGGTTCAGGAGGGAGGGGACATATGTATACCTATGGCTGATTCATGTTGATGTATGGCAGAAATCAATACAACATTGTAAAGAAAGTAAGCTTCAATTAAAAATTAATTTTTTAAAGAAGATACATAGAGCAATGTCCCTCTCTGATCCTACCTTCTAAATAACCAATGTTAATAGCTTAAGACATTACAGTTTTTTTTTATCAGTGTCCTCAAAACTACACACATCTCTCTCCCTCTCCACATAGACACACAAAAAATTTTCCCCAACTTTGCATGCTCAGAAGGAATTGTATTATGCACATGATCCTGAAAACTTATTTTTTCACTTAATGATAAGTCATGGATTGTGAGAAAAAATTAACCTAAGCTAAGAGTCAAAGTCTGATAGGGTTGGCCCCAAAGTCCACCAGGCCACCTTGTCTGCCTGCCTCAGAGCATGGAGGCTGTGACCAGACACTGGGCCCTGGTAAGAACATGGAGCAAAATGCATGCATCAGTTCAGTTCAGTTCATGAACTCAGTCATGTCCGACTCTTTGCGACCCCATGAATTGCAGCACGCCAGGCCTCGCTGTCCATCACCAACTCCCAGATACCAGAACTGAATATCCCTTCTGTTAAAATGAAAAATGGAATTGACCATGGGGCCCTAGGATGCAGATATTTCTGAATCATCACAACTTCACTCCATCTTATCCCCAGGTTAAAAAGAAAAAAATCCACCTAGCTTGATGGTTTGGGGCTTGAAGGCCTTTTCTGTTATCCCTTTCCAAATACAATCCCACATACCTCCCCCCACAAACAACCACAACCCAAAGTGATCACAATATAAGGCTGACATTTTGGTATGATTTCTACAGCCTAATAATAATAATAGCAGCTAATACATTGAGTCAGACATTATTCTAAGCACTATTCATGAACTACCAAATACATGAAGGAAGATTTATTGATAAATGCATTTTATAATGAAGAAACAGAAGCAAGGAGAGATTAAGTAAATTGACCAAGAACATTCAGCTAGTAAGTGGAAGAGTCAGCATTTGAACTCAGAGTTTTGGCTCTAAGCTCTCAACCACAATACTATTCTTTACCCCCAAGGGGAGCAGAGGTTCAAGGGTGAACAAGGAACCCAAAATATAGAAGTCCCAAAAAGCTTTCTGGGCATACTTTTATCCATCATTAGCACAATTAATTCAATCCCTTTCATTGTTTAAATTCAAAACAAAGAAGGAAAGACAGGAAGGGCAGCAAACACATACCAAGGTAACTATTATTGGGAAGATGGGAGGAGGCAAGACAGAATTGGGAAAAAAAAAAAAGTTGTTGTGGGAAGACAGCAGGAGGCAGAAGCCTGGCCAGACTGATGGAATCAGACAAGAATATGAACCAAGTCATTGCTACTAAATACCAAAGGGCCTACAAAGGCCTGTGGTATAGGCTGGTGTTGCTTGCTTGGCTGGCAGACCATTTATTTTGGCTCTGACCTTTGAAGAATGCTAAATAATGATGATAATAATGGATGGGCAGCAGGCCTGCAATCTCTGTGGTTTGGCAAGTGTGTCCTGGAACTGCACGTCCCTGCCCATGGTCAGAGGGACGCTCCCACTCCTTGGGGAAGGTTCTTCATGTGGAGTTTTAAGCAGCACTGTCCTGACCCACCCTCAAGGTCCAAACTGCAAGAAATCTGATTGCAAGCCAAAGTGGACTCTCCAGGAGAAGGTAACTATTCTTCTTCCCCCAACATAATTGTTCAAATTAACACTTGTTAATTTTCCTCATATCACTCCAATTGCACAGAAAGGGACCCAACCAAAAGAGAACAGAATAACTTCCATGAATCATCATCTAGTTTGACCAAATCTGTAACTCAGTGGACACATTTGTCTGGGAGAAAGGATTCAAGGTGCACAGTATTCAATTCACAAAGCCTTTACCATCAAGTGGGAAGAATCTTCAGGGTCAGGAAATGGTGGAGAGTGTTAAAAGAGTTGTTGCAAGGGAAATCTGAGTTGTGCTCAAACATTATGCTAAGAGAATCTACTGAAGGTCACTGTAAGAAATAGTCACATGAATATCATTTTGCATTTGTTTTCAAACTGCTGGAGAGATTGCTTTGTGTGCTATAAGGAATCCACATGAGGAAAGTGTTTTAGAATTTAGTACCCCTGGAGGAAACATTACCTTCTCTGGAAACCTGGAATGGTTTCTCTATTTTGATCACAAGACCTATATAATTTACTCTTTCCCTCTTCCATTGGCTTCCAATAATCTCAGTAAATACAGTTAAACAAAGCAATTACATTAAGTAATTAATTTAGGGTGGCTTCCCAGGTGGCACAGTGGTAAAGAATCTGCCTGCCAGTGCAGGAGATGCAAGAGACACAGGTTCAACCCCTGGGTCAGGAAAATCCCCTGGGGTAGGAAATGGCAATCCACTCCAGTATCTGGCTGGAAAATGTCATGGAGAGAGGAGACTGGCGGGCGACAGTCCACGAGGTCACAAAGGGTCAGACGCGACTGAGGGCCACACGCACAGTTGACTTATGTGTGCTTAACTGGGTGTGCTTTCATTCTGCTTTCCTTTGCCCTGGTTTTTAATTTCTAAGTTATTAATCTTATCGAATAAATATTCTTGGAGGTATAATTCCTAGAATTTCCCATAAAAAGTAAATAGGCACTCGGTACAAGTAAAACAAAATTGAGACCTAACAGGCATCAAGTGAATAGTCACGTTAAGTAGGGCAATGATAATGATGGAGTATATTCTAAGAAGGAATATCATATATGAAATGAGTCGCCAGTCCAGGTTCGATGCATGATACTGGATGCTTGGGGCTGGTGCACTGGGACGACCCAGAGGGATGGTGTGGGGAGGGAGGGAGGAGGGTTCAGGATGGGGAACACATGTATACCTGTGGCAGATTCATTTGATATATGGCAAAACCAATACAATATTGTAAAGTTAAATAAAATAAAATAAAATAAAAAATAGAATGTCAAGGAAGTCCAATAACCATATCCCAGAAGGAACTAGTGAAAGAAGAGTGAATGTGTGAGGAACCAGAAGATCTTCCTTAAACTTTAAAAGACTGTAATATCAAAAGAAGGAGAAAATTCAGAATTTAGAAAGGGTAGGTTGTGATTAAATATATGAAAAAAATCTTCCCAATGACCACAATGGTCCAGGAATGAAAAGGGCTAATTTGTGAAACAATGGGATACTCAAGTGGAGGTTAGAAAACTATCTCCTATGAATGTTGAAGAGCAGAATTATGCTTGGGTTGGGAGGTGACTACAATAAGTAACACCTAGGTAGAGGGTCTCTGAAATCTGAGGTTCAGGAGCAGGAACCTCTTAACTTTAACTGCTAGGGAAACTATAGATTTCTTCACCTTCCCCAAGAACATAAATATTATATTCAACAAAAGATGAAGTTAAAAACAGAATCCCCAGAGACAAAAGGATTGGTACAACTCTGACTTAGGGAACTCTTGCTTGCTTCAAAACGTATTTCCAAGAAAATAGATTTCCTGCCCTTGTGGAGTAGGACAGGGAAGTAAAAAAAGAACTTCATAAAACAACTAAGGAATATCCATTCTGGTCCATCCACCAAATGTGGGTTCTCAGACACACCTCTAGTTCCCATCCATCATCTTCACAAGGCCCCTTCAGGCACACACTGACTTGGGGCTACCAGAGCAGCTTACATCCATTCTCCATGCAATCTGCCAGCTTCCCCCTGCACTGCATGATGTCTGATGTAAGGGCAGCCAGAGACAGATTCACGTGATCTTTTATATAACATTTTAGACATACATTCAGAGCTCTATACCACACACTGAGCTTCCCAGGTGGTGCTAGTGGTAAAGAACCCGCCTGCGAATGCAGGAGATGTTAAGAGACGCAGGTTCAATCCCTGGGTTAGGAAGATCCCCTAGACAAGGGCATGGCAACCCCCTCCAGTATTCTTGCCTGGAGAATCCCATGGACAGAGGAGCCTGGCAGGCTACAGTCCATGGGGTCGCACAGAGTTGAAAGCAACTTAACTTCACACGACTGAAGCAACTTAGCATGCAAGCACATACTACACACTATGGAGAAGCAAATGTAGTGCCAAGACCCAATATACGCTTTCATGAACAGATGATCTTATTACAAATCTAGAGTATAATTCAAAAGGCAGAAAAACTGACCAAGAATATTTGTCTTTTGGAAAATAAATATCTGATTGCAATCTCTTTGTTCAAGTTTTCATTCCTTGTTAAGTACCAACATGTAGTCATTCCTGACACTCCCCAAAGTTATAAATGTCATAACTAGTGTGTTCAACAAAAGACTAATATGAAAACAGAAACACTCTCCTGGATCTAAATACAGAAATGCCAGCCAATAGTTCAGCAAACTATTGGCAGAAGGTTTCAAGGAAGGGCAAATAATTTCTAACAGAACAGAAACTAATCTAGCCCAGGATATATACTCAGTTGGTAAGGTAATTTGTCACAAAACACACCCATCCACTTTACACACCGTCAAAACATGGAATGGGAGGCATTAACACTGTCTTAAATGGGGTAATAGAAAAGAAGGGGAGAAAAAGATAATGACCGTTTCCAAGAGATACCAGAGTAAGGATGGTCCCTGGCTGCTTTGCAAGGTATTAATAGATGCTGGACTCTCCATTCTTGGACCAGACAGCAGCCTGCAACATCAGGGACTGTCCTGACCACCGGTGCCTTGGATGGCTCTGCTCACTTTCACTCTCCAATTCACGAGTCTTCCCTTCCACTTCTTCTGGGAGGATATATTACTTATTCCTACAGCTTAAGTTTTAGCTCTTCAAAGCATTCTGGAATACTCTGTGCTTATGACAACATATGATGTAGTAATTTTGAAAAGTAAGTCATGTTTGCCTAACTCCAACTCAAGTTTCACATCTCAACTTGATCCATGAAGTCTTCCCTAAAAGCTGCCCCTCCCCATGTAAACTGGGTTCTTCCTATTTTTCTTTCTCACAGTCTATTTTCTTCACAGCATTTATTACAATCTGTATATAGATATTTGTGTATGTTTGTTTAACGTTGGTCTCTCCCATTTGTCTAAGCTCCATGAAGGGAGGGGGCATGTATCTGTTCACCTCTGTATTTCTAATATCTACCCTATCTGATGAAAATGAATGTTGAATGAATAAATGAACAAATGAATATATAATGTCAACATCCTGTTCTCCTACTAATCTGCCATATTCAAGACAGAAATGTCCACCCAAGAAATGAATATGTACCAAATAGAAACCCTGAAACTGCTCAATCACTACTCAATCATATCATGACATTGGCACATCTTGGAGAGTGTGAAATACCACTTACTTTCCCTCTTATGCTTTATTTAGATTTATTCTTCCTTCCACTTCTGTGTGCTGCCATTATGAAAGAGATTGGTGTTCCCCATCGTGAACTGAGGCCCTGGGACAGAAGACCTTTACCCTTTTACTTTGCTTCTATACTTCTTCATACTGATTTTTAGTTTATCTTATTTACATGACTTAGCAACCAAACAACAAATTTCAGGAAACCAATAGACCAGTTGTTTTCAAACAACTGGTACCAACCCATTACCTAATTATGGAATCAATTTAGTGGTTCAAAATATGTTTTTTAAATAGAAGCTAAGAGAGTATTCTTGCCTGGAGAATTCCATGGACAGTCCATGGGATCGCAAAGAGTGAGACATGGCTGAGTGGCTAACATTTTCACTTTCACTTTTCAAGAGAATGGAATGAAAAGCACTGCAAGTAGAAAACATAAGCATTGTTTTGTGAAACTTTTCAGAGTGTGTTTGCCCCTGTATATTACATGTTATCTTACAATATAAAACACATTTTACATGAGTCATGGTCCAAAATTTTAAGAAACTTTAACTTAAATTAACTAATAGTAGGGGAAATCTCGATAGCAATCTATAAATAGGTAGTTTATAGGTCAATGCTTATTTATAATTCCAGCTTTCCTTTCATTAAATATTAACAAGTTTCCTAAAATCTGCATAGAAAAATCTGATTCCTAATACTTTCAGCCTTAAACTATGCTGAGATTCTCTAGTTCTTGATACTGAGGCTAAAAATCTAACCTGTCCCAGAATCAGGCCAAAGCAGTCTTGTCTTCAGCTATAGGAATGTGGCCCTTTCCCCTTATGGATTCATCCTATTTCCTCTTTAATTCCTCTCCTCACCAGAAAAAGCCCTTCTCAATTCTCCCCTATCTAATAAGCAGATCTAATACTTCTCTTCTGAGCTACCCTTTGAAATCTCTCCAACTATGATTGAATCCTAGTTCTTTCTTTGTACTCTGAGGTCTCCTCTCCCTATCCCTAACTCACCCTTTGTGATGTAATAAAAAATACATACTTGATTTTTGTTCTAGAACCTAAAACCCTTAGATCCTCTGGCATGATGAGCATCTTTTATATGCTAGTGAGAAGACTGGTAACTAGAAGCTCCCACCTAGCTTCAGAATGGAGGCTGGTCCCTAGAAGGAGCAATGCATGGACTAGAGTATTGGGACTTTCAGCCCAACCCACTCCCACACCGTCACCTCCAGGGAGGAGAGAGGGGCTAGAATTAAATCAATAACCAATAGACCATGATTTAATCAATTGTGCTTACATAATGAAGCCTCCATCAAAAAAAACCCCAAAAAACTCTAAACAACAGGATTTGGAGAATTTTGATTTGGTAAACAAAACAAAGTGCTGGCAGGTTTGCACACATGAAGAAGGTATAGAAGTTCTGTGGTCCTTTCTCACCCAGTACCTTCTCCTATGCATCTCCTCCATTTGGCCGTTCCTGAGTTGTATTGTTTACAATAAACCAGTAATGGTAATTAGAGAGTAATAGTAAGTATTCTAGAGTTCCGTGAGTCACTCTAGAAAATGACTGAACCTGAAGAGGGAGTTGTGGGAACCCTTAATTTTATAGCTGGTTGGTCAAAAGGGCAGGTGACATGACAACCTAAGACTTGCACCTGGCATCTTAAGTGGTCAGTTTTGTGGGACTGAGTCCTTAACTTTTAGGATCTGACACTAACTCCAGGGAGTGTTAAAACTGAATTGGATTGAACGGATTGAAGGATACCCAGCTGGTATCTGGAGAGCTAGAGAGCTGGTTGGTATCAGAAAAATGCCACACACTGGGTGTCCGAAGTGTTGTAAAAATAGGTCATATCCCTCCTTCCTGCAAAGTTCCAGCCACTTCTCTCTCTCTCAGAGAGAGAGAAATATTCACATAGTTACATTTTCTCATTCCCCAGGCTCCAAGACCATCTCCGCCATAGCTTCTCAATTTTTAGTATATATTTGCTGCTGAAAAGGTACCTCATTGCCTTTTCATAAAAATAGGTTTATGATCTGACCTCTGTTCAGTTCTTCTGCCATAAGCTCCTGCTGTTTTGAACACACAGTCCATGCTCCTGTCAAAATAAACTAATTTCAGTTTTATGATAATCCTAAATTCTCTATGCCTCCATGTCTTTGCAAATGCTATTCCACCTGTACTCATTCAACAAACATTTACTGAGTACCAACTGTTGGAGAAGGCAATGGCCACCCACTCCAGTATTCTTGCCTGGAAAATCCCATGGACAGAGAAGCCTGGTGGGCTGCAGTCCATGGGGTCACAAAGAGTTGGACATGACTGAGCAACTTCACTTTCATTTTCCCTTTCATGCATTAGAGAAGGAAATGGCAACCCACTCCAGTGTTCTTGCCTGGAGAATCCCAGGGATGGGGGAGCCTGGTGGGCTGCCGTCTATGGGGTCACACAGAGTCGGACACGACTGAAGTGACTTAGCAGCAACTGTTGGAAAGGTACTATTATAGGTTCTGGGCATATGACAGGAGGGTAAATGAGACCAGAATTCTATACTCTTCTCACTTAATAACTGTGGTTGATTGCTCTTTCACTGAGACTAAAATCAAGCAGCAACTCCTCTGGGAAATTTTCATGGCCTCCTAGAATTGAGTTACATACTCTAACTCTGGGCTCTATCATAGCACTTATTAGTACAACATAGTGGTTAAAACATCAGTTTCCTCATCTCCAAAATGGGAATTGCAAAAATTACTCATTTCATTGGGTTGTTGTAAAAATTTTAAAAGCCTAGAATACAGTTAGTGCACAATAAATGCTGGCCATAGTTACTAGCCAACCAGGAATCAATATCCCACGCCACTCCAGGCTCTTTCCACCTACCATTCCCATGGCCTGGAAAGTTGTTCCTCTGAAATATCTGCTCAAATGTCACCTTATCAGACACTTTCCCACATTCCCTTAAAAGATATTAACACCCCCCACCACTCTCCACCTCACACCCTGCTTTGTTTTTCGTCAAGGCTTTTACCATCTTATGTTATCTTTTCCTTTATTTTCTGTCTCCCTTTAATCAAATGTAAACTCTATGAGAGAAAGCACTTTTTTGTCACTACCCTATCTCCAGTGCCTAGAAAAGTGCCTGGTACAAAGTAAACATTCTATAAAATTTTGCTAATTGGATCAATGCATGCACTAAATGTGGGTTCTTTGAATCATAATATTTTCAGAAGGTACAAAGATTTTATTTTCTTCACAGTATTCAAAATGACAATGAGTCCAATGAATTGTTAAGATTATGGGTTATTTTTTAATTTAATTTTAACATACTTTTAAATTCCCCAGTGTTTTTTAATGAGAAGGTACTGGGTTTTATAACAAGAAAACTAAATCTCAAGGAAACTATAATCATTCTTGATGAAATCACAAAAAACCTGGAGTTTGTAAAAATATGTTTTCACCTATTTAAGATAGAGGCTATTGTCCACATCTATTTATGGCTCTAGGAACCCACAGCTTATCAACTAGCCTCAAAACTAAAACTCACACTTAAAAATTGTTCGTATTCTCATTGCCATTACTTTTAGTCAATATTTACATATTTTAATTACAATACTACAATTAGAAAATACACCATTGATCTTAAATTTCTGGTCAACAAGCAAAAACTCCCACTTAACTACTTTATAACAATATGTAAAGGCTATATAACACCTATCTCCTTTCTCCAGTAGAGAGGAAACTAGGAAACAGAAATTTAAACTAAGACAGCATGAGACTTTAATAAAGTATGAAGAATACAGCTGGGGATAAAAGAGATGTTTCCACCTCATCAAGAGAAATTTGCACCTTTGAACACATTTGACTGAATTCTAATAAGGTGAATGAACCTAGAGCCTAATATACAGAGTAAATCAGAAAGAGAAAGACAAGTACCATATATTCATGCATATGTATGGAATCTAAAAAGATATTAGTGATGATCCTGCTTGCAGGTCAGCAAAGGAGACACAGAAAACAGAGTTGTGGACGTGGTGGGACAAACTGAGAGAGTAGCACTGAAACATATACATTACCATATGTAAAATCAGATAGTCAGTGGGAATTTACTGTATGATGCAGGAAGCTCAAATCTGGTGCTGACAACCTAGAGGGGTGGGATGGGGTGGGAGGGAGTATCAAGAGGGAGGGGATATATGTATATCTATATTAAAAAGCAGAGACATTATTTTGCCAACAAAGGTCCATCTAGTCAAGGCTACGGTTTTTCCAGTGGTCATGTATGGATGTGAGAGTTGGACTGTGAAGAAAGCTGAGCGCTGAAGAATTGATGCTTTTGAACTGTGGCGTTGAAGACTCTTGAGAGTCCCTTGGACTGCAAGCAGATCCAACCAGTCCATTCTAAACGAGATCAGCCCTGGGATTTCTTTGGAAGGAATGATGCTAAAGCTGAAACTCCAGTACTTTGGCCACCTCATGCAAAGAGTTGACTCATTGGAAAAGACTCTGATGCTAGGAGGGATTGGGGGCAGGAGGAGAAGGGGACGACAGAGGATGCAATAGCTGGATGGCATCACCAACTCGATGGACGTGAGTTTGAGTGAACTCTGGGAGTTGGTGATGGACAGGGAGGCCTGGAGTGCTGCAATTCATGGGGTCGCAAAGAGTCGCACACGACTGAGCGACTGAACTGAACTGATGGCAGATTCATGTTGACATACGGCAGAAACCAACACAATATTGTAAAGCAATTATCCTCCAACTAAAAATAAATTTTAAAAAAAGAGAAATTTACACCTTTAGAAACACCTCTATTTGGGTAGCCATTTATGTAGTATAGGAATGGACCCAGTTTCATAGGAATGGATCCAGTTTCACTGACTGTCTTGCTCCTTGAACAACTCCTATATAATACTCCTTCGTCTGAAAATATAAGAGGCATGGGATAAAATTCAGAAAGTTTAAGTTGGAGCCCAAGAGGGATAGTCTTTACTAATACCATTACCATGGCAGCTCTGCTAATTCACATGCTTAGACTTATGAGACATGCTTTCATATGTGCATAAGACAGACAAAACCCTTAGCAACTAAGGAAACCAGCACCTGGCACAAATGCCTGGAACCAAGGATTACAGTCACATTGTCAATAACTGGTGTGACACAGACTCCAACTACTCAGAATGCATAGCAGCCATAGGAGAGAAAAGAGAGATATTTGGTAGATCAGCCCTACATAAAAGATAACAACTCTTTAATAAACATATAAATGAATAACTCCTCTGGATTAAGTTTAATTGCAAAATTGATAGACTCCCAAACAGTTATACTAAATAAAAGCCCAAATAATTATTTACATTATCATCAGCAAATTATCACATTGCAAATGACATCACAATTTTTTTCTTAATTCACTTAGGCACCAGACTGCACAGTGGGGATCCAAAGAATCAAAAAGGGATAGTCTCTACAACATGGGGGAGATAGCCAATATTTTATAACTATAAATGGAGTATAACCTTTAAAATCTGTGAAGCATTGTATTGTATACCTATAACTTACATATTGTTCGGCTACTATACTTCAGTTTTTAAAAAGGCGGGGAAGGGGGGATAGCCTCTGTGCTTGAAGACCTCACCAGAGACTAGAGGGAAACATCCTTCAAATATAAAATAATAAGCGTAATAGTGTAGTTGATGTTGTGATCAGACAGGCCAGGGAGTTTGATCAAGGCCAGGTAGGAAGTAGGGGGAGGGTGTCCCTTAAACAGTTTACTACTTAACCCACAGTTCCAGGTGGCCATCCCACAAAAGCATGCCAAAGGACACGGACGGTGAGCGAGCAAACACATGACTGGTTCAGCAGCCAACCATACAACCACCAGTCTCCTCCTACAGATGAGGCACCAACCTTATGAGCAAAGGGCAGCACTGTTTATCTTTTCTTTCGTATAATGTACCAACTAGATGACTAGAGAAACCTAAAAGATCAAATGACCACTCTGACTTCTATCAACACCACCCACTGGGGAAGGAAGAAAAGGTTAAATCACACAAGACAGCATGCACATGACAGGCAGCCATCTGCCCGTGTCAGGGCTCTTGAGTCCACCTGTTCCCTGCAGAAGCTCTGGCTCAAATCTGACATTTATCTAGACAGACTGCAGTATAATTTTTATAGTTAGATATACTATTAATCAACCTCTTTTAATCCAACATAAAGCTTGAAAGAATTAAGCCTATGTAGCATAAACCCCTTAAAAGATTATAATAATTAGAGATACAAAGACATGTAAATATTTGTTAGTCAAACCAAATTCATGTTGCCTGGTATTTTCTTCGGAGCCTGCTCATGTCATTACACTGAAATGTGATATATACAAACCCTGAGTGACTGCAAGTGAAATAATGTGACCCTATATAAACAGTGACAGTTTAAAATTATATTTGCTTGGGTTATTTTTATGCTAGATATCTCAAACAGTTTATTCCAAGCTTAGTACATTTTGTTTTCTAAACAAAACAATGAAGGAGAACATAAAAAAAAACTTAAATAGCAGTACAACAATCATTTTAGTTCTCTGACAAATTCTTTGAGAATTTGTGATTTTTAACTCATCAGTAGTTTTCATTCAACAAATACACATTGTAGTTATTAAAACACATAATAGAAGACTAAATTGTTACAGTATCTCTTTTCACTTTTAAAGGACTTTATAGACTATTTTTTAACTATTATTAACAAAATTAATCCACCTTTGTAAAAAAGAGAATTTATGTCACAAACTTAACCTAAGGCATTCTTTTGGATAGGCAGCAGACTCCTACTTAGCAGTTCAGTTCAGTCACTCAGTCGTGTCTGACTCTTTGTGACCCATGGACTGCAGCAGGCCAGGCTTCCCTGTCCATCACCAACTCCCAGAGCTTGCTCAAACTGATGTCCACTGAGTCGGTGATGCCATCCAACCATCTCATCCTCTGTTGTCCCCTTCTCCTCCTGCCTTCAATCTTTCCCAACATCAGGGACTTTTCCAATGAGTGAGTTCTTTGCATCAGGGGGCTAAAGTATTGGAGCTTCACCTTCAGCATCAGTCCTTTCAATGAACATTCAGGACTGATTTCCATTAGGATTGACTGGTTGGATCTCCTTGAAGTCCAAGGGGCTCTCAAGAGTCTTCTCCAACACCACAGTTTAAAAGCATCAATTCTTCAGTGCTCAGCTTTCTTTATGGTCCAACTCTCACATCCATACATGACTACTGGAATAACCATAGCTTTTACTAGATGGACCTTTGTTGGTGAAGTAATGTCTCTGCTTTTTAATATGCTGTCTAGGTTGGTCATAGCTTTTCTTTCAAGCAGCAAGCATCTTTTAATTTCGTGGCTGCAGTCACCATCTGCAGTGATTTTAGAGGGCCCCAAAATAAAGTCTCTCACTGTTTCCATTGTTTCCCCATCTATTTGCCATGAAGTGATGGGACCAGATGCCATGATCTTAGTTTCCTGAATGTTGAATTTTAAGCCAGCTTTTTCATTCTCCTCTTTCACTTTCATCAAGAGGTTCTTTAGTTCTTCTTTGCTTTCTGCCATAAAGGTGGTGTCATCTGTATATCTGAGATTATTGATATTTCTCCCTGCAATCTTGATTCTACTTTGTGCTTCATCCAGTCTGGCATTTCGCATGATGTACTCTGTTTTTAAAATATAACAGGATAAACCTAAATCATATGATGTGATTCACTGAGAAGGACATCACCCATGTATTTCTTGGAGGGGGGGGGGAGTGAATCTTGATCTGATAATCAGGCAACTATCTTGACACATCCATACTGAGGGAACTTGAGAAAAGAAAAGAGGTCTAGACTCTTCAAAAATGTCAAGGCCATGAAAAACTAAAAAACCTTGGAAATTGTTCTAAAATAAAGAAAACTAAAGAAGTGAAGTGAAAGTGAAGTCGCTCAGTTGTGTCTGACTCTTTGCGACCCCATGTGTAGCCTACCAGATTCCTCCGTCCATGGGATTTTCCAGGCAAGAATACTGGAGTGGGGTGCCATTTCCTTCTCCAGGAGATCTTCCTGACCCAGGGATTGAACCCAGGTCTCCCGCATTGTAGGCAGACACTTTACTGTCTGAGCCACCAGGAAGTCCTAAACTAAAGAAACATGACAGTTAAATGCAATGATTGGATCAGGAAAGAAAGAAAAAAAAACAGAGGAGAAGCTATAAAAGACATTATTAGGGCAATTGGAAAATATGGATACAAACTAATATGCATGCGAGGTAATAGTATTGTATCTATGTGAAAATTATATTTGGTTGTGTTGAATAATGACTTGTTCTCTGGAGATGAAGTATTTGGGGACTATGTCTACAATTAACTCTCAAATGGTACAGGGGAAAAAAGTAGAAAAAAAAGATAAATCAAATGTGGCAAAATGCTTATGAGGACTAAGGTGAAAGACATATGCATGTTCGTTGCCTATTCATATACTTTTTCTATACATTTGGAAATTTTCTTGTAATAAAAATTTGAGAAGACTCACAGAGATTTGTGGTTGCTAAGGGGATGGGATTACTAGATGCAAACTATTACACAAAGAATGGATAAACAACAAGGTTCTACTATATAGCACAAGGAACTATATTCAATATCCTGGAATAAACCATAATGGAATAGAAGGTGAAAATAAATGTTTATATATGTATAACTGAGTCACTTTGCTGTATAGCAGAAAGTAACACAACATTGTAAATCAACTATACTTCAACTAAAAAAATAAATTTTAATTAATTAAAAGCTGAGAAAAAACTTTAAGTGCTACACTGACAATCCGTCTAGGAGTTCTCTGGTGGTCTAGTGGTTAGAACTAGTGCTTCACTGCTGAGGCCTGGGTTCAATCCCTGCTTGGGGAACTGAGATCCTGCAAGCTGCACAGCATGGCCAGAACGACAGCAATAACAAGAGAACCTAACTATATGTGTGATATTCAACTTTGTTGTCAACAAGTAATAATGTGTCATAATTTATAATATTATGCAAAAAAATTTAAGCAAATCAATGAAAATGACTGAATATAAGGTATCCTGCATTAAAACATAGGTTTCTGTGAATTATTCCTAAAGGAAATGTACATTTAAACTTCTTTCTGATAAATTCTTTATCAAATTTTTTCCTAACCATAGCAACTTTATTTGAAAAATGAAAATATTTATAAAAACTAACAAATACTTTGTCATAAAAATGAACATAAATATAACTTAAATTATATAAAGTAGCTCTTTCTCGTTTTTATATTTGTAGACTTCTCTACAGCATGTAGAATTTAAAATATTTTAAATTTTACTGATTGCCTGAATTTTTGCATATATTTTACAAAGCAATTACACAATTTTATAAAAAGAAACAATCAGATATTCTCTGGATATCCTTGTAACCACAGGAGTCATGACCAATTTTACCTTCTCTGTAACTTACTTCAATTATAGGAGATTATGGGCTTTGATGACCACACATAAAGTTCCACAGGGCTCTGTTCCCACTTGATTTAAATAAACACAGTCAAAATTAACAACTGGTTAATAGCCCAGAATGTTGTCTTATGTGGGATGTTACCTAAGATCTTTGAAACAATTATATTATATTTGCATGCTTAAAATAATTAAATCAACATATTGGTCAAAGAGGAACCTGGGTGGCACTCATTAAAATGTATCATTTGAAAGTGATACCTAAAAAAGCCAAACTCCTCTTATGTTGTCCTTAGTAAGACCATACTGATACAAAGCAGGGCACCCAAGTATTAACAGCACAACCTGGGTTTCTAGAAGATGAATTTAAAGAACTTTCCCTGTTTATTATAAGAAACGAAATTACATGGGATTCCCCACTCCTGCTCCCATTATCGCTCCAAAGAAGTTATGATATTCCGTGTCAAATAATTTAATTACAGGGTAAATTACTTTAACATGTCAAATTGCCAAACTGGCAGTTGAACAGTCTACATGTGTGAAATGAAACTTTAGCAAATGTTAACTTTGCCCTTCAGACACCCAAAAAACAAATCTATCTCCTTCTCTGAAAAATTTTACTCTCTAAAAGATTTACTTTTGATGAAATTTAAAAAGAAAAACAATAGAAACTCTGGCTTTTACATTACTCATTTTAGTCACTTATTGTGGGATCTCTTGTCATATAACAGTAAAATGATAACCAGAGAAATATAAAGTTGTAAATTAAGGGTAAAAAGCATGAAGTATACCACACTGGACAACAGAATAGACTGATAATAAAAAATTAAGTAACAAGGCAACTGACAGGATTTACAACACCTATCTCTAACCAGTGTCAAAGGTCTGGCACCTCAGTAGGTCAGCTTCAGAACAGCTTTACAATCCCGTGTTTTATATTTCATAGCAAAGCAGGATCTTTTCAATACTAAGCAATAATTTGATTGGAAATTCTATAGGTATGGCTTTTCCTCTTTAACTTTTTTTCCTGAATGGTAAGGCTATAATCTAATAATGACTAGCTATGATTCCCTAGACAGAGGGGCTTCCCTCATAGTCAGCTGGTAAAGAATCCTCCTGCAAGGTAGGAGACCCCGGTTCGATTCCTGGGTTGGGAAGATCCCCTGGAGAAGGGAAAGGCTAACCACTCCAGTATTCTGGCCTGGAGAATCCCATGGACTGTATAGTCCACGGGATCAAAGAGTCAGACACGACTGAGTGACTTTCACTTTCAGACAGAGTGAGGCAAATGGTACTCCTGTCCCCCTGTCCCTGACCCTGAGCTCCAATTGGAACTCAGATAAAAAATGGGAAAGGAGATTCAACAAAGTCTTGGGGGAAAAAAAAAACAAAAACAAAGCATGGAAATCTGCTCAAACATCCCAATCCAGAAACATCCAACGCTGCCCTTGAGGACCACCTAATGACTGTACTTTCACCTAACCTTAGACATTCCGTGGAATGGGGAGAAAAGCCCACCTGCCAAGGCCCTGAAGTACCCTACTGTACCACATGGTTCCCACTGTATTATGGCTCTCTGTACCTATAGATGACTCCTTATGGGCAGAATCAGCAAGACTGCATCCAAAGAGTACCAGCAATTTCCTCAAGCAGAATATTTTGCAAACCAACAGAGTGGGACTTTATCCAGAGAAGAAAGGTTCAAAATGGCAAATAATAAACAAAATGTATAATAATATGCTTCAGCTTAAATGTCACTCCCTACATCAGGAAGTTATTGCTACCCACAATAAAACTCAGGTTTACCAACAACTGGTAATTGTTTCATTGGTCATTTTTTCTCTTCCTCCCTTCTCTTACTTTAATTCTTTGTACTAATCACATAACCAAAAGTAATCTTTCTCCAAGTCATTCTCTATCATTGCTAAATTTCATTTTCCTTATAGAAATTAATATATATGAAAGTATCTTGCTCATTTGTTTCTTATATTCAATATCTGTCTCTCCCTTCTAGAATATAAGCACCTTGCCTATTCTTATTGCTCTGGGCCCAGTTCTAGTACAGTGCCTGGTTCAATAAACATTGTTGAATAAAGAAATGAAAAGTAATGTTCTTTTTACTATCCTAAATCCATTTGGTGTTCATGGAACTCTGCATCTAGAGTTAGAAAGAAAAAAAAAAAAACGCTTCTAATGAAACCAGCCTAGTCCTTTTCTAGTAACCCAGAGTACCTCACATGCAGAGAAAATATACCTTTTGTTAACTGGAATGAGAATTATAAACTATTATCACATTATTATCATCATCTTAATAATCTGGTGATGGTAACAATAGTGATCATTACCACTTATGAGTTAGGCTATGTATTTATGTACATTAATCTTGGCAACAACTTTACTGGGTAAATATTATTACCTCAATTATACAGACAAAGAAGTTCAGAGGTTAAATAATATCCCAAGGTCACACAGCTCAAGGGTATAAGCTAGGAATCCAAGGTCTGGTCAACATCAGAGGCCATGCTCTTCCTATCACACCATGCTGTGAGATGCTGAGCTGATATCATCTTTTCATTCAACCCTTAGTCTTCATGATCAAGTTCCTTTCCTATCTTCTGATCACTTACCAATTTTGCTACTATTAAAATTAAGAAATTATATCTGTTCATCCAAACTCTAATCTCCAATAGGACTTCTAAAGCATCTGTATACTCAGTAACCAAGAAAAATGTAACGAGAAATATTTTTTCCTTGGTTATTCACTTAGGAGATACCTGAATAAAATATTATTAAATTATTTTTAAATGGCTACATTATTCACTGCTTACTGGCTTCAGTAAAATAGTTCACAAATGTAGTGTTTTTCTAGTCTCACTCCTAGTATTTTCATCTAGAATTTGACCCCAACCTCTTGCTTTTATAATCAAAGGACTTAGAATAATTAAGATGCAAAAAAGTCATAATAGTCTTGCTAAAATGCATCCCAACACTGAAAAAATAAAACTTATAAATTGCTCAACATGCTTTTAAGAGAGTGAACTACTAAAATTTTAATAGGGAAAAATATTTTAAAAAATAAAAATTATATCTATACAGACTAAGTCTAAAAATCAAATTTGAGAAATAGGAAAACTTGATAAATGAGACTTATTATGAGTTTTCATTAAATTTTTCAAAGATACTAAATTAAACACCATCACTTCAAGGGGTGTGGGTTATTTGCAAATTAGGTTATTGCACTTAGTTTTAATGGCAGGAAATATGCAGTGCAACTCTGAAAAGCTTCACAGTGATTTACAGTATATCTGAATCTTTCCTCAGAACCATGGGAGCAGGATTTCATTCTCAGTTCTCACCCTTACTTTTTTTTTGTTCCTTTCTTTTTATTTTCCTTTTTCACTTATGAATTTATTTTAATTAAAACTAAGAGCTTCTACCCAGAAGTAAAAATGTGTGTGGTCAATGAAAAGCTTGGTTACTCCAGGATCTCAATCTAGTGAACACTAAAATTATAAAGTTTATTTTGTCCAACAAATTCCCAATTGCCAAGTTTATTAAGCAAAGTAATTCTAGGAAAGAGAAAGTAGAAATGTGGTGGGTATTTTCACAGGGATAAAAATATCAATTAGCAATACTAGGAGAGTCATGTTACATTACTACACTATAACAAGTACCTTACCCACAGTGTTCCAATATCATTAGGGTTTGAACATAGCTTTCTAGTGTTTTTTTTTTTTTTTTTTTCCAATAATGATTTGTTACTAAAACCCAGAATCTTGAAAACTCCAACAGAAGATTTGGATCATACAAGCATGAGTTTAATTATTATTAGGCAACTCTTTAAAAAATCATAGTCTTAAGAATTTATTTACCCGATAGACCACAGAATCCTAGTGCTAAAGGGTCCTCAAAGATTTAGTAGTCTATATTCACTTATTATGCCAGTGAGGAAACTGAGACGCAGAGACAAAGCCTTCCCCTTATTTACAAACCTGGAGAGAAGTGGCAGCCTGAATCAGACCCAGGTCTGTTTTTCAGTCACATACTCTCAGAGTAAAAATAAATGCATTCTCCTACGAGAAGATACTGTTTTCTTTGGAACAAAGTATTCATGTTCTGTTTTTCTTTAAGTCATTCAAATGTAATACTAATAACAGAGGGAAATGGCTATTTAGCATGTGATGGTTAAGTGATAATTCACTAATTTAATCCAATCCAATTAATTGTCTCCTTTATACCAGATATTGGAAAGATGCTCACAAGAAAGTGATACAATCGCCTCTTTCTTCAGGGAGAGAAGTTTTTAAGATTCCTTTCTGCCAGACTGGGAGCACTTTTTTTATTCTCAACAGATTTGTATGTCCTTCAATACTAAAAAGGCATCTCCACTATCAATTACCAGTGCCTCACTCAGGCCCTAGAAGGGCTGAATGAACCAGGGTCAACTACCTAACGACTATATCCTCCAAAAATTTTGTTGTGTTGTTGCTGCTGTCTTTGCTGTTTGGTGTTTTTATACCTTACAGGGATGTAGAAGTAACATCAACATGTTATAAAAATAAAACCTGCCTTACCCTTTTTATATAACAGATTGTCAAGTAAATGATCCTCTAACTACTCTCCAAGAAAAGTCTCTGAGAGATTAAGACTATGGTCTAAGAGGCTGGCAGTCACCCTTACTTTGTAGAGTTAAGTGGCCTGGTATATGGATCATTGTAAAGTTCTTTGAATTTCTCCAAGTGCCAAACAGATGCTAAATTGCATTATTCAGATTCAAAAGTACATATCTTACTATTAGGAAAATATTCCTACTTATAATACAGATCAGTAGTAATTTTAGTTCCCTTGAATAAGCTTCTAAAGATATGAGGTCAAACATGTGGTAGACCTAAGAGCCCTGGGGTTCATTTAATGAAGCAGGTGGCTTATTTCAGAGAAATCTTAAATCCCTGAGTCTGTCAGGCTATTTGTGTCCAAGTGCTTTGCTTCAAAATGAAATTAAAAGGGGTAGAGTATTTTCAACTCAAGGAAGATAAAATTGAACATACATACATACAATGATCGCATCCTATCAGTTAAGTTCAGTTCAGTCGCTCAGTCGTGTCCGACTCTGTGACCCCATGAACCACAGCACGCCAGGCCTCCCTGTCCATCACCAACTCCTGGAGATTACCCAAACTCATGTCCACTGAGTTGGTGATGCCATCCAGCCATCTCATCCTCTGTTGTCCCCTTCTCCTCCTGCCTTCAATCTTTCCCAACATCAGGGTCTTTTCAAATGAGTCAGCTCTTCACATCAGGTGGCCAAAATATCAGAGTTTCAGCTTCAACATCAGTCCCTCCAATGAACACCCAGGACAGATTTCCTTTAGGATGGACTGGTTGGATCTCCTTGCAGTCCAAGGGACTCTCAAGAGTCTTCTCCAACACCACAGTTCAAAAGCATCAATTCTTCAGCACTCAGCTTTCTTTATAGTCCAACTCTCACATCCACACACGACTACTGGAAAAACCATAGCCTTGACTAGACAGACCTTTGTTGACAAAGTAATGTCTCTGCTTTTTAATATACTGTCTAGGTTGGTCATAAATTTCCTTCCAAGGAGTAAGCATCTTTTAATTTCACGGCTGCAATGTATTTTTTAAATATGACCAAAGTGACTTTTGCTCCATAATCATCAGTTTAAAAGAATTCAAACAGAAAACTGGTTTGAAAAGGGTTGGATATTTACAATATAAAATATGTTAATGCTTTAGATAGAGAGAGTTCTTATGGAGTAATAAGAAGATAATTAATGAATACTCCAGGAGCAAATGAGCTAAGTAAACATACAGAGTCAAAAAATGCAAGTGACTAATAAAAGATGTGGAAAAGTTGTTTAAACCATATAATAATCAAACATATACCCATGATAGCATCTATCAGAATGGGAAAATTAAAAGATTGATAGAATTTTAGTAAGGCTGTGGGAAATGGACTCTCATGCAATGTTACTGCATATTACAACTGGCCCTTAAACAACATGGATCTGAACTACACATGTCCACTTATACACAGATATTTTTTAATACTAAATGCTATAGTACTACACCATCTGTGTGTTGGTTGAACCCATGGATTCAAAGGAACTGGTATAGGGAGGGTCGATTATAAGTTATATGAGGATTAGCCAATGTGTTGTTCAAGGGTCACCTGTAGGTGGTAATATCTTTCTAGATGACAATTTGACAATGAATTTCAAAAGTTAAAGCAATCAGGAACAAGGCAAGGATGTCCCCTCTTACTATTGCTTTTCAATATCATAGTGGAAGTCCTAGTGAGTGCAGTAAGATGAGAAAAGGAAATGAAAGCTATGCAGATTGCAAAGGAATAAATAAAACTGTCTTTGTTCACAGATGACATGATTATTTAGGTTAAAAATAAATTTTAAAAAAATCAACCAAAAAACTCTAGGAATTAACAAGCAATTATAACAAGGCTGTAGGATACAAGATTAATATACAAACGTCAGTCACGTTCCTATATAACAGCAATGACAAGTAGAATTTGAAATTTAAAACACAATATTATTAACATCAGCAAACAAAAAATGAAATACTTAACTAAATCAAATAAAATACAATCAGTACAAGGAAAACTAAAAAACTGATGAACAAAATAAAAGAATTAAATAACTGAAGAAATAGTCCATGTTAATGGATAGGAAGATTCAACAATGTCAAGACATTAGTTCTTCCAAACTTGATCTATAGATTCAATGCAATCCCAATCAAAATCCCAGCAAGTTATTTTGTGGTTATCAACAGATTCTAAAGTTTATATGGAGGGGCAGGAGATCCAGAATAGCCAACATAATGTTGCAGGAGGGGAATAAAATTGGAGGACTGACACTATCCAACTTCAAGACTTACTATAAAGCTACCGTAATTAAAACAGTGTGGTTAGCAAAAGAAGAGACAGTTCAATCAACAGAATGCTGTTGCTGCTGCTAAGTCGCTTCAGTCGTGTCCGACTCTGTGCGACCCCATAGACGGCAGCTCACCAGGCTCCCCCGTCCCTGGGATTCTCCAGGCAAGAACACTGGAGTGAGTTGTCATTTCCTCCTCCAATGCGTGAAAGTGAAGTCACTCAGTCATGTCCAACTTGTAGCGACCCCATGGACTGCAGCCCACCAGGCTCCTCCGTCCACGGGATTTTCCAGGCAAGAGTACTGGAGTGGGAGAGAGGCCAAAAATAGACTTACATAAATATGTTATGTTATGCTAAGTCACTTCAGTTGTGTCTGACTCTGTGCGACCCCATAGACGGCAGCCCACCAGGCTCCCCCGTCCCTGGGATTCTCCAGGCAAGAACACTGGAGTGGGTTGCCATTTCCTTCTCCAATGCATGAAAGTGAAAAGTGAAAGTGAAGTCACTCAGTCACGTCCGACTCCTAGCGACCCCATGGACTGCAGCCTACCAGGCTCCTCCGTCCATGGGATTTTCCAGGCAAGAGTACTGGAGTGGGGTGCCATTGCCTTCTCCGTACATAAATATACTCAAGTGATATTTTGATAAAGGAGCAAAAGCAACATAATGAGGCAAAGATAGTCTTTTCTCCAAATGGTGCTAGAACAACTGCACATCCACATACCAAAAAAATGAATCTAAACTCAGACCTTAAACCTTTACAAAAATTAACTCAAACTGGATCACAGACCTAAATGTAAAGCATAAAAGTATAAAACTCCTAGAAGATAACATATGCGAAAACCAAGATCACCTAGGATTTGGTGATGACTTTTTAGATACAACACTAAATGCACAGTCCATGAAAAAAAGAATTAATTACCTAGACTTCATTAAAACCAACCATTTCTACTCCACAAAAAACAATGTCAAAAGAATAAAAAGAGAAACTACATACTGGGAGAAAATATTTGCAAAAGACATATCTGATAAAGGACTGTCATCCAGAGCATACAACAAACTCTTAAAACTCAATGATATGGATACAAATAGCCTGATTAAAAAATGGGCCTTAACAGACACCTCATCAAGGAAGATATACAGATGACAAATAAGCATATGAAAAGATGCTCCACATCATGTATTATTGGGGAAGTGCAAATTAAAACAGCAATGAAATACCTATACACACCGATTAAAATCACAGAAAACCAGAATTCCAAACACTGGCAAGGTTGTGGAGCAGTAGGAACTCTCATTCATTGTTGGTGAAAATGCAAAATGGTACACCTACTTTGAAAGACAGTTTGTTTCTTTCAAAATTAACATATTCTTAACATATAATACATTCCAGTAATTGCATTCCTTGGAATTTACCCAAAGGACTTTAAAAATTATGTCAACACAAAAACTAGCACATGGATTTTACAGCAGCTTTATTCAAAACTAACAAAACTTGGAAGCAATCAAGGTGTCCTTCAGTAGGTAAATGGGTAAACAAACTGTTACTAACATACAATAGAGTATCACCCAGGACTAAATGGAAATGAGTTATCAAGATATGAAAAGACACAGAGGAAATTTAAATGCATATTACTAAGTAGAAGAAGCCAATCAAAAAAGGTTATATACTGTATGATTCCAACTGCATGACATTCTGGAAAAAATTAAACTATGGAGACGGTAAAAAGGTCAATTGTCACCAGGGGTAGAGAGGAGAGAAGGAGGAACAGGCAGAACATAGAGGATTCTTAGGGCTGTGAAACTATTCTGTATGATGGTGGATATATGTCATTATATAAACTTGTCCAAACCCATACAGTGTACAACCTCAACAGCTAAATGTAACATAAACGGTGACTATAATATGTCAGTATAGGTTCATCACTTGTAACTAATGTACCCTCTGGTGGAAAATGTTGATAATAAGGGAGGCTATGCATGTGTGGAGGCAAGGGGTATACGGAAAATCTCTGTACTTTCTGGTCAATTTTGCTGTGAAGCCAAAATTGCTCTAAAAAATAAAGTCTATTTATTACTAAAATGAAAATGCCTTTAATCCAATAATTTAGGAAAGAATTGATCAAGTGTGAAAAAAATCTGCATGAATATTCATCAGAGCCTTTTTTATAATAGTGGAAAGCTGGAAACAACCTAAATTTCCATAATAGAAGGTCTAGTTAAATAAATTATGGTAAGTTCTTGGCAGGTGAATTCTTTACCACTAGTGCCACGTAGGAAACCCTGAAAAATATTATTAACTATTAAACTGTATCTACTTATAAGACCAAACAAATTATGGTATGACATAATATTAAACAAGAAAGCAATTAAAAAGAATCTACATTTGAAAGATTCTTTATGTATGCTGCTGCTAAGTCGCTTCAGTCATGTCCGACTCTGTGCAACCCCATAGACGGCAGCCCACCAGGCTCCCCCGTCCCTGGGATTCTCCAGGCAAGAACACCGGAGTGGGTTGCCATTTCCTTCTCCAATGCATGAAAGTGAAAGTGAAAGTGAAGTCACTCAGTCGTGTCCGACTATTCGCGACCCCACGGACTGCAGTACACCAGGCTCCTCCGTCCATGGGATTTTCCAGGCAAGATTTCCAGGCAAGAGTACTGGAGTGGGGTGCCATCACCTTCTTCTTATGTATGCTAATACAGAACAATTCTAAATTTATATTTAAGAGAAAAATTCTCAACTTACATTTTAAGTGACCTATGTATATGTATATATATGTGTGTGTGTGTGTGTATATTCCTGTATTTACACACATAAAATGTTCCTATGTAAATCAGCAAAAGGGGAAACATACGCATATATTACAGTGGACAGAGTATTTCTAGAGGACTCACACAAAAAATCTTTAACAGTGGTTGGTTCTAGGATTGAAGGAAGCCTTACTTTTTTAAAAAAGACACATAGAGAAAAGTATATAAAGATCAATAATCTGTCACAAATAGAATGCCCCTGGAACCACCATCAAGGTCAAGAAAGAAGTATTGCCAGAACTCCAGACCCTTTACATCCCCTACCTAATCATTTCTTTCCCTAATTCCCAAAAGTTAGCCACCATATTAAATTCTATTTTCTAATCTCTGTACAGAGAGTCATTTAGAGTCATTTACAGTCATTTAATCATGATTAAAATGTTAAATTTTGTCAAATGCTTTCCTGTATCAAGATTACTACATTTTATTCTGTCAATATGGTAAATTACATTGATTTCTTTTGATAAATGAAATTTGAAACTGTTGGAATAAACTCAACTTGGCCATGATATATTATCCTATACCCTATTTATTATCCCATTTTTACTGGATTAAATTTACTAATAATTTTGTTAAGAATTGTCTGCATCTAAAATCATGAGGAAGATTAACCTGTACTTCCCTTTTCTTGTAATGTCCATGTCAGATTTGGTACCAAGGAAGCACATTTACTTTGATCTCTGGCCTTATAAAAGAAACTGGGAAATGTTCTCTCTCTTCATATTCTTTGGAAGAATTTGTATATGCTACTTTTGTGTGATGTTCCTATTTTTAGGTTAACCCAATACCTACAACTAAAATGTAAATGAATTAAACCTAAGGACTATACCTAGGGCTTTCTGCTTCCTAAGCATCCAACCCTTTGCTTTGGATGAACAGAACTAGAGAAAACAATCATTATCTTGCCAAAGAGTATAAAATCTGCCAACCTATGAAAAAACATTCAACTCAAATTATTAGGCATACACATGAAAAATTATCATTCATTCCCACTCATTTCATATTTTAGGACATCAGAAAGATCACAGAATGCTGGGGCTGGACCATCTCCAGTGTGCTCCCTGTATCTGCAATACTGAGTACATTACACCACAGGTAACAGCATGGCAGTGTGGAAAATGCATCCACATACTGTGAATCGAATCTGTCTGAGCTGGAAGCCAGGTAACTCCATTCATAAGCGATTTGTCTTTGATCACATTATATAAATTCACTGAGCCTCAATACTTTCCTCTGCAAAACTGAAATAATAGTAATAATAAACCTGTTTTACAAAGCTACCATGAGGTTAGAGATGATGTGTACAAAACATCTAGGTACTTGATTATAAAAGGGGGGAGGGGTTGGGTATCTTTTACTCTCACATAAATTCTAGTACAACTTTAAGTCCATATTTTTCAGTAGTAATCTCCAAATCTTGGTGTCCAGAACGTATCATAAATAGTCTTCATCAGTTAACCTTTTCCCTTGAGTCACTTTGCAGTTTATCTATAATAAATAAAGTTTGTGTCTACAAATACAGCTGTTTCCTTTCTGTTCTCATGGCCACCAACACACTTAAAATCTCATGCAGTTACAGACTCTTCCCTGACTACTAATTTATTTTCCTACCTTACCTACTTTCTTGCTAAACACTTGCCCTAAACTTTTCCAAAATCTCCTAACAGGAAGGTCAGAGGACTGGAGTATTTGGCTAATCTAACATTCAGCCCTGTGAATTTAAAGGAACAGCTGCTCTTACTCTCATTTTAGAAACAGAAGTTGAGGCATGGGGTCGGGGTGGGGGAGGTGGGAAGGGGGTTTCATACAAGTTATACACCAAATTGGTTACAAAGACGGACAAGTTATAGAGAGCCTTCCATTGTTCTGCTTACTGTATCAAATACTAGTCTGGGGCTCAGCACAAGGTTAAGTCTTGATCAATTGGCTACAATCATCTCTATTAAACATAAATGAATGGAAATATTAGATGACAAACCCCTCTGAATTTGGTAGGATTATTTACCATTGTATTGTTATCTTTTATCTTTTCTCTGTATACCATAAAGGTAGAAGGTAAGGGCTATGAACATATGTGGTATATTAATATCACCTACATTGGTCCAGTTAATTCTTTAAATACTGAATAATGTTTATACTATTGCTGTGTGCAAGTCAAAGTTTGGAGACATCAAAACATGGTGACCTAATAATAAAAAGAATCTAAGAATTGCAACAAAAGTCCAAGGCACAACCAGGCATGGCTATGAATTTTCAGCAACAGTGGTTTCATTTGAAACCACTTGGAAACAGTGACCCTTATTCCTCCAAACTGTTGCTCCCTAATTAGTCTTGTTTGCCTCCGTTTATGCTAATGGTAAACATGCATTTAGCCTAAGAAAGGAAATGGGAAAAAAAAAAAGCAGAGGTGACCTAAACAACCTCCGTGAAACAAGGCTTCTAATCGTCAAATAGCTTAGTCATATCATCCAAGTGAATCCAAATCAGTCAAAATCATTAAATAAAAGATTCCATTTCTAATACTACTCCTAAAAAAGACTATAATCAAAGACACAAACACTATCCAGTGTAACTGAAAGAAACCTGGTTCTTTCTTATGATAATACAATATGAACAGTTTTATATTCACATAGTAACAATAGTAGCTTAAATTTTCAAACATTTTTTAAACACAGGCCACCCAATGCTCGAACTAAGCCCTCCTGGTTTTTGTACCAGTGAGCACATGGCTTCAGTCCATGCTCAACACTTAATTAAGAGATTCTTTTCAAAGATTGTACTCTGGATGTATCATCTTTTCTGAGGCCAGGCTGCTGCAGTTCATTAGCAGTCAACATCTGGCTGGAATGTTTTAAACTACTATTTTCCTTAACCATTATATGGATGAGGTTTTTGTTATTCTAAGCAAAATGAAACAATGTCTTTGTATGGACTTCTAAACATAATAATTAGTGACAGTGCAAATTGTTTTCTAATTTTTCTTATACTGTGTAGCAAATTACTATTAAACCATTTAAATTGTAGTTTAAACCTTTGTATAATAGTGAGATTCTTTTCATTTTGTAATGTAGACCATGCCTTTACTTTTTAAATACAAGGTCTCCTTCTAAAGGCCAAGAAATATTTAACTTAAATGTAGTTACATGCGAAGAAAAATTTTCTTTAAACTTTCTCAAGGAAACAGCTCTTAAAAACTCAGAAAAATAAAAACTTGGACATATCTGGCACAGAACTTTGGACACTCCAGTTACTTTGCTTATGAACCTCAAAGGTCTCTTATACACAGTATGGATTTCAAACTTCAAAAACACTCCTCTGAAGAGTATCAACCCGTGTCTACAGAATTAATTTGCCACTGAAATTAAGTTAACTGAATCTGCTCAGGGACTTAAGCGACTAGAAACATCCCTGTAGTCAACTAAGTTTTTAAAAGGAATTTCATGAGGCTGCATAGGCCTCAGCTGACACATATTTACAAGTCTGGCTCAGAGAACTGTTATAATGGACTTATGGGCTCACTCCGCCTGAAATGCCCTTGGGCCCCTCCCAGGACTTTGTGTCAAAGAAAGGCACAGCTTTCTTTGCCTTTAAAATTTTTTAGAACTCACCACTTACTTAAAATCTTCTTCATCCAACTTTACCAAGGAGCCATTCTTACAAACTTATTTCCCATTTACATATAAAATACTTCACCCCTTGGATGGGGCTTCCCTCATAGCTCAGTCAGTAAAGAATCTGCCTGCCATGCAGAAGACCGGGGTTCAATTCCTGGGTTGGGAAGATCCCCTGGAGAAGGAAATGGCAACCCACTTCAGTATTCACACCTGGAGAATCCTATGGACAAAGGAGCCTGACAGGCTATAGTCCATGGAGTCGCAAGAGCTGGACACAACTTAGTGACACCACCACCACCTTGGATGAGATAGGCGCTCAACTATTAAGACTTTGGTTAGTATAGTATTCTACTGTGTGCACTCAAGTTCCATAAGGGCAGTGACTGTTCCTTTTCTTTTTCTTTTTTAAAAAATTGTTTCCTCTCTTGCCAGTATAAGCTACAGTATAGTGCCCCCAGCTGAAAGAACGCAAATCGGTGTAAATCCTATCTTGCTACCCTCAGCTCAAAGCCCTCCAAAGGCTTTGTTTGGCTTGGAATGAAATTCAAACAAGACTGACCATGTGGCCTCTGGCCACCACTCTTACCTCTCCTTCCACCACTCTGCCTTCTCCCTTACTCACCACACCCCATCCACACAGGCCTCTACTATTCCTGGAATGTGACCAGCAGCCTTTCACCTTAGGTCTCTGGCATTTGTGTGCCTTCTGCCTCCTCTCTCTGCTCACTCCCTCAGGTATCACTTCAGATGTCTCCTCCTTAAGACTTCTAACTCCCTATCTAAAATAGCTGCTTCCCCTTTCTACAGCCTATTTTTCTTTCTAGCTCTAGCTGATATTATCTTATATATTCATTTGTATAGCTGTTCATTATCTCCCACCAACACCACAACCACCAGCATGTAAGTGTCATGAAAGCAGAGGCTTCACTGATTTTATTCACCTTCGGTACCTAAAACAATACCTGGCACATAGCAAGTGTTCAATAAATGTCACTGATCGGTTGCCTTCAGGACCCCAGTAAAGGAAAGAATTTGCAGGTAGAAGCCAATCAAACACACCTTACTGGCCAAAACCGGTCTTTAGAATTGCAACCTGTTTTGCAAGCCAGCCAGCTGTCTCTAAGGTCCATAAGAGGAATATAGTCCTTCTTGGCCTCCAAGGACAACTCCAAGAACACACAGAAACTAGAAACAAGTCTGCTGCTACTGCTGCTAACGCTTCAGTCATGTCCGACTCTACGCGACCCTATAGACGATGGCAGCCCACCAGGCTCCTCCGTCCCTGGGATTCTCCAGGCAAGAACACTGGAGTGGGTTGCCATTTCCTTCTCCAATGCATGAAAGTGAAAAGTGAAAGTGAAGTCGCTCAGTCGTGTCCGACTCTTAGCGACCCCATGGACTGCAGCCTACCAGTCTCCTCCGCCCATGGGATTTTCCAGGCAAGAGTACTGGAGTGGAGTCTACAGCAACCTAAATCCTGAGCTAGCAAAGTAGGGGCAGACCTTACAGAATGCCTCCCCAACTAACATTTTCCTGATGGAACATCTCTTGGTTTTTGATAAACTTCATAGACTGTATATATCTCCCAGGACAATACTTTTTAAAAGGTGCTTGTCTATTTAAGAAAAAAATATGCTTACATCCCAAAACCTAAATACTATTGGCCTGCACCCCACAGGCCTACAAGGCCTATGTTTGCCCAATTTCAACACCAAAGAAAGAGCCCCAAGTCAGCAACAGTGACATCTATGGTTTAATGAATGGGGAAGCTTACATGTCTGAAGCAGGGTCCTGGAGCAATACCCCACCGCATATCACGGTTGGCGGTAGCAGTCTTAGCTCCTGGGGTTGGGGGAAGGGGAGATGACAAGTTATAGGGGAATTGATGTCAGGTGAGCTCATTAGTTACCAGGAAAACCAGTAGAAAGGCATGACCTTCACCACCCCTTTGATAAGAACAATCACCAGCTGGTGCCTGGGGCATAGATAGGAAGGTCAGTTATTTGCACAGGATACTAATAAAACAGGGACTGTAATAGTAGAGGTTGTACAGAGAGCAAGAGAACAGCCATCATGAGAGGCCTGACCATACAACAACACTGGTAAGGAAACAGTGTCTGTAATACTGGGACACCAGGCATCCACAGAGAAGACTCAGTGTACTACTATGTAAAGTAACTGCTTGTTAACAACCCTACTAATTGTTCAATGGTCAAGAAAAGTAAAAGCTCAGTAGTAAAGAATCTGCCTGCCAATGCAGGAGACACAGGTTCAATCTTTGATCTGGGAAGATCCCATATGCTGCAGAGCAACTAAGCCTGTGTGCCACAACTACTGAGCCTGTGCTTTGAAGTGCATGAGTTGCAACTATTGAGCCCAGGTCCCTTAACTACAGAAGCCTGCACGCCCTAGAGCCTGTGCTCCATAACAAGAGAAGCCACCACAATGAGAAGCCAGAGTACCCCAACTGGAGAGTAGGCCCTGTTCGCCACATCTAGAGAAAAGCCCAACCAGCAATGAAGACCCAGCACAGCCATAAAGAAAAAAAATTATTTTTTTAAAAAAGAAAGGCAATTGTTCTAAGTATTTTTCGTTGTATTTCTAAGTTACTTATTTAGTGGGATTTTTTACTGTGTTTTTGTAACATTGTAGGAAATTAGATTGGAGAAGACAATGGCACCCCACTCCAGTACTCTTGCCTGGAAAATCCCATGGACAGAGGAGCCTGGTGGGCTGCAGTCCATGGGGTCGCTAAGAGTCAGACATGACTGAGCGACTTCCCTTTTCCTTTTCACTTTCATGCATTGGAGAAGGCAATGGCAACCCACTCCAGTGTTCTTGCCTGGAGAATCCCAGGGACGGGGGAGCCTGGTGGGCTGCCGTCTATGGGGTCGCACAGAGTCGGACACGATTGAAGCGACTTAGCAGCAGCAGCAGCAGGAAATTAGATATTCTAAGTTGAAGAGCAACACATTGTAGTTTTTCCTATTTAAAATAATAAGAAATAGAACTCCACATAAATGATTTTGTGCAGAACATCTGATTTTTTTTAGATGTTTTGATTTTTAGAATTGCAACCTGTTTTGCAAGCCAGCCAGCTGTCTCTAAGGTCCATAGAGGAATTCAGTCCTTTCTTCTTGGCCTCCGAGGACAACTCCAAGAACATACAGAAACTAGACACAAGTCTAGTGTTTTGAGAGCAACCTAAATCCTGAGCTAGCAAAGTAGGGGCAGACCTTACAGAATGTCTTCCCAGCTAACATTTTCCTGATAGAACATCTTTTGGTTTTTGATACTTAAACTTCATAGAATGTATATATCTCCCAGTATAATACTTTTTAAAAGGTGCTTGTTTATTTAAGAAAAAAATATGCTTACATCCCCAAACCTAAATACTATTGGCTCGCACCCATTAAGCAAAAGATGCCTGCATGTTCTTGGATTCACCCAAAACCCACCAACAAGCCTCTCCCCAGGCCTTTCTGATTTGGTGACAGTCTAGCAGCTCATCTGTTCCCAGTCTCTAACTTTGACTCACTGAATCTCTTCTCATGTCTTCATCTTCTAGTTACCTTTCATTTCACTCACCTTTCTTCTCCTTTTCTTAATTTTTACCAAGTGAATATATACATATAATCTAAAGGATTGAAGGAGCTAAAAGGCTTACAACAAAAAAAAGCAGTCCCTAGCTCTCACCATCTCATCTTCATCCTCAGTACAGTGCACCCACTTTCAACTAGCTCTTGCTTTAAATTATCAGATAATCTGAGTAAAATGCTATTTCCTAGATATTCCATATTAATTTCACCTACTGCCTTCTTATGATAAAGGAGAATTTTAGCTGTCTTACACCTACCTTTCCCCCAATCTTTCTCAATAAATTTATTCCAAAAAAGTTTGGTTAAATCTGTATTCGGTATATTAATTATTGAGATTATTGTTTATTTATGAGCCAAATAATGAAAAATAATTGATTTCCTTTCTGGGACAACTTTTCCCTATATTTAATAATTGCTGAATTTCCTCATTTGCTTAGTTTAATTTGAACATCCAGCTAAGCCTTCCCATACCCTATAAAAACTCTGCAAAAATCATTCTCAATTCATTTTCCAACACAGTCAAATATGTCAGATTTATCAATTCTTTATTTTCCTGATAAGATTTATCAATTCCATTTTTTCTTCCCCCATCAGGTTCTAATCTGTACTGAGTGTTTTCTAAGTTTCTGGGTGTTGTGGATGTTATTCTGGGATTTCCCATCACTGATGTTCTATAAATACCCAACTCCTCTCTCCTGTATTAGATTTCCCATCTCCAAGTTCCCATGTCAACTTGTTTCTTGGTTTACTCCCGAGTTTTGGTTGATTACATGTTGTAGACTTTTAGAATTTGCATGTTTGAGAGTGTTTTATTCTATCCTTTTACTTGATCAGTTCATTTATCCTAAGCTAAACTTCATTCATATTTTGAAGACATTACTTTGTTGCCTTCCATCTTCCAAAGCTATTTTTAATATTTTCATTCCTGTTCCTTTGATTATGATCTTTTTCCATCTTTTCTCTTGCTCTCTCAATCAGTTTTGAGTGTTTTCTACTAATATTCAAGTTTCAAAATTCCCAGACAATATACTTTGGTTGGTTTTCTCTCATTTTTTAAATGGAAGGAAAAGGTTCTTTTTTTTTTTAACTGAGGAATAATTTGGGTTTTTTCTTTTTTCATTTATTATGCTGAATACCCTATGAACACCTTTAAACTTGAAAATACATATTTTTATTTTGGAGAAATGTTATTTTAAAAAATAAAAATTTTCTGGGAATGCCCTGACAGTCCAGTAGTTAGGACTTGGTGCTTTCACTTCACTTCAGTTGCCCAGGTTCAATACATGGTCAAGCCATACAGCGAGGCCAAAATGATAATAACAATAATAATAATGATAATTCTCTAGTGATTGTTTATTCTGTTTCTTCTTACCGGTTGAATATTGTATTTCCAGGATTGATCTGTAAGTTTTCTTATTTTTCTCTCTTTTATTGTCCATCCCTTTTTCCTACTTTATCAGAATTCTTCCAGCCTTTATACTGAACTTTTTTTTTCAGCTATCATATTTTTAATATCCAAAAGCTCTTTCTTACTGTTTGCTCCTTTTTAAAAAGTAACATTCTATTTTTTTTTCAACATTTTACTCTCTGAAAACAACAGGATGACGTTGAAGGAATTTTCTGCTCTCAGTATTGTCTTCTGTTTCCTCTGAGTTCCTTTTTCCTTTGTTTACTTCATGTTGAAGGCCTTCTTCCAAAGACCAATTATCTTTTGACAGCCTATCATCCTTAAGAGTGAGTCACTAAAAAGCTGACTAGCAGCTTTGTAAATGGGTTTCTAATATGGTCATAGAGTAGCTGGAGAATTTCGGTGGAAGAGGGCCACCAAATGTCAGTATTTATGGGTCTTTTCTCTAGGATGGTTCATCATGGTTCAGTTTCCTCTGAGAAGGATCTTCTAATATCCCTGCTGGGGTTTGGAGTGGTAAGGCTGCCAGTATGCTAGAGCTGATCAGAGAAAGGGAGTTGTACTGTTCAGAGGCAGAAACTCCTTTAATCTCCTAGTTTTCAATTCTATTCTGCTGCAGCCTTTCTCAGTGCTCAATGTCCCCAAGTCCAGATAATCTTTGTTTCTCCAGAGACTCCTACAAAGGTGGTGGGAAATGGCTTCCTTATTTAGCCAGGTAAGAGTGGGCTCTGAGGGTCTGGCTGCTCTTCATAAAGACTTTCAAATAAATTTCCACTCACCGTGTCACCCTGCTTCTTGCAATACCCAGTGCCTCTAATTCCTAAGCCTTTCCAGAGAGCTGTGAGTCAGCTTGCTTTCCATCTGCACCACTCTCCACAGGCACTTGGCTTTGACCTTTCTACCACTCTGCTAAGTCATGCACCATCTTTACACCCACTTTCCATCTTTGTATCTTGTGGTTTAGGGTTATTTATTAATATGTCTCCTTGATTTATCAAAGATGGAGCTTATGCCTTCTTTTCTTGCTTTCCCTATTTGGAGATGATTTTTTGAGAAAAAAATAATGAATGAGGGGTAAAGAAAGAGAGTAGGTATCTGTTTATTCAGATGGTGGCTCAGAATCCGCCTGCAATGCGGGAGACCTGGGTTCAATCCCTGGGTTGGGAAGATATTTTGGAGAAGGGAACAGCTACCCACTCCAGTATTCTGGCCTGGAGAATCCCCATGGACAGAGGAGTCTGGTGGTCTATAGTTCATGGAGTCGCAAAGAATCGGACATGACTGACCAACTAAACATGGCACAGTCATCTTGAAACTAGAAGTCTATAGCATTTTCAATTTCACAGATCTTTTATCACAACATAGTCTTCTGTCAGTTCCACTTTGATTCATAATTTGTCTTCCAGACTTTCTGGGTAACTAACCATCTTATTTTACTGGTTTCAGATATGTGACATTTAGTTATTAGTAAATTAACAAGTTCCACACCTATCTATCATATCCCATTTGTAGTAACTGTCGTCTGCAATTGAATAGGGTACTGAATTTACATATAACTGGGAGGAGACTGTTTACTAATTGAAAGGGCATTAGTTACCAGTGTCTCATGGGCTTTTGGAGAAGGCAATGGCAACCCACTCCAGTACTCTTGCCTGGAAAATCCCATGGACAGAGGAGCCTGGTAGGCTGCAGTCCATGAGGTCGCTAAGAGACAGACATGACTGAGCGACTTCATTTTCACTTTTCACTTTCATGCATTGGAGAAGGAAATGGCAACCCACTCCAGTGTTCTTGCCTGGAGAATCCCAGGGACAAGGGAGTCTGGTGGGCTGCCGTCTATGGGGTCGCACAGAGTTGGACACGACTGAAGTGACTTAGCAGCATGGGCTTTTTCCTATTAGATAGGCTGACCATTCTTTGCTTGCCTTCCTGTCCCTCCATTCTCACACTTCTCTGTACCACCAGGAAACTGATTTCTGTGAATAACTTCCCTAGCCCTTCCCAACTCACACTATTCCCACCCCTTTCACTCTTTCCCTGCCTCGCTGCATTTCTGGCAACACTACTCTATAGCCGCAGCTCCTGAAGTATAATGGCTTCAGGTTTCACAGGGAAACCCTTCCTAGTTGCTTCCCTTGACCCTCCTCAGGCCTCTGTAGATAGTCTCTTTATTAAACTCCCTTCAGTTATACCCAGTGAGCCATTCATTTCCTATGAAGACACTGACTGATATATAAGCAAAAAAAAAAAAAAAAAAAAAGATTTTGAAATAACTCATCTCTAAAGTCCCTTGAGTTATTGTGTTCTATAATTTTTATAAGAGTCAAGTATATACTTGGCACTTAACTAAAGACTTTGGGCAAATTTGGGGCTTCTTTTCAGTCAAGATTTCTTCTTACTATAGCAAAGAAACTCTTCAAACAAATATGCTCAGGCCCTAGAAAATATAAGCACTGTCAATATAACTTAGACTAACATGAAAAGTTAAGACATACATATTGTTCCCTTTAGGCAAGGGAGTGAGATAGTCCTGGTAAAGTACATTTGTTTTTGTTTTTAATTTTTAAAAATTTAGTACAATTGACATATATTATATCAGCTTTCAGTTCAGTTCAGTCGCTCAGTCGTGTCTGACTCTGCGACCCCATGGAATGCAGCACACCAGGCATCCCTGTCCATCACCAACTCCCGGAGCTTGCTCAAACTCATGTCCACAAGTTGGTGATGCCATCCAACCATCTCATCCTCTGTCGTCCCCTTCTCCTCCTGCCTTCAATCTTTCCCAGCATCAGGGTCTTTTCCAATGAGTCAGTACCTTGCATCAGGTGGAAAAAGTATTGGAGTTTCACCTTCAGCTTCAGTCCTTCCAATGAACATTCAGGATTGATTTCCTTTAGGGGTGACTGGTTGGATCTCCTTGCAGTCAAACAGACTCTTAAGAGTCTTCTCCAACACCAGAGTTCAAAAGCATCAATTCTTTGGTGCTCAGCTTTGTTTATAGTCCAACTCTCACATCCATACATGACTACTGGAAAAGCCATAGCTTTGACTAGATGGACCTTTGTCAGCAAAGTACTGTCTCTGCTTTTTATATTAGCTTTAGGTTATGATATAATGATTCAATATTTGTATGTATTATGAAATGAAATCATCACAAGTTTAACATCCATCACTATACCTGGTTACACAATTTTTTTTCTTGTGATGACAACTTCAAAGATTTACTCTCTTAGAAGCTTTCAAATAAGAAATACAGCACTATTAACTATAGTCACCCCCATTACATATTTATTTAACTGAAAATTTGTACCATTTGATTCCCTTCACCCATTTCACCCATCCCTCACCTCTGGCAACTACTAATCCATTCTCTGTATCTATGAGCTTGGTATTTTATTTTTACTTATTTTTCTTTAGTTGGTGGTGGTTTAGTTGGTAGGTCGTGTTCAACTCTTGCGATCCCATGGACTATGCCCGCCAGGCTCCTCTGTCCATGGGATTCTCCAGGCAGGAATACTGGAGTGGGTTGTCATTTCATTCTCCAGGATACTCCAGGATACTCAGGATTCCTTCCCGAGCCAGGAATCGAACCTATGTCTCCTGCATTGCAGGCAGATGATTTACCAACTAAGCTATGAAGGAAGACACCACATAAAAATGAAATCATTGGGGGAGGAGCCAAGATGGCGGAGGAGTAGGACGGGGAGAACACTTTCTCCCCCACAAATTCATCAAAAGAGCATTTAAACGTTGAGTAAATTCCACAAAACAACTTCTGAATGCCGGCAGAGGACATCAGGCACCCAGAAAAGCAACCCAACTCTTCGAAAGGAGGTAACGCTGTGAACCTCTCTGAGTGACCCTCACAGTAAAGAAACTTTTCATCTTTAACGTAGATGTTTTATCAATGGTGCTGTATAGAAGGAGAAGTTTTGAAACTACTGTAAAAATAAGACCGATAACTGGAAGTAGGAGGCTTAAGTCCAAACCCTGACTCCAAGGAACTCCTGACTCCAAGGAACATTAATTGACAGGAGCTCATCAAACGCCTCCATACCGACACTGAAACCAAGCACCACACAAGGGCCAACAAGTTCCAGGGCAAGACATACCAAGCAAATTCTCCAGCAACAAAGGAACACAGCCCTGAGCTTCAAGATACAGGCTGCCCAAAGTCACCCCAAATCCATAGACATCTCATAACTCATTACTGGACATTTCATTACACTCCAGAGAGAAGAAATACAGCTCCATCCACAAGAACATCGACACAAGCTTCCCTAACCAGGAAACCTTGACAAGCCACCTGTACAAACCCACACACAGTGAGGAAACACCACAATAAAGAGAACTCCACAAACTGCCAGAATACAGAAAGGACACCCCAAACTCAGCAATTTAAACAAGATGAAGAGACAGAGGAATAGCCAGCAGATAAAGGAACAGGATAAATGCCCACCAAACCAAACAAAAGAGGAAGAGATAGGGAATCTACCTGATAAAGAATTCCGAATAATGATAGTGAAATTGATCCAAAATCTTGAAATTAAAATGGAATCACAGATAAATAGCCTGGAGGCAAGGATTGAGAAGATGCAAGAAAGGTTTAACAAGGACTTAGAAGAAATAAAAAAGAGTCAATATATAATGAATAATGCAATAAGTGAAATTAAAAACACTCTGGAGGCAACAAATAGTAGAATAACAGAGGCAGAAGATAGGATTAGTGAATTAGAAGATAGAATGGTAGAAATAAATGAATCAGAGAGGATAAAAGAAAAACGAATTAGAAGAAATGAGGACAATCTCAGAGACCTCCAGGACAATATTAAACGCTACAACATTCGAATCATAGGGGTCCCAGAAGAAGAAGACAAAAAGAAAGACCATGAGAAAATACTTGATGAGATAATAGTTGAAAACTTCCCTAAAATGGGGAAGGAAATAATCACCCAAGTCCAAGAAACCCAGAGAGTCCCAAACAGGATAAACCCAAGGCGAAGCACCCCAAGACACATATTAATCAAATTAACAAAGATCAAACACAAAGAACAAATATTAAAAGCAGCAAGGGAAAAACAACAAATAACACACAAGGGAATACCCATAAGGATAACAGCTGATCTTTCAATAGAAACTCTTCAAGCCAGGAGGGAATGGCAAGACATACTTAAAATGATGAAAGAAAATAACCTACAGCCCAGATTATTGTACCCAGCAAGGATCTCGTTCAAGTATGAAGGAGAAATCAAAAGCTTTTCAGACAAGCAAAAGCTGAGAGAATTCTGCACCACCAAACCAGCTCTCCAACAAATACTAAAGGATATTCTCTAGACAGGAAACACAAAAACGGTGTATAAATTCAAACCCAAAACAATAAAGTAAATGGCAACGGGATCATACGTATCAGTAATTACCTTAAACGTAAATGGGTTGAATGCCCCAACCAAAAGACAAAGACTGGCTGAATGGATACAAAAACAAGACCCCTACATATGTTGTCTACAAGAGACCCACCTCAAAACAGGGGACACATACAGACTGAAAGTGAAGGGCTGGAAAAAGATTTTCCATGCAAATAGGGACCAAAAGAAAGCAGGAGTAGCAATACTCATATCAGATAAAATAGACTTTAAAACAAAGACTGTGAAAAGAGACAAAGATGGTCACTACATAATGATCAAAGGATCAATCCAAGAAGAAGATATAACAATTATAAATATATATGCACCCAACACGGGAGCACCGCAGTATGTAAGACAAATGCTAACAAGTATGAAAGGAGAAATTAACAATAACACAATAATAGTGGGAGATTTTAATACCCCACTCACACCTATGGATAGATCAACTAAACAGAAAATTAACAAGGAAACACAAACTTTAAACGATACAATAGACCACTTAGACCTAATTGATATCTATAGGACATTTCATCCCAAAACAATGAATTTCACCTTCTTCTCAAGCGCACATGGAACCTTCTCCAGGATAGATCACATCCTGGGCCATAAAGCTAGCCTTCGTAAATTCAAAAAAATAGAAATCATTCCAAGCATCTTTTCTGACCACAATGCAGTAAGATTAGATCTCAATTACAAGAGAAAAACTATTAAAAATTCCAACATATGGAGGCTGAACAACACGCTGCTGAATAACCAACAAATCACAGAAGAAATCAAAAAAGAAATCAAAATTTGCATAGAAACGAATGAAAATGAAAACACAACAACCCAAAATCTGTGGGACACTGTAAAAGCAGTCCTAAGGGGAAAGTTCATAGCAATACAGGCACACCTCAAGAAACAAGAAAAAAGTCAAATAAATAACCTAACTCTACACCTAAAGCAACTAGAAAAGGAAGAAATGAAGAACCCCAGGGTTAGTAGAAGGAAAGAAATCTTAAAAATTAGGGCAGAAATAAATGCAAAAGAAACAAAAGAGATCATAGCAAAAATCAACAAAACCAAAAGCTGGTTTTTTGAAAGGATAAATAAAATTGACAAACCATTAGCCAGACTCATCAAGAAACAAAGGGAGAAAAATCAAATCAATAAAATTAGAAATGAAAATGGAGAGATCACAACAGACAACACAGAAATACAAAGGATCATAAGAGAGTATTATTAACAATTATATGCCAATAAAATGGACAACGTGGAAGAAATGGACAAATTCTTAGAAAAGTACAACTTTCCAAAACTCGATCAGGAAGAAATAGAAAATCTTAACAGACCCATCACAAGCACAGAAATTGAAACTGTAATCAAAAATCTTCCAGCAAACAAAAGCCCAGGTCCAGATGGCTTCACAGCTGAATTCTACCAAAAATTTAGAGAAGAGCTAACACCTATCCTGCTCAAACTCTTCCAGAAAATTGCAGAGGATGGTAAACTTCCAAACTCATTCTATGAGGCCACCATCACCCTAATACCAAAACCTGACAAAGATCCCACAAAAAAAGAAAACTACAGACCAATATCACTGATGAACATAGATGCAAAAATCCTTAACAAAATTCTAGCAATCAGAATCCAACAACACATTAAAAAGATCATACACCATGACCAAGTGGGCTTTATCCCAGGGATGCAAGGATTCTTCAATATCCGCAAAGCAATCAATGTAATACACCACATTAACAAATTGAAAAATAAAAACCATATGATTATCTCAATAGATGCAGAGAAAGCCTTTGACAAAATTCAACATCCATTTATGATCAAAACTCTCCAGAAAGCAGGAATAGAAGGAACATACCTCAAATAATAAAAGCTATATATGACAAACCCACAGCAAACATTATCCTCAATGGTGAAAAATTGAAAGCATTTCCTCTAAAGTCAGGAACAAGACAAGGGTGCCCACTGTCACCATTACTATTCAACATAGTTTTGGAAGTTTTGGCCACAGCAATCAGAGCAGAAAAAGAAATAAAAGGAATCCAAATTGGAAAAGAAGAAGTAAAGCTCTCACTGTTTGCAGATGACATGATCCTCTACATAGAAAACCCTAAAGACTCCACCAGAAAATTACTAGAACTAATCAATGACTATAGTAAAGTTGCAGGATATAAAATCAACACACAGAAATCACTTGCATTCCTATACACTAATAATAAGAAAACAGAAAGAGAAATTAAGGAAACAATTCCATTCACCATTGCAACGGAAAGAATAAAATACTTAGGAATATATCTACCTAAAGAAACTAAAGACCTATATATAGAAAACTATAAAACACTGGTGAAAGAAATCAAAGAGGACACTAACAGATGGAGAAATATACCATGTTCATGGATTGGAAGAATCAATATAGAGAAAATGAGTATACTACCCAAAGCAATCTATAGATTCAATGCAATCCCTATCAAGCTACCAACAGCATTCTTCACAGAGCTAGAACAAATAATTTCACAATTTGTATGGAAATACAAAAAACCTCGAATAGCCAAAGCGATCTTGAGAAAGAAGAATGGAACTGGAGGAATCAACCTACCTGACTTCAGGCTCTACTACAAAGCCACAGTTATCAAGACAGTATGATACTGGCACAAAGACAGAAATATAGATCAATGGAACAAAATAGAAAGCCCAGAGATAAATCCACGCACATATGGACACCTTATCTTTGACAAAGGAGGCAAGAATATACAATGGATTAAAAACAATCTCTTTAACAACTGGTGCTGGGAAATCTGGTCAACCACTTGTAAAAGAATGAAACTAGAGCACTTTCTAACACCATACACAAAAATAAACTCAAAATGGATTCAAGATCTCAACGTAAGACCAGAAACTATAAAACTCCTAGAGGAGAACATAGGCAAAACACTCTCTGACATACATCACAGCAGGATCCTCTATGACCCACCTCCCAGAATATTGGAAATAAAAGCAAAAATAAACAAATGGGACCTAATTAACCTTAAAAGCTTCTGCACATCAAAGGAAACTATTAGCAAGGTGAAAAGACAGCCTTCAGAATGGGAGAAGATAATAGCAAATGAAGCAACTGACAAACAACTAATCTCCAGAATATACAAGCAACTCCTACAGCTCAACTCCAGAAAAATAAATGACCCAATCAAAAAATAGGCCAAAGAACTAAATAGACATTTCTCCAAAGAAGACATACAGATGGCTAACAAACACATGAAAAGATGCCCAACATCACTCATTATCTGAGAAATGCAAATCAAAACCACTATGAGGTACCATTTCACACCAGTCAGAATGGCTGCGATCCAAAAGTCTACAAGTAATAAATGCTGGAGAGGGTGTGGAGAAAAGGGAACCCTCTTCCACTGTTGGTGGGAATGCAAACTAGTACAGCCACTATGGAGAACAGTGTGGAGATTCCTTAAAAAACTGGAAATAGAACTGCCTTATGACCCAGCAATCCCACTGCTGGGCATACACACTGAGGAAACCAGAAGGGAAAGAGACATGTGTACCCCAATGTTCATCGCAGCATTGTTTATAATAGCCAGGACATGGAAGCAACCTAGATGTCCATCAGCAGATGAATGGATAAGAAAGCTGTGGTACATATACACAATGGAGTATTACTCAGCCATTAAAAAGAATACATTTGAATCAGTTCTAATGAGGTGGATGAAACTGGAGCCTATTATACAGAGTGAAGTAAGCCAGAAAGAAAAACACCAATACAGTATACTAACACATATATATGGAATTTAGAAAGATGGTAACAATAACCCTGTGTACGAGACAGCAAAAGAGACACTGAGGTATAGAACAGTCTTATGGACTCTGTGGGAGAGGGCGAGGGTGGGAAGATTTGGGAGAATGGCATTGAACCTTGTAAAATATCATGTATGAAACGAGTTGCCAGTCTAGGTTCGATGCACGATACTGGATGCTTGGGGCTGGTGCACTGGGACGACCCAGAGGGATGGAATGGGGAGGGAGGAGGGAGGAGGGTTCAGGATAGGGAACACATGTATACCTGTGGCAGATTCATTTTGATATTTGGCAAAAACTAATACAATTATGTAAAGTTTAAAAATAAAATAAAATAAAAATGAAATCATGGATACAACATTTGTCTTTCTCTGTCTGACATTTCACTTTAGCATAATGCCCTCAAGACCCATCCATGTTGTCACAAATGGCAAAAGTTAATAGCTAAATAATATTCCATTGTGTATATACACACACATACACACACCACATCATCTTTATCCATTCATCCATCAATGGTTATATGCTGTTTCCTTTTCTTGGCTATTGTAAATTATGTATATGGGAATGCACATATCTTCCTGAATCAATGCTTTCCTTTTCTTCAAATAAATACCCAGAATTGAAATTGCTGGATCATATGATCCAACCAGTCCATTCTGAAGGAGATCAGCCCTGGGATTTCTTTGGAAGGAATGATGCTAAAGCTGAAACTCCAGTACTTTGGCCACCTCATGCAAAGAGCTGACTCACTGGAAAAGACTCTGATGCTGGGAGGGATTGGGGGCAGAAGGAGAAGGGGACGACAGAGGATGAGATGGCCGGATGGCATCACTGACTCGATGGACGTGAGTCTCAGTGAACTTCGGGAGTTGGTGATGGACAGGGAGGTCTGGCGTGCTGCGATTCATGGGGTCGCAAAGAGTTGGACACGACTGAGCGACTGAACTGAACTGAACTGATGACAATTTTTAATTTTTTTTAGGAATCTCCATACTATTTTTATAGTGGCTGCACCAATCTACATTCCCACTAACAGTGAGCAAGGATTCCATTTTCTTCACACACTCACCAACACTTATTATCTCTTATCTTTTTTATCATAGTCATTCTCACAGACATGATATCTCATTATAGTTTTGATATTCATTTCTCTGATGATTAGTGATGTTGAGCATCCTTTCCTGTGCTTTTTGGCCATTTGTATGTCTCCTTGGGAAAGCTATTCAGATCCTCTGCTCATTTTTTAATTGGATTATTTGGGTTTGGGTTTTTCTTTTTTTTTTTTTTTTGCTATTGAGCTGTATGTGTTCTTTATATTTTTTTTAATATTAACCCCTTGTCAGATAAATGATTTGCAAATATTTTCTCCCTTAGTAGCTTGTCTTTCCATTTCATTGATGGTTTCCTTTGCTGGCAGAAAGTTAGATATAATTCCTTTGTTTTTCGTTTGTTTGTTTGTTTTTATTTTGTTTTGTTTGCTTTTGTTGCCTTTGCTTTTGGTGTCAAATTCAAAAAATCATCACCAAGACCAATGTCAAAGAGCTTACTGTTTAGGTTTTCTTCTACTACTTTTATGGTTTTAGGCCTTGTATTCAACTCTTTAATATATTTTGATTTTTTAGGGGGTGTGGTGTAAGATAAAGGTCCACTTTCATTCTTTTGCATGTGACATCCAGTTTTTCCAACACCATTTACTAAAGAGACTGACCCTTACTCATTGTGTTTTCTTGGCTCCTCTGTTGTAAACTAATTGACCGAATATGCATGGGTTTATTTCTGGACTCTCTATTTTGTTCCATTGATCTATGTATCTGTTTTTATACCCAGTACATTTGCTTTTTTTGACTTTGAGACACAGACAGCCAGAATTAATTCCAAAGTTACAAGGTTTCTTTTTATGTCCTATTCTTCTTTTCCCTTAGATACTCCACCATCAGAAGGCCAGGAAAATGTGAAAAATAAGTTTTACCAATCCTCCCTTTAAAAAGAATGAATTCCTTGACCTCTGTCCCAACCACAGACACAAGATTATCTCTTTTCCAGGCATATCTAGACTTTTTGTATCCACTGAAGTTTTCTACTTTCTCACCTCTCATAGATCCTTCAATTCATTCCTATTTTAAGCTGCTCTTGTCAAGGTTTTCTTCAGCTTCTTTGATGCTAAATTCAATGGATACTTCTGTCTTACTTAACCTCTCAGCAGCATTTGACACCACTGCTACTCTTTCATGAAATATTATTTTCCTTGTCTTTGCTGTTACCTGACTTTTCTACTTTTTCCTCCTCAATGTCTGATTGCTCCTCAGTCTCTTCAAGCAGACATCTCTTCCTCTGTCCATCCCTCAAATCTTCATTCTTTTTGGAACTCTGTCTTAGTCTTCCTTATCTTTCTACCTACATTCTTCCACTGGATGGTCTCCTCCACTCCTATGGCTTCAGAAATCAATTACATACTACTGACTCTCAAGTAGATCATGTCAAGTCTGAATATTCCTCCTGGCTTTCAGAGATACTGTTTGTAGCTAAACACTAGGTAACTCCGTCAGTGTGCCCACAAATTCCTCATACTCATTTTGCTTTCCCTTCAAACCTAATTTTTCATCTATATTCCTTATCCCAGTGAAACATACCAAGCCAGAGACCTGGGTATAATCCTTGGCTCTCTGGGTTCCACATCAATAAATAATCAAGTCTTATTGATTCTGTCGGAGACATACCTTAAATCTATCATCTAATTCTCTCCCCATTCTCACTGCTACTTCCGTAGAAGTGGCATCTCTCTACTGCTAAGACAATTATCCTCAAGTCTAGACCTTATAATAGACCCAGGGAAATCTTTTCAAAATACAGATATAATCAAGTTATCCTCTTCCTAAAGTCTGCAATGGTTTTACAAACTGCTATCCAAATAAAGCACAACTTGCTCAACATGGTTTACAAGGCCAACATCTGGTCTCTTACCCTGTATTTCAAATTATTATGTGTCAGCTAAATTAAGCCTTTTTTAGTTCCTCCAACAAGCCATGATCACTCTTACTCTAGACATCTTCACATGATGTTTCCTTCCCCTGTAACATGACTATCCAATGTTATCAGTGTTATCCGGCTATCAGTAGTTCTTTTTTGGCCTATCAGTACTTCTTGACTAACATCTATGAATTCCTCTGTCTCAGCTTAGATGTACTCAGTTCAGTTCAGTTCAGTCGCTCAGTCGTGTCTGACTCTTTGTGACTCCCCTGACTGCAGCACTCCAGGCCTCCCTGTCCATCACCAGCTCCTGGAGTTTACTCAAACTCATGTCCATTGAGTTGGTGAGGCCATCCAACCATCTCATCCTCTGTTGTCCCTTCTCCTCCCGCCTTCAGTGTTTCCCAGCATCAGGGTCTTTTCCAATTAGTCAGTTCTTCACATCAGGTAGCCAAAGCATTGGAGTTTCAGCTTCAACATCAGTCCTTCCAATGAATATTCAGGACTGATTTCCTTTAAGATGGACTGGTTGGATCTCCTTGCAGTCCAAGAGACTCTCAAGAGTCTTCTCCAACACCACAGTTCAAAAGCATCAATTCTTTGGCACTCAACTTTCTTTATAGTCCAACTCTTACATCCATACATGACTACTGGAAAAACCGTAGCTTTGACTAGATGGACCTTTCTTGGCAAAGTAATGTCTCTGCTTTTTAATATGCTGTCTAGGTTGGTCATAACTTTTCTTCCAAGGAGCAAGTGTCTTTTAATTTCATGGCTGCAGTCACCAGCTGCAGTGATTTTAGAGCCCCCAAAAATAAAGTCTGTCACTGTTTCCACTGTTTCCCCATCTATTTGCCATGAAGAGATGGGACCAGATGCCATGATCTTAGTTTTCTGAATGTTGAGCTTTAAGCCTACTTTTTCACTCTCCTCTTTCAATTTAAGAGACTCTTTTGTTCTTCTTTGCTTTCTGCCATAAGGGTGGTGTCATCTGCATATCTGAGGTTATTGATATTTCTCCTGGCAATCTTGATTCCAGCTTGTGCTTCATCCAGCCCAGCATTTCTCATGATGTACTCTTCACATAAGTTAAATAAGCAGGGAGAAAATATACAGCTTTGGCATACTCCTTTCCCAGTATGGAAACAGTCTGTTGTTCCATGTCCAGTTCTAACTGTTGCTTCTTAACCTGCATACAGATTTCTCAAGAGGCAAGTCAGGTAGTCTGGTATTCCCATCTCTTTCAGAATTTTCCACAGTTTGTCGTGATTCACACAGTCAAAGGCTTTGGCGAAGTCAATAAAGCAGAAATAGATGTTTTCCTGGAACTCTCTTGCCTTTTCAATGATCCAACAGATGTTGGCAATTTGATCACTGGTTCCTCTGCCTTTTCTAAATCCAGCTTGAACATCTGCAAGTTCATGGTTCATGTACTGTTGAAGCCTGGCTTGGAGAATTTCGAGCATTACTAGCATGTGAGATGAGTGAAATTGTGCAGTAGTTTGAGCATTCTTTGGCATTGCTTTTCTTTGGGATTGGAATGAGAACTGACCTTTCCAGTCCCGTGGCCACTGCTGCATTTTCCAAATTTGCTGGCATGTTGAGTGCAACACTTTCACAGCATCATATTTTAGGATCTGAAATAGCTCAACTGGAATTCCATCACCTCCACTAACTTTGTTTGCAGTGATGCTTCCTAAGGCCCACTTGACTTCCCATTCCAGGATGTCTGGCTCTAGGTGAGTAATTACACCATCCTGATTATCTGGGTCGTGAAGATCTTTTTTGTACAGTTCTTCTGTGTATTCTTGCCACCTCTTAATATTTTCTGCTTCTATTAAGGCCATACCATTTCTGTCCTTTATTGTGCCCATCTTTGCATGAAATGTTCCCTTGGTATCTCTAATTTTCTTGAAAAGATCTCTAGTCTTTCCCATTCTATTGTTTTCCTCTATTTCTTTGCATTGATCGCTGAGGAAGACTTTCTTATCTCTCCTTGCTATTCTTTGGAACTCTGCATCCAAATGGGTATATCTTTCCTTTCCTCCTTTGCTTTTCACTTCTTTTCTCTTCACAGCTATTTGTAAGGCCTCCTCAGACAGCCATTTTGCTTTTTTGCATTTCTTTTTCTTGGGATGGTCTTGATCCTTCTCTTCCTGTACAGTGTCATGAACCTCTGTCCATAGTTCTTCAGGCACTGTTTATCAGATCTAATCCCTTGAATCTATTTCTCACTTCCAGTGTATAATCATAAGGCATTTGATTTAGGTCATACCTGAATGGTCTAGTGGTTTTCCTTACTTTCTTCAAGTCTGAATTTGGCAATAAGGATTTGATGATCTGAGCGACAGTCAGCTCCCAGTTTTGTTTTTGCTGACTGTATAGAGTTTCTCCAGCTTTGGCTGCAAAGAATATAATCAATCTGATTTCGGTGTTGACCATCTGGTGATGTCCATGTGTAGAGTCTTCTCTTGTGTTGTTGGAAGAGGGTGTTTGATATGACCAGTGCGTTCTCGGCAAAACTCTATTAGATGTACTATGTTCCCTAAAGCTGGATTAGATCTGCTCCAATAGCACACTAGTATCCACTTATCAAACTCTGTTATAGTTGCCTATTCACTCATCTCTATTCCCTTTTTTAGATCATACATACTATTAATATGAAGGCTAAAACTATACCTATTATATTACCAATGCCTTGAACATTAGCTGGCACAAAGTAGACACTAGGGAAGTAGTGATTGAATGATAAATGAATAAACAAATAAACCACCAGATTAAACATAGCATCAGTGGAAGCAGATTTTACACATGGACTTTCTTTCCCTTACTTTCTCTCTTCTCAAGAAACAAATAATAACAAATTAGTTACCCTTACCTCCAAATAAGCAATTGCTTAGAAAGGACTAATTAGTGCATAGTTACAATGGCAGTTAAAGAGAATTCTATCTGAGCCTTTGCTTTCTTCTTCATTTTTCTCTTTCTTCCTACAAATAAAATTTCTGAACTGAAAGTTTAAGCAGATCGAAGAAAGACATGCAGCTGACTTTCTCTTGATCTGCCTGTTGCCCAGTCTATATTCCTAGACATCTGTAAATGTGCTAGTACATGTACAAGAGATAAAAAAGAACATATGATAATATTTTTTTTGAACCAGACCTCCAAAACATTAATTAAAGCTGAGTATACCTACTCTGAACTGCAAAATCAGAGATTTATGTGAACTTGTAAAGTTGAGGCTTTCTGACCTCTTGTAGAATTTATGTCTTCTTTAAATAAGCATTTCCTCTTTGCAATGAAGTATTTTTTTCAAGTTTATTTTAGTGACTAAGCTGCTGGTATAAATAGATATGTTATTCAGTTCCTTTATTGCCTGGTTTTCACCCTTTTTACCCATTTCTTGTCAAATATTTAACTGAAGGTTTTGGGTGAAAATAAGCAGGCCCAATTATGAAGGCTAGAATTTCTTCCCTGAAGTTCACTTGTTAATAAGGTGATTTAAAAAGATCTCCATGCATTCAATCTCTCCACTTAATCTAAGAGCATTTTGATACAGCTCTTCACATATTTGCTTCCTTTTTGGAAGGTATCAACTACCTTGTAGTTTATCACAAGCAGAACTTGCTAAGTTACAACTCATGCCCCATGTGTGCAGTCCTTTCAGGTAAGACAAAGTTTTTCAATCAAACAAAGGCATTCTAATTTTGAGATTTGGATACTAATACTTTAGAAAGAGAAGATTCTATCAGGTTAAATCTTTCAAATTGGCTACCTTGGATAGGTTCATGCCCAGCACTGTGAGTGTCACCAAGCCAGCACAACAGACCAAAGCACTGGAGCTGGAGAGGCCAGAACTCGGTGGGATGTTTCCATCTACCAAGCAGTTCATTCCAGTCAGGTCACTGAGACCAAAGTGTTCCTAGAATAGAAGGAAAAATAGCACTAGTAACTCTGCTTGGATTCAAGGAGTAGCAGAAAGTTCTTTCATTCCTCAGAGAGCAAAAGCCTCACAATGGACTTATTATGCTACTTATAGAAACAACTTGTGCAATTCAATTTAGTTGAGTCCATACATGACATTTTATTTAATGGCTGTTGGCCACAGGGCTCTATAATTTGAAGACTAATTTTTACTTTGTTGAACAAAAAGCTACTGATCCTTTTCCTAAAATTGCTTTGAATGGTCTTTTTCATGAATATGAATTGATTTAAACAAATATGGAGAAATGTTAAACAATTATAATTCAAGTACTAAGACAAGAAATACACAATTATTACTGAGGCAGGTTAAATCTCTATATAGCACATCCCAACACTCTGTCATTATAAAAGTCTAACACCAAGCAGTGGTTTGTTTCTATGCAGTATTCTATGTAATACTTTTCTTCAGAGGACCTTCCAACCTTTCTCAGTTCTATTTTATTTGTGGAAAAACCTAGGTACCAAAGAGTAAGAGACTTTCCCAAGATTACATATAGGGAAATGGAAGTAGGACTGAGGTCTCTGATTTCTGGTTGAGAACTTCCCCACTGCGGTCAGAAACCTGGGCCAGCATACTGTCACTGTGATTTAATGTAAGTCAGCGATATGAGGAAATCCAGATTTTTACCCGAGTTTATAGATACAATTTAGCCATATGGTAGCTTTCAAGACAGCCAAATTAGAATTCAGCCACAAATGAGAATGCAGACTCTTAAAGCAGGGAAACTCTATTTCTACAAAATAGGAAAGTCCAAAAAAATAATCAGACTCTGATCTCAAGATGGAAAGCTCTAAGATACGTAGATTAACATGTAGGGTGAGGACACTTAGGATTATATCATATCATATCCTTTGTGCTTTGGGATTAAAAATAAATTCAAGGTCACTTCCTTCTCAAGAAAAAGTACCACCATGTTTACAGATTATTCAAAGGGTTCAAGATCAAAGTGCAAAATACTATTATATTACATAATTATGCATTTCATCATACATATTGTTCTAAGGAGAAATTTCAATAAACTAGATAAAATAGCCAAAGTAACAACAAAACTCTGCAAATAAAAGACCAGTTTTTTTCATTTTTTTTAAAAATCTCTTTTTCCCCTAAACTGACGAAACTCATCCACCACAAAAGAAGAGATTTAGTTGGATGCACTTCTCTTGTTGATTTCAAATGATCTAAAAATTTCCTTTCCAGAAATATAAATTATAAACTGAAATATTGCTGCTGCCAATGCCCTTTCACACAGAACATCAGACAGCTTGTTTAAAAAAATCCTTGGAGAACGCTATATATTTAACCATAAACTGATCCACAGGGTGTCTTGAATGTGAATCATACTTACAAACTTATCACGCAATGTTTAAATTAAAATGTACAACAGATTCAAAATGCAAATGGGCTTTGCCAAATTCAGAAATAGTGCTATCCCATAAGGATAACATGTTCAATTTAATATAAACAGATTATCCACTGGAACTTTCTAGTATTTGAATTTGAAGGTTTCTAAAAGGCTAACATTTAAATTACTTCTCTGCCAAACATTCATTACACAGACCTGCTTTTGCACGTAAGCTGTCAAATCAAAAGGGAAGGCTGTAAGACCTGAAATTCTCAAATACAACACAAGGCACATTTGTTCTTTTGGTCACTTTATCCATATGCTACAGAAGGCATGTTGCTACAAGAAAGATGAAATTGTATTTGCCAACAAATGTTTCCAAATACTGTAATTCCCACTAATGCTTGTGACAAGCCAAATGATTTGAAGATTTAAAACCTGCCAGTAACTTTTCCTGTATGTTGTTACCATCTGTCTGGGAAAAAGAAAGGAAGGAAGAGATGGGGGCAGGGGAAGAAAGGGAAGTAGAGAGAAAGAAAGATACATACAGAACCACCATAATTAGAGTACAGGATTATACAACAGAAATAAATGTGATGCATATCTGTAATGGATATGCCACTGAATCCTACGCTACTCATGACAAAGTTTCAGATAGCACCATCAGACAGTAAAGAACACAAGCTCTCTAAAACATGAATTTTAGCAAACAAATCAAATTGACTTAGCAAATCAATTTTGTTTCTTCCTTCATACTTTTTTAATTAGGAGAGAAAGTAGAAATATTTCATCTTCTCATACATGACATTAGAGATATTCAAAGTATTCAGTGTTTCCAGGAAAATTCTTATTTTCCTTATCAAAATCACTATATCTTTTTTTAAACCCCATCTGAAGTAGTAATAACAAAACTAAGTTAGCATTGATTGAATGCCTACTATGTGTCAAGCACTGTGTGATCCTTCCAACAACTCTTTGTTGAGATAATAATAACATATTTCACACACAGCAAATCTGAGACTTAAGGAGTTAAATCAACACAGCTGGGTAGAGTCTAGACTCAAACCCAGGGCTGTCCAGCTCTAAATTCTATTACAGTGTGCACTTACACATCACTGGAACAAAATGTAAGTACTACTACCAGAATGTATCTTTCAAAAGAAAATTTCAACAAAGATTTGAAAACTAGAACAAAGTATCAAATGCACATGACTTATGAACAGGCACTACAGCCCCTGATGAACACCACCCAGAAACAGTCATATCTACTCTATCCCCTGAAATATGTTCATGAGCAAAACAGAGCAGAAACATCAGCACTGAAAGGAGACAAAAATGATATAGTAAATGAAATAAATCTTGATATAATACATATCATAACCTCAACTGCCAGTAGCTGCTTTATACTGATTTACCTGAATTCCTTTAAATCCACATAGGAAATAGTTGTGCCACAGAGGCTTGGTTTTGTCAATCTGGATGTTATTAGCACTAGTACTGAAGTCCCTGCAAAAGCAAACAACAGTTAACTGAAGTCTAGAGGCTTTGTGCCACAGCATGGATGGCTGACTGCTGCCATCTTGTGCCAGGACAATGACACTGACACTGTATTTTCCATTTGCTTCTCACATATGTACTCCAGTCCACCCAAAAAACAACAAACATCTCCAGCTGCTAAAAATTAAGAGAAGCTTTGGTGACCTTAATAACTAAATTACTTTCAACTGGCCCTTTTTACTTCCTGAAAGGGACAGAAATGAATATATTTTAGCATAATCTACACCACTGTATTTCACGATGGCCCTTATTAAGTTGGTATAAACCACATAAATGCCTATCCTTTGGGCCTGCTGTTTGGCATACTTTTTACTAGAACACAAGTACTCAAGGCCTTCTTTCCCCACACTCTCTTCCACCCATCCAATTTTACCATCTGCACAGTTTAAGAAAAAGAAGGAATAAACAAAGCAAATGATGCTTCTAATGGATCATAACTCATTGAGTAAAATGAGATTCCATGATTCTATATGAATATAAAATAACAAATGAATAAATAGCTAAATGAAAGAGAATGGAAAATACTTCCTTAGAGCAAAATGCCAACTAATAGAAGAAATAATAAAAATTGAAAAATCACTATTTGGCAAACTCCATGACAATCATTGCAGAGTACATCATGAGAAACGCTGGGATGGAAGAAGCACAAGCTGGAATCAAGATTGCCGGGAGAAATGTCAATGACCTCAGATATGCAGATGACACCACCCTTATGGCAGAAAGTGAAGAGGAACTAAAAAGCCTCTTGATGAAAGTGAAAGAGGAGAGTGAAAAAGTTGGCTTAAAGCTCAACATTCAGAAAATGAAGATCATGGCATCTGGTCCCATCACTTCATGGGAAATAGATGGGGAAACAGTGGAAACAGTGTCAGACTTTATTTTTTGGGGCTCCAAAATCACTGCAGATGGTGACTGCAGCCATGAAATTAAAAGACGCTTACTCCTTGGAACTAGATAGCATATTGAAAAGCAGAGACATTACTTTGCCAACAAAGGTCCATCTAGTCAAGGCTATGGTTTCTCCAGTGGTCATGTATGGATGCGAGAGTTGGACTGTGAAGAAAGCTGAGTGCTGAAGAACTGATGCTTTTGAACTGTGGTGTTGGAGAAGACTCTTGAGAGTCCCTTGGACTGCAAGGACATTCAACCAGTCCACTCTGAAGGAGATCAGCCCTGGGTGTTCTTTGGAGGGAATGATGCTAAAGCTGAAACTCCAGTACTTTGGCCACCTCATGCGAAGAGTTGACTCATCAGAAAAGACTCTGATGCTGGGAGGGATTGGGGACAGGAGAAGAAGGGGACGACAGAGGATGAGATGGCTGGATGGCATCACCGACTCGATGGACGTGAGTTTGAGTGAACTCCGGGAGATGGTGATGGACAGGGAGGTCTGGCATGCTGCAATTCATGGGGTCGCAAAGAGTCGGACACGACTGAGCGACTCAACTGAACTGAACTGATGACAATCATTTCAGGAAGGACTCATCAATGGATGCTAAAGTTACTGAGTAAAAACTTGATGAGAAACAAGATATCTATATAAACTTGAAGTATTTCCTTACCAGATATCGGCTGAAAAGGAAAAAAAATAGTAACTCGATGGTAATCTGGCGGACAACTCCTTAGCCAAATGATCAAAATTAACAACAGATGGAGGAACATCACATGCCTCCTTGATATGATGCACTGAGGACACATCAGTTAACATGTGGAATTCTTCATACTATTTTTGTGACTTCCTTGAAAGTCAAGTTATTTCAAAATGAAAAATAGATAGGCTTCTAAATCAGCCCAAAGAATAAAATATATGAAGTGGGAGAGGGGTGGAGATCAAATCAAAAGTGAGGAAACAAGTAACATTCCCACATTGACTGAATACTCTTCACATATAGCTTACTAAATAACTACTGTGAGCCACTCACTGCAGCAGGTGCCTTCCAAGCCTTATCTTAATAACATGGACATATTCTCTCCTAAGAAAAATATGGGATGACCACTTAACTGTGCAAGGCATTCACAGGAATATAAAGGTAAAATGTGAAGGGCTTATCTTTTAAGCCTCTGTAATCCAGCCAAGACAGCATGAGCACAAATCACGCTCACATTACCACTGTCATGTGATGGTATGTAACATGGGGTGGGATGCAAGGCCAAGAGGGCACCTGTTGGGCTGCACTCAATAGGCCTGCAAATCTTGTAGCTGCCCAGGCTTGAGATCGAAGAAAGAGCCTAGAGACAGCAACAGAGGTATCAATGGTTTACTGGATCAAGGATCTTACAAGTCTGCAGCAAAACATGCGGCCCCACTGTGTACGGCAGACGAAAGGCAAGACATGGCAGTAATCTTTCTATTCAGGGAAGAAGGAGGCTACCATTTATAGGGGGAATTGATGTCAGGTTGGCTCATCCCCAGCTACTGGAGAAACCAGTAGCTGGGATCTGTGGCAAGCTCATGATTAAGCACTAATTAAGCCCTATGATTAGGGTACAGGTGAAGCGGGACTGGTACAGCAGGACATGTACAGAGAGCAAGAGAATAGCCATTTTGAATGGCCCGACCATACAACAATTTTTATAGTTGGCACATTAGAGTATAAAGGGAAGACCTTCCTGGAGGCTCAGAGAGATCTAGTGACTCTCCAGGGAGCTAAACAGCCTGACTCCAGCTCTCAAACACTTTACTATTACCCACAGGAATTAAAATTTATTGACTATAGTCAATAAGAGGTCCCAGAATTTGGAAAGCAGAAAAGATTATGTTAGCCAAACTGAATGGGCTCTGTCCCAAGATAACCAGATCTTGGAAGTCACCACAAAGAAAAAACAAGGAAGAAGGCTGGGGGACAAGGGTGATGGTATACTAGGGAAACTAGTGGAGGAGGAATTTTGTGTATATGTAGGAAGTTAGATGAGAAATATCAAAGAAAAAGCTAATAATACCCGATCTAATTCCTTCAGACTTAGAAACATAGCTTAAAAACCACAATGTCATGTAACTACACATTTAAGAAAGTGGATAAAACTTTTAAAAAAACATGTTGGCAAACATGTGGAGCAACTGGAACTCCAATACAGTGGTGTGCGAATGTAAAATCATACCACCACTTTCGAAAACAGGCAAATTCTTAAGATAAACCAGACAGTCCACACCTGGGTATTTACCGAACAAAACATGTGTCCATAAATAGATTTGTACACAAATATTCATAGCAGGTCATACCTGAATGGTCCAGTGGTTTTCCTTACTTTCTTCAATTTAAGTCTTAATTTGGCAAAAAAAGAGTTCATGCTCTGAGCCATAGTCAGCTCTCAGTCTTGTTTTTGATGACTGTATAGAGCTTCTCCATCTTTGGCTGCAAAGAATAGAATCAATCTGAATTTGGTATTGACCATCTGGTGATGTCCACATGTAGAGTCTTCTCTTGTGTTGTTGGAAGGGAGTGTTTGCCATGACCAGTGCGTTCTCTTGGCAAAACTCTGTTTGCCTTTGCCCTGCTTCATTTTGTACTCCAAGGTCAAATTTGTCTGTTACTCCAGGTATCTCTCGACTTGCTACTTTTACATTCCAGGCCCCTATAATAAAAAGGACATCTTTTGGGGGTGTTAGTTCTAGAAGGTCTTACAGGTCTTCATAGAACCGTTCAACTTCAGCTTCTTCAGCATTACTGGTCGGGGCATAGACTTGGATTACTGTGATATTGAATGGTTTGCCTTGGAAATGAACAGAGATCATTCTGTCGTTTTTGAGATTCCATCTAAGTTCTGCATTTCAGACTCTTTTCTTGACCATGATGGCTATTCCATTTCTTCAAAGGGATTCTTGCCCACAGTGGTAGATATAATGGTCATCTGAGTTAAATTCCCCCATTCCAGTCCAATTTAGTTTGCTGATTCTTAAAATGTCGATGTTCACTTTTGCTGTCTCCTATTTGACCACTTCCAAATTGCCTTGATTCATGGACCTAACAATCCACGTTCCGATGCAATATTGCTCTTTACAGCATTGGATTTTACTTCAATCACCAGTCACATCCACAACTGGGTGCTGTTTTTGCTATGGCTCCATCTCTTCATTCTTTCTGGAATTATTTCTCCACTGATCTCCAATAGCATATTGGGCACCTACTGACCTGGGGAGTTCATCTTGAAGTGTCCTATCTTTTTGCCTTTCATACTTTTCAGGGTGGCAAATAGATACAAGGGATTATTAGATATGACAGAGTGTCTGAAGAACTATGGATGGAGGTTAATGACGTTTTACAGGAGGCAGACATCAAGACCATCCTCAAGAAAAAGATACGCAAAAAGGCAAAATGGTTGTCTGAGGAGGCCTTACAAATAGCTGTGAAAAGAAGCGAAAGGCAAAGGAGAAAAGGAAAGATATACCCATTTGAATGCAGAGTTTCAAAGAATAGCAAGGAGAGATAAGAAAGCCTTCCTTGGTGATCAGTGCAAAGAAATAGAGGAAAACAATAGAATGGGAAAGACTAGAGATCTCTTCAAGAAAATTAGAGATGCCAAGGGAACATTTCATGCAAAGATGGGCACAATAAAGGACAGAAATGGTATGGACCTAACAGAAGCAGAAGATATTAAGAAGACGTGGCAAGAATACACAGAGGAACTACACAAAAAAGATCTTCACAACCCAGATAATCACGAGATAGCACCTAGAGCCAGATATCCTGGAATGCGAAGTCAAGTGGGCCTTAGGAAGCATCACTATGAACAATGCTAGTGGAGGTGATGGAATTCCATTGAGCTATTTCAAATCCTAAAAGATGATGCTATGAAAGTATTGCACTCAATACACCAGCAAATTTAGAAAACTCAGCAGTGGCCACAGGATTGAAAAAGGTCAGTTCTCATTCCAATCCCAAAGAAAGCCAATGACAAAGAATGCTCAAACTACCACACTATTTCACTCATTTCGCATGCTAACAAAGTAAAATTATCCAAGCCAGGCTTCAACAGTACTTGAACTGTGAACTTCCATCAAGCTGGATTTAGAAAAGACAGAGAAACCAGAGATCAAATTGCCAACATCTGTTGGATCATCAAAAAGGCAAGAGAGTTCCAAAAACCCATCTATTTCTGCTTTATTGACTTCACCAAAGCCTTTGACTGTGTAGATCACAACAAACTGTGGAAAATTCTGAAAGAGATGGGAATACCAGACCACCTTACCTGCCTCCTAAGAAATCTGTATGCAGGTCAAGAAGCAACAGTTAGAACCAGACATGGAACAATAGACTGTTTCCAAATTGGGAAAGGAGTACGTCAAGGCATTATATTGTCACCCTGCTTATTTAATTTATATGCAGAGTACTTCATGAGAAATGCTGGCCTGGATGAAACACAAGCTGGAATCAAGATTGCCGGGAGAAATATCAATAACTTCAGATATGAAGATGACACCACCCTTATGGCAGAAAGCAAAGAAAAACTAAAGAGCCTCTTGACGAAAGTGAAAGAGGAGAATGAAAAAGTTGGCTTAAAACTCAACATTCAGAAAACTAAGATCATGGCATCCAGTCCCATCACTTCATGGCAAATAGATGGGGAAACACTGGAAACAGTGACAGACTTTATTTCGGGGCCGGGGGGCTCCAAAATCACTGCAGCCATGAAATTAAAAGACGCTTGCCCCTTGGAAGAAAAGTTATGACCAACATAGACAGCATATTAAAAAGCAGAGACATTACTTTGTCAACAAAGGTCCATCTAGCCAAAGCTATGGTTTTTCCAGTAGTCATGTTTGGATGCAAGAGTTGCACCATAAAGAAAGCTGAGCACCAAAGAATTAATGCTTTTGAACTACGGTGTTGGAGAAGACTCTTGAGAGTCCCTTGGACTGCAAGGAGATCCCACCAGTCCATCCTAGAGGAATTCAGTCCTGAATATTCATTAGAAGGACTGATGCTGAAGCTGAAGTTCCAATACTTTGGCCACTTTATGGGAAGAACTGACTCATTTGAAAAGACCCTGATACTGGGAAAGATTGAAGGCAGGAGGAGAAGGGGACAACAGAGGAAGAGATGGTTGGATGCCTTCACCAACTCAATGGACATGAGTTTGAGTAAACTCTGGGAGTTGGTGATGGACAGGGAGGCCTGGCGTGCTGCATCAAGAGTCAGACACAAATGAGCGACTGAATTGAACTGAACTGATTCATAGCAGAATTATTCATAATAGCCAAAAGCTGGAAATAATCCAAATATTCATCAATGGTGAATAAAGAAATTATGGGTTCTTCATGCAATGCATGCTAGACAACATGTGGACAATTCTGGAAGGCATGCTGCATATGTCCTAAAGGTCCAGTGGAGTAAAGCCCCTTATTTACACAGGAGCTACCTGCCTTGATAATTCACCTCTGCTTCCCTAGTTGAGTCTCCATCCCCTTTCACTACTGCTCCTGGCACTATTTCCCAAATCCTCTCCCTCCTTCCACGTCTATCTTAGGCTCTGCTTTTGTGGGGAAAAAAGTGAAATTCCCATATTTACCATGTGGGAGTGTTAAGTGAATCTCAGTAAATCAATATAACAAATTATGGCACCCAGTTTTAAATGGTAACAATGACTGAGTGACTGATCTAATCTGATCTGAAGATTTTCTTTAAAGGGTCCTGCTGCTACTGCTGCTGCTGCTAAGTTGCTTCAGTCATGTCCGACTCTGTGCAACCCCATAGACGGAAGCCCACCAGGCTCCCCCGTCCCTGGGATTCTCCAGGCAAGAACACTGGAGTGGGTTGCCATTTCCTTCTCCAATGCATAAAAGTGAAAAGTGAAAGTGAAGTCACTCAGTCGTGTCCGACTCTTTGTGACCCCATGGACTGCAGCCTACCAGCCTCCTCTACCCATGGGATTTTCCAGGCAAGAGTACTGGAGTGGGTTACCATTGCCTTCTCCTTGCTAAGTCGCTTCAGTCGTGCCCGACTCTGTGCGATCCCATAGATGGCAGCCCACCAGGCTCCCCCGTCCCTGGGATTCTCAAGGCAAGAACACTGGAGTGGGATGCCATTTCCTTCTCCATGCCTTCTCGTTAAAGGGTCCTAAATGCACATAACATCTCAATCATGCAAAATAAACAGAAAAATGATCTTTCACAATAACTTTCACCTAAAAGTCAGGAATTTTTATTATCTTGCATAACCTGGTATAGATGCATTATAAAATATTTGCTGAATGAATGAATATTACCGCAAGCAAACTGTCCAATGAACAATAAGCCAAAAATATAATGTGCCAATTACATGCCAAGACCTTTTTTTATAATTAACAAACCAGGTCCTGCTTAATATAAGTAAGCAGGACTTATCCCAGGAATGCAAAGAGTTCAACATTGGAAAATACATTGGTATAATTCATAATATCTTAAAACTTATCTTCAATACTACACAAGCATTTAATAAAATCCAATAATCATTAAGTGACTTTTTTAATCTTAGTAAACCAAGAATTAAAAAACAACAAGAATTAAAAACAACAAACCAAATTAAAAACAACCCTGGTGGTCCAGTTGTTAGGACTTGGCACTTTCACTGCCAGGACCAAGGTTTTAATCCCTGGTCAGGAACTAAGATTCCACAAGTCACGTGGTATAGCCAAAACAATAACAACAACAACAAAAATATGCCCTTAACTTGATAAAGCAAATGTACTAGAAACCTATGTCTACTGTGTTCCAGACTCTATGTTTGACACTGAGGCTAGAGCACTGGAGAGGTGACACAACCTGAAGTCACAGAGCTTACAATCTATGGGAATACTGGCAAGTACTGGAGAAGGGAATGGCAAACCACTTCAGTATTCTTGCCTTGAGAACCCCATGAACAGTATGAAAAGGCAAAATGATAGGATACTAAAAGAGGAACTCCCCAGGTCAGTAGGTGCCCAATATGCTACTGGAGATCAGTGGAGAAATAACTCCAGAAAGAATGAAGGGATGGAGCCAAAGCAAAAAGAATAGCCAGCTGTGGATGTGACTGGTGATAGAAGCAAGGTCTGATGCTGTAAAGAGCAATATTGCACAGGAACCTGGAATGTCAGGTCCATGAATCAAGGCAAATTGGAAGTGGTCAAACAAGAGATGGCAAGAGTGAATGTCGACATTCTAGGAATCAGCGAACTGAAATGGACTGGAATGGGTGAATTTAACTCAGATGACCATTATATCTACTACTGCCGGCAGGAATCCCTCAGAAGAAATGGAGTAGCCATCATGGTCAACAAAAGAGTCCGAAATGCAGTACTTTGATGTAATCTCAAAAACGACAGAATGATCTCTGTTCGTTTCCAAGGCAAACCATTGAATATCACAATAATCCAAGTCTATGCCCCAACCAGTAACGCTGAAGAAGCTGAAGTTGAACAGTTCTATGAAGACCTACAAGACCTTTTAGAACTAACACCCAAAAAAGATGTCCTTTTCATTATAGGGAACTGGAATGCAAAAGTAGGAAGTCAAGAAACACCTGGAGTAACAGGCAAATTTGGCCTTGGAATACAGAATGAAGCAAGGCAAAGACTAATAGAGTTTTGCCAAGAAAATGCACTGGTCATAGAAAACACCCTCTTCCAACAACACAAGAGAAGACTCTACACATGGACATCACCGGATGGTCAACACCGAAATCAGACTGATTCTATTCTTTGCAGCCAAAGATGGAGAAGCTCTATACAGTCAACAAAAACAAGACCAGGAGCTGACTGTGGCTCAGATCATGAACTCCTTATTGCCAAATTCAGACTTAAATTGAAGAAAGTAGAGAAAACCACTAGACCATTCAGGTATGACCTAAATCAAATCCAGTATGATTATACAGTGGAAGTGAGAAATAGATTTAAGGGCCTAGATCTGATAGATAGAGTACCTGATAAACTATGGACGGAGGTTCGTGACATTGTACAGGAGACAGGGATCAAGACCATCCCCATGGAAAAGAAATGCAAAAAAGCAAAATGGCTGTCTGGGGAGGCCTTACAAATAGCTGTGAAAAGAAGAGAAGCGAAAAGCAAAGGAGAAAAGGAAAGATATAAGCATCTGAATGCAGAGTTCCAAAGAATAGCAAGAAGAGATAAGAAAGCCTTCCTCAGCGACCAATGCAAAGAAATAGAGAACAACAGAATGGGCAAGACTAGAGATCTCTTCAAGAAAATTAGAGATACCAAGGGAACATTTCATGCAAAGATGGGCTCGATAAAGGACAGAAATGGTAGAGACCTAACAGAAGCAGAAGATATTAAGAAGAGGTGGCAAGAATACACAGAAGAACTGTACAAAAAAGATCTTCTCAACCCAGATAATCACGATGGTGTGATCACTGACCTAGAGCCAGACATCCTGGAATGTGAAGTCAGGTGGGCCTTAGAAAGCATCACTACGAACAAAGCTAGTGGAGGTGATGGAATTACAGTTGAGCTATTTCAAATCCTGAAAGATGATGCTGTGAAAGTGCTGCACTCAATATGCCAGCAAATTTGGAAATCTCAGCAGTGGCCACAGGACTGGAAAAGGTCAGTTTTCATTCCAATCCCAAAGAAAGGCAATGCCAAAGAATGCTCAGACTCCCACACAATTGCACTCATCTCACATGCTAGTAAAGTAATGCTCAAAATTCTCCAAGCCAGGCTGCAGCAATATGTGAACCATGAACTTCCTGATGTTCAAGCTGGTTTTAGAAAAAGCAGAGGAACCAGAGATTAAATTGCCAACATCTGCTGGATCATGGAAGAAGCAAGAGAGTTCCAGAAAAACATCTATTTCTGCTTTATTGACTATGCCAAAGCCTTTGACTGTGTAGATCACAATAAACTGTGGACAATTCTGAAAGAGATGGGAATACCAGACCACCTGACCTGCCTCTTGAGAAATTTGTATGCAGGTCAGGAAGCAACAGTTAGAACTGGACATGGAACCACAGACTGGTTCCAAATAGGAAAAGGAGTACGTCAAGGCTGTATATTGTCACCCTGCTTATTTAACTTCTATGCAGAGTACATCATGAGAAATGCTGGACTGAAAGAAACACAAGCTGGAATCAAGATTGCCCGGAGAAATATCAATATTTCAACCTCAGATATGCAGATGACACCACCCTTATGGCAGAAAGTGAAGAGGAACTCAAAAGCCTCTTGATGAAAGTGAAAGTGGAGAGTGAAAAAGTTGGCTGAAAGCTCAACATTCAGAAAATGAAGATCATGGCATCCAGTCCCATCACTTCGTGGGAAATAGATGGGGAAACAGTGGAAACAGTGTCAGACTTTATTTTTGGGGGCTCCAAAATCATTTCAGATGGTGACTGCAGCCATGAAATTAAAAGACGCTTATTCCTTGGAAGGAAAGTTATGACCAACCTAGATAGCTTATTCCAAAGCAGAGACATTCCTTTGCCAACAAAGGTTCATGTATCAAGGCTATGGTTTTTCCTGTGGTCATGTATGGATGTGAGAGTTGGACTGTGAAGAAGGCTGAGCGCCAAAGAATTGATGCTTTTGAACTGTGGTGTTGGAGAAGACTCTTGAGAGCTCCTTGGACCGCAAGGAGATCCAACCAGTCCATTCTGAAGGAGATCAGCCCTGGGATTTCTTTGGAAGGAATGATGCTAAAGCTGAAACTCCATTACTTTGGCCACCTCATGTGAAGACTTGACTCATTGGAAAAGACTCTGATGCTGGGAGGGATTGGGGGCAGGAGGAGAAGGGGACAACAGAGGATGAGATAGCTGGATGGCATCACTGACTCGATGGATGTGAGTCTGGGTGAACTCCGGGAGTTGGTGATGGACAGGGAGGCCTGGCGTGCTGCAATTCATGGGGTCGCAAAGAGTTGGACACGACTGAGCGACTGAACTGAACTGAACTGAAGCAGATAATGATTATACAACATGGTAAGATGTTATGATAAGAGAATGAGAGGGTGGCCTAGTAATATAAGAATGGCATATACCTTGACTTTGCTAGAGATAGTTAAGCTCAACAGATGATACATATCTTCTCGGCAAAGATTTATTTTCATCCTTTTTTGACCCAGTATCTAAAATAATGTCAGACATACAATACGTCTTGAGTAAATGTTTCTCAGACTTTACAGGTGGTTCAGTGGTAAAGAATCCACCTGCCAATGCAGGAGACATAGGTTCAGTCCTTGGGTGAAGAAGATCCCCTGGAGAAGGAAATGGCAATCCACTCTAGTATTCTTGCCTGGGAAATCCCATGGACAGTCCATGGCGTAGTAAAGAGTTGGACACAACTTAGTGACTAAACAACAACAACATAAATGTTTCTTAAGTAAATGAATAAAATGAACAAATATTAAATAGAAACAGATTCTTTTGAAGTCAGATACAAATTTTCAATAAATTAAATGACTTATTATAAATTTGATATTTCCTAAAGATACCATTTGAGTACAAATACAAAGACATACACATACATGGTAGCAATTCTAAATACTCACGGGTACAAGGGATTGGTATTGGCCAACTGGAGAACATGTGTTTTCACAGGTTCCACAGCTATTAACATATCTTGTTCTACAGCCATTGGAAGAACAGAATATCCACAGTAATCTATATGCTCTCCTAGAATAAAGAGAAAGCATTTTTTAATCATTGCTGGCATATGAAACATGAGAAACTCAAGTAAGTTGACATATAGGAAAAACTTGACCACTAGCCTGGTTTTAACAGAAAATAAAAATACTAAAGGCAGAAAGTGATTCAATTTTCTTTCTCTCACTGACATCTGAACCAGGAACTTTTCTAGAATAAGTATATTAGTTATTAGTTTCTGCTAATATTTCAACTTCTTTAAATATTCACAAGTTTCTTCCACTTTCTAATTCATAATAATTATATTTGAATATTTATGTTTTGTGACTAGTTATATGGAGCATCAAGAAAAGCAATGTCTCCTTTCTCTGTTGCTCTTTTGAATTAACTTTTTCAATATGGACAATGGAAACCTTTAGCATCCTCTTATATTAATATTATGTGAGTACCACTCTTATCCTTACTAGCCAATGAACTCACTATGGTGAAGACTTGCTTTATTTGTCTTTGTGGCCCAATGAAATGCCTAACAAATTAGACAGACACTGATTAGTTGTGTTGAATGTGCTAGACATAGCTAGGATAAGGAAAAGGAAGCTAGAAAAAATATTTAATTTTATATATAATAAGCAAACAGAAAACTATTCTTTTCATTCTGATTCCTCTAATGAATCATCAGCAGGAATTTTTTTGCCTGCTACCCCATAATGTTCCTCCAAATTACCCATTTAAACTCAAGGTTTGTATTCATAATATTAAAAAAAAATAACAATTCAAGAAAGATGAGCTAAGCAAGCTAACTTATATTTTCCTGAGACTGGTTTGTATATCTGATTGTTTCTCCTGCATTGGCAGGCAGGTACTTTACCACTAGCGCCACCTGGGAAGCCCTATCTGCTTGCTTCTGTGGTAGACATTGATCACCTAAGAAACATAAAATGTACAAAAGACAATTCAACTGCCTGATTACATTTTTAAATAAATATGATTCTACATATTATTCCAGGCAGAACTCTTTTGTTTCTACACTGATGTGTCCTTTAAGAAAATTAGGGTTGTTGTCTTTTTTAATGAATTGACAATGATGAGTGAACAACTCAAATGACAATTCAAAGTTGTCTTTCTCCCCAACTTCCTTCAAAACTACAATGTAGAACAGTGGTTCACAAATAGAAAATGCATATTTGAATAAGTAGAATTCTAGGGAGGTACCAGATTTTGTTGGGAAGGCTACAGTGTGAATGACAGCCTTCTGAGAATGAAGACTCCTCCCTTTGCAAAAACTAATGGAAGCCATCCTGGGGAGCAAGAACTGTTGGCAAGTAAGGAAAAAAACAATGATTACATTTTGGACACTTTAACAGAAAATATAATAATTCTTTTAATAAAGATTGAAATTCATTTCATCCCAAGAACTAATTAAATAACTATCTTAGAACATAATCCCCCTCCTTTTCTTAAAATGAGATAGTCAGCATTCATTGAGTAAGAATTACTTAGTCAGGAAAATTGTTACTCCCCAAACTAAGTGAAACTTGGCTCTCCTCTGAGGATACTGATGCTTTGCAATTCTCTCTCAGTAGCACGGAGTTGGTGATAACCTCCTCCCACTCTGCTGTTTCCAGGACTTTTTCCTGTCCTGTGCTTTGGAGGTTCAAACCACATTTTCTCGTCTCCACCACATTCATCTCTGACTATCTTAGACATTTGCTCCTCTCTGAAGACCTCTGCATCTCATTCCACCCTCTCCATCCCAATCTTGTAAAACAACTCAGTCCAAGGCCCCAGCTTCCTAATCCCTTGACCTCTGGAGAACTTGACCTCCTCTCTGCTTCAACTATCTTACTTCCATGGTCTTGACAAATCCAGTAATGACCATAGAACTCCTTATCACCTAGAACTTTTCTATCTATGGATTTTTGTTCCAAATATCACATTCTTTACTAAAACTTTCCAACGTGCCATTTCTCTTACTCAATTTATCCTACTTAACCTGTTTTTCAGATTCAGTTCTTTGCCCTCTGTAACCTATAGGCTCCCTCTTACCTTTATTTTTCTACCTAGCATATTTTCCAGGGTTCATTACTTCATCTACCCCTTCTGACAGTATGAGCAACTTCTTGATGTCATTGTCATTCTCTGTAACCTCCGTCCAAAACAAAACCCTAAAGCTAGATCAAATGTAGGCAACTTGGACTAGCTGAGAGGCAGTGGGGAAATGAACAAATCTGCAGATTGTTATTGCTACAATTCCATGGTCTCCAGCTCTAACCAGATCTCCCTGTTACAAGCAAACTTTTTCTTTTTTTCCAGTTATCTCCCTCTCCCATCCTTGACAAAGCTGTTTCAAACTTTCTGCCATCTCTTTATACATCCAACACTTCCAACCTTCCCCAAAAGGACTCCCTCAACCTTCTCTACCAAAATTATACATTTATTTACATCAACCTGCATCCTTTTTACCCCCACCTTCTGTTTAAAAAGACTCAAAGTGGCCCTCTTTCTATGTTGTAGATACCAACCCTTCTCGCCCTCTTGAGAATCCTTCTCTATCTCTTCTTTTCTCAGATATCTTTGATCTCTTTCTCTCCACTGACTTTACTCAATTCCCCTTTTCTACCTCATTTAACCATGTCCAAATATCTCATATTTTTAAAATCCTCCATATATGCTTGAAAATCAGCTTTCCTGAGTTAATAATTGAAGCTACATTTTGGGTACATGGGAGTTCGTTATACTATTTCAACTAACTTTTTTGTATGCTTATAAAAGAATCTACCTACAATGTGGGAGACATGGGTTCGATCCCTGGGTTGGGAAGATCCCCTGGAGAAAGGAAAGGCTACCCACTACAGTATTCTGGCCTGGAGAATTCCATGGACACACTCTATGGGGTCATAAAGAGTTGGACACAACTGAGCGACTTTCACTTTCACTTTCCAGTATAGAAAGTTTTCTCTTTAATCCTCCTTTGATTTGGAATTTTCTCAGTTCTCTTGATAAAACATTCATTCATTCAGATATTCATTCTCTAGGCCACCACATTTTTAAAAGCAAGGGATTATTGGGCTTCCCTGTATTCTTCTAATCCAATGAATAAATGTAAAACCACAAAAATTATTCACTGTAGTCAAAAAACTTAACCTGCAACACAGAAAAATCTTTCTATCTCTCATGAAAATAATGGGAACAACCAGGTTTCAACAAACTTCTGAATTTTAAAAATGAATGGACAAAACTAACATCGATAAATGGATTGGGAAAGATGAAAATATAGTATTTTCTTATGAAAAAAGCTTAACTTGCTATAGTAGATACATGGGAAACATTCTATTTTTCCAGTTCTCCTGATATATTAACAAAAATTTGGATCTTATCAAAGGAGGAAAAAATTAAGAAAAAGAACTTTCTAAATACCTATTATATTGACTCTTCCTGGTGCTCGAACATAGAACTTGGGAATGGATCCAAACTTAGAATTAAACATCTCTTTTAGCTTCACCAATCTGAAAACAAGAGTAGCATATTTCAGAATATACAGATAATAGAAAAACCTGTGATACACACACACACACAACACCACACAGATAGTTCATATACATCACCACTATTATCTTTAAAAATAATGAAAGCAAGCTATTTTACTGACACTTCTTTGAAAATCCCTGGATGAAACAATCTATAACCCCCTAAGTGACACAAGAGTATAGCTAAGCACACAGAAGAATAAAAAATTTAATACAGACATACACAAAGAAAAACTTCTTTCCTTCAATTATGAAGAATATAACTTTCTGTATAATTTCTAAATAATATTCAGAGAAGAATCTCTTGATACTAAAAAATGTAGCATGGAATACTGTATCAGTTTCCTAGGGTTGCCACAATAAAGTTTCACAAACTGGATGACTTAAAACAACAGAAATTTATTGTCTCTGAGTTCTAGAGACCAGCAGTCCAAAATCAGAGTTTGGCAGCACCTCTGAAAACCTCTGAAACCTAGAGGGGAAAATCCTTCCCTGCCTCTTTTTAGTTTCTGATGGTGACCATCAGTTCTTGGCATTCCTTGGCTAGCAACTGCATCACTCCACTGTCTGCTTATGTTATCACATGTAATTCCCTCTGTGTGTCTCTATCTGTGACTGCTTTTCATTCTTACAAGGCCATCAGACTTACTGGATGTGTGTGTGTGTGTGTGGGCGCACATGCACGTGCACATGTGTGCATGCACGTGTGTTAGCTGCTCAGTCATGTCCAACTATTTGCAACCTCCTGGACTATAGCCCACCAGGATCCTCTGTCCACAGAATTTTCCAGGAAAGAGTACTGGAGGGGTAGCCATTCCTTTCTCCAGGGGATCTTCCTGACCCAGGGATTAAACCTGGGTCTTCTGCTTTTCAATTCAATATGACTTCATCTTAACTTGATTACATAAGTCAAGATGCTAGATCAAATAAGGTCGCATTCTGAGGTTCCAGATAGACATTAATTAAGAGACATGCTATTCAACCTAGTACAAATGAAAACTAGACTGGATATCACATCAGGAAACTAGAATTCTAATTCCAATGGGGCTTCTACTTCAATGCTAAAGTTTGGAAAATCATTTTCCCTTGGATCCTCATCTGTAAGATTAGAAAATTTGAACTAGATATTCCTTATGGTGATTGCAGCCATGAAATTAAAAGACACTTACTCCTTGGAAGGAAAGTTATAACCAACCTAGATAGCATATTCAAAAGCAGAGACATTACTTTGCCAACAAAGGTCTGTCTAGTCAAGGCTATGGTTTTTCCAGTAGTCATGTATGGATGTGAGAGTTGGACTATAAAGAAAGCTGAGCACCCAAGAACTGATGCTTTTCAACTGTGGTGTTGGAAAAGACTGTTGAGAGTCCCTTGGACTGCAAGAAGATCCAACCGGTCCATTCTAAAGGAGATCAGTCCTGGGTGTTCTTTGGAAGGAACTGAAGTACTTCCAGTACTGAAGTACTGAAGCTGAAGCTGAAACTCCAGAACTTTGGCTACCTCATGCGAAGAGTTGACTCATTGGAAAAGACTCTGATGCTGGGAGGGATTCGGGGCAGAAGGAGAAGGGGACGACAGAGGATGAGATGGCTGGATGGCATCACCGACTTGAGGGACGTGAGTTTGAGTGAACTTCGGGAGTTGGTGATGGACAGGGAGGCCTGGCGTGCCACAATTCATGGGGTCACAAAGAGTTGGACACAACTGAACGACTGAACTGAACTGATTCCTTACAGGTCCCTTCCAGATCAAAAATGCTTATATTTAATAATTGTATGCTGTTAAATCATCTCAAGTCACTTCTATGAAGACCTACCACTGTTTGTAGTCCCACAATATGTTGTATCTGAGTAATAACAGCAAGACAGTAAAAATTTAATAGACCTACCATATTTAAGACATTCATGAATTAAATAATTGATCTTAAAAATCAACTAGTTACAATAAACAAAATCATACCAAAAATTTTAAGGAAAAAGGAAATTTATTATAATGATAAAAAGATACACTGAATATTCTTGGAAGTTATTCAAGATGTCCTCCTACAACTGGGACAGCCATCAGAAACTCTATTTACTGATGGGTGGGGCTGTTTCCTCCCTGTTGATTGTTTGGTCTGGAGCCTGCAGGCTGTTGGGTGGGGCTAATGGTGGCCTCCCGGAGAGCTCACCATCAGGGTCCTTGATCCTGCAGTGAGTCACAGCTGCCCCCTGCCTCCAAAGGAGACCCTCCAATACTAGCAGGTAAGTCTAGCCCAGTACCCTATAGGGTCACTGCTTTTTTCCCCTCTGGGTCCTGGTGTGCAAAAGACCCTGTGTGTTCCCTCCAAGAGTGGAGTTTCTGTTTCCTTTAGGCTTGTGGAATTCCTGTGATCAAACCACACTGGCCTTCAAAGGCAGATTCTCTGGGGGTTCCTCTTCCTGTTGCCGGACCTCAAGGCTGGGAAGCCTGACATGGGGCTCATTCTTTCACTTCTGTGGGAGAATTTCTGTGGTATAATTGTTTTCCAGTTTGTGAGGCACCCATCCAGGAGGTATGGGATTAGATTTTATCACAGTTATACCCCGATCTTGTTGTGGCCTCTTCTTTGTCTTTAGATGTAGAGTATTTTTTGGTAGGTTCCAGGATTTTTGGAAATAGCTGTTCAGCAGTTAGTTGTGACTTTGGTGTTCTCGTCAGAACAAGTGAGCTCACGTCCTTCTCCACCATCTCGAGCCCTCCTGGGTCATCCAGACCCAGAGCTGATGTTTGTTTTGTTTGTCTGTTTGTTTCTATTTATTTATTTATGTTTGGTTGTTCTGGGTCTTTGTTGCTTTCCACAGACTCTCTCTCTAGTTGCAGCAAGCAGGTGCTACTTTGGGTCGCGGTGTGTGAGCTTCTCATTATGGCAGCTTCTCTTGTGGATCACAGGCTCCAGGCGCATGGGCTTCAGCAGTTGCAGCAGGTGGACTCAGTGGTTGTGGCTCTTGGGATCTAGAGCATGGGCTCAACAGTTGTGGTACATGGGCTTAGTTGCTCTGCAGCATGTGGAATCTTCCCGGGCCAGGGATCAAACTCGTGTCCCCCACATTGGCAGGCAGGTTCTTATCCATTGCACCACCAGGGAAGTCCCAGAGCTGATGTTATAGTGGAATCTTCATCAGCATTCTGCATCCATTCAGATGCTAGCTTCTTGTATTTGTCCTACAGAGATGAAGAGTCTTTTAGATAGTCATTTAGATCATCTCCACTATAGATGATCATTCAAGGATATAAAGTATTCTTCCTTCTCATTGCTTCACTATTCCAGACTTCTATCATTTTCTGCGTGCACAAAATAGACAAACCACTAGCTAAGAAAATGGGGGCTAATAAAACACAAAATAAGAAATGACAAGGATGAGTCAACATTAAACAAAAGAAATTTTATAGGTCAAAAGAGGGACTTCCTTGGTGGTCCAGTGGCTAAGACTCCACACTTCCAATGCAGGGGGCAAGGGTTTGATCCCTGGTCAGAGAACTAGATCTTGTGTGCCACAGCTGAAGATCCCACATGCTGCAAGTAAAATCCAGCATAGCCAAATAAATAATAAAAAAAGTACTTTGTAGAAAAGCCAAGTACTCTCTCTTTTGTCACCAACCAAACCACAGCACACCAGCTCCATCTCCTAACCACTACAAAAACCTCATGCTAGTCCCTTTTCCTGTTCTCTCAAGCCACTTTTGATCAATTTGGGTGCCCTGCTCCGCCCTCCCCAGAAAATCTCATTATGTGAATAATAAACTTTTCATATCCTCTTCTTCATGTGGTATTACCAGTCTCAATATTCAAACCAAATTTGGGGGTGGGGGTCCATCCTGTTTCTGTGGGATAGCCACGATAGAAATCCTACAGAAAATGGGTATTTCCTAGGGAAATACAATTTATAAAAACAGATCCATTTCCATAGAATAAATAAATTCATCAAAGAACCACCGACACATATGCATTAAGCCCATATGTTTTACAAGAGAATTCTACCCAAGCATGAACATCAGATAGCCCATATGTTCCACAAGTTGTTCCAGAGCATGGAAAAATAAAGAAAAATTGTCTAATTCTTGTTATGAAGCAAGTGTAGTATGGATACCTAAACCAGATAAACATAGTCCAAGAAAACGCAACTACAGATTAATGTCACTTTTGAATATTAATGCAAATGTAATTAATAAAAGTTTAGTAAGTATAGGCAGCACCACATTAAGAAAATAGTTCATGTCAAGTGGAATTAACTCCAGGAATGCAAAGTTGAAAATATTAGGATAATCCATTAAAATAATATATCATATTAAATCTAAGAAGAAAAAAATTATAGGACTACTTTCATAGATGCTAAAAAGTCATAAAATTCATTCCCAAAGGTGTTTCTATTTTTTCTTAATTATTCATTTTTGGCTGCACTGGGTCTCCATTGATGCTTGCAGGCTTTCTCTAGTTGTGAGGAGCGGGGACTACTCTAATTATGGCTTGCGGGCTTTAGATTGCAGGCTCAGCAACACAAGCTTAGTTGCCCCACGACATGTGGAATCTTCCGGGACCAAGGATTGAATCCAGGTCCCCTGCATTGGCAGGCAGATTCTTAACCACTGGACCACCAGGAAGTCCCCAAAGGTGTTTATCTTAACGTGATTACATATATCTCAGTCTTGAATCCAAGAGCTAATGAAAAAATTCTAGAGACATTTCCACTAAGATCAAAAATAAGACAAAAATTTCCACTGTCTCCACATCTAATCACACAGTACTGGAGATACAGGTAATGCAATTAGACACTTCAGGTCAGTCACTCAGCCATGTCCGACTCTTTGTGACCGCATGGACTGCAGCACACTAGGCTTCCCTGTCCATCACCAACTCCTGGAGTTTGCTCAGGCTCATGTCCATCGAGTCAGTGATGCCATCCAACCATCTCATCCTCTGTCGTCCCCCTCTCCTCCTGCCTTCAATCTTTCCCAGAATCAGGATCTTTTCCAAGGAGTCAGTTCTTCCAATCAAGTGGCCAAAGTATTGGAGTTTCAGCTTCAGCAACAGTCCTTCCAATGAATATTCAGGACTGATTTCCTTTAGAATTGACTGGTTGGATCTCCTTGCAGTCCAAGAGACTCTCAAGAGTCTTCTCCAACACCACAGTTCAAAAGCATCAATTCTTCGGCGCTCAGCTTTCTTTATACTCCAACTCTCACATCCATACATGACTACTGGAAAAACCATAGCCTTGACTAGATGGACCTTTGTTCGTAATGACTCTGCTTTTTAATATGTTGTCTAGGTTGGTCATAGCTTTTCTTCCAAGGAGCAAGAGTCTTTTAATTTCATGGCTGCGGTCACCATCTGCAGTGACTTTGGAGCCCAAAACAATAAAGTCTCTCACTGTTCCATTGTTTCCCCATCTATTCGCCATGAAGTGATGGGACTGGATGCCATGATCTTAGTTTTCTGAATGTTGAGTTTTAAGCCAACTTTTTCATTCTCCTCTTTCACCTTCATCAAGAGGCTCTTTAGTTCCTCTTGGCTTTCTGCCATAAGGGTGGTGTCATCTGCATATCTGAGGTTATTGATATTTCTCCCGGCAATCTGGATTCCAGCTTGTGCTTCTTCCAGCCCAGCATTTCTCATGATGTATGCTGCATATAAGTTAAATAAGCATGGTGACAATATACAGCCTTGATGTACTTCCTATTTGGAACCAGTCTGTTATTCCATGTCCAGTTCTAACTGTTGCTTCCTGACCTGCATACAGATTTCTCAGGAGGCAAGCAAGGTGGTTTTCCCATCTCTTGAACAATTTTCTACAGTTTGCTGTTGATCTACAGAGTCAAAGATTTTGGCGTAATCAATAAAGCAGAAGTAGATGTTTTTCTGGAATTCTCTTGCTTTTTCTATGATCCAAAGGAGGTTGGCAATTTGATCATCAGACAAGAGAAATAAATTAAAAATCAAAAAAGAAGTAAAACTATCTCTACTTGGAGATAATACAGTAGGATATCTAGAGAATCCCAGAGGATTAACGCTAAAACCAACTTAAATAATAAAAGAATTCACAAAGACAGCAGAATATAAAATAAATATCCAAACATGAATACCGTTCCTATGCAAAAATAATCACCAGTTAGGACTATAATGGTGAGTATACCTTATTCACAGCAACAAAAAAACACTAAGTATTTAGGAATAAACTTAACAAGAAATATGTAAAATTTATTTAAGAAAAGCTTTAAACACTCTTGAAAGAGATAAAATAGTTTCAAAGAAATGGAAAGACATCCCTTGTTCTTGGATAAAATGACCCAACATCATAAGGATAATTATTCCCAAGTTAATTTATAAATTTAACGCAATCCTCCCAAAAAATACCAACAAGCTTTTCTTATATAGACAAATTGATATAAAAATCCATGTGGAAAATTAATATGCAGAAACAGTGGAGAAAACATTTTAAAAAAGAAACACTATCAGGAAGGAGTAACCCTACCAAACATTAAAACATACTATAAAGCTTCTGTAATGAAAACAGTGAAGTTTCAATACATATAGAGACAAGCAGACTTCAACAGAATAAAAGGTTCAAAAATAGATGCAAGTACATATAGAAATCTAGTCTATGAGGAAACTGGCATCTCACATCAAGACACAAAGTAATAATAAACAGTGCTAGTACAACTGGTAAAAATTTCTGGAAAAGATAAAATTAGGTCCATCTCTTACACAAGAATAAACTCCAAGTGGATCAGGCACCAGGAAGAAATACAAGTGAATTTCAGTATAACTCAACATACAGAAAAGTTTCTCTAACTATGACTCAAAATTCTGAGGCAACTTTTAAACTGACAAATTTGACTACAAAAGATTTTTAGAAACATTTACATGGCAGAAAATGTCATAATCAAAATCAAAAGAAAACTAGCAAACTAACAGAATATATTTACAGCATATCTTACAGATATATTCTTTATATTTTTTATAAAAACTCTGAAACCATAACACTCCTAGAACAGAACATAGGCAGGATAATTCTTTGACATAAATCATAGCAATGTTTTTTTAATTTGTCTCTTAAGGCAAAAGAAGTAACAGCAAAAATAAATAAATGATATCTAATTAAACTTAAATGATTTTGCACAGCAAAATAAATTATCAACAAAATGAAAAACAACCTACTCAATGGGAGAAAATATTTGCAAATGAAATGACCAATAAAGGGTTAATATCCAACATACATAAATAGCTAATACAACTATATATCAAAAGATAGTCCAATTAGAAAATCAGCAGAAAACCTGAATATATATATATATATATATATATATTTTTTTTTTTTTTTTCAAAAAAAGACACACAGATGGCCACCAGGCACATGAAAAGATTGTCAACATGACTAGTCATCAGAGAAATGCAAATCAAAACCACAATGAGATAGCACCTCACCCTTATCAGAATGGCTATCATCCAAAAGACACACGTGTTAGCAAGGACGTGGAGTAAAAGGAATCACTGTACACTGTTGGTAGGAATGTAATCTGGCACAGCCACTATGGGAAAAAGTATGTAGGCTCCTCAAAGAAACTAAAAATACAACTACCACATAATCCAGAAATTTCACTGCTGGGTATATATCCAAAGAAAGTGAAAACACTAATTCAAAGAGACACATGTACTCCCAATGTTCATAACAGCATTCTTTACAATAACCAACATACAGAAATAACCGAAGTATCCATTAATAGATGAATATGATGGATATATATCTACACACACAGAGTGGAATATTACTCAGAAAAAGAATGGAAATCTGCCATTTGCAATAATGTGGATAGACCTAGAGAATATTATGCTTAGTGAAATAAGTCAGAGAAAGATAAATACTCTATGTTATCACCTACATAAGAGCCCAGGGGGCTGCGACGACGGCGCACAGGGCGCGGGTGGCTGAGACGGCGCACAGGGTGCGGCCGAGAGGAGCTATCCAACGTCCGAGGTCAGGGGCAGAAGCCGGTAGGACCCCATGCCCGAGGGGCAGCGATCAAGACAAGTTACCCCACGTCCGAGGTCAGGGGCAGCGGCCAAGAGCGCCAGGCTGCGACGGCGCAGGAAGGGCCAGGAAGAGCTACCCCACGCCCAAGGCCAGGGCATAGGCCGAGACGAGCAACCCCACATCCAAGGAGCGGTGGCTGCACAGGCGGAGGGCCTAAAGGAGCTATTCCACGTTCGGCGGTGAGGAGATACCCCTCATCCAAGGTAAGGAGCAGCAGCTGCGCTTTGCTGGAGCAGCCGTGAAGAGATACCCCACGTCCAAGAAAGAGAAACCCAAGTAAGATGGTAGGTGTTGCAAGAGGGCATCAGAGGGCAGACAAACTGAAACCATAATCACAGAAAACTAGTCAATCTAATCACACTAGGACCACAGCCTTGTCTAACTCAATGACACTAAGCCATGACCTTGGGGCCCCCCAAGATGGGCAGGTCATGGTGGAGAGGTCTGACAGAATGTGGTCTACTGGAGAAGGGAATGGCAAACCACTTCAGTATTCTTGCCTTGAGAACCCCATGAACAGTATGAAAAGGCAAAATGATAGGATACTGAAAGAGAAACTCCCCAGGTCAGTAGGTGCCCAGTATGCTATAGGAGATCAGTGGAGAAATAACTCCAGAAAGAATAAAGGGATGGAACAAAAGCAAAAAGAATATCCAGCTGTGGATGGGACTGGTGATAGAAGCAAGGTCCGATGCTGTAAAGAGCAATATTGCATAGGAACCTGGAATGTCAGGTCCATGAATCAAGGCAAATTGGAAGTGGTCAAACAGGAGATGTCAAGAGTGAACGTCAACATTCTAGGAAATCAGCGAACTAAAATGGACTGGAATGGGTGAATTTAACTTAGATGGCCATTATATCTACTACTGTGGGCAGGAACCGCTTAGAAGAAATGGAGTAGCCATCATGGTCAACAAAAGAGTCTGAAATGCAGTACTTGGATGCAATCTCAAAAATGACAGAATGATCTCTGTTCATTTCCAAGGCAAACCATTCAATATCACAGTAATCCAAGTCTATGCCCCCCAGTAACGATGAAGAAGCTGAAGCTGAATGGTTCTATGAAGACCTACAAGACCTTTTAGAACTAACACCCAAAAAAGATGTCCTTTTCAGTATAGGGGACTGGAATGCAAAAGTAGGAAGTCAAGAAACACCTGGAGTAACAGGCAAATTTGGCCTTGGAATATGGAATGAAGCAGGGCAAAGACTAATAGAGTTTTACCAAGAAAATGCACTGGTCATAGCAAACACCCTCTTCCAACAACACAAGAGAAGATTCTATACAGGGACATCACCAGATGGTCAACACTGAAATCAGACTGATTATATTCTTTGCAGCCAAAGATGGAGAAGCTTTATACAGTCAACAAAAACAAGACCAGGAGCTGACTGTGGCTCAGATCATGAACTCCTTATTGCCAAATTCAGACTTAAATTGAAGGAATTAGGGAAAACCACTAGACCATTCAGGTATGACCTAAATCAAATCCAGTATGATTATACAGTAGAAGTGAGAAATAGATTTAAGGGCCTAGATCTGATAGATAGAGTGCCTGATGAACTATGGACGGAGGTTCGTGACATTGTACAGGAGACAGGGATCAAGACCATCCCCATGGAAAAGAAATGCAATAAAGCAAAATGGCTGTCTGAGGAGGCCTTACAAATAGCTGTGAAAAGAAGAGAAGCGAAAAGCAAAGGAGAAAAGGAAAGATATAAGTATCTGAATGCAGAGTTCCAAAGAATAGCAAGAAGAGATAAGAAAGCCTTCCTCAGCGACCAATGCAAAGAAATAGAGGAGAACAACAGAATGGGAAAGACTAGAGATCTCTTCGAGAAAATTAGAGATACCAAGGGAACATTTCATGCAAAGATGGGCTCAATAAAGGACAGAAATGGTATGGACCTGACAGAAGCAGAAGATATTAAGAAGAGGTGGCAGGAATACACAGAAGAACTGTACAAAAAAGATATTCACGACCCAGATAATCACGATGGTGTGCTCATTCACCTAGAGCCAGACATCCTGGAATGTGAAGTCAAGTGGGCCTTAGAAAGCATCACTACGAACAAAGCTAGTGGAGGTGATGGAATTCCAGTTGAGCTATTCCAAATCCTGAAAGATGATGCTGTGAAAGTGCTGCACTCAATATGCCAGCAAATTTGGAAAACTCAGTGGTGGCCACAGGACTGGAAAAGGTCAGTTTTCATTCCAATCCCAAAGAAAGGCAATGCCAAAGAATGCTCAAACTACCGCACAATTGCACTCACCTCACACGCTAGTAAAGTAATGGTCAAAATTCTCCAAGCCAGGCTTCAGCAATACGTGAACCGTGAACTTCCAGATGTCAAGCTGGTTTCAGAAAAGGCAGAGGAGCCAGAGATCAAATTGCCAACATCCACTGGATCATGGACAAAGCAAGAGAATTCCAGAAGAGCATCTATTTCTGCTTTATTGACTATGCCAAAGCCTTTGACTGTGTGGATAACAATAAACTGTGGAAAATTCTGAAAGAGTTGGGAATACCAGACCATGTGACCTGCCTCTTGAGAAACCTATATGCAGGTCAGGAAGCAACAGTTAGAACTGGACATGGAACCACAGACTGGTTCCAAATAGGAAAAGGAGTACGTCAAGGCTGTATACTGTCACCCTGCTTATTTAACTTATATGCAGCATACATCATGAGAAATGCTGGACTGGAAGAAACACAAGCTGGAATCAAGATTACCCGGAGAAATATCAATAACCTCAGATATGCAGATGACACCACCCTTATGGCAGAAAGTGAAGAGGAACTAAAAAGCCTCTTGATGAAAGCGAAAGTGGAGAGTGAAAAAGTTGGCTTAAAGCTCAACATTCAGAAAACGAAGATCATGGCATCCGGTCCCATCACTTCATGGGAAATAGATGGGGAAACAGTGGAAACAGTGGCAGACTTTATTTTTCTGGGCTCCAAAATCACTGCAGATGATGACTGTAGCCATGAAATTAAAAGACGCTTACTCCTTGGAAGGAAAGTTATGACCAACTTAGATAGCATATTGAAAAGCAGAGACATTACTTTGCCAACAAAGGTCCGTCTAGCCAAGGCTGTGGTTTTTCCTGTGGTCATGTATAGATGTAAGAGTCGGACTGTGAAGAAAGCTGAGTGCTGAAGAATTGATGTTTTTGAACTGTGGTGTTGGAGAAGACTCTTGAGAGTCCCTTGGACTGCAAGGAGATCCAACCAGTCCATTCTGAAGGAGATCAGCCCTGGGATTTCTTTGGAAGGACTGATGCTAAAGCTGAAACTCCAGTACTTTGGCCACCTCATGCGAAGAGTTGACTCACTGGAAAAGACCCTGATGCTGGGAGGGACTAGGAACAGGAGGAGAAGGGGACGACAGAGGATGAGATGGCTGGATGGCATCACCGACTCAATGGACATGAGTTTGAATAAACTCAGCGAGTTGGTGATGGACAGGGAGGCCTGGGGTGCTGCAGTCCATGGGGTCGCAAAGAGTTGGACACAACCTAGCAACAACTGAACTGATCACCTACATGTGGAATTTAAAAAGTAAAACAGATGAATGTATATAACAAAGCATAAACAGATATAGAGAACAAGTAAGTGATTACCAATGGGGAGAAGGAAGCAAAGAGGAGCAAGACAGGGCCATGGGATTAAGAGACATAACTACTAAGTATAAAATAGATAAGCAACAAGAATATATTATACAGCAAAGGGAAATATAGCTGATTATTTTGTAATAACTTTAAATGGAATATAATCTATAAAAATATTGAATCACTATGTTGTATACCTAAAACAAATATAACATTGTAAATCACCTACAATTTTAAAAACTCAAAAACTGAAGTGAAAAATGAACAAAAACCTGACAGAAAAATGTGCGAAAGAACAGAAAATCCATACTAAGAGTAGTTCATAAATGAACCTTAAGCACATGAAATTAGAGACATGCAAATTAAAACTACACCAAGATACCAGAAGACTGAATATTAAAAAGTAACAACACACTCTGTGGGTGAGGTTCTGTGGAAAGAGGTACTGGGTTGGGAATGCAAAGCAGGACAACACAATTGAGGGTGAATTGGGCAAAACTTTGTATCTAACAAAAATACACTGGCACTCAATTTTACCCAACAAGCTTATGTGAAAAATTTTCCCTAAAGGTATTCTCCAGCAATATGAAAATATATATTCATGAGATTATTCGTTACAGAATTGTTTTAACTGCAAAACACTAGAAACAACCTGCATGTATGCGTGCTAAATTGCTTCTGACAAGTCCTACTCTTTGCAATCCCATGGACTATAGCCCACCACACTACTCTGTCCAAGGAATTGTCCAGGCAAGAACACTGAAATGGGTTGCCATTTCCTCCTCCAGAGGATCTTCCCTACCCAGGGATCAAACCCTCCTCTCTTACATCTCCTGCACTGGCAGGCAGGTTCTTTACCACTAGTGCCACCTGGGAAGATAAGGTATGGTCTATTTACAAAATGAAGGAATATGAAATTATTAAAAAAAATATAGCTTCTAGAAATTTTTATCAAGTGATTGTCATAAAATTTTGTTATAAGAAAGAAGCAAAGTGAAGCACTGAGAGGGTCTAAAAGCATTAACATCCCAATAGCAATGAGCATCCCTAGTGTTTAGATCTTGGTTTCAAAAGAAATCAGGATTCGGAAGAAATAATTCCAGAGCTGGAGCAGCGATGGTATAGTACAATCCTGGAACATATTGTTGTGGCAGAAAGTAAAGTGCTCACAATGACAGTAACATGTCAGAAGGACACAGGAGCCCACAGAAATAAATTCCCACTACCCAAACTGATATGCAGATGATACCACCGTTATGGCAGAAAGTGAAGAGGAACTAAAAAGCCTCTTGATGAAGGTGAAAGTGGAGAGTGAAAAAGTTGGCTTAAAGCTCAACATTCAGAAAACGAAGATCATGGTATCTGGTCCCATCACTTCATGGGAAATAGATGGGGAAACAGTGGAAACAGTGTCAGACTTTCTTTTTTTCGTCTCCAAGATCACTGCAGATGGTGATTGCAGCCATTAAATTAAAAGATACTTACTCCTTGGAAGGAATGTTATGACCAACCTAGATAGCATATTCAAAAGCAGAGACATTACTTTGCCAACAAAAGTCCATTTAGTCAAGGCTATGGCTTTTCCAGTGGTCATGTATGGATGTGAAAGTTGGACTGTGAAGAAAGCTGAGTGCCGAAGAATTGATGCTTTTGAACTGTGGTGTTGGAGAAGACTCTTGAGATTCCCTTGGACTGCAAGGAGATCCAACCAGTACATTCTGAAGGAGATCAGTCCTGGGTGTTCTTTGGAAGGAATGATGCTAAAGCTGAAACTCCGGTACTTTGGCCACCTCATGCCAAGAGTTGACTCATTGGAACGATGAGTCTGATGCTGGGAGGGATTGGGGGCAGGAGGAGAAGGGGACGACAGAGGATGAGATGGCTGGATGGCATCACCGACTCAATGGACATGAGTTTGGGTGAACTCTGGGAGTTGGTGATGGACAGGGAGGACTGGCGTGCTGCAGTTCATGGGGTCGCAAAGAGTCGGACCCGACTGAGCGACTGAACTGAACTGAACTGACCCAAACTGAGGAGTTAAAATTCCCCATCCCTGCTTGACGTTGACAGGAGAAACAGAAAAGAGAAACATACAAAGTAGTTGGAAATAATCCCCTTAACAAGACCCAGAAAAGACTATGTGTTAGTCCTGTAAGACCTTTAAAAAAAATTTTTTTTTTCATAAATGGTTCTAATAGAAGTGGTGGAAAGCCTTCCCATCCAATTTTGGGAATAGTATAACCCTTCTACTAACACTTACAAATAGCCCCCAAAAGCAAACTATAGGCTACTCTCACTTGTTAAAATGGTATAAAAAAATCTAAATAAAATATTGGTAAATTTAATCCAACATATATTATTTTATAATATATGTGACCAGAGCTTTTTCCAGGAATATGAAGTAGTACTAGGAACTATGTTGATTAAATGTACTATTCTAACATAATAAAAAGGGAAAAAACTCGATAACTCCATGATCTTCTCAAAATAAGCAGATAAATATGTATACATATATGTATGTATATATAGGGCTTCTCTGATAGCTCAGTTGGTAAAGAAACTGCCTGCAATGCAGAAGACCCCAGTTCAATTCCTGGGTCAGTAAGATCCCTTGGAGAAGGGATAGCTCCATGATCTCAAAATATGCATATATATATATATATACACATATATTTATGTATATATAGAGCTTCCCTGATAGCTCAGTTGGTAAAGAATCTATCTGCAATGCAGGAGACCCTGGTTTAATTCCTGGGTTGGGAAGATCCCCTGGAGAAGAGATAGGCTACCCACTCCAGTATTACTGGGCTTCCCTTGTGGTTCAGCTGGTAAAGAATCCACCTGCAATGTGGGAGACCTGGTTTAGTCCCTGGGTTGGGAAGATCCCCTGGAGAAGGGAAAGGCTACCCACTCCAGTATAATTCAATAGACATTCCCGAGTTTTTAACAGAAGTTTAAATTTAAAATAAAACAGCTCTTGACATACTAGAAAAAAAGAAAATGTCCTTAATTTAATCAAGGCTACTTGCCAGAAATAGCAAACATCACATATTTGATGACAAAAATATTAAAAGCTTTCCCATTAAAATCAAAATCAAGACAATGATACTATCATTCAACACTGTAACACACTACATAAAATATAAAATGTCTACACAACAAAAACATAAAGTCAAAGGAAAACTGCTGAACTGGGAATAATATACCTAAAACATATAAAACATCATATGGGTTTATTCAAAAATATTCATTCAAAACATACATACATACATACATACATAAGGAGTTTCTAAAAACTAACTAGAATCAGACAATCTAATAACATCTTTTTGGGAGGTGGCAGGGCCATTTGGCAGCAACTATTAAATTTTTATTTTTATTTTTTGAAACTACAAAAATTTTAAATGTTTATTACCTTTGACCTAGGTTCCATTTTCATGAATGAGCTTAAGGAAACATAAAAAATGCTTAAGGATAAATGTATAAAGATTTTTACTGCAGCAATGCAGCAATATTTGTGAGTGAAAAATTGGAAACTTCAATGTATACTCTAATAATTGAGTGGTTAAATAATCATATTAGTACTATGAAATAGTCATTAAAAAATAAAATATATCTTTATGGAGTGATATATCAGAATCCCTAAGAAATATTATTGTGGAAAAAAGTAAATTACAGAAAACCAAATATGATTCTACTTATATGACTATAATACAATTTTTATAAAAATGTTAACAATAATATGATAAAGGTACAATGATACCAAAAGGATACAATGATATTACAAGGAAACAAACCAAACTTCTAAGAAAGGAAGTAAGAATTGGCAGTAAGGATAAGAATCAGATTATAAGAATAAGAACTGTAGGGTTTTCAGGCTTTACTAACTCTACTTTTAAAAAATTCAAATCTTTCATATTAAGAATGTGTTTATACAGCACCATTAATCATAGAGCCAAAAGGTGGAAGCAACCGAAATGCCCATCAATTGATGAATGGGTAAACAAAATGTTATATGTCAAACAACAGAATATTATTCAATCATAAAAAGGAATGACATATTGATAACATGTTACAACATGGTTGAACCTTGAAACATTGTATTATGTGAAGGAAGCCAGTCACACACTTAGACAAAAACATATTATCTGATTCCATTTATTTGAACGGTCTAGAATAAGTAAATCTACAAAGAGTACACTAGAATTTGCTTAGGGCTTGCAGGTATCAAGGAAGTGAAAGCTTAACAGATGCAGAGTTCTTTGTGGGGGGTGGGGATGGGAATGTTCTAAGTTTGATTATGGTGATGGTTGCACAATCCTGTGAATATACCAAAAATGATTTAACTGTGAATTCTAAACAATTGAACTATACAGTATGTGAATTATATATCAATAAAGCTGTTAACAAAAAGCAATAATAATCTAACAATTTAAAATTTAATCTCATGGGACTTCCTTGTGGTCTAGTGGTTAAGAATCCACCTTCTAATACTGGGCTTGCAGAATCAATCTCTGATGAGGGAACTGGGATCTCACATACCATGGGGAAACTAAGCCTGTGTACCACAACTAAGACCTGATGTAAGCAAGCTTAAAAATAAATAATAAAATAAAAACTTTAAAAAACTAAAAAAAAAATTTTTTTTAATAAAACTTAATCCCAAAGAGAAGGAAAAGAGAAGAGAATGCACAGAAACTTAGATCAGTAGTTCATTTTATCAGGAGTGAATTCAGTTAAATCTACATAGTACATCTATAAACTGATCTATTTAGAACAGTGGTTCGAAATGCTAAGAATGAAAACTTAGAACAGTGGGATCTGAAGTACAGGAAGCAAGCAAGATTGGGATACAGAAAAAGAAATTAGAGTTTCTATTTCTATTTGATTTTTTTTTAATGAATAAAAAAGAAATTAAGTTTACTAAAATATATGACGTGGTTGACTAGTCCCTTTACTGAGACGGTCATGTGCCCTGGTGGCTCAGATGGTAAAGTGTCTGCCTGCAATGTGGGAGACCCAGGTTCGATCCCTGGATCGGGAAGATCCCCTGGAGAAGGAAATGGCAACCCACTCCAGTACTCTTGGCTGGAAAATCCCATGGATGGAGAATCCTGGTGGAGTACAGTCCATGGGGTCTCAAAGAGTTGGACACGACTGAACAACTTCATATTCTAAAAAAAAAAAAAAAAAAAAAAGTGTCCTGTGAAGCTGAAAAGGCCAACTAAAATTGACACCTGCCATCTACCTCTATAAGGATTAAAATGCAAGCTGCTGTGACCATTGACCTTCAACATACCCTGAAAGGAGTTCAGGGTGGAGATCAGGAATGAGGCACTTGATGCTCTGGGGAAAACCGGCAGAACAGGCCTTCAGACAGATATTTTCAGAAGAAGATTTTATGAGTCAAATTCTTGCATCTCCTCAGATTTAGAAAAGTATTAACATCCTTCATGGTGACATCTGCTCCTTGTGACTAAAAGTAACCTTTATGAGACTAGCAGCAACTTTCTGCAAAATAATGTTTGCTTGATAGCAAGTAGTCCACTTCACCAAAATCACACACATACTGACCTTCCACCCTACCTCTTCAGAGCAGTTTCTAAGAGTTATCTGAAATGCTGCCTCCCAGACTATCGTCCTCATTATGCCCCAAATAAAACTTAAATCACAACTCTCATGTTGTGTGTTTTTCCAGTTGACAGTATCCTGAAGAAAGAGCAGAAGTTCCAAAAAAGGACAATCTGATAATGGGGCACTCATGCATGTTTTTCCCTTTCAGCATATTGTAACATATGAACAGTTAGGTGGGTTTGTAGATATACTATCTAGACTTAACTGGACTCACTCCTGATAAAATGAATAAGTGGCTCAAACATTGCTTGAAGTTAATAACTGTATTAAGTGGAAAACAAGAAAATGGCAAAGTGCACCCTTACTGGACTACTATATGACCTCTTCCGTAGCTAGCACAGAACACTAAACATTAACAACAAATGTCTGCTGCATAAACAACTGGGCTTCCCAGGTGGTGCCAGTGGTAAAGAGCCCGCCTGACAATGCAGAAGACGTAAGAGACACAGGTTAGATCCCTCGGTCAGGAAGATCCCCTGGAGGAGGGCATGGCAATCCACTGCAGTATTCTTGCCTGAAAAATCCAATAGACAGAGGAGCCTGGCAGGCTACAGTCCTCGGGGTCGCAAAGAGTCACGCACGACTGAAGCAACTTAACACACATGCATGCATGGATAAATACTGTAAAGGTCCTTTAAGGCAAGAAACAACTCAAAAGAAATTTAGTAAAGAGTTCTTCACTTTTAGTACATGTTACCATCCCCCTTCTCATAGGGTAACTATAGAAATATCAAGCATTATGACTAAAATGGCATAAAATGGAAACACAGAATAATATATGACACTTGTAACTCATCTAAGGTTGTGCTGGTCTCCAGAATCAAAAATTACATATCTTTCTCGTAACTAAAGACCCACTCTTTGATGTTTCAAGGGTGAAAAAGCATTTTCAAGTTTTAGTGTGCTGTAATATTGTTAACTGTCACATGACAGTCAAAAACCAGGAAGTAGAGAGAACTTTAAGACTTAATTATAGAGAAAAAAGTTAACAGAGAACAAATACTAAAACTTAGAAACAACAAAAGGGGAGCAAAGCCAACCTTAGAAAAGCTATAGAGCTAATACCCAGCAGGTGGAGATTTCATTCTATGAGATTTCTGTCCTGTGTTAGAAACAAGTATGTCCATTAAGTATTTGCAAGACGACCGAAAATGAAAATATCCCCCAGGTGGTATCACTTAAGCTGGTAATTATTCTGTAGTTAGGTACTGGCAACAGATTAATTCCTTAAGTGAAGGTGCATAGGTTCAATGATTTGTTTAAAAGGATGCAGAGACCAAGGAGGGGTTTTGGTTTGGGGGTCACTTTCCTGTTTTTGTTTTGGCTGTATTTGATTGCTTTCAATATTTTAAAATGGAGACTTTAAAAAGTACTATCAGCTGGCAGGCAAAACAAAGAAAGAAGAGGCTGAAAATTAATTTGGGTTTTTCTGCTAAAGCCCAGCAGAAAGTCTCCCACCCTTCTGCTAGGCAAAGAAAGATCTGCATGGGTGAAGCAAGACACACACCCCTTGGCAGTGAACAAGGCTGGACAGACTTTGCGGCGCGGTCTTACAATCCTAGCCAAGTGACCTTGTAACATCCCAAGGATTCTGTCTGCTCCTGGAAGAGCCGAAAGCCCTGACAGCCTCTACATCTATCCACCCCAAGCGATCCGAAAGCGCGGGCATCTCCTCTCCCCCACCTGGGATGTTCCGCCACCTGGACTCGACGCACGGCAGGGCCCTCCGTAGCCATATTTTGCTAATCCTTCTTTATTCTGCAGTTTCAACCGGCGAAGCAAGACTTCCAAGGTAATCACGGGACATCTGCAGCAGGAGCCCTTTCTTCCGGGAGACACCGGCATTCACCCTGCGGAAATCCTGCCTCTTCGCTGAGGTGGCTGCTTCCAGTCGGCCCCTCCCGTGGCTCCTCCTCCCTGGGCTCTGCGGCTCGGAGCCTTCCCGACAGCTGTCAGGTATTTCAGCCTTGCTGCTCTGAGCCGCTGAGCCCAGCACAGCTAAGGAGGTTTTCTTTCTGCATCCTGGGCATAAGTCTGAGCACACAATTATAACTTGGCACCTTAGTTTGCTTGTAGTAGCAGTAGCAGTAGCATTAGTAGTAGTAGTAGTAGTAGTGTCTTTTTTTCCTTTAATGGCCAGCAGCAACTCCCCCCAAAAACACTAAAATATTTACTTATTGCTTCTTAAATAGATTCCTTCAAAAATTAGACTATCAAATTGATGCGGAGCTTGACATAAACATATTTGCATTTATTTCCAGAATAGAGGCATTGGTGGGCCTTCCCAGAACATAATAATGAAAATAAGAAAATACATGGCTTTCCAAATGCCAGATACTCTTAGCCTCCAGTTCAACACCTTGCTTATTCACTTGCCTAGAGACATCTCAGATACTCTATCTCAAGAAGCACACCACCCCCATCCACCTTGTCACTCTTATTATATTACTGCTTTCTTTCCTTCATTGTTCTCACAACTTCCGCGTATTTATTATCTGTCTCACCACTTTCATCATCACTACCACTAGAACGTAAACAGCTTGAAGGTAGCAAGTGTGAATCCCCAGCACCTAGAACAGTACTTGGGAAACTGGTTTTCTAATCAATAAGTAAGATGCGCTGAATGAATGACTGAAAGGTAAAGTGACTTGCCTTTAAGGTTGCACTGTTAACTGGTAGCAAAACTTGAATTAAACTTCAAGTCTATTAATGCTGTAGTGTACTTTGTATCTCCGAATGCTGAGACTAAACCCATGTGAAGCCAGGTACCAATACACCTATTCTAAGTTTTCCTATTTGAAGAAATTTGGGCTGACATGCCCAAAACAATAAGATTACTGGCATACCCCAGAGACATTCAACAATTTGCCATTCCTGAACTTCTATATGTGTGTGTTGGGGAAGGGTAAAAGGGAAATGAAGGCTGAAGTATGAATTGACAGTATCAAAGGCTAGCTAAAAGGACTGTATCTCACGGCATCCTGAGCTGTTACTATAAATGAAACATCATAGAAACAACATTGGTCTGGTCTCAGAGCTGCTGCTGCTACTGCTGCTAAGTTGCTTCAGTCGTGTCCAACTCTGTGCGACCCCGTAGACGACTGCCCACCAGGCTCCGCCATCCCTGGGATTCTCCAGGCAAGAGCACTGGAGTAGGTCGCCATTTCCTTCTCCAATGCATGAAAGTGAAAAGTGAAAGTGAAGTCGCTCAGTTGTGTCTGACTCTTTGCGACCCCATGGACTGCAGCCTACCAGGCTCCTCCATCCATGGGATTTTCCAGGCAAGAATACTGGAGTGGGTGGCCATTGCCTTCTCCAGGTCTCAGAGCTACTCTCTCACTATTATTTCAGTCCCTCCTTATCACTTTGAAATGAAGCAGTTATATCTCTGTTTCTGAACCCAAATAAATCCCAGTAGGATGGTTATTGTGGTTTACTCTTGAGTAGAAGGCAATCGCACCCCACTCCAGTGCTCTTGCCTGGAAAATCCCATGGACGGAGGAGCCTGGTAGGCTGCAGTCCATGGGGTCACTAAGAGTCGGACACGGCTGAGCGACTTCACTTTCACTTTTCACTTTCATGCACTGGAGAAGGAAATGGCAACCCACTCCAGTGTTCTTGCCTGGAGGATCCCAGGGAAGGGGGAGCCTGGTGGGCTGCCTTCTATGGGGTCGCACAGAATCGGACACGACTGAAGTGACTTAGCAGTAGCAGTAGCAGCAAGGGTCACTTACTGTCATCTCTGTAAATAGGTTTGAATGTGGAAAGACCCTAAGTGAGAAAAAAAAAAATGTAAAATTTTTAGGAACATCAGTAAATATGGGAAAGGAAAGTATGTCAGATATATTTCTAACACATTTTCTATGGTCATTGAAAAATAGGTAAATTTTGAAGTTCTGAAAATACTGTTTTAAAAATTGTCCCAAACAAGCTCATTTTATATGCTTTCTTTGTTCTCACAACTTGCAGGATCTTAGTTCCTGGACCAGGGATTGAACCCCAAACCTGGCCCCAGCAGTGCAAGCACCATAAAGGAAATCCCTGGCAGTCCTCAGCGCTTTCATTACTGGGGTCTGGGTTTAGGATTCAATCTCTGATTAGGGAACTAAGATCCTGCAAGTTGCACAGTGTGGCAAAAAGAGAAAGAAAGAAAATATTGACTATGGATACTCTCGTTCATAAAAGAATATTTTCTATTAAATGTGTATTTGATGGTCAAATATTAACTTTGATAAATGAAACATGATGGCAAATTATTAGGCCAATCTTGAATACATTTCTATTGTAGTCTCAGCAAAACTGATACAGACTAGAAAGCACCTTTTAGAGCAACTAGTAAAACTCTCTTTTTTGAAATGATGGCCCCAAAGTGAAAGAGTAACGGCTGGAATCAAAACCCAGGTCCTAGACTCCTACCCCAGCCTATTCTGAATGTGTGACCTCTGGTGAGACCCTGAGACCTTACTGAAGTATGCTTTAAGAAATTATTGAGACAATTAGTAACTTTTGTCCCCAAATTAAAGTGTATACATTGTAATTTTAATAAAACATTGCTCTTAAATAACTTATTTTCACACTACTAAAGAACTCCTAATAGAAACCAAAAACCAAAATTAACATTGCTTTCTTTTTTTTTTTTTTTTTTTAACATTGCTTTCTTATGCTATCTTCCTTATGCCAGGCTTCCTGATATGTAAGTAAGCATTTCACATATTATTATTCTCTTTAAATCTTCCCAACAACCTTATGAAGTGAAAAAATATTGTTCTTTTTTCAATTTTAAGATATTCCTTTGGTCCTTATTAGACCTATCTGATAAACGTTTAATGTCTAAATTTTACAGAATTTTTATTTTCACAAATCTTGAACCTCTCAGTTCTTTATTTTTTGCATGTGGTGTGCTCAAGTTGCTTCAGTCATGTCTGACTCTTTGTGACCCCATGGACTGTAGCTTGTCAGGCTCCTCTGTTCTTGGGATTTTTCAGGCAAGAACACTGGAGTGGGATGCAACCATTTCCTCCTCCAGGGCATCTTCCCCACCCAGGGATGGAACCTGCATCTCCTGCAGCTCCTGCACTGCATGCAGAATCTTTACTGCTGAGCCACCTGGGAAGCCCTTTTACACATGGCCACACTTACAGTAAGGTTTAAAGTCTAAATTATAAACTAACATAGGAATAAGGATAGAGATGAAAGACTAGGGGTAGAGACAAGATAGGTACAGATTCTGAGAAGTAGGAAAAATCTGAAGGAAATAGGGGAAAGCTCTGGTTTAAAAGAAGTCAAAAGGAATAAACAGGAATCTCTGAAATCTGAAGTCAATTGTTAAAAAGTAGAAGTTTGATAGTCTCCAAAATTAAAAGGAGGTTGTATGGGGAATAGCAAAGGGAATTCAGCTACAGCATTCCATGCACAAATTATCTGTCAATTGTCAGTTGAAGATTGTGCTGCTTTAGCTGACAGGGGAATCACAGAAGGATTAATGCAAAACATACTGAAAGAACTTGCTGATTTCAGTTAAGAAAAGAAACAAAAACAATCTTTGAATTATAGTATAATTGTGTCAGCTCCCTACCTGGACTGCACACATACCTCCTGCTGAAAAGCGCATTCAAGGACTTCCCTGGCAGTGCAGTGGTTTAAGACTCCATGTTTTGACTGCAGGGTGTATGGGTTCCATCTTTGGTCAGGGAACAAAGATTCTGCATGTGGCATGGCCAAAAAAAAAAAGTGCGTTCATGGCACAAAACTAGGGAGGTACGGTCACCATTTTGGGTGAGAATAAACATGAATGGGCATTAGAGATATGAAAATGGCAAATAACATTGCTAAGTTTGTGTAACTGCATTTAGCAAGAGATATTTTTCGAAAGCCAATGTAAAAAAAAGAAAGCTCTTATCATGCCTGTGTGCGTGCTTAGTCGTTCATTCTCTTTTCGATGCCATGGACTGTAGCCTGCAAGGTTCTTCTGTTCATGGGATTTTCCGGGCAAGGTTATTGGAGTGGGTTGCCATTATCCTCCTGCAGGGGATCTTCCTGACCCCAGGGATCAAACTTGCATCTCCCCCCGCATTGGCAGGCAGATTCTTTACCACTGAGCCACCTGGGAAGCCCCTCCTATCATGCCTATAAGGTGGGAATGTAATGAGATCATGCAAAGTGTACTTATCAGAGGTCCCCTCAAGAAACAGTGGATATTAAATGTTAGTAGAAATAACATTTTGAAAAGCCACTTAGGTTGGTTGGTAAAATCAAGAGATATGCTCCAACAATAGTCAGCAATTTGCCTTTGAAGGAGAGAAAGTTCCTTCCCTGAGTAAAGTATATAATTTACACTACAGCTGAATTGCATGACATAATGTTATACTGTTTACTCCCCCAAATTGATTTCTGGATCCATTTTTCACCCTTCTCTACCCTCCTGGAAGCTGATCTCTAAGGATGGTACCTGGGCTCCTTTACCTCTGGCTTCTGGTTGGGATTGATTACTAGCAGGATGTTAGAGGATAGTAAACAGAGAAATTGTGATATCTACCACTCCCCCTCTCCACTACAAACACACATAAATTCACCTGCTCCACCTCACCTTTGCCATAGTTATGGCAGTAGCTGTATTTCCCTATAACCACAGCTGCTGTTGGAGGGTCCGTCTTCCAGGACTCCCTCTCTTGCTGGGCTCTGGTAAAACTATTTCTTCTCTCTGCCCCTTTAAGCCTTCAAGAAATGGGATTTCCAGACAGTTGCTAGTCCCTGTGTGTTTCACCATCCTTGTGGGGAAAGTTCCCTCAGCCCCATCCCCTCTCTGTAAATAGTTCTTTCAGTAAACTCTTTTCAGTTACCACCCCACTTTCTCTCCAGTAAACCATGAGTTTCCTGTCCAGATTTGACTAATACAAAGAGTCCTTCGCTTTTCTGCCCTTTTAACATACAGTGTTCAGCTTAAGTAAATGTAGTAAAAAAAAAAAAAAATCTTTAGACAATTAGTCTGAAAGCACTCCAAATCATGAGCCTGTTTGGGGTAACCACATGTCTCAATCTAGCAGTGAGAAATCATGAATGCTAGAATATACTTAAACACATCACATTTTCACTGAGAATGCTGAGTGTCGGGATTCAGAAATAAGTAAGATATTTATGTCCTCAAGGAGCTTTCAGTTTAATAAAGAATAAATACAAAATAATCATAATATAGGATAACATAAAATTATCAAAAACATACTTTTAAGGGTCAAATTCTGTTGGGAATCAAATGGTCTATTGCCTTTGATAAAACTGCCAAGACAATTGAATAAAGGATTATTTTTTTGGACAAATAATGCTGGAACAATTTGATAACCATATGCAGAAAAAAATAAACCTCTACATTTCCTTCACAGTATATACAAAAATTAAACTTGAACTAGGTCATAGATCTGAATGTACAAGTTTAAACTACATAAAACTTCCAGAAGAAAACATAAATCTTAGTACACCTGAGTGTGGCAAATAATCCTTAAATACAACAAAAAGCATAAAGAACACTTACAACTCAATAGTAGTAAGACAATCCAATTTAAAAATGGGCAAAAGGATGCTCACTTTGGCAGCACATTTACTAAAGCAATCTAATTTTGTACATCAAAAGGGGGTTGGATAAAAAATATGTGGAACATATATACAATGGAATATTATTCAGCTGTAAAAAGAAAATAATGCCATTTGCAGCAACTTGAATGGATCTAGGGATTGTCACACTGAATGAAGACACAGAAAGACAAATATATGGCTTATATGTGGAATTTTTTTTAAAAAAATAGGTACAAATGAACTTATTTACCAAACAGAGGTAGAGTCACAGATAGAGAAAACAAACTTATGGTTACCAGCGAATGGGTTGGGGGAATAAACTGAGAGACTGGGACTGACATATACACACTATTATATATAAAATAAATAACTAACAAGAACTTAGCGCAGGAAACTACTCAATACTCTGTAATGGCCTATATGGGAAAAGAATCTAAAAAAGTGGACACATGTATATGTATAACTGATTCACTTTGCTGTACGCCAGAAACTAACATGACATTGTAAATCAACTATATTCCAATAAAAAAAATAAAATACAAAAGAAACATTTTAAAAAATGGGTAAAAGAACTGAGAAGATATCAATACTTCACCAAAGAAAAATTGATGGCAAATAAGCACATGAAAAGATATTCAAATTAGTCACTAGGGAATGCAAATCAAAACCACAATTCTACTCCTGCCAGAGCTAAAATTAAGCTAAATTTAGCTAAAATTAAGACAATTGACCACACTATGTGTTGACAAGGATGTGGTACAAGTAGAAATCTTATACAGTGCTGGTGAGTGAGTGAAGTCACTCAGTTGTGTCCGACTCTTTGCGACGCCATGGACAGTAGCCTACCAGGCTCTTCTGTCCATGGGATTTTCCAGGCAATAGTACTGGAGTGGATTGCCATTTCCTTCTCCAGGGGATCTTCCCGACCCAGGGATCGAACCTGGGTCTCCCGCATTGTAAACAGACGCTTAACCGTCTGAGCCACCAGGGAAGTCTGGATAATCAAAATGGCAAAAACTGTTGGGAAAACAATTTGAGAATTTCTTAAAAAGTTAAACATAGATGTATTTGCAATCCAATCATCCCACCACTAGGTATTTACCTGCATTCATATCTATGGCTGCACAACAGCATTACCACAAACTTAGCAGTACAAAATAATACAGACTGCTTATCCACAGTTTCTGTGGTTCAGAAGTCAGGGAAGAACATAGCTGGGTCATCTGCTTTAGGGTCTCACAAAGTCTTATCTAAGGCCCAACAGGGGAAGTTTTGATTTCCAAGATCCCATGGTTGCTAGATGCTTTTTTTTTTAATTCATTATTTTATTTTTGGCTGTGCTGGTTGTCTGTTTCTTTGTGTAGGCTTTCTCTAGTTGTGGTGTGCCTGCCTCTTGTGGTGATGGCTTGTCTTGTTGTGGAACACCAGTCTAGTTGCTCCACGGCATATGGGATCCTCCTGGATTAGGGATGGAACCTGTGTCCCCTGAACTGGCAGGTGGATAGATTCTTATCCACTGCGCCACCAGGGAAGTCCTGCGAGCAACTTTAATTCCATGTGCATCATCAGACTAAAAGTCAGTGTCTTGCTGACCATCGGCCAGGTAACCATCCTCAGCTTCTTGCCACATGGTCTTTTACAACATGGTCAATGCTTTCTCAAAGTCAGCAAGGGAGACAGTCTCTCCTCAACAAGATGAGTTTATAATCTAGTGTAATGTAATCATATACACATAATCATGTACATCACCTTTGCTCTATCTTAATGGTTAGAAACAAGCCGCATTTATTTGTCAGTTATAACTCAATAAAGCTGGGGGAGGGAACAAAGCAAGTCACAGATCCCATCTACATTCAAGGTGGAAGGGACTACACAAGCACATGTACCTTAAGAGTCTGTCTACAACATTACTCAAGAGAAGTGAAACATATGTCCACACAAAAACTTGTACACAAATGTTCTGTACACAAATAGCTGTAATTATTTACATGAGCCAAAAACTGAGAAAAGAAAATCCTCAAATATCCATCAATAGGGACTAACTTCCTGGTGGCCCGGTGGTTAAGACTCTGTGTTTCCACTGCAGGGGGCACAGGTTCAATCCCTGGTCAGAGATCTAAGATCTAGCATGCCACACAGCATAGCAAAAAAAAAAAAAAATTCAACAAGGGAAACCTCATCAATAGAAAGAAACAACCAGTTGATACATGCAACAACATGGATGAATCTCAAAATAATTATAATGACTGAAATAAGTCAGGCAAAAGAGAATATGTATTATATGATTCATTTAAACAAAATTCCAGAAAATGTAATCTACAGTGACAAAAAGTAAATCAGTGGTTGCATAGGAAAAGTGAGGGGAGGAGAACCATCGATAATCAAGGGGCAATAGGGAAACTTCTGCAGTGATAAATAGTATCTTCATTATCTTGATTGTAATGATGATTTCACAGGCATATATGCACGTCAAAATCATCAAACTGTGCATTTAATTGTGTATAGTTTCAGTTCAGTTCAGTCACTCAGTCGTGTCTGACTCTTTGCAACCCCATGAACTACAGCACACCAGGCCTCCCTGTCCATCACCAACTCCCGGAGTTTACTCGAACTTATGTCCATTGAGTCACGGATGCCATCCAAGCGTCTCGTTCTCTGTCATCCCCTTCTCCTCCTGCCAATCTTTCCCAGCATCAGGGACTTTTCCAATGAGTCAGCTCTTCGCATCAGGTGGCCAAAGTATTGGAGTTTCAGCTTCAACATCAGTCCTTCCAATGAATATTCAGGATTGATTTCCTTTAGGAAGGACTGATGGGACGTCCTTGCAGTCCAAGGGGCTCTCAAGAGTCTTCTCCAACACCACAGTTCAAAAGGATTAATTCTTCGGCACTCAGTTTTCTTTATAGTCCAGCTCTCACATCCATACATGACCACTGGAAAAACCATAGCCTTGACTAGACATACCTTTGTTGACAAAGTAAGGTCTCTGTTTTTTAACATAGCTGTCTAGGTTGGTCTAGTTGCTGTCTATCTTTCCTTCCAAGCAGTAAGCACCTTTTAATTTCATGGCTGTAATCACCATCTGCAGTGATTTTGGAGCCCCAAAAAATAAAGTCTGTCACTGTTTCCACTGTTTCCACATCTATCTGCCATGAAGTGATGAGACTAGATGCCATGATCTTAGTTTTCCAAATGAGCTTTAAGCCAACTTTTTCACTCTCCTCTTTCACTTTCATCAAGAAGCTCTTTAGTTTTTCTTTGTTGTCTGCCGTAAGAGTGGTGTCATCTGCATATCTGAGGTTATTGATATTTCTCCCAGCAATTTTGATTCCAGCTTGTGCTTCATTCAGCCCAGCGTTTCTCATGATGTACTATGTATATAAGTTAAATAAGCAGGGTGACAATATACAGCCTTGACGTACTCCTTTTCCTATTTGGAAACAGTCTGTTGTTCCATGTCCAGTTCTAACTGTTGCTTCTTGACCTGCATACAGATTTCTCAAGAGGCAGGTCAGGTGGTCTGGTATTCCTATCTCTCAGAATTTTCCACTGTTTGTGGTGATCCACACAGTCAAAGGTGTTGGCATAGTCAATAAAGCAGAAATAGATGTTTTTCTAGAACTCTCTTGCCTTTTCAATGATCCAACAGATGTTGGCAATTTGATCTCTGGTTCCTCTGTCTTTTCTAAAACCAGCTTGAACATCTGGAAGTTCATGGTTCACGTACTGTTGTAGCCTGGCTTGGAAAATTTTGATCATTACTTTACTAGTGTGTGAGATGAGTGCAATTGTGCAGTTCAACCTTTTCCAGTCCTGTGGCCACAGCTGAGTTTTCCAAATTTGCTGGCATGTTGAGTGCAGCACTTTCACAGCATCATCTTTCAGGATTTGAAATAGCTCAATGGAATTCCATCACCTCCACTAACTTTGTTCATAGTGATGCTTCCTAAGGCCCACTTGACTTCACATTCCAGGATGTCTGGCTCTAAGTCAGTGATCACACCATCGTGATCATCTGGGTTGTGAAGATCTTTTTTGTATAGTTCTTCTGTGTATTCTTGCCACTTCTTAATATCTTCTGCTTCTGTTAGATCCATACCATTTCTATCCTTTATTGTGCCCATCTTGGCATGAAATGTTCCCTTGGTATCTCTAATTTTCTTGAAGAGATCTCTAGTCTTTCCCATTCTATTGTTTTCCTCTATTTCTTTGCACTGATCACTGAGGAAGGCTTTCTTGTCTCTCCTTGCTATTCTTTGGAACTCTGCATTCGAATGGGTATATCTTTCCTTTTCTCCTTTGCTTTTTGTAAGGCAATTTGTAAGGCCTCCCCAGACAGCCATTTGTAAGACCATTTGTAAGGCCTCCCCAGACAGCCATTTTGCTTTTTTGCATCTTTTTCTGGGAGATGGTCTTGATCCCTGCCTCCTGTACAATGTCACGAACCTCCACCCATAATTCATCAGGCACTCTATCAGATCTAGGCCCTTAAATCTATTTCTCACTTCCAGTGTATAATCATAAGGGATTTGATTTAGGTCATTCCTGACTGGTATAGTGGTTTTCCCTACTTTCTTCAATTTAAGTCTGAACTTGGCAATAGGAGTTCATGAACTGAGCCACAGTCAGCTTCTGGTCTTGTTTTTGCTGACTGTACAGAGCTTCTCCATCTTTGGCTGCAAAGAATATAATCAAGCCTATTTTGATGTAGACCATCTGGTGATGTCCATGTGTAGAGTCTTCTCTTGTGTTTTTGGAAGAGGGTGTTTGCTATGACCAGTGCATTCTCTTGGCAAAACTCTATTAGCCTTTGTCCTGATTCATTCTGTACTCCAAGGCCAAATTTGCCTGTTACTCCAGGTGTTTCTTGACTTCCTACTTTTGCATTTGAGTTCCCTATAATGAAAAGGACATCTTTTGGGGGTGTTAGTTCTAGAAGGTCTGGTAGGTCTTCACAGAACCATTTAACTTCAGCTTCTTCAGCATTATTGGTCCAGGCATAGACTTGGATTACCGTGATATTGAATGGTTTGCCTTTGAAATGAACAGAGGTTATTCTGTCGTTTTTGACATTGCATCTAAGTACTGCATTTTGTACGCTTTTGTTGACTATGATGGCTACTCCATTTCTTTGAAGGGATTCCTGCCCACAGTGGTAGATATAATGTTCATCTGAATTAAATTTACTCATTCTACTCCATTTTAGTTTGCTGATTCCTAAAATGTCAACGTTCACTCATGCCTTTTCCTTTTTGATGACTTCCAATTTGCCTTGATTCATGGACCTAACATTCCGGGTTCCTATGCAATATTGCTCTTTACAGCATCAGATTTTACTTCAATCACCAGTCACATCCACAACTGGGTGCTGTTTTTGCCTTGGCTCCGTCTCTTCTTTCTTTCTGGAGTTATTTCTCCACTGATCTCCAGTAGCATACTGGGCACCTATGGACCTGGGGAGTTCATCTTTCAGTATCCTATCATTTTGCCTTTTCATACTTTTCATGGGTTCTCAAGGCAAGAATACTGAAGTGGTTTGCCATTCCCTTCTCCAGTGGACCACATTTTGTCCAAATTCTCTACCATGACCCATCCGTCTTTGGGGCTTCCCTGCTCACTCAAATGGTAAAGAATCTTCCTGCAATACAGGAAACTCGGGTTTGATCCCTGAGTTGGAAAGGTGCCGTGGAGAAGGGAATGGCAACCCATTCCAGTATTTTTGCCTGAATAATTCCACAGTCAGAGGTTCGTGGTAGGCTGCAGTCCATGGGGTCACAAACAGGTCGACATGACTGAGTGACTTCCACTTTTTACTTTACCGCTGAATAAAATTGATGTCAAGAAAAAGAGAATAGCTTAACTGTACAAAGTATTTAGGATAGGATATATGAATGAAGTGATATTTAAATGAAGTTTTGAGGACAGAAAAAGATTTTGATGTGTAGACATATATAATATAAGGGCATCGCCTGCATAGAAAAATTGACATGTTTATTTCTACAACAAATATTCATTTGCATTTGTGTACCCAAGCAGTGAGCTAAACACTGTGAAAACCTTTTCAACTACTCTCAGAAAATTTCCAGACTAACTGTGTGAAATTTGGAGGCCAAGAATATTACACTCAAAATGTGGCTGCACTTTTCCTAGTGCTCCTAGTCACGAACTCCTTGAATAATTTTTCCACATTGCAGAACTAAGGAATTACATTAAAAGGCACCAAAATATATAAATAAATTCAATGTAAATAAACATGCAGTTTTATTACATATGATCATATCCACACGATTAATAGATCATTTCAGAATTACTATACTGACTTAAAAATGCAAAACTATGTAGCTGATTACTCTGAGCAAAGTTCTTTATCACCTTAGGATTCTATTTTCTCTTCTTAAGAAGTATGGGTTAAAGATAGAGTAATCAATGTGATTTATTGTACAGACTTTTGAGAGTGATGGATGCTGATAATTATTATTCTGGGATAATAGGACTAGGCTATCCTAGATAAAATAGGATATATAGTTACGACTTATAGGGAGATTGTTTTATTTTAAGGTTACAAGAACGATTCTTGGGTTTTACCCCAGACCTACTGAATCAGAATCTCTGGTGTGGGATTTGAAAAATTATAATTAATTTCCATGCTTGGGAAGGCTTAGAGACTGAAGTAATACAAGTAAAGGCTCTTCCAATTCTAAAAGTCTATGTTTAATAAGGGAATTTTGAACATGCACTGGGTATCAGATGACATGAGGGAATAATTAATTTTCCTTGTGTAACAGTGATATTGTGATAAGAGAATGTCCTTATTTTTAGGAAATACACAGCTGCATTTGAGTGATATGTAATGATATGTGCATCTTATTATACTTTCAACTGATTCTAGGAATACTTACACACATACAAATAAAGCTGATAGAGGTATATATGTGTTCACTGAACTAATTCTTTAAATTTTTCAGTATATTCAAAATGCCTCATTATAAAATATTGGGAGGAAAAGAAGGAAAGGAAAATTTTGTCTATACGTAGACAGTATTATTGCTATAAATATGACTTTTAAGAACTATGACCAAAAAGATGGCAATGCAAATGATTACTAAATTGGGAGGCTGGGACTGACATATACACACCACTATATATAAAAAAGATGGGCAAACAGTGGAAACAGTGGCAGACCTTATTTTTGGGGGCTCCAAAATCACTACAGATGGTGATTGCAGCCATTAAATTAAAAGATGCTTACTCCTTGGAAGGAAAGTTATGACCAACCTAGACAGCATATTCAAAAGCAAAGACATTACTTTGCCAACAAAGGTCTGTCTAGTCAAGGCTATGGTTTTTCCAGTGGTCATGTATGGATGTGAGAGTTGGACTGTGAAGAAGGCTGAGCGCTGAAAAACTGATGCTTTTGAACTGTGGTGTTGGAGAAGACTCTTGAGAGTCCCTTGGACTGCAAGGAGATCCAACCAGTCCATTCTAAAGGAGATCAGTCCTGGGTGTTCTTTGGAAGGACTGATGCTAAAGCTGAAACTCCAATACTCTGGCCACCTCATGCGAAGAGTTGACTCATTGGAAAAGACTCTGATGCTGGGAGGGATTGGGGGCAGGAGGAGAAGGGGACGAGAGAGGATGAGATGGCTGGATGGCATCACCGACTTGATGGACCTGAGTTTGGGTAATCTCCGGGAGTTGGTGATGGACAGGGAAGCCTGGCGTGCTGCAATTCATGGCGTCGCAAAGAGTCGGACGCGACTAAGCGACTGAATTGAACTGAACTGATATATAAAATGGAAAATTAATAAGAACCTGCTGTATAGCACAGGGAACTCTACTCAAGTAAATATTCTATAATGGCTTATATGGAAAAAGAGTAAAAAAAAAAACAAACAATGAATATATGTATATGTACAACTGATTCACTTTGCTGTACTCCTGAAACTAACACAACATTTTAAATCAACTATACTCCAGTAAAATCTTTTGAATTATTAAAATAAAAACAAAAGCAAATGATTACTAATAGATCCAGGGGCTTCCCTGACTGATCTAGTGGTTAAGAATCCATGCTTCCCATGCAGGGAGCTCAGTCACAGAACTAAGATTCTGTATCCTGGGGCAGCCAGGAAAAAAAAAAAAAAAAAGCAAAGCAGTTATTTACTGAGTAACTGCCAAAACAAGAAAAAAAAAAAAAAAATCCAGCCTGCAATTCCTCTTCTTGGAATTTTTCCTAAGAAAAAAAATTAAGTGACAAAAATACTCTCTCCAAAATAGTTTAAAACAATGTTATTACTGTAATATTCGAAATGTATAACAATAAGAGCATGCTTAGGTCCTCTAGAGAAGGAAATGGCAACCCACTCCAGTATTCTTGCCTGGAAAATCTCATGGATGGAGCCTGGTAGGCTACAGTCCATGGAGTCGCAAAGAGTAGAACACGACTGAGCGACTTCACTTCACTTAAGTAAATTACACTGCATTCAACCAAGGGCTTATTATGCCACTATTAAAATAATCTTTTATATGTATATATGTATGCAACAATATATTGCATACATTGTCCTATGCTGTTACATAACTAGATGCAAAAAAGCATCCAAAATTATGTCTGTGCTGTTAACTATATAAAATTTGTGAATTCAAATGGACAAAACTGAAGTTTATATGGAAAATGTTGTTTGAAAAGCAGTATTTTCTCCCTTCATGTCAATTTCAATTTTTATTAATATTTCGAATTCTACTGATGATGCTGTGCAACAATAATGCATTTAAAAAAAAAAAGTTGTTAACTGTTACCTTAATTTGGTCCCATAGGCAATAAAGTTTAGTTTATAATTCATTGAACAACTGAAGAAAATTTCAAGTACCTCAATAGATTGATACTTAATTTAGGATATCTACAGAGTTGTTTTGCCGACTACAAATATAACAAACATTACGTGTAAACCGTGCTGCTGAAAGGTTTCCAAACATCAGAGGACCACCCACCAAAATGTGTGGGCTAAATGCACATCCGTAATCATGACAAAAAGAATACTACCTGTCACACAGGATAGGCATGTCAGACTTTTCTCCGCGAAAGCCTTCTAGTCCCAAACCGCCTCTTACTTTCACCAGGCTGAAATGGTTTCAGAGTCCCAAGCAAGGGAGGAGACTGTCCCCTTGCCCACGAGGGAGGAAACCGCACGTTAAGAGCGAAAGGTTTCCAAGGCCCTTCCGATGAAATCCGAGGCACTTGAAGATTCCCTAGTTGCTAGGTTTAGTTGCTAAGGCACCAACCGTCTCACAGGAAGAGGAGCACGGTGCAATCGCTTTTAGCGTCGTAGCGAATCCTCTCAAAACCGAGCTCATTTGTTCCGGGAGGAAACATTCAGCTCCTCTAAGACCGTCGGGAAGGCGAGAAGCTGGGAGTGACGCCTCTGAGCCGCAGAGGATTGTGGGAGGAGGTTGTCTCCAATTTCTCCTCCCCACCTCCCCCCGTCCCAGCCAAGATGTCTGACATGGAGGATGATTTCATGTGCGATGATGAGGAGGACTACGACCTGGTGAGGCGCAGGGAACAGAACTCTGGGGCTGGAGGTGGTTTCTGGGTTTAGGAGCCGGGGCAGGGGCGGCCGCGGCCTCTCCCCTTAGAACATGTGCTCCTTCCAGCCTTTCCCGATGCAGTGACAGGACGAGTTTACCTCCTCCCCCTTCCCGCACCGGGCCCGCGCCCTGCTTCTCTAGCATGGGGGAAGGGAGGGTAAAAGAGGCGGTGAAGGGGGTCCCGAGCCTTCAGCTCCAAATCCTAGCGCTTCCTTCGTTTGCAAGGACACCCCTGGCCTCCGGCGTCAGATTCTCATTGCCTCCTCCCTATCGCGCGAGCCGTTTTGGGGACCGTTCAGTGGTCTAGGCCCCGGCTCTGCCCTTTCGGGCCCAGTCTTCCTGTCCCCTCTTCTTCATACTTGAAAGAGTGCGAAATGCTGGGAGAGGGGTCCAAAAACTAGGGGGCCTTCCTGCTCCCAGACCTGATGCCACTTGTGAATCTAGAAACAGAGCTTAATTAGTCTTGTCCAGGCTCCGTTTTGGTATAAGGTAAAGGTGCAATAGAGAATTGAGAGCCAGGCTAGCTTTTCAGAAGTAGTTTAACTACTTGTTTAAAGAGAAAAGCTGGGGAGGAGGTTTTACTTTTTGTTTGGGGTTTGGGAGGTGGGGTGGTATAAGAGAATTGACTCAATGGCTTTTTTCTTGACTTGGAAATTTCCCAGTATTTAGAGTTTAAAATATCAACAGTGTAGAACAAAACGAATTTATGCAACCGAATGGTGATTTTTAAAGATTCAAGGTTTAATTTATGAACGGACTTATAAGTCTTTAAAAATTCACTAACATTTCAAGTTGATATTCAAAAACATTGTGTGGGAACTAAGAACTATTATCTGGACCACGAATTAGCGTCAACTTGGCTTTGCTTTTTATTTGGGGGAGTTTTTGTGCATGGTTCTTGTGTGTTATGGTGATGCTGCATTATCGTAAAGTTATGAAGTAGATGCTCAGGGAAGTCTGGTTCATCTTATATTTTAAGTGCCAGAGAGTCTCAAGATAATTAATGTATCATTTTGAATTAGTGTACATCTTCTTTGTATAGTCGTTTCTAATTAATCTTTCACTTTTAAAGGAAAGCATTTGCAAAAAGGAGAAGGAAATGACCTGAGTCAATAGTGCTGATAATTCTTAAAGGAGTTTTGCTAGTAGTAAGATTTCTGCCTTACATTTTAGTTTGTGCAGACCAAGCCAGTTTTAGGCAGTGCGTTAAATCTTTCAAGAATGTTACTTGTAATATTTCGTGCATTTTTATTTATTACATGTTTACATATAGTACAGGTATTTTTTAACTCTGGAAGTGTTTCTTTTAACTGTTTTACCTAGTTTCAGTTTGTGTTTTTACTTGTTTGCGCTTTTCTTTTTTCTAAGCAATAGTTTTTTGAATACATAACTTACTAGCACTGTGAGTGAAACTGTAATGTAGAAATGGCACTGAGAATCTTACTGTCCCTTGAAGTACAGAGTTCACTTTTGCAGGGATTTTAATTAAATATAAATGATTTAACTTGACTGTGTTTCTCCAGCCTTTGAGGGCTTACACCACATGTACAATATAAAACTGAATGTGTAATTTTAGCCTCTTTTTTTAAATTTCTTAACCCAAAAAGATGAGATTTTATACAACCACATAATTAATGATCCCCCCAACATTCTGTTAAATAGTCCTGCCTCATATCTCTCTTACATAGATATCATATTTATTTTTTACTTCCATAATTTCCTTAAGCCACTATAAACATATATTTATTAATTTTTAAACATACATTTAAAAAGATCAAGCAAGGCTGGTTGCCACTTCATGCTTAATCTGTTACCAAAAGAGTTGTTGTTTTTGTTTTCTAATATTTGCCTGAGCCTTTTTTGTTTCTTTGGATTTAAAGAGTCTGAATCAATTACTGTTTTAGGGAAACTTCTTTTTTTATTAAATGTATTATTTGTTGGATAGTTCTTCACCTCATTTTAGTGAAAAAGTTAATGAGAGCCATGTACAGATACATTCAGTATATATTTTATCAACTGTCTATTGATAAATACCTGAAATCACTTCTTGAGCTAATAGAAAAGAGACTTAAGTTGGTTTTAAAAAAGAAGACAAAACAAGCATGAAATTAATTCAGTATGCTTGATCTGTTATTTCTAAGATCCTTTTGATTTCTGAGGCAGAAGCAGGTATTTTCTAAGCATAGTAATTTATGTAGCAGTGAATGGAGAGAAGATGGTGCTGGTAAATGTGTTAATTCAATGTTAATTTTACAGATTTACATACAATAGTATTAATAATAACAGCTAATAAATACTATCGTGTCATTCATTAAGTTAATAGGGCCATTGATAAGTTAAACTGTGTTATAATTACACAATCCAGCTATTCAAGCTTGAATTTGATTAATACTTCTGTCTTTTTAGAAAGGATTTAAGACAGAGTGACTTCATACCAAAAAGTATTCTTTAGTAGTTCCTATAATAGGTAGAGCATTGTATGTTTGAAAAATATTATTATAAAGGGAAAATAAAATGGTGAAAAGATAGACTAATTCCATTTTTTAAAGTATATTACCAAACAGTGAGCCTCATTATAATCATCGTGTGTGTGTGTGTGTGTGTGTGTGTATATGTGTGTCTGTCACTCACTCAGTCGTCTTAGTGACCCCTTGGACTGAAGCCCGCTAGGCCCCTCTTTCCATGGAGTATTCTAGACAAGAATACTGGAGTGGGTTGCCATTTCCTTCTCCATAATCATCGTGGTTAGGTTTATAGTTGTGATTATTGAATGAATGTTTATTACTGTTGTTGCCAGTGCTAAGTCGCTTCTGACTTTTTGCAGCCCTATGGACTACAGCCCACCAGTCTCCTCTGTCCCTGGGATTCTCCAGGTGAGGATACTGGAGTGGGTTACCATGCCCTCCTTCAAGGGATCTTCCCCACCCAGGGGTTGAACCCTTGTCTTTTACATCTCTTGCATTGGCAGTCAGGTTATAGTGTGATTAGTGAATAAATGTTTATTACTATTGTTATTCTTGCCTTAACAGATAGCTGTTTTAATGCCCTAGAAATTTACTTCTTTTGGGGAGGGGTGCAGAAGAGTCTTTCTTACAGAATCTGTTTGTCACAGTTTTAACAAGTTCAGACAAATGATGTCATATTATAACCTTAGAACATGGTTTAGCAAATTAAAATTGAACATTTCTGTTTTATAAAAAGATTTTTTAATTGACATGAATACTTTGAAAAAGTAGTAGATTAATAGGGCTTCCCTGGTGGCTCAGACAGTAAAGAATCTGCCTGCAATGCAGGAGACCTGGGTTCAATCCCTGGGTCTGGAAGATCCCCTGGAGAAGGAGATAGCAACCCACTCCAGTACTCTTGCCTGAAAAATCCCATGGACTGAAAGACTAATACTTAATACAGCACAGGGCAGAAAAATAGCTTCAGGATTTTGTGTGTTTAATATTAAGACATTGATGTCATCCATTGTGCATATAAGGAGCTTGCAGATTATAGGTTATTTTATTCTGAGACTGTTGTCTCCATCACTTACAGCTTGACAAAATGTTGGGGATCTTTAGGAATAGATTTACAAACTACAATTTTTGTGGTCTGGGCCAGTGTTCTTTCTGCTGTACACACATTTGGAATTCTGAATGTAGTTTTCACAGTAACAAAATTTGATTATACAGTTGAGGCTTTTGAAAGGAACATGACACTCCAGTGTTTAGAACTGAACACTTTCACTGCCATGGGCCCAGGTTTGATCCATGGTCTTCCCTCATAGCTCAGTTGGTAAAGAATCTGCCGGTATTGCCGGAGACCCCAGTTCGACTCCGGGTTGGGAAGATCCTCTGGAGAAGGGATAGGCCACCCACTCCAGTATTCTGCCCTGGAGAATTCCATGAACTGCATGGGGTTCCAAAGACTAAGCAACTTTCACTTTCTGGGGAATTAAGATCCTGCAAGCCATGCAGCGCTGCTCCGCCCCACCCCCAAAAGGGCATGTTTAATTGTAAATAATTGGAAACACCCTCCAAGTTATCAATAGTAGGAGAATACTATTAATACTCATGAGATAGTAATAGGTAAAATATATCCATGTGATGGAAAGTATGTCAGCATTTCAAATCATGCTTCTAAAGAATATTCAGTGATATGAAAAGAAAAACTTGGTAAATTAGTCAGGACTCCTGCATATAGGGAAGGAGAGGACAGGAATACATGTCAAATTGACTTGAACTGTAAAGAACATATATTGGCTCACATCACCAAGAAGTGTAAATGTAACAGGAGTCAAGACTCAGATAACGATGCTGGGTCTTTTTCTGCCTTTGTCTCTCTTCTGGGCTGCCTTCCTCACTGTATTGGCTTAATTGCCTTCATAGTATATCACAAGATCTTGTAATATAATGTGTTATCTTCCTAGTATTATAACCCCAAAGGCAAAAGGGTCTTCCTTGCTAACTCTAGCAGTGAAACCCTAGGAAGAACTTCTATGGATTCACCTTAGCTCTGGGCCTTCTGTGAACCACTGAGAGAGAGAGGATAGATTGCTTGCCCTCTAGGAGAGGAGCACTGTGTTTGGAAATCCTCATCTAAGAGAGGAAGGATCAGTCACCATTACTGTGCACACAGAGAATACATGTCCCCTATAGATATGTAATCCATATTACAATGTTATTGGGTGGCAGTAAAATTTATTTGTTTTGCTGGGTGGGAAAAATACAGAATAAAAAGGTCTGGAAAATACAAAAAGTGTCAGGAAAATTAAAATGTTTATTTCTTGCAAATTTTTCACAGTGAGTCTGTATTTTATTGCTGAGAAGAGAGAGGGTGGTGTTTAGGGTACAAATGATGAACAGAAGTCTTTGATCTTGAGGGGCCAGACAGTGATTTTGTCATTGCTCAAAATTTTTTAGAATTCTTCAGAACCTGAGGCATCTAGCATTTTAAAATAGGTAATACATACACATGGTTCAAAAACATGAAATGTTAACATTTCCTTTCCATTTTTGTTCCTCAATTACCCAGTTCCCATTCCTTACCATAGGTTACCAAATACAGATTTTTATCCCCCCTTCCCTTTTTTAAACCAGAATTAGCATATTAAATATATTGTGCTACACTTTGTTTTTTATTTTAAATATTATTCCATAGACCTATGTCGAAAGATTACTTATTTCTTTTTTATAGCTGCATTGATTGTGTGGATGTACCATAAGTTTATTTACTCAGTTCTCTGTTGATGAGGATTTGACCTGTTTTCTTTTGCTATTTTAAATGGTATATGGCTTTTTTTTTTTTTTTTTTTAATTTCAGCAATAGCCAGGTTTTCTCTATTCTGTAGGTGTCAAAAATTCCGAGTCAGGTTTGATAAATAAGTTGAGCCCCCAAATTTGGATGATGCTGTTTTAAGTTGGAAACATCTAACTAATAAAGTTAGTTTTCTTAAAAATTTCAGAAGCGTTACTTAATAATCCATGTCAGTATATAGGAATAATTTACCACCTCTTAAAAGTTACTGCTTAAAAGAAGATTGGTTTGAAATGTAAGTTTGAGTACATTTTCAAAAAGGCCTGTAGCATTACCTCATAGGTGTACCCTGTATAATGAAATTAGAGAGGTTCAAACAAGGGTAACTCATGATAAGGAGACCATTGTAAGATCTCCCATAAGTAATGGGAGATAGCTCTTTTGTGCTAAGAATAAGATAAATTAAGATTCTTCACCCCTAATGTAAATCTGTAAAGTGTGACTATCCAACAGAGTAAATTTGTGCTTGTGTATTATACCCCAGAAAGGAACACATGACCATCAGCAAGAATTAGAGACTTCCTGTTGGGTTCAGCCCTCATAACTGACAGGCTGCTGCTACTGCTAAGTCACTTTAGTCACGTCCGACTCCGTGTGACCCCACAGACAGCAGCCCACCAGGCTCCCCCATCCCTGGGATTCTCAAGGCAAGAAAACTGGAGCGGGTTGCTATTTCCTTCTCCAGTGCATGAAAGTGAAAAGTGAAAGTGAAGTTGCTCAGTCGTGTCAGACTCTTAGCGACCCCATGGACTGCAGCCTACCAGGCTCCTCCATCCATGGAATTTTCCAGGCAAGAGTACTGGAGTCGGTGCCGAGAGGAACTGAAACATCAAGTGTGAGTGACTTACATAAATTTACATGACAAATTAGTGGGCAAGTCAAAACTAGAGCCCATGCCTAATGACTTTAATGATGTCTTGTTGGACAATTTAATTTGAAAACTCAAAGTTAGGGCAAATAAAAGAATGTTCTAATTTATAGCATAGACAGATTAGGATCCATTACCTTGAGTGAAAATTTTTTTTTAAGTTTGGTTAATTTTATTAATGGCTAAACCATAAATGGCTACCTTGGATTAAATTTAGTCCTTAAGGATACGGAGACTTTACCTTTGGCACTAGATGCGCAGCATCTATTGTCTAAACCTGATCAAGGCTTGCGAAGCATTGTTAATGGTGAGTCTTCTATTTCCTCGAGCATATTTCTTAAGACCTCTGTTGACAAGAGACACAAGAATAAGTACATGAACTATGAAATTGACCCTTTTTGACTCCAACATAGAGTCAAAATTGCCCTTTCCTGTGTTGTGTTATTTTGAAACATTCACTAACTTTTCATTTCAATTAAGCAAACACTTCCTGAGCATTTTGTGATGTGCCAGGTTCTGGGGATACCAAGATCAGTAAAAGTAACTTCCTGCTTTTGAGAAGTTCATGGTGGGGCAGGGGAGGAGGGGAGGTGGGAGGTGGGAACAACATACATACAAAACTGTTCTTCAGAGATATGCATGTCATGTAGAAGCATGACTATGGAGAAAATTTATTTTGCTAAGAAGACTTAGAGAAAGAATCACAAGGTGAGCCTTGAGGAATACAACATTTCCAGGAGTGTTAGGGCTGGACATCATCACAGGAGAAAAGTGGGAAGCTTGTTGGGAAGGGCAGGGGTTTAGAATTCGGGGCAGAGAGACCAGTTTATGCCAAAGCAGAGATTTTAAAGAGCATAATATGTTTGGGGGAAAGAAGAATAAATTTGGTTGGTGTAGATGGTTAAGAGATTGCTTTGGATAGATGTCAGGACATGAGTTATATAGGTTGGAGCTAATGTGCATTTGAGTGGATTTTTTTTAAAAGCCCTTTTAACACTGTTCAGGTGCTTGCTTTTTCATATATTGCTTAAATTCTTTGATTTTTGATTAAAACATTCTTAATGTATAGATTAAAATTTCAGTTTCTCTCTTAAAAGCATTTCACTTATACTTTTATAGTTATTGCATCTTCATCTGACATAAGGGAATTCAGTTTAGCAATATTTAATATTTTTCCTATATTCCCTGTTTTGACTAATGTCATTGTGTGTAACCAAATCGGCTCTAGTCATTAAGGATAACTTTTTCCCCTTTCTTGTGCCCATGTGATGTGTCCTTTTATTTTACATCCTTAACATCACATATATTTATTCTGTCCTCTCCCTTTTCTCCTGGTCTGCTACTTGGAATCAGGCCTTCATCATCTATTGGCTAAACAGTTGTAAGAGTATCCAGTGGGTACTTCCTTACTACCTGAGTGCTCTTCCTAAAACACAGATCTAATTATTTCTCTATAAAATCTTTTAGTGGGTCCCCATTTGATATAAACTCTGCTAGACCTGTATAGTTCTATTCCCCTGTCTGATACTAGTTTCTCTCTCATCAGCTCTGCATGCATCCTGTGCTTCAGCCCAATCAGACTACTGGTAGCTCTTCTAAATATGCAGTGCTTTTGCATAGTTTGTTTTGTTTTGGTGCCTTTTTTCATCCCTGGGAAAATGCATTCCTACTTTTAGACCTGGTTGAGGTAACTTGTCCTTCTAACTCATTCAAGAGTAGTTAATTACTCCTGATACACCACTGAACCTAGTCTGTGTCTCTGTTACTGCTTCTGTTGTATAATATTGGTGTTTCATTTGCATATCTGTCTCAGACCATGAATAGCTTAAGGAGAAAGACTTCATTTTCATTTGTTGAGCACATTTAATTACTGGTTTAATTAAAGATCATTATCATTGAGTGTAAACAATATATGCTTACATGCTTAGTCACTTCAGTCTTGTCTGACTCTGCAACCCCATGGACCATTGGTCCACCAGGCTCCTCCATCCATGGGATTTTCCAGGCAAGAATACTGGAGTCAGTTGCCATTTCCTTCTCCAGTGATAAAGTATGAAGCAAGTGAAGTGAGTGAAGTGAAGTCTCTCAGTCATATCCGACTCTTTACAACCCCATGGACTGCAGCCACCAGGCCCCTCCGTCCATGGGATTTTCCAAGCAAGAGTACTGGAGTGGGTTGCCATTTCCTTCTCCAGTAAACAACAGACATCAGATCAGATCAGTCGCTCAGTCATGTCCGACTCTTTGCGACCCCATGAATTGCAGCACGCCAGGCCTCCCTGTCCATCACCAACTCCCGGAGTTCACCCAGACTCATGTCCATTGAGTCAGTGATACCATCCAGCCATCTCATCCTCTGTCATCCCCTTCTCCTCTTGCCCCCAATCCCTCCCAGCATCAGAGTCTTTTCCAATAAGTCAAGTCTTCACATGAGGTGGCCAAAGTACTGGAGTTTCAGCTTTAGCATCATGCCTTCCAAAGAAATCCCAGGGCTGATCTCCTTCAGAATGGACTGGTTGGATCTCCTTGCAGTCCAAGGGACTCTCAAGAGTCTTCTCCAACACCACAGTTCAAAAGCATCAATTCTTCAGCGCTCAGCCTTCTTCACAGTCCAACTCTCACATCCATACATGACCACAGGAAAAACCATAGCCTTGACTAGACGGACCTTTGTTGGCAAAGTAATGTCTCTGCTTTGAATATGCTATCTAGGTTGGTCATAACTTTCCTTCCAAGGAGTAAGCGTCTTTTAATTTCATGGCTGCAGTCACCATCTGCAGTGATTTTGGAGCCCCCAAAAATAAAGTCTGACACTGTTTCCACTGTTTCCCCATCTATTTCCCATGAAGTGATGGGACCGGATGCCATGATCTTCGTTTTCTGAATGTTGAGCTTTAAGCCAACTTTTTCACTCTCCACTTCCACTTTCATCAAGAGGCTTTTTAGTTCCTCTTCACTTTCTGCCATAGGGTGGTGTCATCTGCATATCTGAGGTTATTGATATTTCTCCTGGCAATCTTGATTCCAGCTTGTGTTTCTTCCAGTCCAGCGTTTCTCATGATGTACTCTGCATATAAGTTAAATAAACAGGGTGACAATATACAGCCTTGACGAACTTCTTTTCCTATTTGGAACCAGTCTGTTGTTCCATGTCCAGTTCTAACTGTTGCTTCCTGACCTGCATACAGATTTCTCAAGAGGCAGATCAGGTGGTCTGGTATTCCCATCTCTTTCAGAATTTTCCACAGTTTATTGCGATCCACACAGTCAAAGGCTTTGGCATAGTCAATAAAGCAGAAATAAATGTTTTTCTGGAACTCTCTTTGCTTTTTCCATGATCCAGCGGATGTTGGCAATTTGATCTCTGGTTCCTCTGCCTTTTCTAAAACCAGCTTGAACATCAGGAAGTTCACGGTTCACATATTGCTGAAGCCTGGCTTGGAGATTTTTGAGCATTACTTTACTAGCGTGTGCTGCTGCTGCTGCTAAGTCGCTTCAGTCGTGTCCAACTCTGTGCGACCCCGTGGACTGCAGCCTACCAGGCTTCTCCGTCCATGGGATTCTCCAGGCAAGAACACTGCAGTGGGTTGCCATTTCCTTCTCCAGTGCATGAAAGTGGAAAGTGAAAGTGAAGTCGCACAGTCGTGTCGGACTCTTAGCGACCCCATGGACTGCAGCCTACCAGGCTCCTCCATCCATGGGATTTTCCGGGCAACAGTACTGGAGTGGGGTGCCATTGCTCTGTGAGATGAGTGCAGTTGTGCGGTAGTTTGAGCATTCTTTGGCATTGCCTTTCTTTGGGATTGGAATGAAAACTGACCTTTTCCAGTCGTGTGGCCACTGCTGAGTTTTCCAAATTTACTGGCATATTGAGTACAGCACTTTCACAGCATCATCTTTCAGGATTTGGAATAGCTCAACTGGAATTCTATCATCTCCACTAGCTTTGTTTGTAGTGATGCTTTCTAAGGCCCACTTGACTTCACATTCCAGGATGTCTGGCTCTAGGTGAGTGATCACACCATCGTGATTATCTTGGTCGTGAAGATCTTTTTTGTACAGTTCTTCTGTGTATTCTTGCCACCTCTTCTTAATATCTACTGCTTCTGTTAGGACCATACCATTTCTGTCCTTTATTGAGCCCATCTTTGCATGAAGTGTTCCTCTGGTATCTCTGATTTTCTTGAAGAGATTCCTAGTCTTTCCCATTCTGTTGTTTTCCTCTATTTCTTTGCATTGATCGCTGAAGAAGGCTTTCTTATCTCTCCTTGCTATTCTTTGGAATTCTGCATTCAGATGCTTATATCTTTCCTTTTCTCCTTTGCTTTTCACTTCTCTTCTTTTCACAGCTATTTGTAAGTCCTCCTCAGACAGCCATTTTGCTTTATTGCATTTCTTTTCCATGGGGATGGTCTTGATCCCTGTCTCCTGTACAATGTCACGAACCTCCGTCCGTAGTTCATCAGGCACTCTATCTATCAGATCTAGGCCCTTAAATCTATTTCTCACTTCCACTGTATAATCATACTGGATTTGATTTAGGTCATACCTGAATGGTCTAGTGGTTTTCCCTACTTTCTTCAATTTAAGTCTGAATTTGGCAATAAGGAGTTCATGATCTGAGCCACAGTCAGCTCCTGGTCTTGTTTTTGCTGACTGTATAGAGCTTCTCCATCTTTGGCTGCAAAGAATAGAATCAATCTGATTTCGGTGTTGACCATCTGGTGATGTCCATGTGTAGAATTTTCTCTTGTGTTGTTGGAAGAGGGTGTTTGCTATGACCAGTGCATTTTCTTGGTAAAACTCTATTAAATCTGCTTCATTCCGTATTCCAAGGCCAAATTTGCCTGTTACTCCAGGTGTTTCTTGACTTCCTACTTTTGCATTCCAGTCCCCTATACTGAAAAGGACATCTTTTTTGGGTGTTAGTTCTAAAAGGTCTTGTAGGTCTTCATAGAACCGTTCAACTTCAGCTTCTTCAGCATTACTGGTTGGGGCATAGACTTGGATTACTGTGATATTGAATGGTTTGCCTTGGAAACAAACAGAGATCATTCTGTCGTTTTTGAGATTGCATCAAAGTACTGCATTTCGGACTCTTTGTTGACCATGATGGCCACTCCATTTCTTCTGAGGGATTCCTGCCCGCAGTAGTAGATATAATGGTCATCTGAGTTAAATTCACCCATTCCAGTCCATTTCAGTTGGCTGATTCCTAGAATGTCGACGTTCACTCTTGCCATCTCTTGTTTGACCACTTCCAATTTGCCTTGATTCATGGACCTGACATTCCAGGTTCCTATGCTATATTGCTCTTTACAGCATCGGACCTTGCTTCTATCACCAGTCACATCCACAGCTGGCTATTCTTTTTGCTTTGGCTCCATCCCTTTATTCTTTCTGGAGTTATTTCTCCACTGATCTCCAGTAGCATATTGGGCACCTACTGACCTGGCGAGTTCCCCTTTTAGTATCCTATCATTTTGCCTTTTCATACTGTTCATTGGGTTCTCAAGGCAAGAATACTGAAGTGGTTTGCCATTCCCTTCTCCAGTGGACCACATTCTGTCAGATCTCTCCACCATGACCCGCCCATCTTGGGTTGCCCCATGGGCATGGCTTAGTGTCATTGAGTTAGACAAGGCTGTGGTCCTAGTGTGATTAGATTGACTAGTTTTCTGTGAGTATGGTTTCAGTGTGTTTGCCCTCTGATGCCCTCTTGCAACACCTACCGTCTTACTTGGGTTTCTCTTACCTTGGGCGTGGGGTATCTCTTCACGGCTGCTCCAGCAAAGTGCAGCCATTGCTCCTTACCTTGGACCAGGGGTATCTCCTCACCGCTGCCCTTCCTGACCTTCAACGTGGGATAGCTCCTCTAGGGCCTCCTGTGCCCGAGCAGCCAAGGCTCATTGGATGTGGTGTTGGTCCTCGCAGCCGCCGCCCTTGGCCTCGGGCTTAGGGGCGTGGGGTAGCTCCTCCCACCCGCCGCCCTTGGCCTCAGGCTTGGGGCGTGGGGTATCTCCTCCCGGCCTCCGCCCCTGACCTAGGACAGGGGTAACTCCTCTTGTTGCCGCCCCTGACCTCAGATGCGGGGTAATAGACATAAATAATATATAATAGATACTCTATACAACAGAATTATTCTAAAGACTTCTCAAAATATCTTCAGCTTAAAAATCATGCTAGTGTGGTAACTAGTTTGCTGTAGTTCAGTTTGTATTGAGGTATGTGATTTACTGAGCTGCAGATGACAGGTTAGTGGTCAAGGAGGCTGCAATATGGTGTTGCAGATCATAACCTAATTATAAGAAGCAAATCAATAACGTTATCAGTTGTGCCAATTCTCATGTATTTATCCATTCCAGCAGCAACACTTAAGAATTGAATTGCCGTTTTGCAAAAAATAGTATACATTTCACTTCTTAATCCATATAATGTGAAAAACCAAAAGAACGTATTCACAAAATGTTGAAGGCGGGATTAAGTCTTTTTTTTTTTTGGGGGGGGGGGGATTAAGTCTTATCTCAATCGTAGTGATTCAGGGGAGTTCGTATAGAGTTTAGAAATAGCATTAATCTGGAGCCAGTCGGTACGAGAAGTTGCAGGTAGTCAGTCTTGAACTACAGGAGGCCTTCAGACTTTGTAGGAAATGTAAAGATTCCTTTCTTCAACTGTGTTATAATCAGTTCAGTAATTGAAGTTAACCTTCTGGCAACTCCATGTCCTACTCATGTGTACCTCTCAGCTTTCTACTTAACTCTTAGGTCCTGGGCCATTTTTATTTTTTCCCCTAATCTGTTGGCTAAGAGTGCATTCTGAAGATTTAGGTTGCAGAAAAGTGATTCTCTGGTTCTAGCTATTCCTGTATATTATTGAACAGTTACTAGAGAAGAACTGATTTCCGAAGGTGTCAAGTATGTGAGTAGGTTTTTTAGCTAGGATTATTTACTCCACATCTTCCCTGAGGAGGTAGATGATGTTTAAGCTGTAATGACATACAGTGTCTCTTCACCTAATGAGAGAGGTAGAAAGAAAAAGAAATGGCATGTTCAAGGTAGAATCAATAAGGACTTTTTATGTTCCAGCAGTGTGACTGTTCCTAGCTGTTCAGTACCTCGTGTTACAGTTTTGTGTCTGCTCTTCCTCCTTTTCCCCTTTCTCTTTTTTGTCTGGCATGCAAACTCCCATTTAACTTTCAAAGCCTGGCTCAGACGCCATCATTATCACAACATGATTTGATGTGTCCACTTGGCTTGTTCATTATTTATTAATTGTTTTTTTAATCAATTTTATTGTAGCCAAACCTGAATTACAGAGTGAAGAAGTGAATGAATGATGATGAACTTGACTCACTACTCAGAATTTGACCTTATCTGTAAGAGAAGTGTTCCAAAGAATTTAATATGTGGAGCAAAACTGAATTACTGATCTTAAATTTGTGAGACTGAGTGCCAGTGCTTCCCAGAAAGTATCCTTACATGAGGAAATAATTACCCTCCAGAGGGCGCACATTACAAAGCCATGGTGGTCAAATAAAATGGATTCTATGCTAACATCAAACATCTCCTTCCATCTGCTGGTCATAGGAAAAATTCATCTTGTGTTTACATATTTTTGAACTTTTTAACACTTCACTCTTATACCTTTTTTCTTTCATGTGCCTTTATGAGACAATACAGAATTTTTCATAAATTGTGCCCCCCAAAATTTAACTGTATTTGGATTTAGAAATAACTATAATACTATTCTTATCTTTTTTGTGTTTGCTTTCAGGCACAATTATGAATTTCACATAAACTTGCCCTTTGTAATGACTTATAGCTGAAGGAAATCTTCTCTCTTCCTAAAATAATAGTTTTATTACACTAATTTATGTATATTTTATAATCCTCATCATTAAGTTGAATATCCTGAAACTACTTTAAACTCTTATTTCTACTTCTCCACAAAATGATGTTACTTCAATTTTTCTTTCTGCTTTATTGTTTCATAACTAGGAACTAAATTTATGTAATGAAAAGTCATATAAAACTATATAATATAAATTAATTTTGTTTTACTTATTTTGATGTTACAAGACTAGCTAAAGTATAGTAATATAACTAAACAACTATTGAGTAATGTGAAGTACACATAAAGCAAATATCTTTATTAACATATAGCTTTACTTAGCAATAGATTACTCTGCTTTATATAGCTCACCATCCTAGGTAGTTAGGCCATGTTAGAATAATAAAATTTAGACTTGGGGAATAGCGAAAACTAAATTATGAAACTAAAGATAAAATAACTAACATTTAATAATTAATACTACTAATAATTAGTATTTACAATTTGCTTTTGTGTTGATTCTGTATCTTTCAGTACAAACCTATTTCTGAATCTGTGTAACCATCCCTTACTTGGAGAAAATGGCTTGGTGTCACTCATTCCAGGGAACCCTTTGCTGATGTCTTTGTATCAGTTCAGTTCAGTTACTCAGTTGTGTTCGAATCTTTGAGACCCCATGGACTGTAGCATGCCAGGCCTCCCTGTCCATCACCAACTCTGGAGTTTACTCAAACTCATGTCCATTGAGTTGGTGAGGCAATCCAATCACCTCATCCTCTGTCATCCCCTTCTCTTCCCACCTTCAGTCTTTCCCAGCATCAAGGTCTTTTCCAATGAGTCAGCTCTTCGCATGAGGTGGCCAAAGTATTGGAGTTTCAGCTTCAGCATCAGTCCTTCCAATGAATATTCAAGACTGGTTTCCTTTAAGATGGACTAGTTGGATCTCCTTGCAGTCCACAGGACTCTCAAGAGTCTTCTCCAGCACCACAGTTCAAAAGCATCAATTCTTTGGCACTCAGCTTTCTTTATAGTCCAACTCTCACATCCGTACATGAGACTACTGGGAAAACCATAGCTTTGACTAGCTGGACCTTTGTTGGGAAAGTAATGTCTCTGCTTTTTAATATGCTGTCTAGATTGGTCATAACTTTTCTTCCAAGGAGCAAACGTCTTTTACTTTCATGGCTGCAGTTACCATCTACAGTGATTTTGGAGTCGAAGAAAATGAAGTCTGTCACTGTTTCCTCTGTTCCCCATCTATTTGCCATGAAGTGATGGGACCAGATGCCATGATCATAGTCTTTGTATAGGCTCAGTGTTTTCTAATACTTTGCCTTCAGTCAGAACATGTTTTCTGTTTATGTCTTTCAGCCACAAATTTAATGCCTTTTCCACCTTCCCTAAGTACTTTTCACACACCCTAGCCATAACTTTTGCAACAGCAGAACTAGCACAAATTTCTTTTTCCTTCAGTTTCACAGGTAGAAGATTTGTTATTACCATGGATCTTATCAACCTCAGCATACATTTTTTTCTTACTGAGAACTTTTACTTTTTCAATTAAAAGAAGCACATTAGGGCCTTTCTTTGGCATATCTGAATTTTTAGCATCACTGTTTTTGAACTTTGGGGCCATTATTAAGTACAATAAGGGTGACTTGAACACAAGCACTGTGATAGCACAATAGTGGATCTGATAACTGAGCCTGCTGTTTAGTGACTCACAGGTAGGATATGCTGGACAAAGGAATGATTCGCATTCAAGGTGGGATGGAGGGGGTGGAGAGGAGATTTCATTGAGATTTGTTCATGCTACTCAGAATGACTTGCAGTTTAAAACTTATTGATTGATTATTTCTGGAATTTCCCAGTTTCCAGACCTCAACTGATACTCAACTGAAACCACAGAAAATGAAACCGTGGATAAGGGGGACTGCTGTATTCTGCTAACCACTTGATTTTGGCTTTTCCCCTTGTTATTTCAATAATGGTTAATGTCAGTGGAATTTCTACCGTATATTTAAATTGTGGTTTTTTTCCTTATAAGTATGTAGTTTTTCTCTTAACAGTATTCACATTTTAGCAGTGTGTGGGTTTCTTTTCTTTTTTGTTTCTTTCATTTTAATATCTCTTTCTAACACACAGGAATACTCTGAAGATAGTAACTCTGAGCCAAATGTGGATTTGGAAAATCAGTACTATAATTCCAAAGCATTAAAAGAAGATGACCCAAAAGCAGCATTAAGCAGTTTCCAAAAGGTTCATATTTTTTCTTGTTGATTCTGTTTTGTGTTTTTCTAAATAGTCTTAAGTAAATTGCAAATGATTTTATCTCAGAAGTATGTTTGGATATTTAGTGATAATCCTGTAAAAGAAGTTTGCATTATGCAATATAAGCAAATATTTCAAAAGGGCTATCCTTTTGTTTTTTCCAATCACGTTATCTATAGAACAGGACCATTGTCCCGAAAAGCTTGTACAGTTCTGGCAGAAAGAGAATCAATGAATGTGCTGGTCAGTAGTTATCCCTGCGATCGTGTTCCTTCACATAGGTGTGGTTTCATTATAAAATAATGTGATTTCTTTCCTACTGATAAACTTTTGGGTTATTCTTAACCAGTGAAGTAACAGGTACTTCTGGGACTGTATAATAATCAAGAAGTAGTTCTTATTTAATCTTTTGATGAAGAAGCTTCAAAATAAGCTCACTTGTCCTTTCATAAGCATTTAAGACTGGTTTCTTTTCTTAAACCTTTTAAAAATGGCTTTGAAAAATAGAGTTTTTAGGGCACTTGTTTTTCGTGCATATGATGTAAAATTAATTTACAAGTTAAATATTGGGTGTTACTAGAAAATAACAATATTAAATTATACTAAATTCTTTTTTATAGGTTTTGGAACTTGAAGGTGAAAAAGGAGAATGGGGATTTAAAGCACTGAAACAAATGATTAAGATTAACTTCAAGTTGGTAAGATTTGTTTTGAGAGGAATTAAACTGATAATGAAATTCTATACTTAAAAACCTCATGGCAACAAAATGTCATATCTGCTTTCCTGAAATAATTCTGTTGATATGTTTACATATTTAGCCTAATTTTCATTTGTGACTATAGTTATACTAAGTTTTAAAAATTCTACATGGGGTTCCTTCCTGGTGGTCCAGTGGTTAAGACTTGTACTTCCAATGCAGGGACTGCAAGTTCAATGGGGGAAATAATATCCGCATGCCTCGCAGCCCAAAAAACAAACAAACGGAAGCAATATTGTAACAAATTCAGTAAAGACTTTAGAATGGTCCACATCAACAAAATCTTATAAAACTTCTGCATAGTATACAGGATTTTCTATAAATTAACTTATATGCTCTGAGGAATGATAGACCCTCTGCCAAAATATTTAATGCTGGAAATTTTACTAATAGTCCTTCATTTCCTCAGGTCTTTCATGTTTCCTGGAGTAACTATAGTTATGCAAATAGTCCTGCAAAGAATAGCAGCAGTAGCTACATCCACTATTTAGTAGGGCCTTGGGTGGGAGGATTTTCCCCCTTTTAGAAGTGGGGAGGACTTTTCTTGAGAGTGGGATGAGTACCTGGGCTTGAAGGAATTTTTTTCCTTTCACATTTTACTGTAAGAGCTTACCAATAATAGGGAGAGAAGAAATGCATAACTATGTTAGAGAGCTTCCTGATGAAGGAGTAAATTTTCAGGGAAGAATATTTAAAAAGTTGGTCTTATTTTTTTGGTCTATGAGTATTTTAGTAGTTTTTATGATTTAAATAAGTATGTTTATTGTGCAGTGAGGAACAGTATCTGAAATTTGGAAAATCTATAAATTGTACTTTTTCAAAGGCTAACATCATAAATTTAATTCATTTACTGAGTAATCTAGTAATTTCAAATTTAAGCTAAAATGTAGTGTTTCTGTCATATATAGTATTGAAAAACTATTGTTTTTTAATTAGGTAATAATAGGTATTTCTATAATCTTAATCATATGTACGTATCTCAGTAAGTAAATATGTACCTAGTAATGCATTTTTCTTCCCTCACAGACAAACTTTCCAGAAATGATGAACAGATATAAACAACTATTGACCTATATTCGGAGTGCTGTCACAAGAAATTATTCTGAAAAATCCATTAATTCTATTCTTGATTATATCTCTACTTCTAAGCAGGTTAGAGTCTATTTTTGCTTCTTGGTATTTATCAGTATGTTTAAACTTAAGAGCTTTGTTTTTTGTTTTTAAGGCCTAGAAGTTCTATTTAAGCAGTTTTGCTAGTTCTAATTTTAGTATGCTATTTTCTTGGTTACAGGATAGTATATAGTATTAAAAGAGAATAACCCAAGCTTTATCTCTTCAAATAATATCTTCAGATACTGACATAATCTGCACACAGGTTTTACAGGCTTATAGTAGACTCCCATGCAGTTTCTAATAAACATCATCAGCACTTCAGCTAGCCTTCTTGAACTGTTAATAGCCTAACAGTGAGTCATAGGTTCTGTGTGTAGATTTGACTAGACAGAGATCCTTGGGAGGAGAATCTATATTCATTGCAATTAGTAGTTGGCATAACTCATTAGGTAATCAATAAATGCTTCTACAAAGGATAGGTGGATGATGAAAGAAAGAGCTAATGATGATACTACAGTGGACATGAGGAATGATAGTGCTTTCATTATTTTAGTTTTTGATTATTAAGAAAAGCAATGATGATTTTAGTTTATTGCTAAAATAATTTCAATTGGATTGTTTGTTCATATTCTTCTAAGCAACATAGTCCTAAGTTTCAGCTTTACTATGCCATGATATTTGAGCACAAGAAGTATTTTCTGTATCACTTAGCATTTCTCAGAACATTTGATACTTTTCATACTCAAAAAATGTTCACCTCAGAACCAGTCTTTCATTCTGTCTTTTCTACTAAATGTCATTTTTATTTCCTGAAGTTTATCATTTTTATATCTAAAATATATGTAATGAAAATAGAGGAAGATAAAATTATGTTTAGAACATTAACACTTCATGGCACTAATTCAGGGCTTCCCAATATATTGGGGCTTTTCTTAAGTGGAAAAATGTTTCCTGAGTTTTACAAACATGTCACATCATAATATTTTTTGTATGTTATTTTAAAATATTATGTCAGATGGTGGGGGGCAGAACTAAGTAATTTTCAGCAAGATTGTGTGTTGCTTCATGCTGTTATATGTAAGCTTTTTGTCTTTTGAAAGTAAGTATAGATATTAGTTGCGCAGCACTTACTGACTGTGCAGTCGACAGTCATGAATAAATAGGCAGCCTTTTCTGAAAGTATCAAACTCACCTGTTGCCATGCCCTCTTACCCCCTGATCCTGTTAAATATGTAGAGAATCAGGTATTCACACAAAGGTAGAGCCAGAAGTGGGAGGAGGGGACAGAGGAGCTTATCATAATGCAAAACAAATGGCAATTTCCATTAAAAAAGTCATATTCAGACAGTGAACTGATGGTGTTAGACAAAGCTAAAATTGTGTTTAACTTTTCCCTCCCCTCAACTCCAGCAGTTTATCAGTAACTTAAAAATTTGTAGTCCAGTTAATTGATTAGTCACATTTGTAGAAGAATTTTGAGAAAAGAGGCTTATTCTTTGCTTCTTTAGCAGCTTACTTAGTGTTTGCCACATGCTGCTGCTGCTTCTGCTAAGTCGACTCTGTGCGACCCCATAGACGGCAGCCCACCACGCTCCCCCATCCCTGGGATTCTCCAGGCAAGAGTCCTGGAGTAGGGTGCCATTGCCTTCTCTGGTTTGCCACATAGTAGTTCCCAAATAAGAGTTGAGGGCATAAGATACATACCATTCATAATAAACGGTGGGGTCTCAGAGATGGACACTACTGAGCAACTGAACACGCACACAATTCTTGTGCTTGCCATTTCCTTTGCTAACATAAAATGAGTTATTAGATTTGAAAGGACAAACCTATACTATTAGAGCATTAGACATTTTCTTGGTTTTATTTTAAATGTATAAAAACACATGTTGGCACTTTTTGTAAATTTGGTCTATACTTTTGCTAAGGCTTTGTTAATTTTGTGGACTGTCACAGACATTCAGTTAAGATACAGCTAGTGTATCTTATGTATATTAAAGTTCAAAGATGCACTTTTGGTTTGCTCAAATTAACTTTATTAACAGGTACAAATTTGCTGTTTACAATTATAGAATTCTGATTTTTTATGTCAGATGGATTTACTGCAGGAATTCTATGAAACAACACTGGAAGCTTTGAAAGATGCTAAGAATGACAGACTGTGGTTTAAGACAAACACAAAGGTAACAGTAATAATTACTTTTTTTTTCTTTTGAAGAGTGGGTGGGCATCCTTGATAAACTCTAAAGATATACCTTCTCCTGTTGAAAGCTTTTAATTCTAATAAGTTTATTTTTTTACAGCTGGGGAAATTATATTTAGAACGAGAGGAATATGGAAAACTTCAAAAAATTTTACGCCAGTTACATCAGTCCTGCCAGGTAGCTTTTCTTTTATTTTTTTCGTACTATTTCTTCATAAGAAAAAATTATATTGGAAACATTGCTTAGGGATATTTTCAAGCAAGTTACCAGAAAGCTAATTTTTTCTGACTATTACATTACTTCCTCTGTTAATCATAATTTCAGTCCTTATTTTTGAAGAATGAGGCATAGGTTTCAATAAACAGACCAGTCATTAATATTAAGAATAATAAGTGTTTTATATTTAGTTATACACCCTATGAAAATCAGAAAGAATGTTGTAGACATACATTTTAAAGATATTTTATACTCTTAGTTTTCGTGTATGAATCCTCTGTAACAACACTGTCCTGTAGAACTTCATGTGATGTTAGAAGCATTCTATCTGTGCTTTCCAATATGGTTGCATCAGCTATATGTCATCAAGTGCCAAACTGTGACTAGGGAGATGGAGGTACTGGGTTTTTCATTTAACTTATAAACTTGTGTAGCCATAGTACACCTCTAACTTTTAAGTGTGAGCTGTAATTTTGTATTTCGTTTTTTGTCTTGATTAATAAATTACTTGATATTAGTTCAAATATTAAATAGAAATGCTGTTTTAAATATGTTTATGCTCTTTCAATGCCATGTACTTTTTTATCAAGATCATGTTGCAGGTTGATTTTAATGATTTAAATGTATAAAAACATGTAAACTTTTATCAACTAGCTTTAAAAATGCACATACACAGATCCATATCCAATACAGAATCTTTTGAACATTATCATTTTTCATACTATGTACTATTAATTATGTATTTTATTTCTGTGAATGAGGAAAAGGTTGATCAGAAAAGTGTTCTAAATCATCTTCACATATTTTCATTTAATAATGTTACCTTTTTTGGTTTTTATAAAAAACATGAAAATGTTTTATGTTTCATAATAGTTTTGGTTTATAAGGCAAATCAGTCAGTTATGGATTGTTTTTTATCTACACATTCTTAAGGAGGGCTTAGTCTGATGCATAAACAGCTGTGTATTCAGTTCCACGTGAAATGAAAATCGTAGAGAAGGCATTTCTAACTGAAAGAAAGTCAGTATATACATAAGGAATATGAAAAAACCCTCTGGAGAAGTTTTTGCTTGGTTTATTTTGTAACATAAGAGAAATGCTATCTGGATTGTAAATTGCATTAAAGCATAGGAGAAATGCATGATAATCTGAACATACAGATTGTCTTACATATCATTAGTCTGGTTGTGTTTTGTTAGTGGATAACTAAAGGAAAGTTTTAAGTTAGAAGACCCAATAAATAATAAATTTTGGCTTTGTGTATGTCAGTGCTTGATATTTATGATTATCTGTCAACCATATTCTGTTTTTCACAGCTTGTGTTTGTGGGCTGTTGATCATCTTTCAAAGACAAACTCAGTTGTCACCACCTTTGTTATTCCTTTGACATCCCCCAAGAGAATTAATCTTCTCTTCCATCTTTGGTACTTCATTGATGCTTCAGCTAGAATTATTATCATTTATATTATAACTTATCTGGTGGCATATGGGTCTTCTATATTGTGAACTTTTTGAGACCAGGACATTGACTTATTTAACTTTGTATTTCCCCAAGGTAGACTGACCACCTGGCACTAGGAAGGCACTTGATTGAAGGCACAAAGTGCTTTTGATTGAATCAGTGCATCTAAAGTGGCTGTGAAGATTTGGGGAAGACTATAAATAATCTCCTGGATAAAACAAAACATTGCAACTTTGGTACATTAAAAAAAAACCCTCCTTATCGAATAACTGTAAAGTACAAAGGCCATGTGGGTTCCTTTTTGGCCATTGAAGGTCATATTCTTAGTAATCTAGGTGCCAGTTGAAATTTGTAATTCATTTTCCCACAGAATTAGTATCATAAATGTAAGGTTCTCAGGCTAGCTCAAAAACCACTCTGTTGACTCTGAATTCTGTCTTGACTGGATTTTCATTATTTGTTTTCCTAGACTGATGATGGAGAAGATGACCTGAAAAAAGGCACACAGTTATTAGAAATATATGCTTTGGAAATTCAAATGTACACGGCACAGAAAAATAACAAAAAACTTAAAGCGCTCTATGAACAGTCACTTCACATCAAGTCTGCCATCCCTCATCCATTGATCATGGGAGTTATCAGAGGCAAGTTTGGTTTGCAAAGGTTGGGCAGTGTTATGGGAAGATAATCAAGATATCCTTGGATTATGACTGATTAACTCTGAGGGTTGTTTCTATTTTAGTGAAAATAAATGGCAAAGTAGTAAAGTCAAATGAAATGATCTAATCTTAGTAAGGAATTAGGATGAATTTTTGTCTTTTTGAAATTTATATCAGTAAATTACTAATTGAAAATTCACCATCAGAAGCTCTATTCTTGAATTGTAATGTATATAAAATTACCTTCTGTTTTAGTGATTTTTTTACTGAAATATTATTGATTTACAATGTGTTAATTTCTGCTATATAGCAAAGTAACTCAGTTATACATATATACATATTTTTTATAGTCTTTTCCATTATGGTTTATCACAGGATATTGTTTATAGTTCCCTGTGCTATACGATAGAACCTTGTTGTTTATCTATTCTGTATGTAATAGTATGCATCTATTAATCCCAGATTCCCTCCCCCCTACTCCTCCTTGGCAACCACATGTCTGTTCTCTATGTCAGTGAGTCTGTTTTGTAGATAGGTTCATTTGTGGCTTTATTTTATATAAGTGATATCATACGGTATTTGTCTTTCTGGCTTACTTTGCTTAGTATGATAAACTCTAGTTGCATCCATGTTGCAGCGAATGGCATTATTTTGTTCTTTTTTTATGGCTAATATTCCATTGTATATATGTATCACATCTTTATACATTCATCTGTCAGTGTACATTTAGGTTGTTTCCATGTCTTGTCTATTGTGAATAGTGCTGCTGTAAACATAGGGGTCATGTATCTTTTTGAATTACAGTTTTGCCCAGATACATGCCCAGGAGTGGTATTGCTGGATCATATATAGTAATTCTATTTTCAGTTTTCTGAGGAACCTCCATACTATTCTCCATAGTGACTGTACCAACTTAAATTAATTGTAATAACTTACATTACATTAAAATAACATACTATTTTTACAACTAAAATAGTGTAGGAGGGTTCTCTTTTCTCCACACCTTCTACAGTATTTGTTATTTGTAGACTTTTTAATGATGGCTATTCTGACCTGTATGAGTTTGGTACTTCATTGTAGTTTTCTTTCAAAAATTTCTTATTATTCTTATTTATCTTTATTTATGATTTTTGGTTTCTCTGGGTCTTTGTTGCTGTTCACGTGCTTTCTCTAGTTGCAGCAAGTGGGGGGCTACTCTTCATTGTGGTGCGTGGGCCTTCTCCTGTTGCAGAGCACAGGCTCTAGGCACACGGGCTTAAGTAGTTGCAGCACGTGGGCTCCATAGTTGGAGCTTGCAGGCTCTAGAGCTCAGGCTCTGTAGTTGTGGTACCATGGGCTTAGTTTCTTTGCAGCATGTGGAATCTTCCCAGACCAGTGATCATACCCGTGTCCCCTGCATTGGCAGGCAGATTCCTACCCACTTGGAGCACCAGGGAAGTCCACCTCATTGTAATTTTGATAAAATTACTTTCTATTTCAACTGAGAATAAAGATTTGCAAATGCTTGTTTGGCTGATGTTTAATGAAGAGCTTGGTTTTTAGAATTCAGTATGTGCCCTTTGTCCACTTCAGGAGCTAGTACTCTTCAGGTTATAGAATTAAAAGACTAGAAGCTACTGAAATAGTTTTCATTTGATTTTTATGAAGTGGTCAATCTTATTATTATAGAACTGAAAATGTCCTCTTTTCTCCTGTTTTATTCTTTACAGAATGTGGTGGTAAAATGCACTTGAGAGAAGGTGAATTTGAAAAGGCACACACTGATTTTTTTGAAGCCTTTAAGAATTATGATGAATCAGGAAGTCCAAGACGAACCACTTGCTTAAAATATTTAGTCTTAGCAAATATGCTAATGAAATCGGGAATAAATCCATTTGACTCACAGGAGGTATGTTTGTGCTCTAATTGTTCATTTCTGTCAGCTGTCTCTTGTGAAAATAAATGTTATTCTTTCTTTGTACATATACATAGTTAATCGTGTTTTTTTTTTCCTAACCAGGCCAAACCCTACAAAAATGATCCAGAAATTCTAGCAATGACGAATTTAGTAAGGTAAGATTTAATATTTCAGTCAAGGTAAATTACCTTAAAGCAGTGAATAAAGAAGAGAGCAGAGAGAATTTTTCAGAATTCAGTTAATACTCAACATTTATTTTGACTTGAAGTATACGAAAGTTTGTAAAATATTTGAAGTCATTGATTATACTGTTTCTATTAGTCACAAGATTTTGTAAGTATTTACTGCTTTTTTTTCTCATTATCTTTGTGTGTGTATACACATACTGTTTGTCAGTAGAAAGCTATAGAGGTTTTAAAACAATTTCACAGTGTTACAGTTTCTACCTGCCTTAATCCAAAATGAAATTATAAATTGGTCTACGTGAGTCAAGAATTTTCAGTGAGACAGTTTGTTTACTTGTATATTTGCTTAATTGACAAGATAAAAAAATCACTTTAAATAAATTTGCTCAGCTAATTTTCTAATGTAAGGAGCAGCAGAAGGGTCATACTGGTAGGATTTATTGTTGCCTTCTGTGGAGAAAGATATGACTAATGATGGCTAATACTGAAAAACCTGCCATCAAAGAAAAAAAGAAAAACCAAGCAAAAGCCTAGAAAAGAAGACGTTTTTGTAAAAGAAATCAATGAGCAAGAAAAACATTTCTTTGGACCAGGAATAAATGTAGCCTATGATTTATTGTGCTTTCTTTGTAGAAAACTAGGAGAGAGACTTACTGGGTTTCAAGTCCATTGTTCTAGACTATACAGCTGAGTTTACTAAGACAGGAAGAGTGTAGTTAGGGGTATGAGGTAGGGTTGAGTTTTTTTGTTTGTTTTCAGATATATATAGGTAATTTAGATGACCATTCTCTTAATAGTCTTTTTTTTTCTTTTTTTTTTTTAATTTAAGAAAGTACTGTTGGGTGATAAATTACAAGTCACCTAAATGTAAATTTTATATACTTATAGCCTATTTCATTATATTGTTTAAGCTCAAAGACAATTTCTTTGTCTTTATTTCAAACAGTTTATTCTATTTACATTTGGCCACATTAAGAGATTATTTGGTTAGAGATTAATTTCATAATACTTCAAAAAAATTAGGTTAAATTTCTAAGTGACAGTTTAACTTGAAAACTCTTAAAGAAATATTGCAGGAAAGTATATCCCTGGACATTAGTATTTTGTTCAGATTAAATTGGTTAAATGCATTAAATGGATTAAAGTACTGATTTGTCAGACCTTATCTCAGTTTACTCCAGAGAAGCCTTTGTATTGGAACTCTAAAACTTATTTTAATAATAAATTTTAAAAGAAGTAGCCCGTGGTGTCCCACGTTTTGTATAAGTTTCTTTTTTAAGCCACTTAAACAGCGGAAGAATGTGTCTTTGTTAAAATATCTGTGTGTGCAAGTGTTTTCACTATTTGAATATATCCTCCTGTAGTATATTACAATAATATATTTGGGGTACGTAAGAAAAGTAATGCTTCCTAATTTTATCTTCCTAGTCAGTTGCCAGCAGACTAGAGGAAAATAATTCCTGTTGAAGCAGTTGAATCACCTGCCCCTAACATGAAGTTACATTGTGACCCAACAGATGGAAGCACAGCAGAGGGCTTGCCTAGTGGCTGATGATATGTGTTACATATAAAGCAGACAGTGGTGCCATTTCCAGAAGGTTGGCTTCTTCCTTCTCAGCACCTTTAGCAGTCCCCATAGTGCCTCAGAGTAGATAGTAGATACTTCAGACAATCATGAACATAAATCAGCCTTTGACCTTCTGCAGCAGTGTCCATCACTCTCTACTTTGTGTGTGTATCCCATTTGCCACTAGTTATCTGCCACCAATATTTCTGCTATATAGTTCACTGGAATTTTAAGGCTAAAGAGAATTGAGAATCAAATGTTCCCTTTAAGAAGTTTTGGCAGTTGCTGGTACCTTTCTAGAAGATAAAAATTAAGGAAGCTGAATTTATGAGTAAACTTCAGAGAGGATATACTGTCTTATATTCAGACTCCTCCATTCAGTAGTATACATGAAACCTGGTTTCTTGGAGATTAAATGCACAATTTAACTTAAAAGCAACAAGCATTAAACAGTTATAAATATTTGTCAGTTCTTAACAAATGCTAAGACCTTGAGGTTTTAATTAGCTGTGTATAACATATAACCCCACATAATTTGTCTTTCTTTTATAAAACCAAATGCATTAAAAGAAAATTTATTTTCAGAAGGATCTGTGTGTGTTTAATTCTAATTTCCATGACAGAAACTGTAACTTAAGATTTTTCATATAAAAATTGAGAAACAGGCTCTTTGGATTATCTGATTTAATATATGACTTCTTCATGTTTGACAAAATTTATGCTTTTCTTTTTTGTTAGTGCCTATCAGAATAATGACATCACTGAATTTGAAAAGATTCTAAAAACAAATCACAGCAACATCATGGATGATCCTTTCATAAGGGAACACATTGAAGGTATATGTTTTCTGCTGACTGAATTCTGTTACTTTCTTTGCTACTATCAAACAATACTTAATGGAGCTACATGGAATTAAGGCATTTTTCTTCTGTTTATTGCAAAATATAGACTTGTTTCTAAATGCTGTCATAGAATAAAATATTCCTTAAAATTATAAAGCTGTTTTAAAGACGTCAGTAGGTAATGTCATGTTATTAATGTAATCAAGTTCTACATGATGTCCATTTCATTTAAAAGGAGGCTGACACTTTTGCCTTCTGATTTAGACATTATTGCATGTTTATTACGCTTAGGTTCAAAGTAAATTTTTAGGATTTATTTTTGACAGCAGAAGCTTTGAAACAGCCTACTATAGATAATACTAAGATGCACTAATTTTGAAAAGGTATGTAACAACAAATGTATGAGATTTTTGATAAGTTCTGATTAACAAAGATAAAAATTGTCTCTCTGTTCTAGAGCCACTTATACCTCCAGTGTTCCTACCTGTTATGGAGCTATTTGAGGGTTTTTAATAACTGGAACAATTCATTCAAATGCTTAAATGCCAGATGCATTAAGAAAATCCAAAGAATACTTCAGAAGTAATATTCTTTTGTTCCTCACCTTCCTTTCTCTTTCACTCAACAGACCAAGTTCTTACTTGAACTGAGAATACTATGTTTTGTGGGTATATAAAAAAATACGGAAGCCTTGTGCCTGAGCTCCTATTTTTTTTTTTTTTTAAAGGACACTGTACATGAAGAACTGGGAAAAATTGTAGAATTACCTTATAAAATGTTGTATTCTAGTTTATGAGAGAGCATAAAGTAAGGAACTTGACTAGTTGGTATAAATTAGAGCTTCTTGAAAGAGGAAATTACAGAGGAAATGATGAGCAGTGAAGTGTTAATTAAGAATGCCAGAGGATATTTCAAATAGTATTACAACATGAGCAAAATCAGAGAGATGGAAACAAGAAAAACTTATGTGAAAGAGAGCCTCTAATCCTGTGGTACATCTGTTGAACTCAAATGTCTTTAGACATAAATTGCTTATTCCCTCACTAGAGAGACATATTTTAAGAAGATAAATGATACAGTTAATTAATACAATTTAGATGTACATAGTGATTCATAAAGATACACAAACTAGTAAATATAAATGTATTATTTTAACTTTTGTCTTTCAGAGCTTTTGCGAAACATCAGAACACAAGTGCTTATAAAATTAATTAAGCCTTACACAAGAATACATATTCCTTTTATTTCTAAGGTACTTATATTCACTATAATTTGTATTTATAAATGCAGTGTATATTTAAAAGAGTTATTCTTGGTAAAAATATTTTATAAAATACAGCATAACTTAAGGTTTTTCCTTTTAATGTGAATTTTTCTGTTTTCCTGATGTAAATTGAGTTAAAAGAAATGAGAAATAAGGAGTCATTACATTTCATTTTAAAGATTGCTTGACCCTCAGTAATACTGTAAGAGAGAAAGTAGTGGCTGAAATACATAATTGATATATATTGTTAACCCCAGCCACAATAAAATTAAAGTAGGAATATACTTTTAAAGTTAACAGAGCAAAATTTTATCAGACCTGTGTTCTCAGTATTCTAAACAGATAATGAAATTTGTTTTAACTTTTCTCTTTTTTAAGTGATAGAAACGAATTTAAAATAATATTTATGTAGAATCATAAAGTCCTCTAAAAAGTTAATTAGTAGAATTATAATGAGTCTTTTGTCTTAGGAGTTAAACATAGATGTAGCTGATGTGGAGAGCTTGCTGGTGCAGTGCATATTGGATAAGTAAGTACTTGACTATTTTTTTTTCCGCAAAATGTTTAGGACATAAAGTTTGAATAATGATGGCAAAGGTAGCAATTGAATTTTTGAGTTTTCATAAAAAGCACCCTTCGGCTGTAGTTTTCTATTGAAAGAAATACTTGTATGTTATGGCTTTTTATAAATGAATGATCATATTAAGCACATGATCTTTAAAAAGTTCTAAATGACTTTTCAAAAGATTTCTCATTCAGTGTATGACCCTATATGCCTGCCTGCTCAGTTGCTTCAGTTGTGTCCGACTCTTTGCGACTCTATGGACTGTAGCCCGCCAGGCTCCTCTGTCCATGGGATTCTCCAGACAAGATACTAGAGTGGGCTGCCATTTCCTTCTCCAGGGGATCTTCCCCACCCAGGGATTGAACCTGTGTCCCTGTGTCTCTTATGTCTCCTGCATTGGTAGGAGGGTTATTTACCACTGAGCTACCTGGGAAGCCCCTGACCCATCTATACAGCTAGATAATTATTTAATGAATAGTATTATTTCATTTTTGAAGTATAAGGTATGGTATCTGTTACTTTGGAAATGGTATCTTTCTTAAAGGCAAGAAATGTTATTTTTAAAGCTTCTCATATTACGGTTGCTCTTGATTAATTGGGTAAGTATATGTCTGTTGGTTCTTTCAGTGAAATTGATGAAAGGTGGCTGAAGTCTGGTTTGTGTCTAAAGTTTGAATAAGCTAACGAATGTTAAATTAATGCTGAATGCAACCATTTAATGTAGACTGCGGGGGGGGGGGGTTTTGTTTTTGCATTTATTGATATTGTGACTATTTTATAAAGTCCAAAAGATATGTTTAGTGAAAACGGTTTGTAGACATGTCATCTTTTATTTATTTCCAGCACTATACATGGCCGAATTGATCAAGTCAACCAGCTCCTTGAACTGGATCATCAGAAGAGGGGTGGTGCCCGATATACTGCACTAGATAAATGGACCAACCAACTAAATTCTCTCAACCAGGCTGTAGTCAGTAAACTGGCTTAACAGAGAACAGCTTTTACAGACATACTTAAGGCAACAGTGCAGAGATGTAACCCTTAAAAGAACTGGGAATGGCAAAACTACTGTCGGTTGATGTGTCCTGAAAATTATTGGAGTTATGGCAGAAGTGCTTTTTTTGATCAACTGGTTTGTGTTTTGCTGCTGCATTTATCCCAAGAAAAAAAAACAGCTTTAATCTCAGAAGAAAACCAAAATGCCATGGGATTTATGCTGTATTGACATCTTGCCCTAAAACATACAACATCATAGTAATTTGTCGCGGGCAACATGACCAGAGAGAAGATTTTTGTCATGATTTTAAATACACTGACACGCTACTGTTGGTTAAATTTAAACATGTTTTACCTGCAGAAATTCTCTCACAAATAACCTGCAATAACTTGAAATGCATACCCTTTTGAACACTTCCTTTTCTCATGTATAAATTAAAATGTTTGCTGCATTTTGCAAAATGTCAATTCTCCAAAAATGTGTCCGTATATTTCTGTACCTGCAGTGTAGTAAAGGTTTAGATGAAACCCCATAATTATAGTGGCATACTGTCACTTAGGTTTCAAGCAGCAAAATAAACAGTGCAGCTCAGAAATTGTAGTTTGGTTCTTGATGTGTTTTTATTACATGTGGGGTTTTTGTTTTGTTTTTTAGTACCTTAGAAATGTCAAATTATTTTTCTTCAGTTAATAATTTTAAAAAGCCTGGAAGTAAATAAGTTGGTTATTTGCTTTCAAGTTTTTAAAAGTAGTCTTTATTGATAAGGAGAATTAGTTTCTAACAAAAAACTTGCATAGTACTTAACTTTGACAGTGATACTTTAAAGGAATAATTTTGTTTTTAAAGAATGATACTCCTTTTTAAAAGATTCTAACTCAGAATGTTCACTTTAAACAAATATGCCAGAATATAGACAGCTAAATGAATGTTACCCTGCATAGTGATCATGCTGGAAAATTATTTCCTAATTCCAGCAATCTACCATTGCTCAAAACCTCTTGGGTTTTACTCTTTGAGAATTGCATTCAGAGCTAATTTAAGTCACACACACTGTTAACTTTATGATTACATAATTGTTAAAAAAGTATTATCCAACTTTTGTCCTGTGTGCTGTGCTGTGCTGTGCTCAGTCATGTCCAACTCTTTTGCGACCCCATGGACTACAACCTGCCAGGCTCCTCTGTCCATGGGATTCTCCAGGCAAGAGTACTGGAGTGGGTTGCCATTTCCTCCTCCAGAGGCTCTTCCTGGAAACCCAGGGATTGAACCCGTGACTCTTGCATCTCCTGTATTAGCAGGCAGATTCTTTACCACTAGCACTACCTGGGAAGCCCTGATTGTTCTATAGTTAACCATTATTTGGCACCAAATGTCTTTTTACTGTTTCCAAAAATTAAATCTTTGAGGTAATAGTAGGAATATGCAACTGGCTTTGAAGGCGATCCCAAAAGAGTTTTAAAGGTATTTTGAGCAGTGGTAGCATAGTTAGGAGAATGAACTGTGCCTTGAAGGTGATAACCTAAAAGGAGACACAGCTCATTTGAATGTATTGAGTTTTGGATGTATTTGTTTCATTTAAAAAAAAAACAAAGTTCACATTATTTTATAGTGTCAAAGGAAGAACTAAGATTAAGATAATTTCTTTGGTTTTCTATTGCTTGTTATTATGTAAAAAAGAAGTGAGTGGCAGTTAAGGAAGACTGTTAATAGCTAAAGAATGACAACCAAGAATTTTTGATCTTTAAATCAAATTTTATAAGCAGTGGAAGGAGCATGGACTTAAAACAAGGCATGCTTATTCGATTTTGTCAAAATTTTACGAAAATATGTGATATATATTTATACTAAAACTATATAATCCTTAGACTTAGGAGAGCAATCAGTTAATGTCTTTAGCAGATTAAAGCAGTATTAAATACAGGTGCAACTTGAAAATGTAGAAAACTGAAAGAAAATGAAAGACAATGTTTCTGGTAGGGAATAAAAAGTTTAAGATATTATAAAACTATGTGTATTTTCTTCTCTTTTGCATAAATCATTTGTGGAAAACGTGCAAAGTTGTTTTTTTGTTTTTTTTTTTAAACAGGAATGGTCATAATTAGGATTTATTTTTCAACATAATTTAGAAACTCTTGTTACCCAAATAAAAATGACAAGTTTCTGTGCCTGTATTCAAATATGTATGCCTGTGATATAATTGGAAAAAAGACTTTGCTTATGCTTGAATTGATGGAATTAGAATTCATGGAATTTGAAATATGGTTTAATCTTTAACCCTATCCTCCAAGTTGCAACAGGCCCAGTTCTCCTGTGGTATTTGCTGTGTGCAGTGGTGCATCTTCCAGTTTCTAGAGGGAAAGCATGCACTTGTTATTTTGGGAAGTTAGGGTTAGTATCTAACGCTATCCAAGGTTACACCATAATCTTTCATTTATTGTAATTGTATGTATCACATAGGCTTTATTTAATATTCCCTAAATATGGACTTGTTCTTTTTTTTTTTTGTCACTTGCTCTATTTGTTTTTAAACACAGGTATTTGGTAAATCTTAACAGCCTAATTTATAACTATTTGTTACATCCCCCTCCTCCCACCCTTTGAAGATGTTCTGTGTTTTTGTGCATCAAATTTTTAGAGGTGAACTCTTGGAGATTGCTTATTAAAATATAACTAAATTTAAGAAAAGTAAAAAGGAAATTGGCAAATTCTTAGTATTTAAGTTGCTCATTAAATCTGGCCCTCTTTTCTGAGAACTGAAATAACAAGTAGCTTACACCATATTTCTTTTTGCTTCTAAACCTGGATAAACTCACTTCACAGTAATCTTTGGCTGCCACGAATAGATACTGTTTCAGGAACTGGATTTCCATTACTCATTCTAGCTCTTACATTATTTTTTCAGTTGTTGATTAAATATTTTTCTCTACATCTGATGTAATACAACTTTTTTAAAAGATATTTATGAATGTACTAAGAATTGCTTTAATTACAGGAGTCCCTTCAAACTAAAGGTTATAGTGTCTTTCAAGACTACTAAGAATCTGATTTTACGTGGGAGTATAGATTTAATGAAGCCTGTTTTAAATGGGTGACACTGTGGGCAATGTATTTTTTATCACCTTATAATAGGATACCAGTTTGTCACGGACTAAAAAATAGCTGTTTCTTATATTTAAAATATCAATGATAGTAAACATTTATAAAACAGTTTTCTTTTTTAATCAGTAGTGTTTATAATTCCTCAGTAAACTCAGATAAGTACACTTTTCTTTTGTGTTGGGGCTGGGAGTGAGGATGTCCAAAGAAGCAGATTATGCTGGTATAGAATAACAGTCAATTTACTCCAAGAATAAAAAGGTATTTGCTTGGTATTTTCCTCTTATGTTTTTTTGTAAGGACTTAGAAATACTCTAAGCATTTATTTATCAAGCCTGCTTTTTAAAAATAATCTTACTCTAAGACTGCAGAATCTTTCATTTGATTTAAAAATATAAAAGCAAAAACTAGAGTGTACAAATCTCTAGTAAAGCTAGGAATTTCATTCTTTATATGAGATTTATTCATTTTTATGTAGAATTTATAACATTTGGAAGGAGATAAACATCGTTTTGAACTTAGATGTAACAAAACATGGAATTGGCTTTTGTGTTTTTTGATAGTTTTGTTTTTAGATATAATTGACATAAAACATTTTAAGGAATTGACTTTTGACTATTTTGTTTCAAAGTGTAAATACTTAGAACAGGGACTTAGAAAGAGGCTAGATGTCAGGTCTCAGAGCTTGAAGCTGAATGATTTTGGTCTTCTATTGTGTGACCAAAATTCAAAATTTATCTCCTCTCCCCCCTTTCTTTTTTTTTTGGAGGCTTTGTTTGTTTTTGTTTCTTTGTATTAGGGTTTTTTCCCCCTCCTAATCCTCCTCAGGTAGTATATCCTATATTCATTTCAATAGTTTTAAGTAGGATAATTTGTAAAAACTTCCTTCATGTAGATATACAGAAATTAACTTTCTAAATATCAGTGTATTAGAAGTTCTGCTTAACTCTAGATAATTAAATTTTACTATGTATCTTCTAGCTAGTGTGTGCCCTTAATAGCATGGATTAACCAATGATTCAAAAGTTGTGTTTACTTCACGTTGAATCACTAGATGAGATTTGAAAAGTTTTAAGTTTTGAAATTTTTAGGAAAGTTGAAATAGTGCCATTTGGAGAATTTATGTTTAATAATAGTAAGTACCACAGAACAACTGTGTCAGTGAATTCTAAATATCCTCAGAATTAAAATTTAGTGTCACTCAGTTTGTTTTTAAATCTGAAAAGATTTGTTTAACCTGATAACATCCCAGAAGAAACTAATGTGTGGTCTTACAAATTTTACTCCTTTAGTGTCATGTTATTTTTAAACCTGTTAGAATAATTAAAAGTCAGCTCTTGCCATCAAATCTTAGAATATCAAAGGTGGATGCCAACTATACCTTAAAAACCCTTTGATAGGCAAGAAAAAAAATTGTTTCTTAAATACTTACATTACTGTTTGGGGCCAACTTTCTTCTTGGCCAGGATTTTATATTGTAAACTTGTTCAGGATAACCACACTAATGGCTAGCCAGTACTACTGTGTGTATGTTTGTTGGTGTATACATATTTGTAGGAGTAAAAAATTCACTCCCCAGTCCATCACAGTAATTTTTTTTTCCAGTTTCCATAATTTAATATCACTTGTTTCTTACTCAGGCTTATATCACGGAAAGAATGGCCAGTGTACCAGTAACTTCTATGTTATGACAGATTTCATGTGGAAGATGGTGTCCAGATTTAATCTAGAGGTATTAGGTGGTTTGTTAATTCTGAAATAAGGCATCTTTAAATGATAAAGGTTGGGTTTTTTTGACATTTATCCTATGAGTTTATGGAGCTAAAGTAATCTAGAACTTTTAATCATCCCATGAAGTTGTCAGAAGTTTTTGCATGCTTACTGAATTAGTAACATATTAGTGCTGTGTTGAATAATTTTGGTTAAGATGTTTGCCTCCTACTGTTTACTAAAATAGTAAGTTTTATGCATCTGTTTTTAAATAATGCTGAAGGTAATTAAATTTTAACTATATATCAACAAAGAAATGGAATGTTATGGGAAATGCAAACGTTTGATTTTGCAATTTGTTCCATAGTTGTTTGCATTATGAGTTTTCTGTATTTTCTTCTTAAGCTAGTGTTAAAAATGACCTAAATTCCTTGAACTCACTAGGTGGTAGGAAGCAGGTGACTAAGAGCGTGGCAGAGAATGTCTGTCTGAAATTGGAAGTCTCACAGATTAACTCTTGAGAATCGACTGATACGTGCATGATGAGTTACAAGAGGCTTTAAGACTTAGGTACTTAAGGATTTTTGGCAGTACACATTCTTTATCAGTAATAAAAATTACATGATGTGCCTCTTAGATATCTTCTGTGTAAATATTAATTAGCACAAGACCAGCACAATGGCTTTAAACAATGCACTTTATGTATTTGATCAAATAATTCAATATATATACTTTAATAAAATAGCTTTTTAAATATTTTAAGTATGTTTCTCAGAAAGCAGTACTCAAAAATCTTACTCATTTGGTTTGGAAATCAAGGTTTAAATATTTTCCACTTTTTTTTTTTTTTTAAATATTTTCCACTTTTAAGATTACTTTGTTCGGCTTTGCAGCATTCATAGAAGTGTTGGCCTCTCCTGAACCCTGTTTAGTGGTCTGTCATGAAACAATTCATGTTGCAAGAAAATGTCTCAGGAATTAAGCCTTCAATATAAAATTAAACACTTCTAAGCAGGAAATTAAGTCAAGTAGGGGAAGAAATGTACTCTCCCAAATCCCTATTCCGATCCTCTAAAATGAGTACTTCAAGGGCTGCAAAGAAACCACTGGTGAAATTTTTTTTTGTAAGTAAAAATAATATTGTTCCCAGGTGTGACCTTCAACCTAGTAGAATGGGTCAACCCTGATCTCAAAGTACAGTAATGCAGTCAGCTTTTGAAAGTCAAAAAACTTTAACAGATTAATAACCCTGTGACCAAGATTCCAAAATAAATGTATAAACCCAATGTTACTGCACATTTCAAATTGTTGGGCCTTCCAGGTTGTGGCAATAGGAGGGAAAGAGTGGGGCAGCTTAACTGCTTCCTGTTTCAGCAGCATTTGAAACAGTGGAAGGGCATGAGTTAGTAGTAGTATCCCAGCAAGGAACTAAATAAGCACCATATATCTAGTATTTTCACTCGTGTTTTGGTTTGTTGTACTTAACAGTTTTACAGCCCCTTAAAATTATTCAATTTTAAGAGTAATGAATGGAAATTTGCAGTTTTCTTTCCAGAAACCTATTTTGAATTTTATTGTTATGGTTAATCTTCTGAGGGTTAATGGCCTTCAACTGAAGAAAAGTTACCTATCTTGGACCTGTTAAAACCAAGTTGTATTGTGATGAGTATAGACCACAAGCTGATGTATTTAGGTTGGTATTTAAAACTTCGTCTTTCTGCTTTCTCATAATCATCTTCACCTGTCAGAGAGGGGGGGCGAATCTTAAAAGTACTTAGAATACTGAGGGAACATGCCCTTTTTCTAACTCCCCATCTGTTTATTTAACAGATAAAAATTATGTGCCTACTATATGCTAGGGACTAGTTGATATTTCCTAAGGTTGAGGGACACCATAAAGAACAAAATTATCCCTGTGCTCAAAGAGCTTAGTTCTCTAGGGAGAAACACATAATTTCAGATAGAGAAAAAATTCTATCAAATCAGTCAAAATGGGGAGACATCTCTGAGGATATGAAAGTTTCACACAAGAGTAAGAAAAGGGATTGGCTATGCAGATCTATAGGAAGAGCAGTCCAGGCAGAGCAGTTAAGCACATCTGAGATGGGACAGGTGTAAAATTCAAGAAAGGTAGAGTGTAATATTAAGAGGAGAGAACTGCTTAAGGACCAGATGGTTTGAGACTTTATTCTAAATACAATGGAAAGCCATTGGAAATTTTAAATTCTTATATATGTAATATTAAAAGAAGATTCTGGCTTTTATGTGGAGAAATGATTATTTGGGGCAGTTTTGTAATCTGGGAGACTATGAGGAGCCCATTGCAGAAGTCTGGGACATATAATAGGCTTTTTAGACTAGGATTTGGAAAGAGCACAAAATCAGGATAGGCAACAGGACTTGCTTAGAATTAGACTGAAGGTTGTAAAGGAAAAAGACATCAAGAATAGCTCCCAGGTTTCTTACTGAGCAAGAAGTAGATAATGGTATTAAATGAAATGGGATGACTGAGGAAGCATATTTCTGGGCAAGAGGCAGAGCCAGCAAAAGAAACAAAAGTGACCTAGGAGCTTGATAGTAAAGAGAGGAGTATAACCGAAACTAGGAATTTCAGTGCAGAGTGATCAACCAAATGCTGCTGTGAGGTTAAATAAGATGACAGGAGTGAAGAGGCAGGGACCTCAGATTTAGCAAAATACAAGTCTTTGGGGATGCTAATGAGCATCTTTAGTGGAGTGATGAAGGTGTTTCAGCTCTTCAGCTGGACTGTGAGAAACTTCTTCAGTCGCTGCCCTTCGTTTAGTCCATATTTTTTACATCTTCTGAATGTTAGGTAGGATAATGGGAAAATTTGAAATACAGCAGGTCGTAACTCCAGCCAATAACAAACAGCCTTCTGAAGTGTCTCTTCCTATAAAATATTTTAAAACCCATTTTCCCCTTTTCTAACACAATTTATGTGCTTAATTTAAAAATCTTTGATGCCTTTTAACTATGAAATTGTATGAAATCCATAGCTTTAACCTAACATTTTTTTTAATATTCCTACAAAAGCTGTCAAATCTAGTGCTTATGAAGAATGGACTCGTAAAATATGTAAGCAAGACCCTTTCAGCTTACGTACTTTCATAATATCTTGGGATATCAATATAGCTGAATGGTAAGTCACCAAAATAATGAATTCTTGAAATGTTTGGATTTATCTTCAAGGAACTATTTCAAATGTAAATAATGGTGTAACAATTAAGGGCTTCCCTGGTGGCTCAGTGGTAAAGAATCTGCCTGCAGGGCAGGTTTGATCCCTGGGTCGGAAGCTCCCCTGGAGGAGGGAATGGCTACCCACTCCAGTATTCTTGCCTTGAGAATTTCATGGACAGAGGAGCTTGGCGGGCTACCGTCTATGGGGTCACAAAGAGATATGAATAAATGATTTAAGCACGTGAAGAGGAACATATATTTGCTTATACACTTGAATGCGTGTGAAGCAATTTGAATAATTAAACATATTCAGATCTCAGAATTACAGTAGTCATTTTCTGCCATCAAAAGTCAGGAACCAATTGACAAGTGAGATTGTGCTTCTAAGGACAAAGTATGTGAGCTCTCAGACTGGTTTTCATCTTAAAAATGCCTTTTGCAGCTTCCCAGAGGAGAGGAGAGGTAAAGCAGAAAGATCTAGGGAGTGGAGACACGTCTTCAGCTGTCTGTGAATTAACACCTTGTCACTTAACCTCTCTGGGCGCCAGTTTCCTTTGTTGAGTAATTCTTTTTAACCTCAACTATTCAGAATTGAGGAAATCATAATCCTTAGCATGTGATACACTGTCATGTGTTTTTTCAGTTTCCTTTCCTTATGTTTAATTACATACATGTATATGTTAGAAAAATAATATGCATATTTTTAGCTTCCATAAATGATACCAATTTTTGTTATTTTATTATTTCTAAGTCTAGTCTACTGCTCCTATTTTATCTCTTTCATCTCATCCATTTGCCACAATTTACCTTTCCATTTCTCTAGTGATAGACATCTGTGTTCCTTTCATATCATTACTACAGCAAATAATTCTGTGACAAATATTTTGGACTTGTACAAAAGTTGCTCTGGGGTGTGTATCCGGAAATATGGGACTTGGGGCATAATACTTAATTGTCCTAAATACTGCCAGGTTACTCATCAAAATGGATGCACCATTTATGCTCCATCTAGTAGTGCATGGGGGTTCCAATTTTCTCCTGTCCTATCCTTAAAGTGATATTTCACTGTTAATTTTAACTTGCACTTTTATAATCACTAATAAGCTTGAACATCTCTTCATACACTTACTAGCGATTCAGGTTTCCCTTTCTATGGACTACTCGTAACATTCTATTCCTGGCTTTCTATTTTTTTCTGATTTGTGGGACATCGCCGTATTACTATATTCTACCAAGTAACTTCTTATCTGTTTTTCAGATTTGCAAATGTTCTCTGAAGCATTGTCTCCAGCTTCCTTCATTGAAAAGAAATCTTTCATTTTGATATTAAACCTATCCATTTTTTTCTCCCTATCCATACCTTTCTGGATCTTACTTAAGAAGTCCTTTTCTTAAACTAAATACTACAAAAATGTTCTTTTATAGTTAATCCATTTATGTTTAGTCCTTTGTTTGGAGTTTGTGTGTGTTAGTCACTTAGTCATGTCCAACTCTTTGTGACCCCATAGACTGTAGCCCACCAGGCTCCTCTGGCCGTGGGATTCTCCAGGCAAGAATACTGGAATGGATTGCCATTTCCTTCTCCAGGGGATCTTCCTGACCCAGGGATCAAACCCGGGTTTCCTGCATTGCAGGCAGATTCTTTACCATCTGAGCTACAGGGAAGTCCATTATTTGGAGTTTACTTCTGTGTATAATTTGAGGTAGAAATCAAGCCTTATCTTTTCTGTGTTATGAGCTAATTTCCTCAGTGCTACCTATTAAATTATTCTTTACTGATTAGTGATGCTACCTTTTCAACTACCAAGTTTCTCCATACGCAAAGGATATGTTTCTGAACTCTCAAATCTGCTTACTGTTCTAATTGTTCTTTGTTATTGTTTAGTCACTCAGTTGTGTCCAACTCCTTCTTGTGGCCTGTAGCCTGCCAGGCTCCTCTGTCCATAATTTCCTGGGCAAGAAGACAAGAGTGGGTTGCCATTTCATTCTTTAGGGGATCTTACCAACCCAGGGATCCAACCTACATTTCCTGTATCAGAGGCAGATTCTTCAGGGCTGAGCCACTGGGGAATTCCCACTTGTTACTTTACCATTGTTTTATTCACTTTGTGTTTTTATTACTGAGCTGAGTAATGTCTTAATTACAGAAGAATCTCCCCACCCAGTTTGCTGCTTATTTTGAAAATCATTTTAGTAATTGTGGACCTTCATTTTTCTATGTTACTTTTGAATCAATTTTTGAGTCTGTCAGGTTCCGTTAAAGTCCTATAGAGTTTTAATTGGAATTTATTAAATTTAGAGGTTAATTTGTCTCTTTGTATGTCATATTAGTTTTTAGTTTTTCTCTATAAAGATCTTGAGCATTCTTTGTTATAATAATTTCTAAATCTTTCTAGTTTATGTTCTCTTATTACCTAAAACATTGTTAGTTGGTTATTGTTGGGACAAAATAATGATACTGATATTTGCATACTGTTGTATCTGTCAGCCTTGCTGAACCTTTTCCTATTAACAGTCTGTTGATTTACCTGTGTTTTCTATGTAGATAATCACATTATTAAGAAAATAATTATATTTTTATGCATTTCCTTCCATCCCTATTCATCTTGTTACTTTGTCTAATCTCACTTCATTGCTCAGGGTCTCTGATAACAAATGAAACAGTAGTGGTAACAGCCAGCAGTCTTGTCTCAAAGAAAAAGAATCTTGAGCTTCTCCATTAGGTATGAGATTTATGATCATCTTAGGGGAGAAGTTGTGTGTGTGTGTGTGTGTGTGTGTGTGTGTTTTAATCACAAGTAGGTTTTGAGATTTGTTAAATGTCCTGGACCTAGTAAGATGAACATATGATTTGTCTCTTGTCCATTCATGTAATGAATCACACTTAACAGATTTTCAAATGTAAACTCATTCCTCCATTCTAGGATACTGATGATTATATATTCTTTTTCAATAGTGTTGGACTTAGCAGTCAGCATTTTATTTAGTGGTTTTCCATCATGTTTTCAAGTGAAATTGAACTATAATTATTTATGAACTATTCTTAATCAGTTGAGCTTATTTAATATCATAAAGAGAATAGACAACTTTCACTCTATTTCTATTTTTTAGAACCATGTATGTAATATGAGCATAATCTCTTTTTTGGAAGAACTCACTTTTAATGCTGTATGGACTGAAACTTTTGAGAAATAGTAATATTTTTAAATTATTTAATTCCTTTAATTTTCATCCTTTCAAATATGATTATTCTATTTAACTGTTCTGCTTCATCTTTTGTCATTTTAACATTACATTTGTTTTCAGAAATATATTTTGTCTAGGTCTTCAAATTTTTTAGGATATTTATGCTCATTAAATATATAGTATATTTATTATAAGTATAAACATACTTATTCCCACTTTTTGTTTTGTATTTTGTCTATCTTATTAGTCTTTCCAGAGTACTGGTTTTTGTTCATCTTAACTATTGTTTTTGTTGATCTGTCGTTGATTTCTGCCCTAATCTGTATTATTCCCTTTATTTTCATTTCTTTGAACATACAGTTTTTTACTCTTTTTCTGGCTTTCTGAGATGAATCATTTTCAGACTTTGTTTATTGATAATTTGCTCAAAACTTTTTATTTAACATGTAAAGTTTTAGTTGACTTTAATTTCCTTTCTAAGCCAATAATATTAGTGTAGGGATTGTTTTTCGTTTCCAAACATTACAGAATATTTTCATTTTAATATATGATTTTTGATTTGTTGTTGATTTTTCATTTTAATACATGCGATTAGAGAATATAGTCTGTGTAGTATTAATTCTTGAGAACAGACTGAAATTTGCTTGGTAGCTTCATATAGACAAATTTTTATAATTGTTCCATTTATATAAAAATATATATTCTATAACATTCTTTAAACTATTTCGTCAAGCATGTTACTTGTTGTTCAGGTCTTCTACATTTTTCTGTAGGCTTTTTTTTTTTTTTCTTTTGCTGATATGTCAATTTCATAGAGGAATTTGTTAAAATCCTCAAATATAACTGTTGATGTATTTCTTCCTGTAATTCTGTTACTTGTTTCTTTATGTATTTTATGGCATAATTGTTAGCAGCATATATGTTCATGATTGTTATATCTTGTTGCTTTTACCTGCAAACATGTCCATTATGATATTTTCCTTACGATCTGTTTTGTCTCATTAAAATTGCTTCTTTAGTTTTGCTGTTGTTGCTTATATTTTCCTGGTATTACTCTCTCTTTTCAATCTTTTCATATTCCTTCATTTTTCTTTGGACAAGAGCATCTTGTGGACAACATTTTGCTGTATTTTAATATCTTAAAATTCAATGGGAAGGTCCTCTGTCTTTTGGAGTTTATTTTACAAGTTCAAAAAATTATCTTGGTACTTTTTCTTCAACAGTTTTGTTTTGAAATAATTTTAGATTCATAGAAGATAGTATAGATACTCCTCACCCAACTTCTTCAGATATTAACATTTTATTATGATGGTACATCCTAGAACTTATCTTCTATATCCATGTGTTTTATGTCTTCTCATCAACAAAATAAAGTACCTTCACATCCCCGCCCCCCTCCCTTCTGGACTATTTCTTTCACCCCAACCATCATGTTGAAATCCTTTAGAGTTTTAATTTCTGAATGCTGTGAATATATTTGAACACATTGGTCATTGCTTATTTAGAAAACAAGAAACAGTCTTTATTTGTTTCTTGCTGAATGCATTCAGAAAGAATCTTTTTGTGGTAATTGCTCTGAGTCCTTAATATGCCTGTATATATTTGACTCATCTTCACCTATAAATGATAATTTAACTAAAAAAAATTCTAAGTTTAATTTCTTTTCTTCAAAACTTTAAACACTGTATACCTATGGCTGATTCATGCTGAGGTATGGCAAAAACCAACACAGTATTGTAAAGCAATTATCCCTCAATTAAAAACAAAGAAATTTTTTTAATTAAAAAAAAACTTTAAGCACAATATCCTTTTGTCTTCTTTGCATTCAGTTTTGCCAGTAGAGAAACAGTCTGATTCTTGTTCCTTTGCATGTAATCTATATATGCTTTTCCAAAGATTGTAAAATTCTGTTTTTAATGTAATTTTATTTTAATATTTTTGGGCAAGGAGTTTTTGTTTGTTTTGTTTTTATTATCCAGCCTGTTTGACATTCTTTCAATATAAGGATTTATATCTATATTTAATTCTAGAAAATTATCACTCTTTGTTTGTTGTTCAGTTGCCAAGTCGTGTCAAACTCATTGTGACTTCATGTGACAGCCCCCCAATTTCTTCCCTTGTATTCACTATTTTCTCATTCCTGAAAGACTGTTAAATGCATGTTGACACTTACACTCTTGTCTTTCATGAATTTAACTTTTTTTCTCATTCTTTCCAACTTGTTTCCACTTCCAGATCTATCTGCCTTTTTGACCTAATGTTCCAGCTTACTAATTTGTTCTTCAGTTATATCCATTCTCGGAGAAGGCCATGGCACCCCTCTCCAGTACTCTTGCCTGGAAAATCCCATGGACGGAGGAGCCTGGTTAGGCAGCAGTCCATGGGGTCGCTAACAGTCGGACACGACTGAGCGACTTCACTTTCACTTTTCACTTTCCTGCATTGGAGAAGGAAATGGCAATCCACTCCAGTATTCTTGCCTGGAGAATCCCAGGGACGGGGGAGCCTGGTAGGCTGCCATCTATGGGATCGCACAGAGTTGGACACGACTGAAGTGGCTTAGCAGTAGCAGTATATCCATTCTATCCTACAGCCCATTCACTGAATGTTTTTGTATCCATTATCTCTAGTTTTTAAATGCTTCTTCCAGATTTAGCATATTTGATGTGAAACATAAGAATATCATGCTCATTTAAAACTCTTGTTGGTCAAATCCATAATTCTGTTTATTGTACACTATTTACTATTTGCTTCTATTTTTTTCTTTTTTTATTTTGAGGCCATGCTTTTAGATACACAGAAACTTAGAATGTTTGTTTTCCTGGTAAATTAAATCTTCTTTTGTCATTATAACGTATCCCCCTTTGTCCCTAGTAATACTTCTTGCCTTAAAGTCTGTATATGTATTTTCTTATATTAGTGTTTCAGAGTATATGATTTTTCTATTTTTTAATGTCAACCTTTCATGTTTTTGATGTGTCTTATAAACACCATATAACAGGGCTTGAGGGTTTTTTCTAATCAGTCTGACAGTTTTATTTATTTGGAGCATTTAGTCCGTTTATATTTGAAGTAATTACTGATATATTTGAGTTGAAGTCTGCCATTTTACTCTGTACTTTCTTTTTGTCCCATCTGATTTGTATTCCTTTTTCTGACCTGTCTACTTTTGAACTTATTTCTCACTAGTGTGTTTTTTTCTTTTATTAATTTAAGAGCTATATACACTTTTACCTTTCTTTTAGTGGTTATTGTAGAGATTATAACATGAATTATTTTTAATATGTATATAATTTTATTTATTTTTGGCTGTGCTGGGTTGGTGTGTGGGCTTAGTTGTGGCAAGCAGGGGCTACTCTCTAGTTGCGATGAGCAGACTTCTCATTACATTTTCTTCTCTTGTTGCAGAGCATGGGCTCTAGGTGTGCAGACTTCAGTAGTTGTGGTATATGGGCTCAGTAGTTGCAGCACATGGACTCAGTAGTTGTGGCTCCCGGGCTCTAGAGCACAGGCTAAGTAGTTGTGACACACAGGCTTAATTGTGCCATGCACATGGGATCTTCCTGGACGAGGGATTGAACCCATTTCTCCTGCATTGGCAGGTGAATTCTTTATCACTGAGTCACCAGGGAACCGTATAACATGGATTCTTGGTTTCTCAAATTATATTTCTAGTCATTGCAAAAATTTTATAGTCTCCCCATTCACTTCAGTTCAGTTCAGTCACTCAGTTGTGTCCAGCTCTTTGCGACCCCATGAATCGCAGCACGCCAGGCCTCCCTGTCCATCACCAACTCCCGGAGTTCACTCAAACTCAGGTCCGTCAAGTCGGTGATGCCATCCAGCTATCTCATCCTCTGTCGTCCCCTTCTCCAATCCCTCCCAGCATCAGAGTCTTTTCCAATGAGTTAACTCTTCGCATGAGGCGGCCAAAGTACTGGAGTTGCAGCTTTAGCATCAGTCCTTCCAAAGAACACCCAGGGCTGATCTCGTTTAGAATGGACTGGTTGGATCTCCTTGCAGTCCAAGGGACTCTCAAGAGTCTTCTCCAATACCACAGTTCAAAAGCATCAATTCTTCAGCACTCAGCTTTCTTCACAGTCCAACTCACATCCATACGTGACCACTGGAAAAACCATAGCCTTGACTAGACGGACCTTTGTTGGCAAAGTAATGAATGTCTCTGCTTTTGAATATGCTATCTAGGTTGGTCATAACTTTTCTTCCAAGGAGTAAGCGTCTTTTAATTTCATGGCTGCAGTCACCATCTGCAGTGATTTTGGAGCCCAGAAAAATAAAGTCTGACACTGTTTCCACTGTTTCCCCATCTATTTCCCCTTATTTGCTGTTGTATATTTTAATAGTCACTCCCTCCGTTCTCCTATATACATGTATATATGTAGCCCCTTAGAACAGTACTATTGTCATTTTATACAGTCATATTTATTTTTATTTACCCACATATTTACCAGTAGTCTTGCTCTCTAGTGCTTCTTGTATGTCTAACCTTCCATTTGAGATAATTTTTCCTTTCGCCTTAGAAGAACTCTGTGGCACTTTCTTTAGTATAGATCACCAGATGAAGAATTTTCTTGGTTTTTGTCTATCTGAAAAGATCTTTATATCACTGGAAATAGAAATCTAAGTTTGTTATTGTTTTGTTATTTTTATTGTATCATCCCTCCCTAGTTTTATTGAGATATAACTCAATACATAACATTGCATTCATTTAAAGTGTACAGCATTATTATTCAACATCAAAATGATTACCACAATAAGTTTATTTAACATCCATCACCTGACATAGGTATAATTTTTCTTCTGATAAGCATTTTTAAGATCTACCCTCTTAGTAACTTTCAAATACACACTATAGTATTAACTGCACTCCTTTCCTTCTGAGACTTCATATAAACATGTTAGACTATCTCATCTATATCTCTTATCCTAATTTTGATGTTTTTCCTCCCCCACAGCCGCGCTTTTTTTTCTTTTTTTTCTTTTGCTTTTCTGTGCTTTGACTGTTCTTTTGCACATTCTCCAAAGGTTTTATTCTTTCTTCAACTGTATATAATTTGTTACAATGTGTTGAAAGGTATCCTAAAATTCACATACACATAGACTACAAAATGTAATTTTTTTTGAAGCAGAGTGTTTGCAGATGTAATTAAAGATCTCAACATGAAAGCATCCTAGATTTTGGATAGTTTCTAAATTCAATAACTTGGGTGTTTATAAGAGAAAAGAGGAACATGTGGACGCAGAGACACCTAAGGAAGAAGGCAATGTAAAGACAGAGGAAGACATTTGAATTATGCTGCCACACACCAAGCAATGCCAATAGCCACCAGAAGCTAGGAGAAAGGCAAGGAAGAATTTTCACCCAAAGCCTTTGGCCAAAGTGTGGCCCTGACAATATCTTGATTTTGAACTTCTGGCTCCAGAACTGTGAGAGAATAAATTTCTGTTGTTATAAGACAGCAAGTTTGTGATAATTTGTAATGACAGTCCTAAGAAACTGATAAACTCATTCATTAAGTTTTTCTCCAGTTCTGTAGACTAACTTAACAGCCGATCAGTACATAGCCTTATTTTATGTGTGTTTCTGTTTAAAGATACCTTATTTACAACACTATTGATTTATTAACTCAGCCAAAACGTTTAACTCGAGGTAGCCCTTCAGCATTGTTCTTGGGTGCCATTTTAAACAGTGAAATCATCAACAAAAAGCACAAAGATATAAAAACATGGCTCTAGGTAGATCTTGAAGTAGACACTCATTTTCAGTAAGAGAGCTAAAACAAGAAGACAGAATGTCACCTTCTTTAACCTCAACTAGGAATATTGACCCTGGTGACTCAGTTTTTCATCACACCACAACATGCATGTCCACAAATGATTATGAAAGCATTGGGAGTATGGATTTTCAAGTCGACAGATGAACTTTGACAAGTTCATTCAAGGTGACTTCACAAGTATGAATCCTGCAAATAATGAGAATCAACTGTATAACAAAGTCCAGGAATGCTTTAATCTTCTATTAAGGAAGCCAAGATGAGAAGAGATTTTACATAACTAAATATAGAGCTACAGTACTCTGTATAGTACTTTGTATAGACTTTGAATACTGGTCATTGCAGAGGATGGCCCAACATTCTCAGCAAATTAGCTAAACTTTCTGTGGTCCCTCACAGCCAGCTGGTACCAGCTGCCTAAAGCTCCCATTGTAATGCATCTTCTACATTAGCTGTCCAAGTAAAAGGACATTTCATTCTTCCTCTACATGTTTCTCTCTTCCACTATAGGTTATTCCATTACTCCAACCCGCTTTTCTTTAGCACCATCTCTCACTCATATCCTAACTCTCAAGTGGCTTGGGTTCTGCTATCCCCTCAACCATTATTGCTTATCTGATTATAGTAAGGTGGGGGTGGGGAGGAAGCTGAGTGGATAACCTGGCTCAGAACACCTATTTTCAGAATAGTAAAAAACTGAAACGAATCCAAACAGTGAGTCTTCTCTCATTCCTCATGAGTCTTACTATGAGTCTTCTGTCTTGTTTTTTTCTCCAGGTACATGTTGATAATGTATGTTTTATATTTATGTCAAGGACAGGAACATTTGATCCGAAGATGGACATAATAAAGGACAGAAACGGTAAAGATCTGATAGAAGCAGAAGAGATCAAGAAGAGATGGCAAGAATACACAGAAGAACTGTACAAAAAAGATCTTAATGACCCAGATAACCACGATGGTGTGGTCTCTCACCCAGAGCCAGACATTCGGGAGTGTGAAGTCAAATGTCCCTTAGGAAGCACTACTGCCATTGAAGCTAGAGGTGATGGAATTCCAGCAGAGCTTTTTGAAATTTTAAAGGATGATGCTATTTAAGTGTTGCACTCAATATGTCAGCCAAGTTGGAAAACCTGGCAGTGGCCACAGGACTGGAAAAGGTCAATCTTCATCCCAATTCCCAAGAAAGGCAGTACTAAAGAACATTCAAACTACCGGACAGTTGATCTCATTTCCATGCTATTAAAGTTACATTCAAAATCCTTCAGTCTAGTCTCCAGCAGTACGTGAACTGAAAACTTCCAGATGTTCAAATTGGATTTAAGAAAAGGCAGAGAAACTAAAGATCAAATTGCCAACATTCACTGGATCATAGAGAAAGCAAAGGAATTCCAGAAAACATCTACCTCTGTTTCATTGACTATGCTAAAGCCTTTATTGTGTGGGTTGTAACAAACTTTTGAAAACTCTTAGAGAATACCAGACCATCTTACCTGTCTCTTGAGAAACCTGTATATGGGTCAAGAAGCAACAGTTAGAACCTTATATGAAACAACTGACTGATTCAAACTTGAGAAAGTACAACAACACTGTTTATTGTCACCCAGTTTATTTAACTTATATGCAGAGCACATCATGTGAAATACCGGGCTGGAGGAATTACAAGCTGGTAAGATTTCTGGGAGAAATGTCAACAACTTCAGGTATGCAAATGATACCACTTTAATGGCAGAAATCAAAGAGGAATTAAAGAGCCTCTTGATGAGGGTAAAAGAGAAGAGTGAAAAAACTGGCTTAAAAACTCAATATTAAAAAAACCAAAGATCATGATATTTGGTCCCATCACTTCATGGCAAATAGAAAGGGGAAAGGTGGAAGCAGTGACAGATTTCCCAAATCACTACAGATGGTGACCGCAGCCATAAAATAGAAGATGATTGCTTCCTGGCAGAAAAGCTATGACAAACTTAGTGTATTAAAAAGCAAAGACATCACTTTGCTGACAAAGGTTCATAAAGTTAAGGCTATTCTTTCCAGTAGTCATATACGGGTGTGAGAATTAGACCATAAAGTAATCAGAGTGCCGAAGAACTAACGCTTTTGAACTGTGGTGCTGTAGAAGACTCTTGAGAGTTCCTTGGACAGCACAGAGATCAAACCAGTCAATCCTAAAGAAATCAATCCTGAATACTCATTGGAAGGACTGACGCTGAAGTTGAAGCTCCAATACTTTGGTCACCTTATGTGAACAGCCGACTCATTGGTAAAGACCCTGATGCTGGGAAAGATTGAAGGCTGAAGGAGAAGAGAGCAACAGGATGAGATGGTTGGATGGCATCACCGATTCAGTGGACATGAACTTGGGCAATTCTGGGAGATGGTGAGGGACAAGGGGGCCTGCTGTGCTTCAGTCCATGGGGTCACAGACAGTTGGGCACGACTTGGCGACTGAATAACAACAAGGACAGAATCCAGCTAGTTTCTTCTTTCCTTTGACTGAATCAGTGTATTTAAAGGTGTGGTTTTTATAGTGTTAATATCAGGGAAATCAGGTGTAGAGGAATAGATTATAAAATGGTTTGGGGGGAATTCTGTAGCAGTTCAGTGGTCGGGGCTCTGTGCTTTCACTGTCAAGAACATGAGCTCAATCCCCGGTCAGGGAACTAATATGCCGCAAATAAATAAGATGGTTTTGGAAAATACAGAGAGGTTAGTTGAGACCTACAGGTCCACAATGACAGAAGAGACATTTTTACTATTTTCTTTTGAATTTCCTTTACAGAAACTCTAGTCCTCAGTTAGCCCAAACTGTTTTAGTAAAAGAGGTTTCAAAAAGTTCTGTCCTGTAACATAGGAGCAGGGTGTGCATGTTGGTCATGTGGTCTCTTTTCAGTTGAGCTCAACAAAGTGAAGCTTCTTGCTCCATAATCTTTTTTCACACTATCCATATATAGGTTCATTCACTATCCATAGAGCAATTAAAATTATTATAGTGTAAGTAGAAGTGCTACAAGTTTCTGTATCAGACACTTGGCAGAGAAGATTATTATCTATCTGCCTACCTTCAGTTCAGTCGCTCAGTCGTGTCTGACTCTTTGCGAGCCCATGAATCGCAGCACGCCAGGCCTCCCTGTCCATCACCAACTCCCGGAGTTCACTCAAACTCATGTCCATCAAGTCAGTGATGCCATCCAGCCATCTCATCCTCTGTTGTCCCCTTCTCCTCCTGCCCCTAATCCCTCCCAGCATCAGGGTCTTTTCCAATGAGTCAACTCTTCACATGAGGTGGCCAAAGTATTGGAGTTTCAGCTTCAGCATCAGTCCTTCCAAAGAACACCCAGGACTGATCTCCTTTAGAGTGGACTGGTTGGATCTCCATGCAGTCCAAGGGACTCTCGAGTCTTCTCCAACACCACAGTTCAAAAGCATCAATTCTTTGGCACTCAGCTTTCTTCACAGTCCAACTCTCACATCCATACATGACCACTGGAAAAACCATAGCCTCGACTAGACGGACCTTTGTTGGCAAAGTAATGTCTCTGCTTTTGAATATGCTGTCTAGGTTGGTCATAACTTTCCTTCCAAGGAGTAAGCGTCTTTTAATTTCATGGCTGCAATCACCATCTGCAGTGATTTTGGAGCCCAAAAAAATAAAGTCTGACACTGTTTCTCTGTTTCCCCATCTATTTCCCATGAAGTGATGGGACCAGATGCCATGATCTTCTTTTTCTGAATGTTGAGCTTTAAGCCAACTTTTTCACTCTCCACTTTCACTTTCATCAAGAGGCTTTGTAATTCTTCACTTTCTGCCATAGAGTGGTGCCATCTGCACATCTGAGGTTATTGATATTTCTCCCAGCACTCTTGATTCCAGCTTGTGCTTCTTCCATCCCAGCGTTTCTCATGATGTACTCTGCATATAAGTTAAGTAAGCAGGGTGACAATATACAGCCTTGACGTACTCCTTTTCCTATTTGGAACCAGTCTGTTGTTCCATGTCCAGTTCTAACTGTTGCTTCCTGACCTGCATACAGATTTCTCAGGAGGCAGGTCAGGTGGTCTGGTATTCCCATCTCTTGAAGAATTTTCCACAGTTTATTGTGATCCACACAGTCAAAGGCTTTGGCATAGTCAATAAAGCAGAAATAGATGTTTTTCTGCAACTCTTGCTTTTTCCATGATCCAGCGGATGTTCGCAATTTGATCTCTGGTTCCTCTGCCTTTTCTAAAGCCAACTTGAAGATCTGGAAGTTCACGTTTCACGTATCTGCCTACCTTAGAAGGCCTCTATCAAAAAAACTTGCATTTTGTCATGCCTTCACTAAGACTTCTGCATTTTGGAAGGTTTTTCTTTATGCTTTGAATGCTTATTCTTAATTATGTCTGCCATACAATTCAGGGGCTTTTAGGAGGGTTATTAGTGACTGTATTCTCTAGGTTAGGTTACATATTACTATACCCCTATATCAAGACACTTCTTACCAGAAAATTTTAAATTTCATTAGTTAAATGTCCATCTTTGTATACAAATACAGGGAAATTGTATTCTAATAAGTTATTTGTCTGGAGGAAGAAGGATGGACTGGGAGTTTGGTGTTGACAGATGCAAATTGTTACATTTAGAATGGATAAACAACAAGGTCCTATCCACAGGGAACTAAATCCAATCTTGAATACCATAATGGAAAAGAATATTTTAAAAAGAATGTACATATGTATATAACTGAGTCAGTTTGCCTTATAGCAGAGATTGGCCCAACATGTAAATCAACTGTACTTTAATTAAAAACAAACAAAAAAAAAGCTTTGTTTTGGCTGCATTCTGCAGTGTGCATGTGAGATGTTAATTCCCCACCAGGATTCGAGTCTGTGCCCTACTAGCGGAAATGCGGTCTTAACCACTGGACCACCAGGGAAGTACCCACTCCCCAATTTTTTAATACAAATGTTCTTTAAAAAGTTATTTGGCTTTTCTGTCATAATATCTAAGAGATCAGGTGAGGGTGCAGGATTAAAAGCAGAGTACCTAGCCAATGCAGGGACAAGGGGACCCGTTCCCCTTATGGTACAGCTACAGCCCTTAGATTCGTTATTCTGACTCAACGAAAGAAAATTGTTGAGCAGAATTGAGTGAGGCAGCATATATCCAAGTGAACAAACAAGTGGTGATCCCTGTCAACAAGAAGTGTGGCTGGCGCCAATGAGTCAGAAAAATTTCTTCTGGATTTAACCCTGTTGTATTCCCTCATTTTGGTGAAAATGCTGTAGGTCAGTCCCCCCATATTTACAGAGTAACCCTGGAAGTCTTGGCAGTAATTCTCAATGGGAACTCCTTGTTTTCAACATGAATGGGTGTAAGTAATGGCTGTGATATTATCATAATTCTGTGTGTGCATATACACACACATTTGTTTTATAACAATTTCAAATGACAATTTTTTATCCCTCCTCCCAAAATTAGAACTAAAGTATTAAGACCTACTTTCAATCTGGCAATATAAAATTTTTCCTGTATGTATTTTCATATGGCTTAGAAAAGCATTCTGCAAATACTACATGTTCATGTTTAAAAATTAAACTCAAGAATACACAGAGGGATATAATGAAAAGTAGAAAATTCCTGACAAATCACAACAAATTATTGTCTGTCTTTCCAGAAATTATCTGTACATATAAAGTCACATAATTTTTGCATAAATGGGGTCCAACTAAATGTTCCTTCACTTGCTTTTTTTTGTAATGTGTGTACTTGAAGCAGATACTAAAACAGTACTAAAAGGCACAGCAAGACAGTGTCTTCCCTTCTGCAGTACATTTCACAGCATTAGATTATTTTCTTTTGTTCTTGACTATAACAAAATGCATGCGAAGTGACCTTTTGTTTTGGTATGTATGGCAGGAACACAAGAGTTTCACAATAAACAATATTTCACAATAATGACTCATTATTTGGAGAAAAAAAATTAATCCAGCAAATATCTTGGGAAATGTCATCCTGCTTCTGGTGGTCAGCAAACTTGGACTGGGATTCCTGTCTAGTTCTACTGCATTCCATATTCCATCTCACAAAGAAGGGGATTGTGAGAAAACTCATTTTAATAGTGGGAGGTTTGATGAAATTTTTTTTACTAAAATATGCCCACCATTCTCAAGACCTATAAGCTAGTAAGATTTTTTTTTTTAATAAGCTCTACAGAAAGCTTAATGCTTATTATTTGTAGCACTGCAAATGTTTTCTTTTGGATTTTAAAAAGACAACTTCCATCAGTTAACTATGTTAATACCTCCTATGTGGCAATTTAATACGAAATGCTTTATGTATATTATTTCAATCCTCACAGCAGCTGCTCTTTTCCATATTTCTTTCAGTTAATGAAACAGAGGCAAATGGAGGCTAAATAAAATGTTCAAGGTGACACTGCTAAGTGGGGATGCTGAGATTGAAAGCCAGGTCCCTCTGACTGGTTTTGTGCTACCTAGTATGTCTGTCCTCTTAAGCAAGACCTAGCCCTTCTCTTCCTGCCCGTTGCCTTTGTACAGCTGGTGCACCTCAATCAGGATGTCTGGGTGTTAGCTTAAACAGGGTATTGCCTGTTTGAACTTTTACTTGTTTCTTTTGATTCTTCCTTCCAGAAAGTCACTCAGCCCAGGCTACTTTAACAGAAGAGGGGCCAGCAGATATGTGACAGCAAGGCATTCACGCTGGCCAAATGAAACCCAAAAAAGACCATCCTTCGAGCCTGTGCACCACCCATGCCTATTCATGATGGGCTAGTTTTCAGTTTGACATGGAATCGTGGAAAATGTGGGTATCTTGGTTCCTAGAATAAGTTAAAGAGAAAAACTCCTCATATATGCTCATAAATCCTCTCCTGGCCTTCAGGAATTTTGACTCTACCCTCTTTAACTGTCACACTCTTGACTCTCCTTCCACCTACCCAATATATATATAAAACTTTCTAAGAGAAATGATCCAAGACCACTCTTATTTTAATTTGTACACATACACCCAACTGCCTATCCCACTTTGTTTTTCTACTGCTACTATCTAATAGACTATTTTACTTATTTTTGCTTCTGGTCATGTCTTCCTTAAAATGTAAACTCTCCAAGTGCAAGGATTTTATCTGCTCTGTTCACTGCTATATCTCCAGTAACTAGGACATAGTAGTAACTCCCACATTGTAAGTGCTCAACAACAAAAAAATAATTCCCAGAACCTCTGCCTCCTTTTCCTGTCTAACTTTTTTACTTCTTTATCCCAACCCATACTTACTGGCAATGGCATACTCGGAGAAGGCAATGGCAACCCACTCCAGTACTCGCCTGGAAAATCCCATGGATGGAGGGGCCTGGTGGGCTGCAGTCCATGGGGTCGCTAGGAGTCGGACACGACTGAGTGACTTCACTTATACTTACTGGCACCCCTGATCTGTTGAGTGCCCAACTATTCTCTGTTTCTTATGTGCTTCATTTTATCTTCCCAGCCAACTTCTCCATTTCTTGAGGGCAAAGACAACATAGGATTTATTTTTTATAATTAATAGCACCTAGCAGAATGTCCAGTACTCTTGCCTAGAAAATCCCATGGATGGACGAGCCTGGTGGGCTGCAGTCCACGGGGTCGCTAGTAGTCGGACACGACTGAGCGACTTCACTTTCACTTTTCACTTTCATGCATTGGAGAAGGAAATGGCAACCCACTCCAGTGTTCTTGCCTGGAGAATCCCAGGAACAGGGGAGCCTGGTGAGCTCCCATCTCTGGGGTCGCACAGAGTCGGACATGATTGAAGTGACTTAGCAGCAGGAGCAGCAGCAGAATGTTATTGGAGAAGGAAATGGCAACCCACTCCAGTATTCTTGCCTGGAGAATCCCAGGGGCAGAGGAGCCTAGTGGGCTGCCAGCTATGGGGTTGCACAGAGTCAGACATGACTGAAGCGACTTAGCAGCAGCAGCAGCAGCAGAGTATTGCGCGTGTTGTAAACATTTGTTAGATTCTTGATGATTAGATTCTATCCACAGTGAACCAGAGTCTTTCAAAGTAAGGCTGCCTATTGGACAACCATAAAAATATTCCAAAGGGGCCAGACAACTGTGTGAAAGCTACTCTTCCTTTGCAAATTCTCAATTTCTTTGTAATAGAACTTTTCACAGCTCAGAAAAGCCAAGTAGAGAGTTAATTGTTTATTGGGAACTTAAGGAAAGAAGGAGGCTGTGTAGGAACCTTCAGTAATTTCTAAGACAATGGCATAGGGCAATACTATCCCCTCAGTCACCAGCTAGATCAGCCAAGAAGAGGACAAAAGAGCCAGATCCAGGTGCCCATCTAAGTGCTGAAAGGTGGACTTTAAAATTCTTGGGTGGAGGTTATAAAAGTTAATATAGACACTTCAGAAAATCATTCCATAGTTTCTCAAAAAGTTAAACATAAAGCTACTATGTGGCCCAATATCTCACTCCTAGGTATCTACCTAAGAGAAATGAAAATGTATGTCCGCATAAAGACTTGCACAGGAATGCTCATAGGAGGACTATTCATGATAGCCTCAAACTGGAAACAACCTAAATGTCCGTCAGTTGATGAATAAATAGACAAAATGCATTCAGTTAGATGATGTAAAACTGAGCAAGAAAAGGGAACAAATTAATACACGCCACATGGATAAACCTTGAAAACATCATGCTAGGTGGAAGAAGTCAAACATAAGACCACATATTCTATGATTCTATTCACATGGGAAGTCCAGGGAAGGCAAATTTATAGAGACAAAGTAGATTAGTGGTTGCTTAGGGCAGAGAATGGAAAGAAGCATTACCTGTAACAGGTGTGAGGAGTCTTGGGATTTCAATGAAAATGTTCTAAAAACTGATTTATGGTGATGATTGTGGCACTTGGTAAAGTTATTAAAAATAATTGAATTGTATTCATGCAATGAGTAAGTTTTATGATGTGTAAAATATACTTTATTATTTTTTAAAAGTTTATGTACCCTTTTCTGATTGTAAAGGGAACACATACTCATTATAAAAAGTATAACAAAATATAGAAAAGAAAATGATCAGTAGCTATTAAGATAACATTTTGCTTATTTCTTTGTGTGATTTACATAACTGAAATCATTCTTTATGTGTCATTTTAAATCCTAATTTTCTGACCAAACATTAAAAGCATTTAATCTCATAACTTTTTAATACATATCAAAAGCTGAGTAGGGCTTCCCATCTTGCCAATGCAGGAGAGATGAGAGACACGGGTTAGATGCCTGGGTCAGGAAGATCCCCTGAAGGAGGGCATGGCAACCCACTCCAGTTATTCTTGCCTGGCAAATCCCAGGTACAGAGGAGCCTAGAGTGCTACAGTCCATAGGATTGTAAAGAGTCGGACATGACTGAAGCGACTTAGCCCACAAGCACAATAGCTGAGTAATATTTCATCATAGAGATTTATCATAATTCATTCAACTACCCTCCACTGCTAAGTATTTCAATTTTATAAAGAACATGTGCTAAGCATCTTTGTACCCAAAAAAATCATTAAGGCTTATTTTTCAACCTAGTTTATCCATTGTTCTTAGTATATCTTACAAGTCTCAAATTTGGAAATCTGATCTTTGAAATATGGACTTCTTTATCTTCAGGTGGTGAAGACAGCCCTGCTTAATCATAGAGAGTCACTCATGATTTCAACATAGGGTGCAGATAACAACAGAATGAAGCTGGTCAGCTGGGCCTGCTTGTGTCAGGACCTGGGATCTGTACCCAAAGAGCAAAGACTCCAGTGCTGCAAGAAGTCTGAAGCAAGTTCAAAAACCCCAGCCTGTACGCCAAGGCAGTAAGTAGACACCTGGGTGTCAAAAAGTTACCTGAGGTCAGGAGTGAGCTGGAGTCTGCAAGCTGACCAATATCCAAGAAGAAATAAATCATCAGCTCTCACAACCCCTGACAGAATTTAAGGTAGATCAAAACCCAGCCCCAGCAATGAAATTCACATGTGAGCCTTACCTGCCCTCTCACCTGCTATCCAAAAGGGCACTGTGTACACCAGCAGATGGGAACCAGTTAACCCTCACACCTGTCCAGAGTAGAAGCCCTAGAGTTTTAGGGTGTTAACAACCCACTGTCTTGCTTTGAGAAACATCTTTTAAATAAATAATTTCAAAGCTAATAACAATGGAAACTGATTTCAAATGCTGTGTGAAACAAAAGTATTCATTGTTTCATCCTTCAGTGAAATTAACCATATATGTTCTAAAATTGACTATACACAAATCTCAGTTAAAATACGAGAAACTATTGAATTGCACATTTTGAATAGGGGAATTTTATGCAAATTATATTACAGTAAAACTGTTTACACTATTTAAATTATAAAGGTGAAAAAAGTGTGCTATGATGGGCTCCATTTTAAATTCTAGAAGATGGGGCCTGTGTGTAAATTTCTGCTGCTGCTGCTAAGTCGCTTCAGTCATGTCCGACTCTGTGCGGCCCCATAGATGGCAGCCCACGAGGCTCCCCCATCCCTGGGATTCTCCAGGCAAGAACACTGGAGTGGGTTGCCATTTCCTTCTCCAATGCATGAAAGTGAAAAGTGAAAGTGAAGTCGCTCAGTCATGTCCGCCTCTTTGCGACTCCATGGACTGCAGCTTATCAGGCTCCTCCATCCATGAGATTTTCCAGACAAGAGTACTGGAGTGGGGTGCCATTGCCTTCTCCGGTGTAAATTTCTACCCATGTTCAAAATCTATCCCATCTGCTTCCCAGTGAACCCAAGTTTTATACACTGAGGACTAATCCTCTGTGTCATTCTACTGTTTCATCCAACCCTCAAAGTCCCATGGGAGACCCTACGGAATGGTGGTTAAGAAAACTGTGCCACTTGTCCCCAAGGAATTAGCACACAGTCGTTAAAAGGTCTGTGAAGAAATGGGCAAACAAGATGTAGACTCCATATACTACATGCATCTCATTATGACCACATAGGAAAAACCTATGCAAAAAAAAAGAAAATAATGTTTAGAAGAAATTAAATTAAAACACTAAAAGTACTGTAGGAGAAAGGTGAGAATGAAAGTGATTTTTCTCTAAAGATTTGCTTTGTAATGTTTCCTTCCCATCAAAAGATAGTATTTCATGGTTTTTCCTAGAGGGGTGGGATGGAGGTGGAAGATGGGAAGGAGGTTCAAGAGGGAGGAGACTTATGTATACCTCTCGCCGATTCACGTTGACATATGGCAGAAACCAACACAATGTTGTAAAGCGATTATTCTCCATTAAAAGTAAATAAATTAACAAAATAAAAGAGTTCTGTAATCTCAAAAAAGATAACATTCCATGGTTTTTAATGATAAGTTACTCTGTGAGAGATAACACCCCCTTCAGTTCTGCTCATAAATTTTACTCTAGAAGACCTGCATTTTTCCTGTGACAAAAGGAATCCAGGGAAATATGAAAACTCAGAGTGCTGTGAGGGCTTAAAGAGGAGAAAAGACCTAAGAGGGAAGGGGAATAAATAAAATTACCTTCTCTGCTCGTTTGGAGTTTTTGTTTTAACCATATGAAAGAAAATGAAGTCAATTTGAAATTGTAACTATGTATGACAATTTGCTTTATCTTTCTTTATCTTGGTCTCATCTGTTTTGAAATATTTTCTTTATGAATTTACCAAATACTGAATGCTAATCTTTTCGCTCTCAAAGAGAAATTTTGTGTTAGGCGCTGTGCTCATTCGTGTCTGCTGTTTGCAATCCTAAGGATCCTACAGAACTGAAGCCCACAGAGCTCCTCCGTTCATGGAATTCTCCAAGCAGGAATCCTGGAGTGGGTAGCTGTGCCCTGCTCCAGGGGATCTTCCCAGCCCAGGAATCAAAGTAGAGTCTCCTGCCTTGTAGGCGGAGTCTTTACCAGTTGAGTTACTAGGGAAGCCAGAGCGAATTCAATCCTTTTGTATCGGCAATGTGAACACCAAAATAAAACAAACCCAGAGGAAAGCCTTTATCCAGACACCATAACCTGATGCAAAGCACAGGTGTCACCTTATGCTTCAGCTTGCTACAAGTTTGATCCACACTGGGAAAGGTATTGTATGGCCTGAGGCCATTTATTCTGTTCTGGAGCTGACACGTGGTTTCAGTTCTGCTTAAATTAAGCTTGTAGTGCAACAGAAGGGGTCTTACAATTATGTAATTGAACTGTTACCTTGAAAGTGAGAAAACCTAAGGTCCAGAGAAGCAAAGACCTACATAAGCCAGGTCAGTGGCAGAACAGGATCAAATAACAGGCCTCCTGCTTCGTAGCCCAGTGCTGGGCTTTCCCAACGAGGGCCTGCCAGCGCCCTGTCCTCATCTCTACTCATGACTTCTTCGAAATAAATCTGATTCAGATCTGGATCCCAGGGCTGTCTTGATTCAGAGGCGAACCAGGTCCAGACCTGCCGTGCTGGAGCCAGGACACGTCTGAGCAGTTGAGGTGGTAGATCTGAGTGGTTTCGGAGCACAAGCAGATCTGGTTAGCTAACTAGTCACTGGATAATTCTGCCTGTCACTGTTCAGGGGCCAGCACCACCAACTCTCCTCACAAGTAACAAACAGGAAATGGCTGGTCATAAGCATAACAATAGAGGTCCCAAGAATCTCTGTCAAGTTGGTTAGGTATAGACTGTTCACTTGAGAGACAAGGCTAGGGAAGCCCCCGGCCCACTCTCTGACATCTCTGACACTCAGTTCAGTTCAGTTCAGTCGCTCAGTCATGTCTGACTCTTTGCAACCCATGAATTGCAGCACGCCAGGCCTCCCTGTCCATCACCAACTCCCGGAGTTCACTCAAACTCATGTCCATCGAGTCAGTGATGCCATCCAGCCATCTCATCCTCTGTCATCCCCTTCTCCTCCTGCCCCCAATCCCTCCCAGCATCAGAGTCTTTTCCAATGAGTCAACTCTTCGCATGCGGTGGCCAAAGTATTGGAGTTTCAGCTTTAGCATCATTCCTTCCAAAGAACACCCAGGACTAATCTCCTTTAGAATGGACTGGTTGGATCTCCTTGCAGTCCAAGGGACTCTCAAGAGTCTTCTCCAACACCACAGTTCAAAAGCATCAATTCTTCTGCGTTCAACTTTCTTCACAGTCCAACTCTCACATCCATACATGACCTCTGGAAAAACCATAGCCTTGACTAGATGGACCTTTGTTGGCAAGTTGTAACCACTGAATCACCTGGGAATTTCCCAAGTGCTCTTTTTTAAAAAATTGGAAGATTCAGCCTAAATTATTTTTGCAAAAATATGTTAGCATAGATTGGTAAAACTCTAAAGCATGCTATTCACAACTTAAAGATAGATGAAGGTCTTATTTCAAAGCCATGATACAGATCGACTATTTAAATTTAAATTTGTACTGTTAGAAAATTGGGTTTAATTATTCTGACAAACCAAACTAGCATTTATAAAGTTACAAGGAAATTGGGCATAATAGGTGAAGAGTATTAAGAGGCACAAACTTCCAGTTGTAAAATTGGATATAATATACAGCATAAGGAATATAGTCAGTAATACTATAATAAATTTGTATGGTGACAGATGGTTACTGTACTTATGATGATCATTTTGTAATATATTTAAATGTTGAATCATTATGTTGAACACCTGAAACTAACATAAGTCAATTATACTTCAGTTTAAAAAAAAAAGTTAAAAGAAAAGAAATCATCTCTAATTCATGAGCTTCATCTGATTATTCAGAAAATATTTTTGTGCAGTACAGAATGTGTCACTGTTTAAATTATCTTACTAGAATAAAAAATGTTTTAAATATTTAAAAACATACATGTATGCATACATATGACTTCTATGTATCATTTCAAGATAAAAATGAAACACTTCTAAGGCAATGGCACCCCACTCCAGTACTCTTGCCTGGAAAATCCCATGGACAGAGGAGTCTGGTAGGCTGCAGTCCATGGGGTCACTAACAGTCAGGCACGACTGAGTGACTTCACTTTCACTTTTCACTTTCATGCATTGGAGAAGGAAATGGCAACCCACTCCAGTGTTCTTGCCTGGAGAGTCCCAGGGACAGAGGAGCCTGGTGGGCTGCCATCTATGGAGTCACACAGAGTCGGACACGACTGAAGCGACTTAGCAGCAGCAGCAGCAGCAACATCCACTTGAGGAATTTTAATAAGGGATGGATTCAATAATTTTATCATCATCATCCTCTATTTTAATTATTCATGAACTGGAAAATAAAGATGATTCCTGCTTTTATAGTTTTAAATGTTTTCTCAGTGTATTCAAGGGCAGGAAGAAAATTTAGGCAATATATCTAATACATTGGACCCCAGGATAAATATTTGTATATACTCATAGAGTGAGCTAATTAATAAGAGCAATGAAGGGAAATTTAGCAGGAATTAACATAAAAGCCTTTTCATACTGTTGCATAACCTCAGATATGCAGATGACCCCACCTGTATGGCAGAAAGCATAGAAGAACTAAAGAGCCTCTTGATGAAAGTGTAAGAGGAGAGTTTAAAATCTGACTTAAAACTCAACATTCAGAAAACTAAGATGATGGCATCTGGTCCCATCACTTAATGGCCCACAGATGGGGAAACAGTGACAGACTATTTTCTTGGGCTCCAAATCACTGCAGATGGTAACTGTAGCCATGAAATTAAATGACACTTGCTCCTTGGAAGAAAAGCTATGACCAACCTAGACAGCATATTAAAAAGCAGAGACATTACTTTGCCAGCAAAGATCCGTCTAGTCAAAGCTATGGTTTTTCCAGTAGTCATGTATGGATGTGAGAGTTGAACCATAAATAAAGCTGAGTGCCAAAGAATTGATGCTTTTGAACTGTGGTGTGGGAAAAGACTCTTGAGAGTCCCTTGGACTGCAAGGAGATCCAGCCAGTTCATCCTAAAGGAAATCAGTCCTGAATATTCATTGGAAGGACTGATGCTGAAGCTGAAACTCCAATACTTTGGCCACCTGATGCAAAGAACTGACTCATTTGAAAAGACCCTGATACTGGGAAAGATTGAAGGCAGGAGGAGAAGGGGATGACAGAGGATGAGATGGTTGGATGGCATCACCGACTCAATGGACATGAGTTTGAGCAAGCTCCAGGAGTTGGTCATGGACAGGGAAGCCTGGCATGCTACAGTCCATGGGGTGCAAAGAGTTGGACACAACTGAGTGACTAAACTGAACTGAACATAAAAACTTATATTCGAGCTTTTTAAAAGTTGCATCACTAGGGATTTTTAGCTTAGACAAGAGAAAGCATAAGGAGGATGATACAGCTATTTTCACATACTTAATACACATTCAGAAAAAGAGGAATTGACCTTGCTCTAAAAGTTAGAACTAGGAGACCAGTGGGAGGTAAATATTGGACTATAATGAGAAATAGTTTATTTCAATTACAATTGAATGCTGAAGAATGGGTACCTCAAAATATTTTTGAGTAAGTAAACTCCTGAAAGGAGTTCTTCACTGGAAGGACTGATGCTGAAGCTGAAGCTCCAGTATTTTGGTCATCTGATGCGAACAGACAACTCATTGGAAAAGTCCGTGATGCTGGGAAAGATCGAGGGCAAGAAAAGAGGGCATCAGAGTATGAGATGGCTGGATAGCATCACCAACGCAATGGACATGAACTTGCGCAGACTCTGGGAGATGGTGAGGGACAGGGAGGCCTGGCATGCTGCAGTCCGTGGGGTCACAGAGAGTCAGACACGACTGGGCGCCTGAACAACAACAAACGTCTGAATATGATCTAAAGTTTATTACTACATAATAGAAAAATTGTGGCAATATAACAAATTAAAATCAAAGTACGTAGTATGTAGTTAATCTTGGGACTTACCTGGAGGTCCAGTGGTTAGAACTCTGTGTTTCCACTGCAGGGGGTATTGTTTCATCTGTGGTTGAGAAACCAGGATCCGGCATGCAGAATGTCATAGCCAAGTAAAAAAAAAATTTTAATAAAATTAAAAAGTATACAGTTAATCTGATAAGAAGTCTTTTTAACAAAAAAAATGTTTTTTCAAACTTTTTAACCATATCTTTTAATACTTAAAAAAATTGACTTTTATTTATCCACATTGCTTTGAACTTTAGGCTGTATGTTGATGATTAAAGAAAAGCCTACATATGGGGAATGCCTGCAGACTGCAAAAGAGTATTTGTTTCAGTCCAAGCCATATTCAGTTTTAGGCCACCAAAGAAACCTATCAACCCAGAGCATCCCATGACACAGTTTAAAATGCTTTACTAGGGATGATAACTTCTACTATTGGAAAAATATAATATATATTACCTGTCTGAATTCTTCAAATGCAGTGCTTTTCCCCTAATCATACAAGAAAGAGAAGCAATACAGTTTCACTAATACATGCCTACATACATACTCGTGCTTGTGCTTAGTTGCTCAGTCATGTCCTTTTCTTTGCGACCCCATGGACTGTAGCCCACCAGGCTCCTCTGTCCATGAGGATTCTCCAGGCAAGAATACTGGAGGGGGTTGCCATGCCCTCCTCCAGAGGATCTTTCCAATCCAGGTATCAAACCCAGGTCTCCTGAATTGCAAGCAGATTCTTTACCATCTGAGCCACAAGGGAAGCCCACATACATACTTAAATACATATGGATAATTAAAAGGTAAAAAAAATGAAATTCTGTAATCCTTCATTCTAGAGCATTCAGAGGTCATTGCTATATATTTGTATATTCAAAACCAGCAGATAAAATAGAAATTCTGTAGGATATTTGCTTTTTAATGTTATATTGTTTTAAATATATGTAATGATTACTTATAATGAGATCTAGTCTGGTTAGGTCTTTGACATTTTGTAAAAAATAATTCTCTCCTGTTTCTTAGTTCTTTCCCCTGTGATATTAGGATATTCCTGACCTTCTTCCCACATACCACCACTTTAAATTAAAAAATGTATAGGCATGTGTCCAATCTACTTGAACGCCTTGTTTCAAATTACAGGCTGAGGCTTTAGCAAATTCCTTAAAGTGGAATTTCAGAAAATCTTCAACATGTTGTAAATCATATCCTATTCAATCCTATTTTCAGTCTTTTTTTCCACAGCAGAAAAATCCCCGAGTTATGCAGCGTTCCAGAGCATCCTCCTTTTTATTTAATTATTTTGGAGGATGAAGAGCTTTTTCATAGCACCCCCACAAAATCTGTTATACCAAGCACCACACAGCCACACAGCGTGTTGAGCCCAACACAATGTCTGCAATTGTGGCTCTCCTCCTCAACTTCTTGTCTCTCCATCCTCGGGGCCCACGTTTGTACACATTCCCTCTTCTGAACACAGGTTTACCAGTCACATATCGGGTAACCACACACATCTCCCTAAACCCATCTCAGTGTGTTGGAGAGTTGATTCTTTTGCACCAGCACATATGAACTCTTCCTCAATCCCACATGAACTGCTTCAGTCATGAGATGGTCAGAGGGGCCACACTAACAAAGAACTATCAACAATTCTGAAGCCAAAGTCATCTGTTTCAGTAACGACTTCTAGAAATATAACTGACTTGAACTTTTTTTTTAATTGAAGTGTGATTGGTTTACACTGTTGTGTTAGTTTCTGTTGTACTGCAAAATGAATCAATCAGTTATACATATACATACGTCTGTACTTTTTTAGCTTCTTTTCCAATATAGGCCATTACAGGGTATTGAGTAAAGTTCCCTCTGCTATACAATTAGATCCTTATTATTATCTATTTTATAGATAGTAGTGTGTATGGCCTCCACTCCAGTATTCTTGCCTGAAAAATCCCATGGACAGAGGATCCTGGCGGGCTACAGTCCAATGGATCACAGAGCGTCAGACAGGACTGAGCAGCTAAGCACACAGAGTGTGTATATGTCATGCCCAATCTGCCTCTTACCCCTCTGTTGCCCCTGGTAACCATAGGTTTGTTTTTCTACATCTTTGACTCTATTTCTATTTTGTAAATAAGTTCATTTGTACCGTTTTTTTTTTTTGGATTTCATATATAAACAGTATCATATGATTTGTCTTTCTCTGATAACTGACTTAATAACTACATTCAATAAGTGATTTCATTCACATATCCCCCCGGGTATACCGCTGGCAAACAGCTTAATCCAGAAGACACCACTCAAACTTAGACTCTGTTTGTTTGTTTTTATGTTTGTGAGAGTTGTTTTCGTGTTTGTTTTTGTGATTTCATGAAACGTTTAAAAGTGTTCTCCACCGGTGTTACTTCGGCTATGCTGCCCAGACACAGAGCATGAGGCCTTGGATTATCAATTTGTCCCAGTGCTAACCAAGTGTGATCCCTGAAGTCACGCCCTCGCATCTGTCGGAAGTGTTGCCCTCCTGGGCAGCTCTGAGTGACTGTGCTTCACCTGAAGAAAGACCAGTTTCTTTCTCACAAATTTTGTAAATCTTGTTACTGACCAAGTCTCTTCCTTGCCAGAAAGACCAAATCCATGTGTGGGGCCCACCTGTAGCAAGTATATAGGACTTCAAGGTACGTGGACTCATCTCATAACTCGAGTTGTCTTATTTTTCTCACTATGTCATTTTTATGACTCTGTCATTCTGTATATTTTTGTGAGCTGTCTAAAATTCTCTCTGAAGGTGGAAGTCAATAAACTAATTTTACATCAATTTATTATTCTGTACTACAAAAAAAGAGGTCTGACTGAACTCATTTCAAAGAACCAGTCTTATTCAGGGGCATTTATTTAAAAGTTATGTAGAGTGCTCCTTTCTGGAAGTTGTCAAAATTTAAAAGTTCATCATAGGACTTCCCTGGTGGTCCAGTGGCTAAGACTCAGCACTCCCAATACAGGGGCAGAGGTTCAATCCCTGGTCAGGGAAACTAAGAGCCTGCATGCCCCAGTGAAGACCCTGTGTACTGCAACTAAGACCTAGCACAGCCAAAAAACAGTTCATCATCAATGTTCTCTCCCTGTTACCCCTTCTCTGTTTTTTGTAGAAAGATGATTGAAAAGACAATTGGAAAGAAAGGAGAATATTAGACATACAAACTTAAGTTCATCTTGAAAAGAGAATGTTTAAAGGAAAAAGAGAAAATTGGACATACAAATTCAAATTCATTTATTTGTAAATATGTCATGTATATTCAAAAGAATGTAGCATTTTTAACAATTAATTAATTTATTTTAATTGGAGGATAATTACTTTACAATATTGTGATGGTTTTTGCCATACATCGACATAAACGAGCATTGTTTTATTTTATTTTACTTTTTTTTTTTTTTTTAGCATTGTGTTAAATACACAATTGTGTGGTACTAAAAAAGACTCAGAGTCCCTTGGACTTCAAGAAGATCAAACCAGTCAATCCTAAAGGAAATCAACCCCGAATATTCACTGGAAGGACTGATGCTGAAGCTGAAGCTCCAATACTTTGGCCACCTAACATGAGGAGCTAACTCATGGGAAAAGACCCTAATGCTGGAAGGATTGAAGGCAAAAGGAGAAGAAGGCAGCAGAGGATGAGATGGTGAGATAGCATAACTGACTGAATAGACATGAATTTGAGCAAACTCTGGGAGATAGTGAAAGACAGGTAAGCCTGGCATGTCGTGGTCCATAGGGTTGCAGAGTCAGACACGACTTAGTGACTGAACAACAATAACATGCATTGTTTTATTGAACTAGGGTTCTATTATTCTGGCTGAATTGCTAGAATTCGTACTCAATTATGTAAAAACTAGAGGCTAAACAGACAAAATATCTAGTAAATAAATTAAAAATGTGAATTATCTTAAATGCACTGTGGAAGGTAGGTTATGTCCTATATATAGTTTAATCTCAAATCAATTTCTCCCTTAACTGTCTGGACCTTTTAGAACATTATTTTTTTTACTTTATTTTATTTTTCAATTTTACATAATTGTATTAGTTTTGCCAAATATCAAAATGAATCCACCACAGGTATACATGTGTTCCCCATCCTGAACCCTCCTCCCTCCTCCCTCCCCATTCCATCCCTCTGGGTCGTCCCAGTGCACCAGCCCCAAGCATCCAGTATCGTGCATCGAACCTGGACTGGCAATTCGTTTCATACATGATGTTTTACATGTTTCAATGCCATTCTCCCAAATCTTCCCACCCTCGCCCTCTCCCACAGAGTCCATAAGACTGTTCTATACCTCAGTGTCTCTTTTGCTGTCTCGTACACAGGGTCATTGTTACCATCTTTCTAAATTCCATATATATGCATTAGTATACTGTATTGGTGTTTTTCCTTCTGGCTTACTTCACTCTGTATAATAGGCTCCAGTTTCATCCACCTCATTAGAACTGATTCAAATGTATTCTTTTTAATGGCTGAGTAATACTCCATTGTGTATATGTATCACAGCTTGCTTATCCATTCATCTGCTGATGGACATCTAGGTTGCTTCCATGTCCTGGCTATTATAAACAGTGCTGCGATGAACATTGGGGTGCACGTGTCTCTTTCCCTTCTGGTTTCCTCAGTGTGTATGCCCAGCAGTGGGATTGCTGGATCATAAGGCAGTTCTATTGCCAGTTTTTTAAGGAATCTCCACACTGTTCTCCATAGTGGCTGTACTAGGTTGCATTCCCACCAACAGTGTAAGAGGGTTTCCTTTTCTCCACACCCTCTCCAGCATTTATTACTTGTAGACTTTTGGATCGCAGCCATTCTGACTGCTGTGAAATGGTACCTCATAGTGGTTTTGATTTGCATTTCTCGGATAATGAGTGATGTTGAGCATCTTTTCATGTGTTTGTTAGCCATCTGTATGTCTTCTTTGGAGAACATTATTTCACTTGGTGGGTGGTTTGAGACCTTAGACTTGCTTTTAGTTAGAAGGTGACTAAGATGTTTAGTGAAGGAAGGGTAAGAGTAACTGGTCATCGATACTTGGTGGTAGAATTAAAGAAGGGTGACGAGTTCTTAAAAATCAGACGTGTTTATTATGGAAATGGAATGCTTTTCTTTAACAAGGCATGCAGCTTGTGGAATTTTAGTTCCCCAACTAGAAATTGAGCCAAGGTCCTTGACAGTGAAATCATAGTCCGAACCACCTGACCACTAGGGAATTCCCAGAAAAGGAATGCTTTTGTAAGAGGATTTGCTACCAAAATTATCACTGAAGAGAGAATGTCTTGTAACTAGATCAATAGAATAGCATTATTGAACATTATCTATAATATGATTTCTATGTGCATATATTTCTATGCACACAAGTGGACCCTTACCTTCGTATTAATAAACAGGCTGCAATTTAAAGAAAAGGGGGTGATAGTTTGGTGGAGAATAAAAACTCAATGCAAATCTCAGCCTCTCTCCACTGCAGCCCTACCTTCCCATTTTCTTGCTGGCCATCTTGGACCATGAGGCCCTTGTGGGTTTGACTTCAGAGTAAATTATATGTTGACTTTCACCACTTGTTTTGGGGACTTAATAAAATCCTCAGACTCTTGAGTAACTGGCTTCTGCCCTCGTTGGGCAGATGTAGCAGAGCTAAGACTAGAGTTCACTAATCTTCTGGTTGTCATCATTTATCATTATACCTGATTGTTCTTCTGGAGGAGGCAAATCTTGATTTTCTATGTGACTGCTGTTGACAAATCTTAACTCTGACTTTCTGTGGTTTCTCTCTTCCAATTACTTTAACTCTCCCCTTCACTTCCTGCTTAAAACTAAAAACCTTCAGTCCTTGTGTAAATTGACATTGTGCAATTTTTGTATTTCACAAAATAAATTCTCTATAATCTCACCTTGTTATCTATTACAAACTTTGCTAAAGGTAAAACAAACATCTTAACCAAGTGCTTGAAGTGCAATGCTCAGTCTCCTCTAGTCATTTTAGCACAATCTAATTTTATTTTGAACTATGTTATCACATAAAATCATAGCTACCATATCTCCCTCAAGAACCTCCAGCTGTCCTTTCGTCTACAGACCCTGCATTTCCTTTTGAGAAAAAGGCAGTATTTTGTGGCCTCTGATTACTTTGGCTCAACCCATAAGCAGCACCAACAATAGACTAATTGTCAGTGAAATTAGCCTATTATCTGTCATTCTCTCCCCTCCTCCACTTTCTAGCTAAGTGCAGCATCAAAGGCAAACTCTGCTGCTGACTTGAAACAAATTATTTCATCTCTGAGTTTCAGGTTTTTCCTTTGCACATGTTGCTGTGCTTCCTGTGCTTTCCCTGTGCTTCTAACCCTAACCCTAACCCTAAAGGAAGCATAGCACAGCAACATGCATATCTTGAGTTTTGGTCTTCAGTTCAGTTCAGTCGCTCAGTCGTGTCCGACTCTTTGCATGGATCGCAGCACGCCAGGCCTCCCTGTCTATCACCAACTCCCGGAGTTCACTCAGACTCACGTCCATCGAGTCGGTGATGCCATCCAGCCATCTCATCCTCTGTCGTCCCCTTCTCCTCCTGCCCCTAATCCCTCCCAGCATCAGAGTCTTTTCCAATGAGTCAACTCTTCGCATGAGGTGGCCAAAGTACTGGAGTTTCAGCTTTAGCATCATTCCTTCCAAAGAAATCCCAGGGCTGATCTCCTTCACAATGGACTGGTTGGATCTCCTTGCAGTCCAAGGGACTCTCAAGAGTCTTATCCAACACCACAGTTCAAAAGCATCAGTTCTTCGGCGCTCAGCTTTCTTAAGTGGGTCCAATTCTTCCGATAGAGTCAGCACTCAATAAACATGAATTTCCTTGCCCTCAAAGAAGGAGCTTGTAGGTAACTACAAACATCTATTGGCACACAATACATGTTTTTTAAAAATCACTCTTCCATATAACTATCAAAATGTTGAAACAAAAAAGTACATCCAAATTAAGCTTGGGGAAAAAAAGGTTTTAAAATTTGTCCCCACATTTAAGTTTAACTTCGACTTGACTTTCAAATGATGATAAATTCATTCTCAAAGCATTTTACACTTCTCCTTGATAGTATTCATCGCAATATTACAACTGTAATTAAATGCCTTACACCCAAGCATTTTGGAGTTCTATCTTGAAAGGAAGGACTGTGCCTGTCTTAGGCACTTCTCTACCCCCAGTTGACCCACTGTAGATGATCTCAATACATGTTTGAGCAGTCAGTGAGTGAGCATTGCAGTGTGTGTCTCTCTTTTTTTTTTTTTTAACTTTACAATACTGTATTGGTTTTGCCATATATCAACATGAATCCGCCACAGGTATACACGTGTTCCCCATCCTGAACCCTCCTCCCTCCTCCCTCCCCATACCATCCCTCTGGGTCGCCCCAGTGCACCAGCCCCAAGCATCCAGTATCGTGCATCATGTGTCTCTTTTTAAGCAGTACTTCTGAAAAACTGTAGGTCAATCACTTTGAAGATTTTTTTTTTTAATGGACCATTTTAAAGTCTTCATTGAATTTGTTACAACATTGCTTAGGTTTTATGCATCAGTATTTTTGGCCATGTGGCCATGAGACATGTGGGATCTTAGCTCCCCAACCAGGGATCAAATCTGCACCCCCTACATTGGAAGACAAAGTCTCAACCACTGAACCACCAGGGAAGTCCCTGTAAGGTCAATAATTTTGAATCTATCTTCTTCTCTTTCTGATGATGGTGAAGTTATCACTCATCCTTTCTCCCCATTTCCAAATGCTCTTCACTTGGCATTATCTCATTAAAAGAATCCCTTTTTCATTGATCTTTCTTCTTCTCTGTAAATAAATGATTCAGTAATTGGAGGAGATAGGCTAAAAGGCAAAGGATCTATTAAAAGAAATGCTATTGCAAAATCATTTTATTAAAGCAAGACTCTTGACATGTGAAAACATGACCCTTGTATTTTTGTCTAGTAATGTAGGTTTTACCTGTTGCTGCTGCTGCTAAGTCGCTTCAGTTGTGTCCGACTCTGTGCGATCCCATAGACGGCAGCCCATCAGGCTTCCCCATCCCTGGGATTCTCCAGGCAAGAACACTGGAGTGGGTTGCCATTTCCTTCTCCAATGCATGAAAGTGAAAAGTGAAAGTGAAGTCGTTCAGTTGTGTCCGACTCTAGTGACCCCATGGACTGCAGCCTACCAGGCTCCTCCATCCATGGGATTTTCTAGGCAAAAGTTTTACCTGTTACAACTTCATAAAAGTTATGCACTGATATATCCTTAGAACACTCAGTAAATGTTCTCAAAACATTTTCCTAAAAGAGGAAAAAGCATGTATTTAGATAAACTTGATTTTAGTTTCTCTTTTTTTCTAAGCAAAAAAAAAAAAACAACAAACTACATTTTTTGACACTTTCCCTTCATTATTTATGTGAAAATTCATTGGAAAATTTATCTTAAAATCCATACATAGAACAGAGGAACCAATTTAATATTTCAGTGAAGCTGAGGACAGGGAATGGAAAGAATGTATAATGGCTTTGAATTCTTCAACTGCTTTCTTCCCTGGGAGTGGGGGCTTGGAGGGGGGAGGCTTTTCTCTAAGAGTTATTGTGATAGGATCTTTTGACAAAGGCAGCTCTTTTTTATTGTTTTTCAGGCCCTTACGGGTTGGGATAAGGATTTATGGGGATGGAACCATGCAGATTGAACACTTGAGCTGGGAATTTTTATACTTCAAAGAAATTTCTGAAGAACATGAGATTCTTTTGCTTTGCAAAATAGTTTGAAAAACATTCTTCTACTGAATAGGAGCAATTACCATCTTACTCTGGCCTCTAAAACAAGGTTTTCTGTGTACTTAAGAATTACCTTGAAGTTGTAAAGAATAAACATTCAGTGGGTGTGGGGCTGAGCTCAGGGACTGCATGTCTACCAATAGGTTATGAAATTCTTATGAACAATAAACTATGCTTCAAGAAACACTGTTTTAAGGAAGAAGTGGGCAACTGGGTTTTAGCCGGGCTGCAACTCCACTTTTCCCGATTTTCCTTCTCCATTTCCAATCAGACAGGTTCCCAGATTACCTACCCATATATTCTCCGTCTGCTTCTCATCAGGATCTGCCTACCAGGGAAGATCGATGATAGGATGTAGCCCCCCAACTCCTGGCCCATGTACTTGCTCCTCAGTCCCATCCTGCACTTCTTTTTGTAGCCCACTTGCTTGTGGTGGTCTCAGAATAGTTTTCTATCCCACTTCATTCCTTTGTGTCCACAGACTCACTGTTAATATTTATCCAGGCATTTTGTACTGGATCTCTGTGAACTACAATGACTATCTAAGAATGAATCAAGGATGAGGTAACCAAGGAAACCACATCCAGGAAGAAGAATAATAGGAACTGGGGTGTTAAGCTTAGAAAAGATTTAGATGTGAGTTGATAGCTGTCACTGAGAGAATGGATGTCCTGTAGACGTTAGCTTAAATCATTTTGTGGAGTTCCACAACTCCTAAGTAGGACCACTGAGTAAAAGTTACACAAAAGTAGATCGTGGCTAAGGAAAAAGAAAAACTTCCTAATAAAGTTGTAGTCTTGCAAAGTTGCAAGAATGCATTCACTAGGAGTGTTCAGTTTGGTAAAGGAAAACATTCTGTTAGTGAGGTTCAGGATTCATTCATTTGTGGATGGTGCCCCAAATAGAGGTGATACAAAGATAAATAAGACACATTCTGTGTTTTGGAGAAGCTCAAAGTCCAGCAGAGAATTGGACATGTGAACAAATATACTGAAGAAGAGCGTGTTGAGTCCAATAGCAGAAGAGTAGACAGTGTTGTAGCCCTCAACTGGCATCAGTTATGGCAGGTGAGTGAGCAAGTTTCAGATTCTAGACCTTGGACTTTGAGCTACCCTAGCTGACACCAAGTAGAGTGGTAACAAGCTTCCCCCAACCCTCAAGCCCTGCCCAAGCTGCAGATTTTAGATATATTGAATATATATATATATATATACTTTTTTCTAGGATGATTTGTTAGGAAGCGACAGATAAATAGAAAAAGGATGAAATCAGTTAATCTGTATAAAAAACATTAAAAATGCTTAGCACATAATAATTACTCATTAAATACAAGGTATTATGGTTATTTTATTATCATGTTATAAAAATTATGTTATTTAAAAAATGTTCTATATCATGATATCACTCTATGAACTGCCTGCTCACATTTTCTGCCTTTGCCACATGCTTTTCCTTTTTCTCCACTGTCTGCCCTACTGTTTGCTTTGCTCATGGCCACATGGAACATGCCTGCAAGGAGCTAAGTATTTCACATTTGCAATATGCTTATCCTTCCCCTGGGCTATTGCAGTATGCTCCTTCCTGGTCTAGCCATTTTTAGATTGTCCCTCTGATTCATTCTTTCACACAACAGCCAAAAAGATTTTTTTTTAATTCTAGTCTGACCATATCACTCTTCTACTTAAAATCTGATGATGATACCCCACTGTTCTTAGGACACATCTCCCAACCTGTGACTGCAAGCCTTGGCAGTCTGCCCTCTATTCAACTCCCCAGTTTTATGTCCTTAGCTCACTGCACTCCAACTAGTCTGACCTGCCTGTACCTATTCTCCTTTCTGCCTGTGGTCCTGGAACACACTATTCATTCCAGTCTTTCGGCTCCTCCCTGGCCTTGAGGCTTCACCTTAAGTTTTACTTTCTCAGGGAAGGCCCTATGTTCCATGTGCTTCTTAACATCAAATAAACAATAGTTTGTGTAATGATTTGTTCATCATCTGCCTCACAAGGGCAGGGACGATTATTTCTGCACAGAGAGAGAGAGAGCGAGTTCCCATATATCTCCTGAACCCCACACATGCATAGCGTGCCCAACTGTGTTCAGAGTGGTTCATTTGTCACAACTGGTAAACCTACCTTTGACACATCCTAATCACTCAACATCCATAGTTTGCATTAATAAGTTGTTCTTGGTGTTATACATTCTACGGGATTCAACAAATATATAGTGACATGTAATGCTCATACATTATGCGCTAGGGTAGTTTCACTGCCCTAAAACTTCTCTGCGCTCTGCCTACTCTTTCTCTCAAACCACAGGTAACCACAGATCATTTTCCTGTCTCCATAGTTTTGCCTTTTCCGAATGTTATATAGTTGGAATCAAACAGTATGTCAGGCACCTAATTTTTCTCTTTTTTTGGCCATGCCTCCTAGCTTGCAGGATCATAGTTCCCCAATGAGGAATGGAACCTGGGCCTCTGGCAGTGAAAACACAGAGTCTTAACCACTGGACTGTCAGAGAATTCCCCAGGCTCCTAGTTTTAACTAACACTTATCTCCTCCTGGGACCCAAAAAGTTCATCATTAAATAGTGTAGGATTCAGAAGCAAAATACGAAGAAGGAGGAGAAGATAGAAAGAAAAGTAGAACCAAGAAGCATGCTAAGCACTATGACAGAGTGCTTTAGCTAGTTAAAAAAGTGTTAGTTGATCAGTCATGTCTGACTCTTTGCGACCCCATGGACTGTATGTAGCCTGCCAGGTTCCTCATTCCGTGGAATGCTCCAGGCAAGAATACTGGAGCCATTCCCTTCTCCAGGGGATGTTTCCAACCCAGAGGTCGAACCCAGATCTCCTGCATTGCAGGCAAATCCTTACCATCTGAGCTATCAGAGAAGACTCTCAGCTAGGTAAAGTGTAGGTCAATCAAGAAATCCTAAAAAAAAAAAAAAAAAGACTTCGCTGGCAGTCCAGTGGTTAAGACTTCTTGTGGGTTTGAACTAAGATCCCACATGCCCCAGAACATGGCCAAAAAAAGGAAAAAAAAAAAAAAAGTAATCCTTCCTTAATGAGCTAGTACGTTAACTGAGCAAGCAGGATTTGATAAAATTGGTGACATCCAGAGAAATTTGTTTTCCAAACAAAGCAAACAACACAAGCAATTACATGGATGTTAGAGGTGAAAAAAAAGGCAAACATTTTTTTAAAAAACAGGAAATGCTGCACAGATTTTGCATTTAACTCTCACAACAATCTTGGCAAGAAGGTACTTTTAACCAAGGCAGAGAAGTAACTAAGCTCTTAAGAAGCAAGATGGGATTTGAACCCCTGATCCAGGAGAGAAGTACTTGACTGCTGCACTATGAGCAGAACCTTCTGATTCTGCAAAAATCAGATAATAGCAACTTGCCCTAGGACAGCAGCAGATGGGTTCAGTGACATGAACAGATTTGAACACTACTAAAGAAATGTGGGGTCGCAAAGAGTCAGATACGACTGAGCGACTGAACTGAACTGAACTGAAAGAAACAAGAGTAAAAGGATTTTGCAGATGACTGAAAAAAAAGCAGTAAAAAAGGAAAAAGGAGAGCATTAGTATGCTTTGAGCCCAAGGAACAGAGGACTCAACTGAAAGTGAAGTATGTCAGAGGTAAGGCGGCTAGGGGAAGGTTGGGGGCTCCAGGTTATCATTGAGGACCATCCTCAGCTAAGATACCTCCTCCAGTAATTGCCCTATTTTTCTCTTTTCCAGAACAGCCAAACTTATAATTTTCTCTTTACATTTCTTTGCTTCTCTCTCCTTCTACTCCAGTCTGGCTTCTGTCATCATTCAACCACAAAATTTGATGTGCACATTTCAGCTTTTGAAAGAACAACTTTAGCCCAGATACTCCTCCTCAGAGAGCCTTATATCCCAAAACTTAATGACATATCTATTTGGATATTCCACGGTTGCCCCAGGGAGAAGGCAATGGCACCCCACTCCAGTACTCTTGCCTGGAAAATCCCATGGGCGGAGGAGCCTGGTAGACTGCAGTCCATGGGGTCGCTAAGAGTCAGGCACGACTGAGGGACTTCACTTTCACTTTTCACTTTCATGCATTGGAGAAGGAAATGGCAACCCACTCCAGTGTTCTTGCCTGGAGAATCCCAGGGACGGGGTAGCCTGGTGGGCTGCCGTCAATGGGGTCTTTGTCACTTTACTGTCACTATGTAAAATTTTAGTTTACATAAAATTATAAAAATTTTATGTAGAGTCACAGAGCATGTACTCTTCCTTTACTGAGTGTAATTATTTTGACATTCATTCATTATCCATTCGTGTGTGTCAGGCACTGTTCAAGGCACTAGACACACAGAAGTAAACAAATCAGACATGTGCGTGGTCTCTAGGAGCTTCGAGCCTACTACAGTGTGCTCTCTTACCCTCTAAGAAGAATCCAAAACACCCTCCTTCCTTTAACTTATCCAGCAATTCAATTTGATTTGTTGTTAAACAATATTACAACATTAAAGGAATTTTTAAAAGAAAAACACTTTATCTGAAATAGCTAGATCTATGGGAGTTCCCTGGAGAGCCAGTAGTTAGGACACTGTGCTTTCACTACCTTGGGCCCAGATTAATTCCTTGCTCAGGGAACTCAGATCCTGCGAGCTGCATGGGGTGGCCAGAAAAAAAAAAAAATTTTTTTTTTAAATAGCTATAGCTTCTCATAATTGTTTTGATTTTTCCATGTGCTTTACTAGTGTATGTTCATATATAAAAACTGGAAGCAAACTACATGTTTGTCAGTATGCGCTTTCCTGATGGCTTAGACTGTAAAGAATCTACCCATAATGCAGGAGACCTGGGTGAGATCCCAGGGAAGATCCCCTGTAGAAGGGAATGGCAACCCACTCGTGTATTCTTACCTGGAGAATCCCATGGACAAATAAGCCTGGCAGGCTACAGTCCATGGGATCGCAAAGAGTCAGACACACTTTCACTTTTTATTTTCGTGGAATCCTTAAATTCGTACAACCATTAAAAATGATGCAGTAGATCTGTAAATGTGAGCACAGCATAAATATATTCTCAAAGTTTGCTTAAGTCAAGTTTTCTCAAACTCTAGCATGCCCCAGAATGTTCTGCAGGACTCTGCAGAGTAATGGAGTGGGAGCAAATCTGAGTTCTGATGGAGTGGGGGAAAAGGAAAAAAGGGATGGGGGACAAACAGAGAAATGGCCAAAAGGACTTTGGAAATGATGGAAATATTCAATTTTAGGGCAAGTTTTTAATTTTCTTAAATTAATTTAATTTTAAGTTTTGTTCTGTACTGCATTTGTCTCTAAGTATTTTGATATCTGTTGTGGTCAATAGTGTTTTGGGGAGTGGAAGGATCCGATGTGTCCTCTATGGGGTGATGTGGAAGGGAAAAGGGACAGCATATGCAGGAGGTGGGAACCAAAACAAGGCCCCAGGATTCAGCAAAAGCAGGACTTCAGAATCAGAAGTAACGAAGAGAAATGGAAGCCCTAGAGTCCCTGAGGCGAAAAAGGGATGAAATGGTGCTCAGAATCATTTTTATTTAAATATTACGAAAATGGTGTGCCCATAATGCTGGAGGACTTAACGATACAATCAGTTGATATCTAGCTAGGGGGCGATTTTGAGCATAAACAACAAGGCCAAGTGTGGCAACACTTGTATGTGTCAAATAATGAGGGCAGGGTCATGACAGTAGCAGAGGGTTGAGACAGAATATAAGAGAATATGCTTACTCTTAGAATAGACTCCCCCTCAAAAAACCAATAAGTTCAAGCTGTAAAATAGATTATGGAGAAAATAACTTCCCCTATACCAGCAAGAATTCCCTAGTCAATAAATGTCTAATTCCACACAATAAGGAATGTTAACCTTGCAATCTGTACCTTACTGCCATGTGGCATCAGTGACTAAACAGGATAGGAGTAACGTAAGAAGTACTTATGGAAACAGTGCTCTTTCTTTGTGATAATAAATTAACATGGGTTCCAAAGTCATCAGCCATTTAACATTCTGAAAAATATTGCTTTGTGGTGTACAAAATTTACTTATCCACCAGCAATACAATTACTTAGCCTTTTGTGGAAAAAAAGAGTATAAGGAGTACCCTTCCAATACTGCCAAGAGGGCTAGGTACTTTCACAAATGTTCCCATGGTACCCTGTGTTTAATTCAGTCACAGCATCTATTATATTGTGTTTTGATGTCTGGTCGTTTCTCTCCAGTGAACTATGAGCAGCTTGATGTCAGGGACTGTGTCTTTCATTAGGCCCATTACACATTCTCCTTAAAGGAATTGTCTTTGTAATAGTGCATCTAGGGTTGTATGTGTCTTATAGTAGCCCAAAAAAACAACACTAGGTCAGAAAGTCCTTCTCTATAAAATGACAGGATTAAATTGCACCCTTGCAACTGTTGAGGGCATCATTTTTCTCAGATTCTTAATATGTTGAAGTGATTTAGAACTGCCTGGAGTGTTCTCCCAAATCCACCCACTCTTGAATCAACCTTTTTTTTCCCCTTTCTGGCTACACCAAGCAGCACGTGGGATCTTAGTTTCCTGACCAGGAATCAAACCTGCACCCCTTGCATTGGAAGCTCAGACACTTAACCACTGGACCACCAAGGAAGTCCCCATTCAGGAATTTCCTTAATAAAGAAGAGACTCTGAAACCCTAGAGACCAGGGTCTCCATTAAGCATTGTATAACTCCAAGCATATCAGAGATGATGGGATGATGAGATGAAGATTCTCTGGGGATCTGCAGTCTGTTCTTCAACAATAAATCACTCTACGTGAAGGAGCAGCACAAAGGATCACATATTATATGATTCCATTTATATGAAATATTCAGAATAGGTAAATCTATAGTCACAGAAACAGTTCAGCAGTTGCCTGGGGCTGCGGAGAGAGGCAAAAAGCAGCCTTATGGGTAAGGATCTCTTTTAGGGGTGATAAGATGATTTGTAACTAGATTGGAAGTGATTCTTGCATAGAATTGTGACTGCATAAAATGCCACTGAATTGCACACTTTAGTTAATTTTATGCTATATGACGTTTACTTCAAAGGAAAAAAATATGTCACTGATAACCTTGTACTAGGTCAAGATTTAGATCAAATTTCATGCTCTGAAGTTACAAATAATATTACCATATTATTTAACTGCAAACACTTAGTGAGGGTCTACTTAAGTATCTTATTCATCCTGAGTCTATAGTTCCAAAAAAGTCTCTTTGCCAATGGGCTTTTAAAATGATAATGCTAATAACAACAGCCACTAACATGTATTGTGTGGTTTCTATGTTCGAGGTACCCTTCTAATCTCTTTAAGGGTGTTAACTCATCTAATTCTTACAGTAACCCTATGAGATGGGTACTGTCATTATCCTAATTTTACACTTACCTAAATTGGGCTGCGAGAGCCATAGGTGGCAAAAGTGAAAGTTGCTTAGTTGTGTCCAAGCCTTTGTGACCCCGTGGACTACACAGTCCATGGAATTCTCCAGGCGAGGATACTGGGGTGGGTAGCTGTTCCCTTCTCCAGAAGATCTTCCCAACCCAGGGATTAAACTCAGGTCTCCCACATTGCAGGAGGTTTCTTTACCAGCTGAGCCACAAGGGAAGCCCATAGGTGGCAAAGCTGAGCTCAAAACTCTGACCTGACCTATTCAAAGCCTATGTCTGTCATTTATGAATCTGGTTAGACAACTGATGCAGCCCGTGGTGGTACATACAACTGATCTAAAGCAACCTTGTGTGATAACCAAGTTCTTCATATGTTTTTCTAATAGCTAAACTATATATCTAGTTTTCAAGTGAATGAATGCAATAATGGGGACTAGTTGGTGAACAACTCCCTTGAAGGAAGAGATGCCAAACAGAATTGACTCAGGTAAAGGGGACAAAGCCAGAATGGGCCTTATAAGCTCTTAGTCTCTTGGGAAATACCTTGAGAATTCTGCTGACACCTATTTCAATCGAACTTTTGTCTTTTGGCTGCACTGGATCTTCATTGCTGGGAACGGGCATTCTTTAGTTGCAGTGTGTGAGCTTCTCGTTGTGGTTGCTTCTCTTGTTGCAGAGCACCAGTTATAGAGTGCACAGGCTTCAGTAGTTGTGGGGCATGGGCTTACTTGTCCCGTGGCGTGTGGAAACTTCTGGACCAGAGATAGAATTGCTGACCCCCTGCATTGGCAGGTGGATCCTTAACCACTAGATCACCACAGAAGTCCTCAATGAGACATTTTCTAATGGCACAGATGTTCTACACCTAGGCTCCTGTCTTCCTTCCCAGGAGTCTTCATCTCTGGAAAGAAAGGGTTATACACTCTCCACAAAGATGTCATTGGTAAGATCAGCTGCGTGAACCCTGTAATGTTGAAGAAGTTCTGGCTTGTTCAGTAATTCTGGCAAAAAAAAAAGCTCATGAGACAACATTGTGGGCAAAGCCTTTATTGATTTTTGAAGGGCCGTGGCTGAGAAAACTCTTCCATTTTTGTATGTGTGGCTGTTTGTTAATCCTATTAGTTTCTCTTAAGTACCCTGAGGCATATCTACTCAACCTTCTGAATATGATGCAATCTTTGGACTGCAGTGTTCTGTGAATAATCTAGATCATCTTGATGTCAGGTGATGTGACCCTATGGCATAAGTTCTGGGCTTCCCTCCAGCAGCATTTGAATAGTGTATGGTTTTTTTTTTTTTTTTTTTTTTTTTTTAAACTTTACATAACTGTATCAGTTTTGCCAAATATCAAAATGAATCCGCCACAGGTATACATGTGTTCCCCATCCTGAACCCTCCTCCCTCCTCCCTCCCCATTCCATCCCTCTGGGTCGTCCCAGTGCACCAGCCCCAAGCATCCAGTATCGTGCATCGAACCTGGACTGGCAACTCGTTTCATACATGATATTTTACATGTTTCAATGCCATTCTCCCAAATCTTCCCACCCTCTCCCTCTCTCACAGAGTCCATAAGACTGTTCTATACATCAGTGTCTCTTTTGCTGTCTCGTACACAGGGTTATTGTTACCATCTTTCTAAATTCCATATATATGCGTTAGTATACTGTATTGGTGTTTTTCTTTCTGGCTTACTTCACTCTGTATAATTGGCTCCAGAATAGTGTATGTTTTTAAGGTGGCCCTTCTGCGTGCAGAATCCATGCTTTACATCTTTAAATCTGTGACTCACCACATCCTCTAAAAGTGGTTCATACACCTGAAAATGATCTGCAGATATTATGGGACACACATTCCTTGTGTTCAGCTACTTCTGTTGGCCAGAGTTTCTGCCTTAGTTAAGGACAGCATTTAAAGGAGCGCAGGGTCTCACTAGTTGAGGCCCTTTTGAAATGTCAAATATTAATTTCTCAAGGGGCACAATTGGAGGATTTGATGGTGAACTCCATAAGCCTTAATATCGCATTTAATACTCTCCTCTATGTCGCACTGAAACAGACAGCAAGGGTTTGCAAGATGGAGTGCAGTGCCCTCATAGGAGGTGAACTCCTTTTTTTGAAATTCAAATCCCTATCTGTTGACTAACAGTGGTGGTAAGACGTGTGGCTTAGTCAACACCGTAGTAGACATCACCTCTCAATGTGCTGCATGCTTGCTTCACAACTGCCTACTTGTCATCTCTACTTGGGTGTCTTAGGCAACCTCAAACTTGGGTGTGTGTTCAGTTGCTCAGTTATGTCCGACTCTTTGTAACCCCATGGACTGTAGCCCATCAGACTCCTCTGTCCATGGGATTCTCCAGGCAAGAATACTGTAATGGGTTTACATGTCCTCTTCCATGGAATCTCAAATTTAATATGTACAAACTGAACACTTCGCTAACCATCTTCTCCCAGACTTTTCCAGTCTTAGTAAATGGCTCCATTATTATTCACCCATGTTCAGATTGAAAATTTAGAGGTGAGCTTGAATCTTCTCTTTCCCTCACAGTCAGTTCAGTCACTCATTCATGTCTGATTCTTTGTGACCCCCTGGACTGCACACCAGGCTTCTCTGTCTATCACCAGCTCCCGGAGCTTGCTTGAACTCATGCCCATCAAGTTGGTGATGCCATCCAACCATCTCATCCTCAGTCATCTCCTTCTCTTCCAGCCTTCAATCTTTCCCAGCATCAGGGTCTTTTCCAATGAGTCAGTTCTTCGCATCAGGTGGCCAAAGTATTGAAGCTTCAGCATCAGTCTTTCCAATGAATATTCAGGACTGATTTCCATTAGGATTGACTGGTTTGATCTCCTTGCATTCCAAGAGACTCTCAAGCATCTTCTCCAACACCACGGTTCAAAAGCATCAGTTCTTTGATTCTCAGCTTTATTTATGGTCCAACTCTCACATCCATACATGACTATTGGAAAAATCATAGCTTTGACTAGATGGACCATTGTTGGCAAAGTAATGTCTCTGCTTTTTAATATACTGTCATGGTTCCCTCACAACCCCCATCCAAATCCTCCAGATCCTCTTATCTTTATCTGCAAAATATATTTCACACTGAAGAGCCCTTGTCCTCTTACTTTAACTATTGTAACAGCCTTTCAACTTGCTCCCCTGCTTCCACCCCTGCTCTCCAGTGTCTGTTAATTAACCGGAGACCAGAGTGATCTTTCTAAAGCAAATCAGATCTTGTGACTATCTACTGAAATTCTTCCAGTGATTTCTCATCCTATTTACAATCCAATTGAAGCTACTTGTTATAGACCCAGCAAGCTCTGCATACCTCTGTGATGGAGCTTCTTTCCTCGGCAGTCTACTCTAACCTAACTGGTTTTCTTTTTTAAAAAAATATTTTATTTATTTATTTGGCTGTGCCAGCCTTAGTTGTGGCTTGTGGAATCTAGTTCCCTAACCAGAGATGGAACTTGCTTTAGGAGCATGGAGTCTTATTCACTAGAAAAGTCCCCTAACTTGTTTTCTCACTTTTCTTCAAGCTCACCAAGCTCATTTCCATCTCAGCCATTGAACTTGCTGTCCTTTCTGTGTTGAATATTCTTCCCCAGCTGTGTGCATGGCTCATCCCCTTACTCCTTTCAGGAGTAAGTGCTTAAATGGCACTTTTTCAGTGAGGCTTTCCCTGGCCAGTCTATCTAATATAGCTATTCTACATTTTTTACCCCTTTACCAAACTTTAATTCTATTTATAGAATAGAATATTCTATAAATAGACATATTTATATATGTCTATATATAAATATTTAATATTTAAATATTTAACATATTTAAATATGTCACATATGTGACATATTTAAATATGTGTTGAATGCATGAATGAATGGTGTATCACTCTTACCAAGAGTGTTAGGGAGTTAATTTTATCACCTAATTTTGTCCAACTTTCTACATAATGACAATGTATTTTTTCCCTCTGAATATAGCATGTGTATTTCTCTCAGAACACCCTTTCCTCTGGCAGGTAAAAAGAATACCTTAATGCTTTTGAAACTAAGTCCAAACCAATCACACTAACATACAATTTCAAGAACAGAAAGGCACAAAAAAACACCAATCTAGATCTCAGAAAGAATAAGAATGAATAGCACTGGGCCCCAGATTCCCACAGCATGCAAACATCTTTCCCCTGCACCAATGGAATTGCAAGATGTTACCAGACTTAGTTCAAAGGCTGCCACAGGATTGCAGGTGGTATAGACAAAGACTCAGGACTGAGTTACAAAAATCCAAAGAACTTTGAAAGTGCTACAATGCTATCAAGTGCTAACCCACAGGACTTTACTTCAGTGAACATAGAGATACTGGGTGGTTTGGGTTTACAATAGGGATACTGGGTGGTTTGGGTTTACAATAGGGATACTGGGTGGTTTGGGCTTACGTGTCTCACTCAATTCATTGCAGTATGAGTCATACTCCAGAGCCAGGGCTGGCAGCTCTTTTAGGGCTGCATCCTTCTGAGTAGAGCATTTACAGGGTGAGAAAATAGAGAAGAAAAAACTAAAGGATGGGAGATGGGAAAGGGAGGGGGAGGATGGGAAGGAAGAGCTGGAGAGGAAGAGACTTGCTCAGGTGGGATGGAGACTGATGAAGGGTAGGTGTGGTCAGGATTCCCTCAGAACTCCCCTCCACCTCCTGCCCCTCCCACTGCCACCCCTTTTAGGCTAGAGTCCCAAGGAAGTGTCTCACTGCAAGGAAAGCACGGTCTCCTCATGTTCCTTTGTTTACTGTATTCAAATTCAAATTTTGCCACTTTTTAACTATACTGAATCTCATGTAAACTATTTTAATACCTAATTTTTAAAAAATATCTATGTAGTGGCTTTTATTTTACTTTTTGGCCGCAGGGCATGCGGTGGTCCTATCTTAGTTCCCCAGGCAAGGATGGAACCCATGTCCCCTACAGTGGAAGTGCGGAGTCCCAACCACAGGACCACTAGGAAACTCCCTCACATAAGCTAATTTAACGTGTGTTTCAGTTTCCTCTTCTGAAAGAAAAAAAGACAATTCTTCCCTCGAGGATTACTGAGACAATTCAATGAGATGGTTTCTGGGAGACACTCAGTACTGTTTCTGGCACAATCAATGTAAGCTCTTGTTATTATTACTACTCAGCAAGGGGTCATTTTGAACAGCCTTTACATATCTTCATTCTTGACTGCCAGGGACTGCAGTTCCTATTGTTTCTCTTTCAGAGACCTTCACCAGTTCAAAGCCTATGAAATGCAGCTTATTAGGGTTGAGCACAGCTGGGAATCCAGAGACCCCAAGGTCCCCTGGCTGGTGAAAGCCTGGCCTATTACAAGTAAATGTGAAGAAACGGGGCAGACGGCCAGAACCAACAAGCCTGGGATTGCTACAGTTGTCTTCCTTAAGGGTTCTGCCAGCTCAGACTGTGGAAGGACTGGGAAAGAGGCTGGCATTTTACAAGCATGTGTGTATGTGCGTGCTCAGTCATGTCCAACTCTTTGAGACCCCATACAGGTAAGACAATAAAAACACCTTGCCATGTGGTTTCTTGTTGACTCTGGTGCTGATGGATCTTTGGGGTGATACCACCATGCAGGAGTTTTCCCTGTATTTCCAACACGATTTTAGAATTTTATGTTGTTACCTTATTTATCCTCTCAACATTTATCAAATACCACCTTCTACCCACGGGCTGAGATAATGCTGCTGCTGCTACCAGGCTCCTCAGTCCATGGGATTTTCCAGGCAAGAGTACTAGAGTGCAGTGGCATTGAGATAATGCAGGGCCTAGATTATCTGGAGAGGGGGGACTGATTTGATGTCATAACGTAAAGATGCCAGTTGTTGTTGAAAGGAATAGGAATGACAGTTGAGATCCTATGGAGAAACCCTGTTGTGTTCTCAGGTCAGTGACAGGTGTCTGGACCTCCTGGGTCATACATTCAGTTGAGTGAAGCATTCTCTGGGATCAGTCATGGGCCTCATCTCTCAGAGTCCCCCTGTCTGCTTCTGGCTTCTCCCCAGCTCCCAGATGTCCTTTATACAGGCTCTGGGCAGGGAAAGCAGTTATTTCTTCCTACCTCATTTCTAGAAAGTAAGCCAACATTCCTTTGTATAGTAGTTCTGAGAGCCTCTAGGTTACATAAATAAAAACTAAATTATAATAGCGATGCATATAGATGCACAGAAATTAGAAAAAAAAATCCTTCATATATTGAAAAGATGAGGTTCTGAGTGACTTTCTTTTTCATTTTTCTCTTATTGCTATGGTATTATTATGCAAAACATTTAAAACTCAAAAAAACATTCTCTCATCTATAACATATATTTCTTCTGACAATATTCTGTGGAGTGGAATTCTTTTCAGAGGGTTTATCTCTGCCAGCTTTAGTTATTTAGCTAGCACTTGTTACTTTCCCTTCTGAGACAGATACATTTCTTGCTCAGTCTAGCTGATTAGAAGCCTTAGGAAAACTTGGTACATACCAAGGTGAATAAGAGTTATGTATTCACAGGTTCAGCTTCATAAATTCCTGGCTTCAGAAATCAAGCCCTGCTGATGAAGTGAGCTTCTGCTGGCTCAGAAAGGACATTCCAGAAAGAACCCAGGTTTGGGGAGCTGAAGATATGAGTCACTGACTTGAAAAAATCTAAATAGCTTGTTAACAAAGGTTTTTAAAGTCAGGGAGAAAAAAAGCCCATGTTGAGTTGAAGGAGATTTTTCAATTTCAGATTTACATAGCACTTCAGAATGAAGGGGAAATATTACAGATTTATTGTTAAAAAGACTGAGATTTGGAACAGTTCATGAAAATAATCTGAAGGACATCATAATAAATCTGGAAAGTTATTTCCTGTTTTAAGCTGGTTTGGCTTAAAGACCTTACCACCATAAAAATGAATGTCATGTCTAATTTTTATGTGACTCTCCAAGTTCCTTTATGCAGTAAACTCATTCCTTTTCAACTCACTCTTACCTAAACTAGATTATTCATAAGGCAGTTTATAGTTTTATATGGTTGATCTTACCATCCACAAATTATTTTGGGATGTTATCATCTCCTGTTTTTATTTTACTCACATGCAACCTGTATTCTTGCAGGAACTGAGGGGGCGTGGGGTTGCCATTTAAGCCTACCACTTAATTACCTCTCTTCCTTCTTCCGGTGAGTGTCTGAGTCATCTGCAAAGGCAAATGCATTCATTCATTCAACAAACATTGTTAAGCAACACTGTTTTCAAGGAGTGTACACGCTGAGAAAGTAAATAATTACATAAATAATTATATACAACACACAAACAATTTAAGGTAGAATGTGGCACAACTAGCTGGTGGAATTTTGAGGAGGACCTTTTTCATCAAGGAAATGACTTTCAAGATGGGACAGGCACAGAGTAGGAAGCACCACATGAGCAAAGTCGGGAGGTAGCAAAGCACAGAACACATGTGGAGCAAGCAGTGGGCTGTCCCTGAAGTGTTTAGGCTGGGTAAGGAGCAAGTTCAGTGTGTCCAGTTGGAATAGCAACAGTTAATACACACTGAGGGCTTCTGAGTTTCTAACCCAGCAATGGACAAAACAAACAAAATCCCTGATCTTGTGGAGCTCATATTCTAGTAGAAAATGATTATCAGTAAACAAACAAAAAATAAATAGCGTTTTAGGTGGTGATGAGTACAGTGGAAAATGCTAGAATGGGAAAGGGACTATGTGCATACCTATGTTAAAGAAGGTAGTCAGGGAAGGCCTCAACCAAGGTCACATACATTCCAACTAAGGTCTCAAGTGAGAGCTTGAGCCCTGCGGGATAACTCGGACAAGAGTGGCAGCTTAGAGGCTCTCAGGTATGAATAGGGGAATACAAGCAATCTTTCCATCACACCACTGATACTGTCAATGGGACCTTGTTTCCTATCAGTTTGCTACTACTACATGGAAATTTTGGTGGATTTATCTTTTTTGGAAAAAACAAGCAGATATTACCTCTAGTAATTTTCAGTTAATACTACCTTTATGCAGCTTTAATGCCATGGCCTGTTACTTTAAATACCTTCTTAACATTAGATCATGTTGCTGCTGCTGCTGCTAAATCGCTTCAGTCGTGTTGGACTCTGTTACTTTCCTGCAAAAAAATCCAAGATATATACTCAACTTCATCTGTGTTCGAGCCTTGTTAAATGGCCAAAATGCCAAATTCCCATTGGTTCAGCCACTATGGAAAATAATATAAAGTTTCCTCAAAAAATTAAAAATAGAACTATCATTCGATCCAGCAACCCCACTTGTGGGTATTTATTCAAAGAAAACAAAATCACTATCTTGAAAAGCTAGCTGTACACCCCTGTTTATTGCAACACTATTGACAATAGACAAGATATGGAAACAACCTAAGTGTTCATTGACAGATGAATGAATAAAGATGTGATATACACATATACAAATATTATCCATTAAAAACATGGAAATTCTGCCATTTGTGGTAACTTAGGTGGACCTTGAGGGCATTATGCTAAGTGAAAAAGGTCGGAGAAAGACAAATACAGTATGATCTGACTTATAAAGTAGAATCTGAAAAAAATCCCAAACTCATAGATACAGAGAACAGATTGGTGGTTGCCAGAGAGGGAGGAGAGAAGGTCGTTAAAATGGGTGAAGGTGGTCAAGAAGTACAAACTTCCAGCTATATGATACATCCTTGCGTGCTGTGTCTAGGGTCATGTTTGACACTTTGCGACCTCATGGACTATAGCCCACCAGGCTCCTCTGTCCATGGGGATTCTCCGGGCAAGAATACTGAAGTGGGTTGCCATGCCCTCCTCCAGGGGATCTTCCCGACCCAGGGATCCAACCCAGGTCTCCCACATTGCAGGCAGATTCTTTACCTTCTGAGCCACCAGAGAAGTCCTTGGGATGTAATATATAGCAAGTGACTATAGTTAACAATACTGTGCTATGTATTTAAAAGTTGCTAACGAAACAGATTTTAAAAGCTTGCATCATGAGAAAAAAATTTCTAACTGGTGATGGATGTTAACAACTTATTGTGGTACTCATTTTGTAAGATATACATATATCGAGTCATTATGTTGTATACTTTAAGCTAATACAATGTTATACGTAGATTATACCTCAATTTTTTAAATTGTTAAATTCCTATTTCACTTTCTGGCAATCCTAAACTTGGTACGCAACCCCCCTCAGGTGATCTCACTGGATTACCATCATCTCTAATCGGCATGACTATATAAGCTATAATCATGATGGTGTGATCACTGACCTAGAGCCAGACATCCTGGAATGTGAAGTCAAGTGGGCCTTAGAAAGCATCACTACGAACAAAGCTAGTGGAGGTGATGGAATTCCAGTTGAGCTATTTCAAATCCTGAAAGATGATGCTGCGAAAGTGCTGCACTCAATATGCCAGCAAATTTGGAAAACTCAGCAGTGGCCACAGGACTGGAAAAGGTCAGTTTTCATTCCAATCCCAAAGAAAGGCAATGCCAAAGAATGCTCAAACTACCGCACAATTGTACTCATCTCACACGCTAGTAAAGTAATACTCAAAATTCTCCAATCCAGGCTTCAGCAATATGTGAACCGTGAACTTCCTGATGTTCAAGCTGGTTTTAGAAAAGGCAGAGGAACCAGAGATCAAATTGCCAACATCTACTGGATCATGGAAAAAGCAAGAGGGTTGCAGAAAAACATCGATTTCTGCTTTATTGACTATGCCAAAGCCTTTGACTGTGTGGATCACAAAAAACTGTGGGAAATTCTGAAAGAGATGGGAATAACAGACCACCTGACCTGTCTCTTGAGAAATCTGTATGCAGGTCAGGAAGCAACAGTTAGAACTGGACATGGAACAACAGACTGGTTCCAAATAGGAAAAGGAGTACGTCAAGGCTGTATATTATCACCCTGTTTATTTAACTTATATGAAGAGTACATCATGAGAAACACTGGACTGGAAGAAACACAAGCTGGAATCAAGATTGCCAGGAGAATTATCAATAACCTCAGATATGCAGATGACACCACCCTTATGGCAGAAAGTGAAGAAGAACTAAAAAGCCTCTTGATGAAAGTGAAAGTGGAGAGTGAAAAAGTTGGCTTAAAGCTCAACATTTAGAAAACGAAGATCATGGCATCTGGTCCCATCACTTCATGGGAAATAGATGGGGAAACAGTGTCAGACTTTATTTTTTTGGGCTCCAAAATCACTGCAGATGGTGACTGCGGCCATGAAATTAAAAGATGCTTACTCCTTGGAAGGAAAGTTATGACCAACCTAGATAGCATATTCAAAAGCAGAGACATTACTTTGCCAACAAAGGTCCGTCTAGTCAAGGCTATGGTTTTTCCTGTGGTCATGTATGGATGTGAGAGTTGGACTGTGAAGAAGGCTGAGCGCCAAAGAATTGATGCTTTTGAACTGTGGTGTTGGAGAAGACTCTTGAGAGCCCCTTGGACTGCAAGGAGATCCAACCAGTCCATTCTGAAGGAGATCAGCCCTGGGATTTCTTTGGAAGGAATGATGCTAAAGCTGAAACTCCAGTACTTTGGCCACCTCATTGCAAAGACTTGACTCATTGGAGAAGACTCTGATGCTGGGAGGGATTGGGGGCAGGAGGAGAAGGGGATGACAGAGGATGAGATGGCTGGATGGCATCACTGACTCGATGGACGTGAGTCTCAGTGAACTCCGGGAGTTGGTGTTGGATAGGGAGGCCTGGCGTGCTGTGATTCATGGGGTCGCAAAGAGTCGGACACGACTGAGCGACTGATCTGATCTGATATAAGCTATGGGGCTTCCCTGATGGCTCAATGCGTTAAAGACATAGGAGACACAGGTTCTATCCCTGGGTCAGGAAGATCCCCTGGAGGCAGAAATGATAACCCACTCCAGTATTCTTGCCTGGAAAATTCCATAGACAGAGGAGCCTGGCAGGCTACAGCCAATGGGGTTTCAAAGAGTCGGACATGATTGAGCACATGTCACACACATATATAAGCTGTAAGAACAGGTATGTCAGAGAGCATTATTATTAATATATAGGTATATACTTTTAAATATAAGTAAGCATTTTAGATGGAATCCTTATGTTGAAATTCTATTAATAGTTTAAATATAGAGTAAAGTAATAATGATGATTGTGAAAGTTTTTAATTTTATGTAAAAAGATTATGGATAGCTTTCCAATATTTAAATAAATAGGGGAATTAACTGAAAGTTAATACAAGAAAGATTTGACTAGATAATTTTAGGAAGAAAATGATACCCTCTTGAGCCAAAAATATACATTTAATTTAGTAATAAAGGCATGCAGAAATAAACACATGAGAAATTAAAACTCTAAATGAGAGTAACAATCTTAGATCTGCTTATGAAAATATTCATAAAGTATTTTCTTCAGAGCACAGGCCCTCTAGCTTCTAGAGGGCTTCTATGAAATTGAATCTTCTCCATTGGCCAGGAGATAAAGCAAATAGAATTTATCATAGTCAGCTTCTATTAGAAAGGAAGGGAAATTTAACACCAGGTGCAATGTTACTATCACATTACATATTACAATATTGCTGTGTAGAGAAGTCCTCTATACAGAAGAACTAGCCAGAAAGTACTTTGCCCCTCACCTGACTGTAGTTGAGAGGAGGCTGTTCTTTAAAACCACAATGTGTAGTGGTGTGACTTCAGGGACATGTAGAAACTATAATGCTGAGAAGTTGTTCCTGCATTCGTTGAAACTTCTAAAGTTTGACTACTACATTTTTTATGATAAAATTGTAATAATAACCCAATTCTTATATAAACATTCAGATTTGTTCTTATATACCATGTTGCAGGTGGATTCTTTACCATCTGAGCCAACAGAGAAGCCCTCTTATACACTAGAAGGTAAGTATTAATTTTAACATTTATCTTTTCAGCACTCAGTCAAAACATGAATTCCACGTACCTCTTTGAAATCTTTTGAATGGCTTTTGAAATTAAAGTTAAATCCTAACTCCTTATTATGGCCTATAAATTTCTAACATGATCTGGCTTGGTTGTGGTCTCATGTACCGTTCATTGCTCATCCTCCTGCTACCCTCTATTCACACCTGTCTCCTCCTCCTCCTCTAATGACAAGATTTTTTTCCTCCTGGGGCCTTTGCTCTTGTTTCCTTCTACCTTTTGTATTCTTCAGATCTCAGGCCAGATATCACCTCCTTAGAAGTCAGCCTATGAAAGCGGTCCACCTCCACCTTTATCTGCATTAATCATATTAGCATGCTTTATTTCCTTCATAACATTCATCTCCACATGAAATTATCTTCTTTTTAAAATATACTTATTATCTGTCACCCAGACTTAGCAGTAAATTCCATGAGAGCAGGAACTTTGTCTTGTTCAACATTGTATCCTTACTACCTAGACTAGTGCCCGGCATAGAACAAGTGCTCAAAAAATATCTGTTAAATAAATGAACATGTGACATGACGTACATGCTGTTTTGACTGAGTCCCAAAAGGACAATAGGTGCCAATTTCCCCTACATCTAAAGTCAGATGTTAGTCTACCATGTAAATTATGCCAAGAAATTGTGGTTCAGTATTATTCATCACTAATTTCCAGTTCAAGGTTGGGGGATGGCTGGGGGGATCTGATGACTCAGAAGAGGTATTGCTTTGAAGATACCTGATACGTACTCACATCTCCCACGGGGGAACAAAAGAGATGCTTCCCCTTACCTCAGGCTACCTGAGAGGAGGTTTCAGGGAAATACTTTGAGAACTTGATACATGTCACCTGAAGTCTGGGGGAATACAGGGACCTGGGGTGTGAATCTTTCCTGAGAAAACCAAAGTCAGACCAGAAAGAAGGCCAAACCAGCTGCATGTTCACCAACTGTGGATACACATGAGTTTTTCTCAGGGCAAAGTGTACTTATGTTAGCAATTTACTTTGTAACACAACAAAAGTAAGGTTGATTAATGGGATGCTAGACAGGTGGATAGATGGATATGTGATAAATCAAGTGTAGCAAAATGTTTCCAGGGATGGTGGTAAAAGCTGTTTTAAAAGGGAGTCCAGCAAAAAGGCTGTTTGGCTGAGACACAAGGGATCTAGATGAGGCTTGAAATTTCAGAAGCCCAAGGGCTGAAGGCTAGGATAATTAGTGATGGCCTTAAAGTGCCATGCATGGCATACATCTGAGACCTCTGAGAAGTTCTACCATCTTCCCCTTCCCAGACCAAACCTGGAGGAATCTAAAACCTTAACCAGCACGTAGTTAAGGAAGAGGAGGCAGAGATATAAAGATAGAAAGCAAAACAGAAGTGGCGTGTGTTGCGTCCTCTATGGCAGTTTCCAGCCTGAAGCAGAACTGAGCTCAGGAAAAGGGAAAGCTTTAACCTGGAATGAAGTTTGTGTGATCTTCATGAGATTTAATCCAACACAGGGGAAAAAAAGTGGCCCTCAGAGAATGTGAAGACAAAATATAAAAGCATTCACACTTTACTGAATCCTGCTCATTTAATACAATGTACATGTCTAACAAAACCCAACCCTGGCTGAAAGAATCCTAATTTAATAGCCTATCAAATGTTCATTTATTCAACAAATGTTTATTGAGCGACTTCTATCTACCAGACATTGGTGTAGGTAGTGAATTTACAACAGTGAAAAAGATAAGCATCTGACTAAAGTAGAGAAGATTTATTTAATTTCTTTAAAAAAAATTGAAGTATAGTTGATTAGTTTCAGGTATACAACATAGTGATTCAATATTTTATAGACTATATTCCATTTAAAGTTATTACAAAATAATGGCTATCTTTCCCTGTGCTGTACAATATATACTTGTTCCTTATTTATTTTATATGCAATAGATTGTGTCTCTTAATCCCATAACTCTATCTTGCCCCTCCTCCCTTCCCTCTCCCCACTGCTAAACACTACTTTGTTCTTATATTCTTGAGTCTGTTTCTGTTTTGTTATACACATTTGTATGTTTTATTTTTTTAATTTCCACATATAAGTGATAACATGAGAGTATTTGTCTTCCTCCATCTGACTTATTTCACTAAGCATAATAGTCTCTAGGTACATCCACATTGTTGCAAATGGCAGAATTTCATTCTTCATTATGGCTAGGTAATATTCCATTGTGTATATATACCACATCTTCTTTATCCATTCATCTGCTGATGGGCTTGGGTTGCTTCTATATCTTGTTGTTGTTGTCGTAGTTCAGTCATTCAGTCATGTCCGAGTTTTTGCGACCCCATGGACTGCAGCATGTCAGGATTCCCTGTCCATCACCAACTCCTGGAGCTTGCTCAAACTCATGTTCATTGAGTCAGTGACACCATCCAACCATCTCATCCTCTGTCATCCCCTTTTCCTCCTGTCTTCAATCTTTCCCAGCATCAGGGTCTTTTCCAATGAGTTGGCTCTTCAAATCACATGGCCCAAGTATTGGAATTTCAGCTTCAGCATCAGTCCTTCCAATGAATATTCAGGACTGATCTCCTTTAGGATTGGCCTGGTTGGATCTTCTTGCAGTCCAAGGGACTCTCAAGAGTCTTCTCCAACACCACAGTTCAAAAACATCAATTCTTCGGCACTCAGCCTTCTTTAGGGTCCAACTCTCACATCCATACATGACTACTGGAAAAACCATAGCTTTGACTAGATGGATCTTTGCTAGCAAAGTAATGTCTCTGCTTTTTAATTGCTGTCTAGGTTGGTCATAGCTTTTCTTCCAAGGAGCAAGCATCTTTTAATTTCATGGCCACAGTCACCATCTGCAATGATTTTGGAGCCCCTCAAAATAAAGTCAGCCACTGTTTCCACTGTTTCCCCATCTATTTGCCATGAAGTGATGGGACCGGTGCCATGTTCTTGGTTTTTTGAAGTTTGAGTTTTAAGCCAGCTTTTTCAGTCTCCTCTTTTACCATCACGAAGAGGCTCTTTAGTTCCTCTTCACTTTCTGCCATAAGGGTGGTGTCATCTTCATATCTGCAGTTACTGATATTTCTCCTGGCAATCTTGATTCCAGCTTGTGCTTCATCCAGCCAGCATTTCTCATGATATACTCTGCATAGAAGTTAAATAAGCAGGGTGATAATATACAGCCTTGATGTACTCCTTTCCCAATTTTGAACCAGTCTTTTGTTACATGTCTGGTTCTAATTGTTGCTTCTTGACCTGCATACAGGTTTCTTAGGAGGCAGGTAAGATGTTCTGATATTCCCATTTCTTTAAGAATTTTCCACATTTTGTTGTGATCCATACAGTGAAAGACTTCAGCATAGTCAATGAAGCAGAAATAGATGTTTTTCTGGGATTTTCTTGTTTTTTTCTATGATCCAGTGGATGTTGGCTATTTTACCTCTGGTTCCTCTGCCCTTTCTAAATCCAGCTTGAACATCTGGAAGTTCTTGGTTCACATACTATTGAAGCCTAGCTTAGAGAATTTTGAGCATTACTTTGCTAGCATGTGAGAAAAGTGCAATTGTGTGGTAGTTTGAACATTCTTTGGCATTGCCTTTCTTTGGGATTGGAATGAAAACTGACCTTTTCCAGTCCTGTGGCCACTTTTGAGTTTTCCAAATTTGCTGGCATATTGAGTGCAGCACTTTAGCAACATCATCTTTTAAGGTTTGAAATAGCACTATATCTTGGCTATTGGGAATAATTCTTCTATGAACGTTGGCATGCATGTATCTTTTCAAATTAGTGGGACTTTTATTTTTGGACATATACCCAGCAGTGGCATTGGTGAATCATATGGTATTTCTATCTTTAGTTCTTTTGAGGAAACTGCATACTATTTTCATGGTAGCTCTACCAATTCATATTCCCATCAACAGTTTACCAGATTCCCTTTTCTCCTCATCCTCACCAACATTTGTTATTTGAAGACTTTTTAATGAGAGCCATTCTGACAAGTGTGAAGTGATACCTCCTTTCGTTTTTGATTTACATTTCTCTAATAACTTGGAAGGCCTGATGCTGAAGCTGAAACTCCAATACTTTGGCCACCTCATGTGAAGAGTTGACTCATTGGAAAAGACCCTGATGCTGGGAGTGATTGAGGGCAGGAGGAGAAGGGGACGACAGAGGATGAGATGGCTGGATGGCATCACCGACTTGATGGACATGAGTTTGGGTAAACTCCAGGAGTTGGTGATGGACAGGGAGGCCTGGCGTGCTGCGATTCATGGGGTCGCAAAGAGTCGGACACGACTGAGCAACTGAACTGAACTGAATTGAATAATTAGTGATGCTGAGCATCTTTCCATGTGCCTGTAAGCCATCTTTATGTCTTGTTTGGAAAAAAAAGTCTATTCAGCTTCTTCTTGCACATTTTTAAAATTAGTTTTTTTTTTTAAATATATATAGTTATATGAGCTGTTTGGGCTTTCTTGATGGCTCAGCAATAAAGAATCTGCCTGCAATACAGGAGACACAGGAGACTCAGGTTCTATCCCTGGGTTGGGAAGATCCCCTGGAGGAGGGCATGGCAACCCATTCCAGTACTCTTGCAGGGAAAATCCTATGGACAGAAGAGCCTGGTGGCCTATGGTCCATGGGGCTGCAAAGAGCTGGACATGACTTAAGCAACCGAGCACTGCATAGCACAGCACATGAACTGTTTATATATGTTGGTTATTAATCCCTTTTAGATATCTTCTCACTTCTTTGTATCATTTGCAAATTCCTTCATTAATGTTTTACAGTTTTCAGAGTATAGGTCTTTTACATTCTTGGTTAAGTTTATTCCTAAGTACTTCTTTCTTTTTGATGTGATTGTAAATGGGATTATTTCCTTAATTTCTCTTTTTTGATAGAGACTTCAGGGTTTTCTATATATAATATCAGGTCATATGTAAATAGTCAGGGTTTTTCTTTACTTCCAATTTTCTTCTCTTCCTTTTATTTCTTCCTTTCTGGTTGCTGTGGCTAGGAAAAGTAGAGAAGTTTTGTTTTGTTTTTCGTAAGTGAAGTCACTCAGTCATGTCTGACTCTTTGCGACCCCATGGACTGTAGCCTACCAGGCTCCTCAGTCCATGGAATTTTCCAGGCAAGAGTACTGGAGTGGGTTGCCATTTTGTAAACTGCTTTTAAAAAAATATTTATTTGGCTGAGTTAGGTCTTATTTGTGGCACATGGACTCAGCAGTTATGGTGCAGTGGGCTTAGTTGCTCTGCAGCATGTGCAATCCTAGGTCCCCAACCAGGGATCAAACCCACATTCCCTGCATTGCAAGGCAGACTCTTAACCACTGGACTACCAGGGAATTCCTGAGACGTTTTAAAAGTTTAAAGGAATGTTATAGAATGGTAACATTCTATATTTTGATGATATTTGGGTTACATAGGTACATGTATTTGTTACAACTAGAGTTCAATATTTTTTTATAGTGTTTATCTTTTGATGTAAAATTTACACATAACATGCACAAGTCTAAAGTGTTTGCTGAGTTTTGAAAAGTGCGTGATCATCACAACTGTGCTTTCCTCCACTATCAGAAGATAATCTTGCCTTCCATTTCACTGATAAAACGGAAGCCATCTGACAAGCATTCTCTCAACTTAGAAATGTAGCCATACCTCTCCTTTCTTCATTTTGTCATTGTAAACAACATACATCTGAGGTCAACTTCTTCTCCTAGTTTTTCATCCTATCCTTTCCAATCTTCTCAGAAGCCTTGCTTTATTGGATTATTCCTCTCCTCCAGATCTCTCATTTCAAGGAGCGAGCTTGTTTAAGAACTAATGCTGGATTCTCTCTACTACTTGAGTCCTCACACATGCCATTCCTTTTCCTTGGAACAATTTCCCTATTTCCTCCCCCTTACTTATCATAAACCCTACTTACCCTTCAGGTGTTTCCTTAGAGTCTATTTACCTAGATATAACTTCCCTGACCTTCCATCCCACACTATGGCAGAAACTATTGAGGTTCCTGTTTCATGACACTCATCTCACCTTTATTTGTTTTATGTATGTCTTGCCCACAAGACAAACATGGCCTCTGTCCTCAGTGTCTTATTAACTACTAACCTCCAGTACTTAGCCTAGCACCTAGCACGTTAAATATTTCTTGCTGAATGAAAGACTTAATTAAAATTCAATCATCTGTAAAATGTAATGTTTTAAAATGTCTTCTCTTCCTTCATAGATTTAAATTTTTATTCTAATAGCTTTTAGAATAAGAGCTTTCCTAGGACTGTGTTAAATTGGAAGGGCATTGTGACATTTTTGTTCTTATAATTTTTCATAAATCTGTTCTAAAATTTAAGTGACTGTCTTGTACATAAAAGATCCTCTGCAAGAACTATTTCATAGTCATAAAAATTCTATAAAGTGGAAATATTTTTCAAGATCCTATATTTCAATTTCCTTAGGTCATTCTTTAAAGGAAGAAAACCAAAGTACTATGGTAATTTTATGACTGTACTGTTACTGAATTTTTACCCAGATAGGGCTATCTTCGGAGAAGGCAATGGCACCCTACTCCAGTACTCTTACCTGGAAAATCCCATGGACAGAGGAGCCTGGTAGGCTGCAGACCATGGGGTCGCGAAAAGTCGGACATGACTGAGCGACTTCACTTTCACTTTCATGCATTGGAGAAGGAAATGGCAACCCGCTCCAGTGTTCTTGCCTGGAGAATCCCAGGGACGGGGGAGCCTGATGGGCTGCCGTCTATGGGGTCACACAGAGTCGGACATGACTGAAGCGACTTAGCAGCAGCAGGGGTATCTTATGGCTAAAGACACCATGGGGGAAATTCTAAAAATTCAGAGTTCTTTTTACCTTTCAAGTGTGAAGCAAGATGATCATCTGTTAGTTTACATAACTATATATTATAAATAGTTTAGTTTTTCTGAGCAAACCTAAATTCATTCAGCATTCACTGATAGACACTAGAGACTTAACATTACACGAATCACTCATGTAGGTAACCATAATGTATATATGAGCCTAAGCACATAAACACACACACATACATGTACACACACACAAACACACACAAAATTTGAGGAAGTAGAGCTACTAAAACTAAATAAATGAGAGATCTTTACACACAAATATGTTTCTCCTCAGAAATAATTTCTGCTGCCAGCCTTGATGTAAGTCTTATTAACTTTACATAACTCCTTTCACCAAGTCAAAATATAGTATCAACTTAAGTACAGTTGGGGGCTCCACAACTTCTTGAAGTCCTATTCAAATAAAACTAGACTATTGAGCCAGACTAACTGAAAAGGCAAAGCAAGTTTTTACTGAAGCATAACAAAGCAAGCTTCTCAAAATTCTTCTCCAGCTGTGTATCTCCACACTAGTCCTTCAAAACAGGAGCCACCTCTACTCTCTTCTTTCACTTAAGTATAATTTAGCTTTTATGCTTTGATGCTGTTGAACTGTGGTGCTGGAGAAGACTCTTCAGAGCATCTTGGACAGTAAGGAGATCAAACCAGTCAATGTTTAAAGAAATCAACCCTGAATATTCACTGGAAAGATTGATGCTGAAGCTGAAGCTCCAATACTTTGGCCAGCCTGATACCAAGAACTGACTCATTGGAAAATACCCTGATGCTGGGAAACCTTGAGGGCAGGAGAACGGGGTAACAGAGGATGAGATGACTGGATGGCATCCCCCGACTCAGCGGACATGAGTTTGAGCAGACTCTAGGAGACAATGAAGGACAGGGATGCCTGGCATGCTGCAGTCCATAGGGTGGCAAAGAGTTGGGCATGCCTTAGCAACTGAACAACAAGCTTTTAATTTTTCTTCCTTACCCTGGAACTGACCAGCAAACAAGAACTCTTAGGGTATGTGTTGGAGGATGTGTTTGAGGAGATATCCAGAGGCAATCCACAATGATTACCAAGTGTCCAATCTCATGGCAGTCTCTTTCCTCAAGGAACTAAGGAACCGAAGGTAAGAGGAACAATCAATAAGCACGGTGGAAAGGCAACATACCAGAGTATGTTACCTGTTGAGTGGTGGGGAAAATTACGGGTTCTGAGATAGGGCAGAGAAGCCTGAAGGTGAGCCTAGGGTTGAACTTGGTCCTTGACAATGAATTACCTAACCACTATTTGTGGAACTTCCTGTCTCATTTCTCAGTTGTCGCCATACTGTGGTATTCTCCTTTACAGTTAAGGCCTCCTTTAGCCAGATGACAAAAGACAGAATAACATATGTACAGGCAGCTAAAACCTCTTCCGATATACCAGAGGTAGTTTGGGATGAGAAAGTGGTCTCTGGGCAAACAATCCACTTGCCAATGCAAGAGACACCGGTTCCAACCCTGGTTTGGGAAGGAAGATCTCCTGAAGTAGGAAATGACAAACAGCTCCGGTATTTTTGCCTAAAAAATTCCATGGACAGAGGAGACTGGCGGGCTACAGTCCATGATAGGGTTGCAGAGTCCCACAGGACTGAGACTGACAGACCCAAGTGGTCTCCGAGGTCGCTCAAGTCCTCAAAACGCGCGTGTCCGAGTGGCTCCACACTCCTTAGTTCAGCAGTCCAGAGGGGGAGTTAAGTCCCAAGCAAAGCGCAGAGCGGCTCAGGGAACATGCTCCTCGGAATGTCCAGCTGGCTTCAGCCTCCAGAACTGCCAGCTCGCGTTGGGTTTCCGCCAGCTCAGGCCGCCTGCGATCACTCCGCCCACTGCCCCTGTGGACCTCCGCCTCCTTCTTTCCCTTCTCCGCCATTTCCGACTACGCCTCTAGCTCATTTGGGCCCTCCTCGGCTTCCGTCCCAGATGATCCCTCCCCGAGGCTGCTGCTGCCGCTGCCCCCTCCTCCCGGAGCTGGGGCCGCCTCCTCGGCCAGTGGCGTAGCCGGACTCTGCGTCGCGGCCAGCTAGATAGGGGCGGAGGTCCGGAGCCCGGTCTCGACCCGAGCGGGGGGCCATGGAGAAAGCGGCCCGAGGCACTCTTCACACCGACTAACGCGGGCCCGTTGCGGCTGCAGGCGCCATGGACCGAGCCCCCGCAGAGCAGGTACGCGGGCTTGAGCCAGGCCGGTCGGGCCGGGAGCTGGGGGTCGCGGCTTCCTCCCGAGCGGGCCCTGGTCTCCGAGCGTGGGCCCGGACGGCCGGAGCCCTCGGGTTCCTGCTGGCGCAGACCTCCTTTCCCCGGGATCCTGGCGGCGCCCCTCTCCTGCATTGTTTCAGATGCTGTCTCGAGCTTGGAGGCTTTTCCAGCTCCGATTTCCCCTGGGCTGGGGATTTGCTTTTGGCCGCCCTGACTTGTTTGGTGAAAGGGGCCAGAAGATTCCCAAGTTCTCCGTTCTTTCCCGCGAGAGGGTTTATAACTTCACCAAATACTAACCCCCCTCCCCCTTCCCTTCAGTTCTGGAATGTGTTTTCAAGGTGGAAAGGCTTCTCACTTAGAAAAACTGTCAGGGAATGTGATAACTACAGATGATGGAGGGGTTATGGGCTTTTTAAGACCTACGTTCCCTTGAGCGAAGCATTGTTTTTGCAGTGGTTTTATGGAGGTGTTCCTTTTTAGATATGAAATACTGCGGTTTCCCTTTGCCCTTCTAGCCAGTTATTTTGCCAAAAAAAAAAAAAAAAATAGTGTTTTTGAAACATCGATTTTGTATTTTAAAGGTGTAGGACCCGAAGGACGAGTTCATTTCCGAGCCCGTTTTCGTATTCACGAAGTCCCATTAATGTTTCAGTTGCATCAAATTATTGATTATCCAAGCTAGTAGGTGCTGGGAGGCTGGGATGGTGACAGTGTTTAAAAAAAAGGGAAAAAATCTAAAATAATAGTTTTCTTCCTTCCAAAAAGTTTCAGTATTTTCCATTCTGAGATCTGTATGAAGGGATTTAATTTGATGAAATCGAAGTTTACTCACTGTCCATTCCCCCTCTTCAGTTGAAGGCCTTGCCCAGTAATGAACTCGGCAAATAGATGAAGGAAAAAGAGAGATTAGGGGTTAGCCCGATTACTTTACAAATGTATAATTAACACCTGAATAACGAGACAAGATTTCCCAAATTCTTGTATTTGTATATATGTAGCTGGTGTATTTATGTGTATATATGTAGCTAGTCAGGGAGTTCAGATTTTGAAATCGGTCTCTTTCAGCAGACAGCAGCTTCCTGGTTGTGGATATTTGTTTTGTTTTTTTCTTTTTTCCTTTGTATAAAAATCTTTATTTAAAAAAAGCTTGTGTAAATATGACTGAAAACACAAACGAGTTTTACGAAACAGTTTGTGCATTTACCAAAGCAAAACTGATGGGGACCCCTTGACAAATTAATTCAGGCTTTTCCTGTGACCCAGGGTATTTTATATGTCCCCTATATCCAGTTTAATGAAAAATAATTTTTCAAGATACCTATCAAAAAACGCCCGAAATTTCAAAGCCTGAGAAGTGAATAAGAAATTTTCTTGAATGATTTTCCAGTACGTGTGTCACTAATGAAAGGGTTAAACATTTTGTTTCTTCACTAGGATGACAGAACTGTAACTAGTAATGCTGTCATGTATATATTTATGGTTCCATGTATATATATATATACTTATGGTTCCTTTCATCCCAGAGGAAGTGTAATTAACTATTTAGATGGTAACTTTTAGCATAGTTATTTGTATGTAATTATCTTGACAGCAAGTGCTATGAGCAAATTCTTTAGAGAGCCTATTTGTCTTTCATCCCGTTTCTTTCCAGAGTCCACAACCTATTAAAATTTTGTAGAAATTTAAGCTTCAGAAAAAAACATAAATGTAGGTTTTCTGTTGAAGAATTTTTTTTTTTTTTTCTCTCCAGTACCTCCTACCTCTTCCCTTAGCCTAATCCTAGGGGATTATGAGAGAATAATTTGAATCAATTCCTCTTTCCCCCACACATACACTCACAGAAAGCTGAGATCCCAAGAAGTGATGCTGCTTTGCCTAGTTCATGCTGTAGACAGTTAATTCAGAGGTCCGTGGATGACCTGGAAGGAGTCTCCTTCATTTTAAATTAGCACCTTTCTGATGGCAAAACTCCATTATTTTCATTATATTCTCATATTCATCATTGAAAAAAGGCACAGAACTATTAACTTAATGATAAATTAGGGGCTGGAACTGAGATCTGTCCACTGTGTGGTGTTCTTGATTGCTTTCACTATACCACTGAGTAATGTAATGGCTTTTCCAAGTTATTTGGAATGTACTTTTATACTTTTACTAAATGAATTTAATAAGTAAAAGTCATTAAAAACAGATGCCACATGTGCTGAATTTCCATTTTTCTCTCAAAACATTTATTTTAAACCAGTGTTGGTTTATATTCAGAATTTCTGGGAATGTCTACAGCATTAAAACTTATAATATTATAGTGGTTGACTATTCATAGAAGTTTGATTTTTAAAGACTAGTACTAATACAGACTTTCTGCATTTTGTCTTAAATCCTTGGAGTATTGCACAAGTGTAACTTAAAAAATATCTAAGCGTGTTTTGCCTGAAGACATTCATGTTGTAGTTCTTGGAATTACTTCTTGTTTATATATATATATATAAATCTTTGTATAAAAGGATAAATTCTGTGTGTGTTGATCAAGATTATAAAAAGCAAGTTACTGGGAATACATGCTAGCTAGTAATCTTAACTGTAGTAATGACTATTTGAAAAAATGTTATAACCATAAGAGAATCTCAGGAGTAACCTCTTTTAGCAAGACTGTTTTAAATCAAAATGAGTAGCTTATTTTAATTGCCAGAGGTAGTTCTGAGAAAGGATGCTGCTTAGTATAGTGCATTTTAAAAAAAAATCTGTTTTGTTTATTTAGCTGTGCCGGATCTTAGGTGTTTTTTTTCCCTGTCCTTAAAAGGGAAAAAAAAAAAACTGATATAAAGGGATGTGAAGACTAAATAATGGAGTTTGTTTATAAAGTTTTTGTATTTCTATTTTTATGACATTTAGGACAGTGTTTTGAGATTTTTTAAAAAAAAATAAACAGTGGCTTTAGAAGTGACAGAACACTTGAGGTTGACAATCTCTTTTGTATTATCAAATAATTTAAACTCGGGCTTAGTTTTTAGTACATTAATGTTAGATGAGTTCTTTTAAAGTAATTTGCAAAATTATTGATCACTAATGCATTTAATTCTTAGAAAACCAGATGTGTGATAAGTGTATATGGTTTCATGCAAAGAGCTGTTTACCAATAAAGGTATAATATTATCTGGGTTATAATTTTTTCTTTAAATAATTATAAATGTCAAATAGAGTCAGCACTGCAAACTAAATGTATTCTAAATGAGTTACTCTAAAATGTTTATTATTCAGTAATACTTAAAGTTAGCTTTTATAGATCTAAGTAAGCTATTGCCTTAACATTTTAAAAATGCTTTTGTAATCAAAAAGAAAGTAAATAATGCTCATTTAGTGAAAATATCATTTGGAAATTTAAAAAGGCATTTTTTCTCCTAAGCTTTTAAGTCAAAGGGGAATTTAAAAGTGCAATTAAAAAAATTTTAAAACATAATAAAATACTGCATATTAAAATGTATGGGATGTGGCTGAAGCTATACTCTGAGGCAAAGGCATAGTCATAAATGTTTTTGCTGTTCAGCATTTTAAAAGGAAGTTAAAAATTAAGCATCCAAGGAAAGAAGTGGGGATGGGGGGAGAACTCCTGAAAGAAAGAAAGAAAATAAATAGATATTCCAAACACTAGTATTAAATTTAGAAAGTTAGGTTTTAAAAAAGTACCATCAGAGTTTAACAAGATTAAATGTGGTCCATTTTAAGAAAAGAGGGAAAATGTATGAATAGGAAAGCAAGTAGGCAGAGTCTAAGTTAAATGCTTTGATTTTTCTCTTCAGTATTTTCTAAAGTCTTGCAAAACTTGATATGTATAACTACTGGTTTATTTTGTCAAGTGGCTTACTTTCAGTAAAAGACGTTCCAGAAAACAATAAAGCCAGCAGGTATTTCTTAAGCACATTTTCCTTCAGAAGACATTTATTTTATCTTTGGTCATGATATATAAAACATCTTAGTGTTTGATATATCCTATTTACCTTAATATAGCAAGAACGTGGAGGGTTTCCATAGTCGTATTTGTTCTGTAGGTGTGTAGTACGTACTGACATTTCACTGTGGGAGCATGCTTTATTATGTTCTACTTCAGTTTTGATTTTAAGTGGGTGTCATTTTTCTATTGCTTTCTGGGGAAATTATTTGTACTCTTCTGAAAGTTCCATCTCAGAGGAATTTAGTCTGCATTTTCTGTTGATGTGTGCTTCATACCAGTGTGGTGCTCTCTTCAGTGCATGAGCTCAGTGTGCATTTATTAAATTATACAGGCTCTCAGTGATCTGAATGCATTTGTTTAATAAACTTTTAAATAAGGTTTCTACAGTTTCTTGTTCAAAACAGGTTTCTGGGATTATGAATTTTCATTAACTTGGAAAATTCTGAAGTAATTTCTGAAAGATAAAGGTAATTTTACAGTACAGTGTCTTTTTTTTTTTTTTTTTTAAGCAAATAGCAGTACAGGAGTAGATTTTGTTCTGTTTAGACTTCTTCCATATTTTTATTTTCTTTAAGGAGACAAAAATTTGCTATAAAATTTCTGATTTCTTAACGGTCATGGCATAAATAGACTAAACAGAAATACAAACTGAGGAGTATCATTGTATGAAGTAACTAGTTAATTTTTTCATAACATTTTGTTGTCTACTATGTAAGACATTTTTTCCTTTAATTTCTATATTAATGAAATAACTGCCAAAATCTGTTGCTTGCTTAACATATTATCTGTATGACCTTTATTATGTGAAATTTAAAAAAATAGTTTGCCGTATGAACATTATTTTCAGGCCTGAGGACAGCTGAGGCTGCATTTTGATGTATGATGCTGAAGGCCCCAAAGTCACGACAAACAACTTTTAAAACCATAGGGAGTTGTAATTGTGGGAGAAAGTTTGCCAGTCTGTTCCTACTAGTGACATCTTCTGTTTGTGCAGCTGTTGACTACAGCAGCTTCTCTTTTTTGGTAAAAACAAAGGATCATTTCAGTGTTTGTGAGTTTTATTGTTGAATGCCAATATCTAGAATTGCACTTAGAATAGAAGCCAATACAGACTTTAATTTTTTGGGACATAGACTGTGTATATGTGCTGCTGCTGCTAAATTGCTTCAGTCGTCTCTGACTCTGTGCGACCCCATAGACGGCAGCCCACCAGGCTCCCCTGTCCCTGGGATTCTCAAGGCAAGAACACTGGAGTGGGTTGCCATTTCCTCCTCCAATGCATGAAAGTGAAAAGTGAAAGTGAAGTCACTCAGTCGTGTCCGACCCTCGGCGACCCCATGGACTGCAGCGTTCCAGGCGCCTCCGTCCATGGGATTTTCTAGGCAAGAGTACTGGAGTAGGGTGCCATTCCCTTCTCTGCATATAGATCACTGCTGCTGCTGCTGCTGCTAAGTCGCTTCAGTCGTGTCCGACTCTGTGCGACCCCATAGACGGCAGCCCACCAGGCTCCCCCATCCCTGGGATTCTCCAGGCAAGAACACCGGAGTGGGTTGCCATTTCCTTCTCCATGTATATGTGCAGATATTAGTTATAAATTATGCATGACACTTTTTGAATAGTGGTTACATAAATTCACAAAACGTATAAAGAACAGATGAGACTAGGTATTAAAAACTTGTTGCAAAACAAAACAAAAAACTTTTTTTTTTTTTGTTTTTGGCTAGTCTGGTCGCTTGTGGGGTATTTGTTTCCTCACCAGGGATTGAACCCATGCCCCCTGCAGTGGAAGTGGAATCCTAAACACTGCACTGCTGGGAAAGAGCAAGGATATGAATTTGTTGTTACCAAAGTAATTTATGAGTTGGTATTATTTGGGGGTATCAGGAAAAGTTATTTTTAAATTGCCTTATTTCTTTATATTAGTATTCTTTGTTTTTTTTTCATATGGGACTGAGAATTTAATATAACCATATACCTTGAATTAGAAAAAAAAATTCAAATGTCTTCTAGCCCAGATTTATAAAGCTGTTCAGGATTCTCATATGTTCAAAGGTTGATATTTTAGACCTTAATAAGTTTTGAGTCTTAATAACTATCATAGTGAAAATCACTGAACTATATACTATTAACATTTGTTTTTGCCTCCTATGTTGGAATTCAAGAAACCAACTCACACGTTATTTATGAGTACAATTATGTTATCTATCTCAGATTTGGTCAGTAGTACAAAAGTGGACATCAAAGTTACATCAGGTGGGGAGGAAGGATGTTGAACTGATGCTGCTGTACAGTTCAGATTTCTTCCCTAGACATGTGTTTTCGAATGTTCACAATGAACTCTTTTTGAACAGTTTCAAAAAAGGCTGTATATTCAGCACATATATTTAGCATGTCAAGTCTTTTCTTTAGATTTTTTTGGATTTTCTACTGATTACTTTTGTGAGAAACATGCATGAAATTTATTCAGAGAAATATGCCTTGATGGGAGCTTCTAATAAATGCCATCCCAGTGGGGAAAAAGTTCTGGTTAGGTCTATTGCTTTCATGTAGTTGATTTGAGTTGTTGAAATATTGGGTTGCATTCCCCTCACTGGTTTCGCAAAGTGTTTATTTTTTAATATTGTTATGTTTGTGGGTTTTTTTCCCCCAAGTCACCTTGAGATATTTGTGGTTTTTTAACATTCTCCTTTTACAGAATGTGCCTATAGATTATTTTATACTAAAATCTTAAAAATTTTAGTTAAATATAGCAAACACAGAAAGAAAAGTGCACAAAACCAGTGTACAGCTAAATGAGTTATTGGATGAAGACCTTGTGTCACCCATGTTAGGATACAGGATTTTGTTGGGTGCCTCAGAAGCTCTGCCAGGTGCCTCTTCCCAATCACAGCTTCCTCTTTCCTGAGAGTAATTCCTATCCTGACGTTCATGGCTCTTCTTTACTTTTCTTTATAGTTTTGTCCCCAATTTGTGCATCCTTAGTATGGTACTTTACTATGTCTGTTAAACCTCTATAGATTTATAAGAGAAGATAAAAATAAACTAACATGGAGCACGAATTCTGGATTACCTTATTTCCTCGGTTTGTTTGCTGGAAAGCTGAAGTGCTCACTTTTTTCTCAATTTAACTGTGAAGCAAAAGTTTTTCTCCTGTGTGCTAAGTTGTTTTTTTCATTTATTGTAAACATTATCCTTCCTTTTAATTTAACCATACTAATCTAATTTCCTGCAATGGACAGAAATAAACTTTTTTAGGCTATTCAAACAAATATAGAGTAGTTATCCTTCAGAACTCTGTTCAGTGATTTTTTCCACTAACAAAATTAACTTAAAAACAATGTTTTGTCTGAAGAGCGAGTTTGTGTTTTGTTTTGTTTTTTTACTACCAGCTTTATTTTTGGACTCCGAGGTATGACTTCCTTGTACTCTTGATTGTTTTAACAGCTTTGGTTATGTAAGAAATGACTTCATTGAAATGTAGTAACCTTTGATAAAGTTTTTCATCCAGTTGATGGCTTTGTCTAAATAACATAATCGGATTAAATTTTTAAAATTTGACCTTGCTCTTCCTTTGAATGTTTTGTGAATACTGAGAAGACTGTCTCTTTTATTGTTTTATTGTTGTGAATTTGTATTATTTAAGTTTTTGCTTGTTTGTTAGTAATGTGTTTCACTTTCTCTTTGAAGAATGTCAAGCTGTCAGCTGAGGTAGAACCATTTATTCCCCAGAAGAAGAATCCTGATACATTTATGATCCCTATGGCACTCCCAAATGATAATGGAAATGTTTCTGGTGTAGAACCAACTCCAATTCCCAGCTACCTGATTACCTGTTATCCATTTGTGCAAGAAAACCAGTCCAATAGGTAATTTGTTTATTATTATTTTCTTTTGGTGGGGGAAGAAAGGGGTAGGGAAATGTAGAAGTTTGCAAAGCACAAGTCTTAACTTTTTCCTTTTGTAACTTTTAAGTATTAACTATTTCTCTACTTTCTAAGAGGAGTAAATGAAACCAAATGATGTAGAAATTTAAAAATTGTTGGCATGGATTATTATTATTTTTTCATTCTTTCTAAGAGAAAATGGAATTCTTTGTATCTCCTATAATAAGTTATTGAAATTTTTTTGAAATAAACTGACACAACGGGAGGAAGGAATTATTCAGAAAGAGGTAAACAGAAAACCTTTTTTTGAGGATAGACATATAATCCTAATTGCCAAGACAGTCTGTTCTAAGAAGAATATATCAAGGGATGGCCCTTAACTTTGAAGCTTCTGTGGCCAGTTAGCTTATTATATCTCTAGACTCTGATTGTAGTTTAAATTTAGTTTCTGTGCTATGGTCACAGAGTGATTTAGCAAAATGCTTACAGCTCGGATACTGTGTGACCTAGTGGTTAGGGTGTGTCTTGTGATAGTCCCGATAGCCTTTCTAACCCTGCTTAGACTGTCTGAATGATTAGCACTTCATTGGTGTAGTTCATTTTATTGCTGTATGAAAGTACTTTCAGCGTGTTTCATATTATATCACACATTAAAATTGTACTTCTCTAGCACTGTAGGATAAATGGATGAGGTAGCTGGACTCTAGCCTTTGCCCAACCACCCCTGAGGGCTAAGGCAAGTCAATATTTCTACACATGTTTAACCATTGTGTCACACTAGTGTGTTCAGGCACATTCTTTGAGAAACTCTGGATAGATGAGATATATGGTCAGTAAATGACTCTCTCAGGTATTAAATATTCAAGTTAATACTCTAGAACTCTTTAATAGTTTGGGAGATTAGGCACAGTAGAAGCTAAAGGATTCTGCTCAATTGAGTCAGGGGAAATAGATTTAAGGGACTAGATCTGATAGATAAGAGTGCCTGATGAACTATGGACAGAGGTTCGTGACATTGTACAGGAAACAGGGATCAAGACCATCCCCATGGAAAAGAAATGCAAAAAAAGCAAAATGGCTGTCTGGGGAGGCCTTACAAATAGCTGTGAAGAGAAGAGAAGCTAAAAGCAAAGGAGAAAAGGAAGGATCTAAGCATTTGAATGCAGAGTTCCAAAGAATAGCAAGAAGAGATAAGAAAGCCTTCCTCAGCGATCAATGCAAAGAAATAGAGGAAAACAACAGAATGGGAGATCTCTTCCATAGAGATCTCTTCAAGAAAATTAGAGATACCAAGGGAACATTTCATGCAAAGATGGGTTCGATAAAGGACAGAAATGGTATGGACCTAACAGAAGCAGAAGATATTAAGAAGAGGTGGCAAGAATACACAGAGGAACTATACAAAAAAGATCTTCACGAGGGAAAGAGCTGGACTTGGCCAAGTGGTTAGGGGAATATTGGAAAGGAGTAGGAGGCCCTTGGCCTGAATTAAAGAATGGAGGTGGAATAATCAAGTCACCTACTGTAAAGACCACCTTATACAATGATCACGTTACCCTGCTTTTTGCAGAAGGCTGTTACAGTTAGTTGCTGCCATTGAATGGGAACTTTGGACTGCCATTACTGGCAGATTCAGCAGATAGGTGTTTAACTTTTAGGCAGAAATATTGTGAGGCTGAGGGAGAGAGCTACAAATAAGAATACTCTGTACATTTTAAATTTTGAAATGCAGTAAACTGTCAGGTTAAATTTCTTTGTGTGTGTGTGTGTGTGTACACAGTCATGTCTAACTCTTTGTGACCCTTTGGACTGTAGCCCACCAGGCTCGTCTGTCCATGAGACTTTCAGACAAGACTACTGGAGTGAGTTGCCGTTTCCTACTCCAGGGGATCTTCCTGACCCAGAGATCAAACCCACAGCTCTTGGATCTCCTACACTGCAGGCAGATTCTTGACCACTGAGCCATCAGGGAAGCCTGAATTCCTTTATACTGTCAATTAAAATTGTTATTACACATACGTAAAAACTAATTATAGCAAGGAAATTGATAAAAAAATGATCTCTTTTTTAGAATTATTATGAGGCTACAGTTGGCACTAGTGGTCAAGAACCTGCCTGCTAATGCAGGAGACTTCAGAGTTGCAGGTTCAATCCCTGAGTTGGGAAGATCCCCTGGAGGAGGGCACAGCAACCCACTCCAGTATTTTTGCCTGGAGAATCCCATGGACAGAGGAGCCTGACAGGCTATGGTCTATAGGGTCACAAAGAGTCAGATACAATGGGAACAACCTAGCACATTTTATACTGTTATTTTCTTTTATTAAAATAAGTTGAAAATTTGCTTTGTATTATTTTCAGACATGCATGTCAATAGATTTGTTCTTTTTTGATTTGGTTTTACAGACAGTTTCCATTATATAACAATGATATACGATGGCAACAGCCTAATCCAAACCCTGCTGGACCATACCTTGCTTACCCCATTATATCTGCTCAGCCACCTGTTTCTACAGAGTATACATATTATCAGCTGATGCCAGCACCATGTGCACAAGTCATGGGTTTCTATCATCCTTTCCCTGCACCTTACTCCAACACTTTTCAGGCTGCAAATACTGTCAATACTATAACCACAGAATGCACTGAGCGTCCAAATCACCTTGGACAGGTCTTCCCATTGTCTGGCCATCGAAACAGAAATAATAATAGAGGACCAATGGTACCAAAAGTAAGTGACCAAATTTGATTGGCTTTTGTGTTTGATATTTCTGTTGTTAGTGTAAGTAATTTGCTACTTGTATTGATTAGCTTTTACTACTGAGTTTTACTTTTTAAAAAACAATTAAGGATATAGCATTTTAAAAATAACTTTTTCCATTACTTTTGTTCCTCATTCTTTAAATGGTGATATGATTAACAGTCATTTTCAAGTTAGAGAGTTTACATAAGCATAATGTACAAATATTTCCAAATTATTTTAATTTAGTGATAAAAATTGCATAGTGACACAGTTTTAGTAAGGGATTAGTTTGGCTCCTTTCCTAGCAATGTTAAGTGGCTAATGTACATCTAATGTACATCAGTCTTCAGAAATAAGCAGGAGATATTATGGAAAAGAATATTGTGATGCATTAAGTCTCTTCAACTTCATTGTTTTCTATTCTGTCAATTTTTAGTAGGAACAGCACTTTGTTTTTTAGAGAATGCTTTATTATATGAACACAGGGTCTCCTAGGGCTAAAGAAAATTAAAGGTAAATGTGAAATGACTTTGTCAACACCAGCCTTTTGACTAAGTTAAAAAAAAAAAGACACAAAGGCCTTGAAATCACAGGAGAGTTTTAAGGTTAATTCTAGGTGTCTGTTTCTTAACTAAAATATTATTTTTCTATTGAAACCATAGCAAATAAGAAAAACCAGATTTCTTCTTAGCACTTTGAGCTAATGGAAAGCAGAGTGATTAAATGCCTTTTACGTCTGTTATTGTCAAGGAGTTCGTGCATTCCTAGATTCCATTAGCCCAGCCTCTTCGGTGAAAAGTCTGTGATGTCTTCTGGCATACTTTTTTCAGGTTAAAATACAAACAAGCTGTAGAAGTTGCTTTGAAAAGCTTATTAGTTTTTGTCCATGGAAACTTTCTGGGTCAAGGGAAATCCTTTTGGGATATCTGGGAATGAAAAGAAATAAGTATTGGAAATAGACAATAGTATATAACTTTCAAGTATTTAAGTAACATGATTTCTCAGAGTACATTTCCAGCACTTTAAGAAGTTACCTAAGAAGTTAAATTTGGAGTTCTTTTGTATAAATTGCTATTAAATGATGGATACTCATATTTTTAAAAAATGAAGGAAAGGATCAGCTTTTTAATATTTTCTTTTTAAATTCTAAAGTAGAAATTTCTTTTGTACTTCATTGCTCTCATGAAACTAAAATTGAGCTTTTGGATAAGTTACCACCCTTTTTACTGATACTGCCTTTTTAAATAAAAATTTATAACCCCTTACTTGATGTGGTTATACTCTTATTATTTATTATTAAGAAAATTTAAAATGCAAATGACAATTAAAATGAATATATCTCATTAATTATAATAGTATTAATGGTTATTTGAAAAGTAGTATATAAATGTGTATATAATACATTATATAGCCTACTATGATTGGCTGTAGATAATTTAGTGAAATCCTAACACAGTAACCCTGTTTCCTCATGGATTGAGAGTCACTCATTTGTAGCTTACATTTAAGTATATTTTTAAATGATGTATTGATATATTTTATAATGTTTATTAGTACATTGAATAAGATTTTAATTTTTTTTTTTACTTCAATCAGCAACAACTTATACAACAGCACATAAAAAGCAAAAGACCACTGGTGAAAAATGTAGCTATTCAGAAAGAGACAAGTGCAGCAGGTCCCGATAATCGATCAAAAATTGTGCTACTGGTAGATGCTTCACAGCAAACTGGTAAGGCAAGATTTTTCTTATGTATATACATCATAGATTTTAAAATATTTTTTATTTTATTGAAATATAGTTGATTTACATATTGTGTTAATGTCTGCTGTAAGCAGTGATTTCATTTATACATACATATACAGTACATTCTTTTTCATTTTCTTTTCCATTAGGGTTTATCATAGGATATTGAATACAGTTTTCTGTCCTCTATAGGGCCTTGTTGTTTATCCATTCTATATATAACAGTTTGCATCTGCTAATCCCAAACTCCCAATTCACCCCTCCCCCAGCACCGCCCCCTGCCCCCCACACACTTCGGCAACCTCAAGTTTGTTCTCTGTGTCTGTATCTGTTGTCATGCATTGACTTTGTAATTGTAGACTCTACCACTTTTTAGGATTCTGGACTTTCAGTCTTCTGTTTATCCCGCCACTTTGTGAAATTCTTTAGGAAAGATAAAACAGTCCCATGTTCTTAAAGTTCTTTCAACTTGGGTGCTGGCTTATATAATTTTGAGCAGAGTTTGAGGTTTCCTTATCCCCCTTCAGTAGTGAAGCAGTTCAGAAATCAGAGATGGAATTTTGAAGACATTGTAGAAATTTGAGGGACTCATTTTGTTAGAAGTTAGAATTGTACATATTTTATTTTTCATGTTTTTTAATAACTAGATTAAAATCCCTTTTAAAACATTCTATAAATATCTTTGTAGAAGAACTTATCAAGTTTCGTGTACCATATTTTAGCATAAGATCTGAACCAGACCTATTAGTGGTAACATGTATCCTTAAACAAGTAAAAATTTGGGGCTAGTTGTATATCATTTTCTTAAAAGTTTTTAGAGGACTGTGTAAACATTAAAGTAAAAAGCTTTATCCTGACAGTAGGTAACAGTTAATGAGTAGTTTTAAAATTCTCACTGTTTTCCAGTTATACGTGAAATTTCATTTTGTAGCCCTGATAATTAGCTTAATAGCTATAGAGTAGGTAGCTGTCTTCTCTCACTCATTGTCATTTAAAAATCCTTATTGATGATTCAGGACTAGATCTGTTCAGAGGCATGTTTGCTTTTTACCCTTTACAGTTTTTACAAAAATGCTGTCTGACTTGAAATGAATTAGATGGTACATACTTTCTTTCATTTGTACTGTACCTTTTTTGTTGGACATCCGTTCAGTTATCCTTTGACAATTCCTTAGGTTCATTAGGAGTAAGAAAATATCTGGAAATCAGTCAAAAAACAGCTTGCTGATAGTACAATCATTGTATGGTTTGTAGGGCATGAGGTGATAAGATTAACAGACTGACGAATGCTTGGAATGGTTTATGATAAAGAGCCATAAGGTAATATATGACAAAGTTCTGTATGTTTTGGTTGTTCCTAGACACAGTGACCCATTTCTACATGCTTTGAACCCTAAGAACTACTTTAAAAATTTGTTCTAACGTCTTTGGTTTGCTCATTAAGTGACCACAAGGACAACCTTCTGAATCTCAAGAATTAGAAAGTGGAAAGATGAAGATATAATTTGAGTAGAAGATTATACCTTCTATCAGGATTCTTATTCTTCAGGTTGTTCTTAATTTATCAGGATGAATTGATGTCAGTTATAGGTAGAAGGCAAATTATGGTTTAAGGAATTTGTAATACATTTTTACTCTTGAACACAAGCTTGTATTATTTAAAAGAGTTTAGTAAGATGGCTAGGTATGAAATAACACACAGAAGTTAATTATAGTGTATTACCAACAATCAGCCTTCCCTGGTGGCTCAGACGGTAAAGCGTCACATGCGGGAGGCCTAGGTTCGATTCCTGGGTTGGGAAGATCCCCTGGAGAAGGAAATGGCAACCCACTCCAGTATTCTTGTCTGGAAAATCCCATGGACGGAGGAGCTTGGTTGGCTATTGTCCATGGGGTCGCAAAGAGTCGGACACGACTGAGCGACTTCACTATCACTATCACCAACAATCAGAATTTAAGAAAATATATCATTTACAATAGCAACAAAAATACAGTTTCTGGGATAAACCTGACAAAGTATAAGACATTTATACTGAAAACTAACTTTATTATAGGACATTTTAAAAAAACCTAAATCGCTCATTCAGGATGATTTGATGTTGCAAGTGGCATTTTTCCCTTTGTTAATCTACATATTCAGTGCATTTCTGATCAAAATTCCAATGGGGATTTTTGGAGAACTTGACAAACTAATTTCTAAGATAAAAGAGCACTGATCTGAAAAGAGCCATGATTTCCCTGGAAAAGAACATTTCCTCTTGGGAATTTCCTGGTGGGTCAGTGGCTATTAAAAAAAATTTTTTTAATTAAAAGCATTTTTTAAAAGTATTAAAAAAAGAATTTTTTCTTCTAGATAGCAAGACCTACTAAGCCATTTATTTTTTATAGGCTTATATAAAAATATATAAAATACAGTATACAAAGATTAAACAGAACAGAGTCCCAGAAACAGACCCATGTATGTGAAAACATATACAAGGAAAATGACAGAGAGAGCATTACAGACCCTTAACATATACATCATGCAAATCTTATGTTTTTAATTGGTTATTTAATTGATTGATTAATTTTTATATCATGCAAATCTGTTCCAGATGGATTAAGGACTTAAATGAGAAAACCTCATGTAGAAGAAGATATAGGCAGATATCTTTATGATTGCATGGAGAAAACTATAAAATTAAGAATTTCTCCTTATCAAGAGTGAATGAAGGGGCTTCCCTGGTGGTTCAGTGGTAAAGAATCTGCCTGCCAATGTAGGAAACTCAAGTTCAATCCCTTGTCCAGGAACATCCCGCATGGCACAGAGCAACTAAGCCTGTGCCACAACTTTTGAGCCTGTGCTCTAGAGCCTAGAAATGCAACCACTGAGGCCACGAGCCACAGCTGAAGCCTGCACGCCCTAGAGCCTGTGCTCCGCAACAAGACAAGCCGCTGCAGTGAAGTTTGAGCACTGCAACTGCAGAGCAGCTCCCAGTAGCCACCTCTAGAGAAAGCACACACGTGCAGCAGCAAAGACTTAGCACAGCCAAAAGGAAAAAAAAAAAAGAGTGAATGAAGGAACAAGTCATAAATCTTGGAAAGGATTTTACCATGTATGTAACTGAAAGGGTTAGTATGAGGACATAGGAAGAATTCATAAGAATCAGTAAGAAAATGATCTCACCTTGCACTCAGGGCCCTTGGAATACAGTGCTGCCAGGGGGCTGAAACACTTTGGCAGAACTATAGGAATCTTTGTTTTGACCCAGTTGGCCTACTGAGGACAGTGTATCCAAATGGAATCTCCTCCCAGAAAGAAAAGGAACTGTTTGATTAAAGGTGTGTATACTGCAGCAGCACACAAAAAACCACTGAAAACCTCTCAATGTCCAGTAACAGGCAACAAGTCAAAAGAGGTGCCCAGGACATCCACTCAGTGAACTAATATGGAACCTTCATGTATTATAATTAACAAAGAACATAATTAAACAGCACAACTAAAAATTATATTGATTCTGTATAAAAGTTATATATAGAAAAATTGTGATTGTGAGAAAAGGGTTGTGGGAAAAATTACGTAGTAAAGGGAATTTTAGTGGTGTGCTGGATTGGGAGGAGTTGGTAAGAGGTCTTGTTTTTTAAAATGCCTTGTAATTACAATTTGTGAAATACAAAAATGAGAAATAGGCAACTTAGTAGAAAAATAGACAGAAATCAATCCAAAAGCAAAACTAACAAGTATTTCACAGAGGGGAAAACATACATGGCTATTCTCAACCTCATTATTAAGCAGGAAAATGCAAATTAAAATCTGCAATGAGCCATCTTTTTATACCCAGCAGTTGGGAGAAATTAAAGCCTAGAGGACAGTGTCTAGAATTTGGTGAATATGTGCACCAGCGGGGTTATTTATATCCTGCTCTTAGAGTGCAAACTGTTTTAACCACCTTTGAAAAATGATTCGGCATTACCAGGTAAAGTTGAACATTACATGTAACCCCTAAGCCTACCGATATTTACATTAGAGAAACGTTCATGTGCGCACATACATACTCTTACATCTATATAAGAATGTTCACAGAAGTACTGTTGTTGAGAGCAAAACCCCAGAACAACCCAAGTGTCCCATCAGTGTTACAGAGGACAAAGGCACTCTGGTATATTCATACACAGGCATTCTAGATTTCAGTGACCTTAATGAATTACAGCCACATGCATCAGAATCTCAAAACCAATCAACATTTGAGGGAGAGAGCAGCGGCAGGGGGAAGCAAGTCACAGAAGAATGTGGACATGTAATTCCATTTTTATAAAGGTAGAATTGCAAAAGTACATAGTTTATGGTTTGGAAATATAGAAGTCCAGAGTAAATCTATTTTAAAAAGTGAAGGAGTGATAAACACAATTCCGAATAGCCCCTGAGGGAGGAAGAGAATAAGTGGTGGAGGAAGCATGCAGTGGACTTCAAAGGATTGGTGATGTTTAAACGGATGATAGTGGTTTGTTTTAATTATATAATATTAAATACACACATAGTTACGCAGATACTCTGTTCATAATAAATACATGATATAAAGCAACTTGTCAGGAGCATCTTTTGCCGATCTTTTCAGAAAGTTTCACACCTGTTTTCTTTGTTTACAAAGTTAGATATTGTTCTTTTCTTAACAATTTTAATGATAATTTAAAAGAATTGGTCAGCTTGTTCCTCAAGAGGAGCTGTCACACTTTCCTTGCCTTACAGATTTCCCATCAGACATCGCAAACAAATCTCTCTCCGAGAGCTCTGCCGCAGTGCTCTGGAAGGCCAAAGGCAGGAGGAGAAGAGCCTCCCACCCAACTGCCGAGTCCTCTAGTGAGCAGGGAGCTAGTGAGGCCGACATTGACAGTGACAGTGGCTACTGCAGCCCCAAACACAGCGCCAGCCAGCAGCCTGCCGCGGGGGCCCCGAGAGGCCCCGACGCTGGCTCCCTCAGCGTAGGTGGCGCTTCTTGATCTTCTCACCTGTCGTCTGTGTCAGTTCTTTGTGTCTTCGCCTAAAGCTGAAGTATCTATTTTCATTAATAGTTCTATAATATGATGGTTAAAAATGTGTTTTGTATGTTTTACTATTAATATAAAAATACTTATGCAGAAGAATTTTTTCTAAGATTATAATAAGCGTGCTTCACAGTAGATGAAATTGTGAAATGTTTACAAGGTATATGGTGTTTACTCTTAAGCAGAAAATAATTGTCTTTTTTTTTGTTTGTTTCTATTTTTAGCATGTGGACTCATCTATATGTGCAGGTACTTATTTTCTGCATAGTGTTTTTGCTCTATTTTCTTCTCTGTCCATGTCAAAGTTTTGCTTTTGAGCATGAAGCTTGCTGATGCTGCAAAAAAAAATTAGAAGTCTTCCAAAGAAATGCAAGTTAATTTGAAAGTATGGTTTTGTTGATGAAGTTGGGAAAATGTCAGCTGGAGGTATTCTGCAAGTTGACACTTAACATTACCAAGACCTGGAATGCCACTTAAAGTTTATGGAAATTTTCCACTGTTACATTTAGAATGACTGAGTTTCAACACATGATGTTAGGGGGCACTTTAAGTTTTGGTATCTTTATAATTAAATTATATTTTAAAATCTCATTTATTATAGGTGGTGTAAATTGGTCTAATGTAACTTGCCAGGCAACTCAGAAAAAACCTTGGATGGAAAAAAATCAGACATTTTCTAGAGGTGGAAGGCAGACTGAACAAAGAAATAATTCACAGGTAATTTGGATTAGGTTGGAGAAATAGGTGTGAGATGAATTATTATAAATTGTGGCTTTGAAGAGCAGTGTCCTTAATTTTTGGCATGCATGTTGTGTTTAACATGGTAATCTGTAATTTTGAAGTGGTTTAGGGAATAAAACTATTATTTAAATAATGAAACAAAATGGTAACATGTTGAATAGATTGGATATATATTGTACCATTTTCTACTTCTCTCTATGTAAGAAATGTATTTGGATATTTTATAACTTAAAAAAAGAGTACAGTCCTGCTTCATCTTCTGTGACTTTTTCCTATCTATATAAAAAAACATAAAGCATATTAATTTTTTTTTTAGACCTTCAGGACTGCAGCCTTGTCCATGTCTTTACTTGACTATAAATACCAAAACCATGCTTGGTGCTTGTTGCAGTACCACGGTGAGGGCAACCTCGTGCTATAATGTGGCCAGACTGGGTAGCTTCCTGGGTTTGGGGAGCAAGATTTAGCTGAAGTACAGCAGAGCAAGTTATATACAGCCACAGGCTTCCAATAACTATCTTCCTGCATTGGTTGTCTCTGAAATCAGGGAGGCGTTGGTTGGTCAGTATTTTTCCTTTTTAAATTTTTAGATAGCATTCCTGGATTTCTTAAATCTTGTTAATGGGAATTAAAGTTACCATATGAGTAGATCTAGATGAACTGAAATAGAAGTAAGTTAATAATGGATTGAATAAACCAAAGACTTGCCTGTGCCTTTGCCTCCCTGAAATGAAGTTCCCTAGCATTAATTATGCTGTCAGGAAAACAAGTAGAATAGTGCTCTCTTGCCTACAGTTATTGCAAAAATGAGTCATTGTTGTTTGTGGCAGGCTTGTGAAGCAGTCTAGCTTTATTTGATCAAAAAGAGCTGAAACAAGAATTGTTTATATAGATTAGATAAACAAAATCTGTGGAATGTTTGGTCAAGTACTAAAATTTTATCTTGAAATTGTAACTGCTAGACCTGCCAAGCTTGCAGTCTCAGCATTGGTACTTTTGGTATCAGTAGTCCACTAGAGAGTAAATAATACTGATACAGAAAAATATTTTACCTCTGCCTCAAAGCTAATGAGAATGGTGAAAAAACACAAAACAGAAAATTATGGAACTGCATAAACATTTGTTTATTTTGTATCTCTTCATTCCAAAAGAACTGGAGCCAGATGTTGAACAATGTGTTTTCTTTTCTACTTCTGAGGCTTTGTTGTACTTTTCTTAAGTGTGCAGTTGTTTGCCTTTTTGATAGGCAGAATCTTTTTTCTTTTAAGTCAAAATATTTTCCCTTTCCAATTTCTGATTGTTTTAAGGGTTAAAAAGCCTTTTAGAAATGTATGGACGTGAGTCTGAGTGAATTCCGGGAGTTGGTGATGGATAGGGAGGCCTGGCGTGCTGCGATTCATGGGGTCGCAAAGAGTCGGACACGACTGAGCGACTGAACTGAACTGAAATATTCATTTGTATTTTCTGCTACTTTTTTACAGTGTAATGTTTTCAAAACTTTTTTATCCAAGGTTTTCTTTTGAAGCGTGGTGCAACATAATGATGTCAGTTTTCACAGTAGTTAACCAGTTATCTTAATGTTGTAATATATTAATTTTTTTCTGATTTACTCTTTTAGTCACCTGCTAATCTCTTATGTTTTAGGTTCTGTTTTTGAGCTTTTTCCCCATTTATTATTAGATTTGTACACCTGTACTGTGTGGTTTTAACTACTGAACAGTGACATGATTTTTTAATACTTTTACCAGTGTCTTAACATTTGAAACAGCAGGTTTTTTCCTATACTCTGCTGTAGCCTTAATTGTAAACGATAGTCTAAAAATTTAAGTTTTATTTTTTGAATAAAATAAAAATGGTTTTATTTTGTGAATAGGTTGAAAAAAATGTATGAAAAAGGTTATACAACAGTCTCATTTGCATCCTGTCTCCACATGTGTTCTCCTCTTACCTGTACCTGTATATTTGCCCAGAGTTTCTCCATGTCATTATAAGTAAAAAATATAAGTATGTATCTCAAGTTTTATTCATTCTGTTCTGTGCTCTGTTCACATCTTTTAACAAAGTAGATAGATATTTTGTTAGAGATATTGCTGTATTATTTACTCAGAGGGTTTCTGCACTTTTTTTTTTTTAATTCAACTCCTAATGTTGTTGGGGCTTCCTTTGTAACTCAGTTGGGAAAGAATCTGCCTGCAGTGCAGGAGACCTGGGTTCGATTCCTGGGTCGGGAAGATCCCCTGGAGAAGGAAATGGCAACCCCCTCCAGTATTCTTGCCTGGAAAATCTCATGGACAGAGGAGCCTGGCTGGCTACAGTCCATGGGGTCACAGAGTTGGACACGACTGAGCGACTGAACCACCAGCACCAGCACCACATGTTGATGCATCCTTGTTATTTTCTGGAGTCCTGTTGATGGACACTTTAATTGTTTATAAACTATTGCTATTGTGGATATGCTACAGTGCTATTTTGAAATCTGTGTGTAGAGCAGTAAAGTATATTCCTGGATAAGTATTGCTGAGTGAAAAGGTGAAATCACCTCTGTTACTTGGTAGATAGCACCAGATTGTGCCAGTTTGCATTCTTAACAGTCATGTGGAGAGTGCTTATTTCCATAGAGCCTCAGAAACCATGTGTTTTCAAGATTTTGCATTTGTGCCAGTTAGGAGAAATAGTGTATTCATGTAGTTGAGCATCTTTCCATATGTTTAAGGACCATTTGTACTTTTCTGTGAACTTGTTATGTTCTTTGCCCATTTATTGTGTTTTGACCTTTTTCTCTGTTTTTGTACATTTTTAAATCAGTTTGATCAGGCTGTTACCAAATTTAAAGAAATTTTAAGAGCCTTTAGTCTGTTATATGAGTTGCATATATTTTACTAGATTTTCATTTTTATTTTTGACTTTGCTTAATAATTGCCATGCACAAGTTTGTTTTAAATACTGTTAAGAAGTTGATTTTTTATAAAGAAATTTGTCTGATTTCCTCCAATGTGTTTATGCTCTTGTGTTTTTTACATTTAAATCTTTATTCCATTTAGAGTTTGTCTTAGTGGATGTTGTGAGAAATGGGTCTTATTTTGTGTTTTTCATGTGGCTACCCAAATCTCCCACCACTGTGAATTGACAAGTTCATTACTTCATCTATTTGAGATAGCCACCTTTATCACCTATGAAATTTCCATATATTTTGAAATCTTGTTTCTGGATTTTCTGTTTTGTTGTTTGGTTGTTAAATTAATCTATCAACTTAAGGAGAATGGACATCCTTTATGATGTGGCATCTTTCTAGAAAAAAAATACGTCATTCTCTTTTTGAGTCACCTTTTTGTGTTCTTTAGAAGTATTGTATAGTTTTCTGAAAACAAATTTGTACATATTCCTCATATGTTAATTCTTAGTGTTTTTGTTATGTAAATGGAGAATGAAAACTTAAATCTTTATATATTAATTTTATGCTAGTCATTTAAGAATCTTAATATGTATTTGTTATTTCTGCTTTGTTATGTTCTGTATGCCCAGTCTCTGTTAACAAAACTCTTTTAGAAGAACTTAAAAAAACAAAGGTTCATTTCAGGAGGTAATTGAAATACTTGCATATTTGATCCCCATGAACTTTGTTGGAACCATTAGTTGGGGATTTTAATTTAATCCTCAAACTTTGTCTCCAAGAATTAAGTTGCATTTATTTTTTAAAAGAATTGTTTTTGTGTTTGTAACAACATTATATATTAACTGTGGTTTACAAGAAGGCTAACATTGAGGTAATGCTGTTTGGAAGGTAGAGTTACATTTACTTTTTTGTGATAGTGACTGTACAAAGGAATGAAGATTTTACTCAAGAATTATTCTCTTGCTTCCTATTCATCCCTATGTTGGGGCTTGATAGTACTCATTTCAGTGTGAATAATTTATGTGAATTAAGTCGTTTCTTTGGTACCTGGACATTGTAAATTGTGTTTGTTTTGCCATCCTTGTGTGAGCTTCTTTTCATGAACCAATTAAAAAAAAACTGTATCATGAAAATTTTTAAACAGACATTAAAGTTGAAATAATTTTATAGAGAACATTCATTGCTAGCTACTATCAAAGATTTTTCTAAAATTGGCTTCATCACATGGTGTATTTTTCTATCCGTCTCCCTATCCATGTTCATGAGGCTGTTTTAAGATGAAGTAAATATTTAAAACCAAAAATCTGTTGGGTCCTTGGAAAATTATCTAGTTTCTTCACAGGTGCTTATAGGTTATAGGAAGTAGCCCAGTTTTCACAATAGATCCTCTAAGGAAGAATTACATTTACTGTATGACTGTGCTCTAGCTTATAGTTCTGCTATACAACCTACTTCCCAAGAGAGTGTAAAAATTCTGTTTCTTATCGGCAAGTCTTTTTAGACCAGTTGGTTAGCATGAGAACTGCCAGGTGCTTCTAGGGCTTTTTGTGCATATTTTTGATTTCATATCCAAAGCCTGTATACCAGCACCTGCAGTCCAGGTCCACTTCAGGTTCTGTTTATTATTAGGATTCTTGAGTAACTGGTAAAGAACACTGTACTTTTCTCATCACTCTAAAGTGTCCTGGTTAAGAAGGGCATTTCATATAAGTTGCATTGGGTACTTAAGAGAGGGAACTTAATTGTCTTAAGATAATGCTTTTTCTTACTCTTATGTTCTTTGTATGACAGTTGAACAGTTTGCAGATGTATTAATAGGATAATAATTTAAGTGACTGAAATTTTTATTCTCTTAAATCTGTTTTCTTATAAACATTTAAAATTTTTAATATTTATTAGGATTAAAAAATATGAAAGCTGCTGATTAAAAGATCTAAAATAAAATAGTTTTTTATAAAAAGATAATGCATAGTTTCTCTCAATGGTAACATCATTCAAAACTATAGTGCAATGTCACAACCCCGATATTGACATCAATGTAGTCAGGATTCAAAACAGATCCATTACTACAGGGATCCCTTATGTCACTCTTTTATAGCCAGACTCCCTTCCTTTACTCACCAGCTTCTCCTTAAACTCTAGAATCCACTAATGTGAATCTACTAATCTGTTTCCTCATTTTATGATTGTGTCATTTCAAGAATGCTGTATACATAAACCGATACAGTCTTTTTAGGATTGACTTTTTTCACTAGTGTGGTTTTCTGGAGATTCCTACAGATTGTTAGTTATATCAGTAGTTTGTTTTTATGATTGTCCACTGTTTTATAGGGTGAATATACCACAATGAGTTTATACTCTTAATGAAGGACATCTGGGATGTTTCTTGTTTTTGGTATTACAAATAAAGCCAATATAAGTGTTCATGCATGGGGGGGAGTTCAGTTCAGTTCAGTTCAGTCGCTTAGTCGTGTCCGACTCTCGCGACCCTGTGAATCGCAGCACGCCACGCCTCCCTGTCCATCACCAACTCCCGGAGATCACTCAGACTCAAAGTCCATTGAGTCAGAGATGCCATCCAGCCATCTCATCCTCTGTCGTCCCTTTCTCCTCCTGCCCCCAATCCCTCCCAGCGTCAGAGTCTTTTCCAATGGGTCAACTCTTCTCATGAGGTGGCCAAAGTACTGGAGTTTCAGCTTCAGCATCATTCCCTCCAAAGAAATCCCAGGGCTGATCTCCTTCAGAATGGACTGGTTGGATATCCTTGCAGTCCAAGGGACTCTCAAGAGTCGTCTCCAACACCACAGTTCAAAAGCATCAATTCTTCGGCACTCAGCCTTCTTCACAGTCCAACTCTCACATCCATACATGACCACTGGAAAAACTATAGCCTTGACTAGATGGACCTTTGTTGGCAAAGTAATGTCTCTGCTTTTGAATATGCTGTCTAGGTTGGTCATAACTTTCCTTCCAAGGAGTAAGCGTCTTTTAATTTCATGGCTGCAGTCACCATCTGCAGTGATTTTGGAGCCCAAAAAAGTAAAGTCTGACACTGTTTCCACTGTTTCCCCGTCTATTTGCCATGAAGTGATGGGACCGGATGCCATGATCTTCGTTTTCTGAATGTTGAGCTTTAAGCCAACTTTTTCACTCTCCACTTTCACTTTCATCAAGAGGCTTTTGAGTTCCTCTTCACTTTCTGCCATAAGGGTGGTGTCATCTGCATATCTGAGGTTATTGATATTTCTCCGGGCAATCTTGATTCCAGCTTGTGTTTCTTCCAGTCCAGCGTTTCTCATGATGTACTCTGCATATAAGTTAAATAAGCAGGGTGACAATATACAGCCTTGACATACTTCTTTTCCTATTTGGAACCAGTCTGTTTTTCCATGTCCAGTTCTAACTGTTGCTTCCTGACCTGCATACAGGCTTCTCCAGAGGCAGGTCAGGTGGTCTGTTATTCCCATCTCTTTCAGAATTTTCCACAGTTTATCGTGATCCACACAGTCAAAGGCTTTGGCATAGTCAAGAAAGCAGAAATAGATGTTTTTCTGCAACTGTCTTACTTTTTCCATGATCCAGCAGATGTTGGCAATTTGATCTCTGGTTCCTCTGCCTTTTCTAAAACCAGCTTGAACATCAGGATGTTCACGGTTCACGTATTGCTGAAGCCTGGTTTGGAGAATTTTGAGTATTACCTTACTAGCATGTGAGATGAGTGCAATTGTGCGGTAGTTTGAGCATTCTTTGGCATTGCCTTTCTTTGGGATTGGAATGAAAACTGAGCTTTTCCAGTCCTGTGGCCACTGCTGAGTTTTCCAGATTTGCTGGCATATTGAGTGCAGCACTTTCACAGCATCATCTTTCAGGATTTGGAATAGCTCAACTGGAATTCCATCACCTCCACTAGCTTTGTTTGTAGTGATGCTTTCTAAGGCCCACTTGACTTCACATTTCAGGATGTCTGGCTCTAGGTGAGTGATCACACCATCGTGATTATCTGGGTCATGAAGATCTTTTTTGTACAGTTCTTCTGTGTATTCTTGCCACCTCTTCTTAATATCTTCTGCTTCTGTTAGATCCATACCATTTCTGTCCTTTATTGAGCCCATCTTTGCATGAAATGTTCCCTTGGTATCTCTGCTTTTCTTGAAGAGATCTCTATAGAAGAGATCTCCCATTCTGTTGTTTTCCTCTGTTTCTTTGCATTGATCGCTGAGGAAGGCTTTCTTATCTCTTCTTGCTATTCTTTGGAACTCTGCATTCAGATGCTTATATCTTTCCTTTTCTCCTTTGCTTTTCGCTTCTCTTCTTTTCACAGCTATTTGTAAGGCCTCCCCAGACAGCCATTTTGCTTTTTTGCATTTCTTTTCCATGGTTATGGTCTTGATCCCTGTCTCCTGTACAGTGTCACGAACCTCCATCCATAGTTCATCAGGCACTCTACCTATCAGATCTAGGCCCTTAAATCTATTTCTCACTTCCACTGTATAATCATAAGGGATTTTATTTAGGTCATACCTGAATGGTCTAGTGGTTTCCCCTACTTTCTTCAATTTCAGTCTGAATTTGGTAATAAGGAGTTCATGATCTGAGCCACAGTCAGCTCCTGGTCTTGTTATTGTTGACTGTATGGAGCTTCTCTGTCTTTGGCTGCAAAGAATAGAATCAATCTGATTTCGGTGTTGACCATCTGGTGATGTCCATGTGTAGAGCCTTCTCTTGTGTTGTTGGAAGAGGGTGTTTGCTATGACCAGTGCATTTTCTTGGCAAAACTCTATGGTGGCGAGTAACATGCACTAATTATTACAGTTTTGTGTTTTCATTATATTTACCTCATTTATCAAAGTTTTGACCTTTTATAATAAATATGCACTTTATGAAAATTCATTTAGTTGTATACTTTTGGGTACATTTCTGTATGTTATACTTCAGTAAAACATTTTACTTAATACATTTTCCCCCTCCTTTGGGGTTTATTTAGGTTGGATTCAGATGCCGAGGACATAGTACTTCCTCAGAAAGAAGACAAAATTTGCAAAAGAGACAAGATAATAAGCAGTTAAATCCCAGCCAGTCTCACAGAGGCGACCCAAATTCTGAGTCTTTATATTTTGAGGTACTTATTTCAAACTAAATTGTTATAGTAAATGTTCCCATTCAGAAATTAATTTTTATTACATTATGATAAGTACCTTTTTATGTCTTAGCCCATCACTGCTGTTAGATTGTAAGTTACCTAGAAGTATTGACTCACGTTTTTTTCTTCGTTATATACAGTTAGCCTAAACATTAGCTTTATTAATGTTAATTTTTAAATTTTTGTCATGAATAGTCATCATTTTGAAGTAACATGCAGAGATAGAACTTAATTTTATATAAATTTCACCTAATATGAATCTTCTACCCATCTTTAATTATCAGTGTTGAGTCTCTTTTGTTAAGGCTTTCAAATTTGAAAATAGTTAAATCTGGTTAATTTGTACTGCTAGTCAGGGGAGTCTTGAGAAGGAAGATAAAAGGCTGTTTTACTTTCTCTGATAGGCAGACGCTTTATATTGTAATGGCAGTGTTTTTATTACTTATTCATCTAACTGGCACTCATTGGAGGCCTGTTATGTATTTAGTAAGGTGCTCTGCCTGGTGCGTTAAAATGAAGAAGCACACCAGCCTTAGGGAGATTACTGTGTAAAGAGCAATGTAGGCATGTACACACCTGGTAATTCTTAGGTGTGGTTAGAGTTGAAAGGAGTAGTAAGTTTTGGGTTTGAGGCAGGATAGGGTTAGCGTTTGGAATAGGTTTTAAAGAATGAGTAGAGTTTGTGTCAAGATGATGAACAACATCCCAGGTAACTCACTTGAATAACTCATTTTTGTTAACATAGTTTCTATAAAATGGCTTAATAGTTGCATTTTAAATATACTGGAAGCCAGAGGCTAGAGATCAGTAATATGTTGCATAAACTTGATAATTGCCCTAAAGGACTTGAGAGTGCATCTGAAGTATTGTATCAAGAATGGTACCTGTGGCAGATTTTTTATTTACACTTAATCATGATTCATTCCATAGTTATATTTAAAGATATTAGATAATTTTCAATGTAAAGGAGGATACTGGTTAAGAAATTACTCTGAATAGGGAATTTATTTTTATTTTTTAACTTTTAATCTTATTTCTAGGTATATGTAGCAGTGGGACAGGGAATGTATTAATGAAATTCATATTAAGCCATTTCTTTAAAATCCAAATTATGTGAAATGTGATAAAAATCCTTTTTGAATTTCTTTTTATTTACCTTGGGTACTACCTTGGGTAGAATTATTAATAAAAATGGAGTTATAGATACAGAAATCCAAAGGATGGATGTGTGGATATGTCCTCATCCTTGAATAATTAAATTAGCTTTGTGTTAGCCTGTGAGAAATGAGACTTCCTTTTTAAGACTCACTTAAAATAGTTCAATACTGAGTTAATTACTTGAGTTGATTACGTCCCCATTTCTCATTACTCTCAAGCATTATAAAAGGTTGTTCTTAGGAATTTATTGCTTTGGACTATGTTTTTACTTAAAATGTGGAACTGTTTCAGGATGAAGATGGATTTCGAGAACTAAGTGAGAATGGAAATGCTAAAGATGAGAATATGCAACAGAAACTTTCTTCAAAAGTAGTAAGTGACTTTTAAAAAAGATAAGTAAAATGTATGAATGTCTTGTGAGCCATGATTGTGTTGGAAAGAAAGACTACAGGGAAGTATAAAGACTTGGGCAGATGGTATTGAAGAAATGCTGTATTTAGTACTGATTTAGTATTTTCAGTGTAGCCAGAACAGACACTGTCCTTTGAAATCCATAGTTCCATTTCAGAGAAGTAAATACCATTTATTAAATGACATCATGCAACATACAGTCCCTGCTAAAATTTCCCCAATTGTTGTAAAACTTTACTTTGGAGTGCTTTTGTTTTTAGTACAGAATCCAGACGCTTATATCACCTACTGCAGTATGCTGTTTTGTCGCTATCATTTTCCAGTCTCCTAGTCTAGAATGGTTCTACCACCTCACTCTGTTCTTTATGACACTGAATCTTTTGAACAGTCTAGCCTAGTTATACTGTAGAACTTCTCACATTCTAGATTGTCTTTCCTTATGATTAGATTGTTACGGAATCACTAAAAAATGGTTTTCTCTGGTTATCATAGTTGGATGATTTACCAGAAAACTCACCAATCAATATAGTTCAGACTCCAATTCCCATTACAACCTCAGTTCCTAAACGTGCAAAAAGTCAAAAGAAGAAAGCTTTAGCAGCAGCCCTTGCCACCGCTCAAGAATATTCAGAAATAAGTATGGAGCAAAAAAAACTACAGGTATGTATTCATTTTTATGAATATATATGGTAGTTTATTTGGTAGGTTTGGGGGAGAGGGTGGATGGAAGAGTGACAAATATAATTATCTTAAATTGCCACTTTTTTTTTTACCTTATCACATGGCTTGCAGGATCTTAGTTCCCTGACCAGGAATTGAACCCACACCCTCCACAGTGAAAGCGTGGAGTCCTGGCAGACCACTGGACTGCCAGGGAATTCCCTTAAATTGTCACATTTTCATACTATAACAAAAATGTTTTCATATTTATCTTGCAGGAAGCTTTATCAAAGGCAGCTGGAAAAAAGAATAAAACACCTGTGCAGCTAGATTTGGGGGATATGTTAGCAGCTCTGGAAAAGCAACAGCAAGCCATGAAAGCACGGCAAATTACTAACACCAGACCTCTGTCATATACAGGTAATATCATTCATCTGAGCAATATGTTATTTCACTTTGGTAATATATTTTGGATATTGTTAATCTAAATTATATATACCTAAAAAAAAAAAAATCCAGAGTCTAATTACTCAGCAGCTCCTCTCCTGCCACACTGTTACCTACCTTTCATTCACCCTAACCCCCAGTCTATCTTTAAAGGAGTGATCTTCTTCAAATATAAGTTCAAAACTCTCCAGCAACTCATCTCACTTGGAGTGAAGCTGGAGTTCTAAGTCATATCTCAGCTGACCCTGTCACCTTTTGGCCCTCCTCACCATTCTCCCTTGGCACACACTGCTTTAGCCAGTTAGCCCCTTGCTGTTCCACAGACACTTCTAATGTGCTTCTAGCGCAGTTCTTAAGGCTTGCTCTTACCTGGAACTCTCTTCCCTCAGACATCAGTATGGTGTGTTCCCTCAGGCCCTCTGGATCTCTGTTCAGATTTGTCAGTTGGTACATATCATTGACCAGCTTTGAAGGTAGCAGTAAGGGCCACAAGTAAGTTATAGAGCAGTAAGGCTCTATAACTGTTAAATTATCCAATTTAAAACCAAATGGGAAACCTAGGAGTTCTGATCAAATTTTGTGTGTTTGTGAAGGAAAGAGAGTGGGAAGGAGGGAGAAAATGATCTTGCTTTCTCCTGAAACAGTTCTTTTTAACAAACCTCATCAGAGTTAGGCTCAGCAGCTTTGAAGTGCTCCCTCATTTGTTTTCATAGTCTTTGTTTTAGAGGATGAGGAATAAGATAAAGGAAAGAGAAAGGCACCAATAAAAAGCACTGATGTTGAGAGGCAGAATTGAATTTTCTGTTTTCTTTCGTTCCTATATAAAGGATCTACTGTTTTTAAACAAAAAGATAAATAACAGTTTATAACTTTAATTGTGTATGCAAAAGGTTTAAACCTATAGTTAATTACCCATCCGGTATGAACCTTAGCTTAGAGTAACTGTTAGTAAAAATAACATTGAGTACATCCTAGGCTTTAGAGTTACATGCTGTTGAGATGAGGAGAGTGGTAGTAACATCTTACTAAGAGTAAAGGAGCCTGGGAAATGGAACTGAGAGTTAGCAGTGTTTGGGGTCAGTGTGGTCTAGGGGCTGCATGGGGGGGCTTTGGATTTGAACTATCTCCTGGATCCTGTTCTTCCATGTATTTCCTTGGCGAGTTATTTAATCTTCTTGTGTTTCAATTTCCTCATTAAAATAGAGATAATACAGTACCTGCTTCAGGATTGTTTTGAGGGAGTAAATGGGATGATACATGTAAAGTGCTTAGTAACGTGTAACTGATTATTTAGGGGAAAAGACTATCAGTCTGTGATATTTCAAGTGGCTTATTATATTACAACTTTGATTCATTTAACACATGTTAATATATACAAATGTAATTATATACAAGCAAAGCATGGTGTCAGGAACTGTGGAATTACAGATATGATTAAGCTATGTCTGTGGTCAAGAAGATTTATAGTGTAGTCAGAAACATATAAACACATAGCTCATAAAAAGCAGTGCTTCAGGAAAGGTGCTAGCAAAGTTTAATGAACTTATAAAAGAAAGAGTGATTTATGTCAACAGGGCCATATGGGGAAGATGTTATAAATGACTTCATATGTGATTTGAACTGGACTTTGAAGGGAGAGTAAAGTTCTTGACAGATAGAAATGAGGTTAACCTCTAACCTGTCACCATGTTTAAATTGGTAAGGGTTGATTACAAAGAAATCAGCTTTCTTGGGAAGTCCAAAAGAAGGATAGGACTATGGCAGAGATGTAAAGGATTTTAAGAAAGTTAATAGGATTTTTTAATTGATGGAATGTGGCAACAAGTCAAAGATGACTCCAGGCTCTCTGACTTAGAACATTGTGTTGGTGGTATGGGATATGATGATTCCAAATAGACTAAGGATCATGGAATAAGAATTTTCTTGGGAAGAACAGACTCTGGTCCTGTTGTATTTGAAATGTTAGTTAGGGACATCTTGGTGGTTCCTATTTAACATAGTTAGGTATATGCAGTTCAGGTTAGAAGTCAATAAATTTCAAATAGGGATGATTGTTGTAATTGGAAATATATAAGATTGTCAGGGGAGAGAAAAATTAGGATAAAAGATGTAGAACACTCAGACTTAAAACACAGAAGGAAAAAGAACCAGAAAAACAGGTTTGAGAAAAAGTAAGAAAAATAGAATGGAATGTAACAGAAGATGAGGATAGAATTTTCAGAAAGAGGAAGGATATGGTCTTTGGTAACACATGCTAAAAAGAAAAAAACTAGAGTAGAGCAAAGACTCAGAATTAGATTTGGTGATTGTAAAATTATATGTGATCTTGGCAATAGCAGTTTCAAGAAAGTGGGTAAGGCAGGGGCCAGATTATAATGATTTGAAAAGTAATGGGAAAGCCGACTATTTGGAAGTTACAGAAAGAGAGAGGGAGTTGATGGTGCCTTAGAAGCCATTCAGGGGAGAGGTTTTGTTGGTTTGCCTGCCTTTTTTCATCCTTTCATGTAGAGGAGATTTTAACTTCTTCTGGGAAGTTAGGGAAGAACTTGAAAGATTAAAGGGGAAAGGGATAAAGCAAAATCCTTGAGGAATTAATCCAGAGATGGGATTACTAGCAGAAGTGGTTGGTGAGCCTTGAGTGGGAGTAAGGTTGCCTGCCACCTCCTCTCAGGTGGCTTAAAAGCTTATATTGGAAAGCATCTGCTCAGGGAAGTAACAGGAAAGCTTTTCTGCTAGAGTGAGAGGATTGAGATGATTAATAGAGGCAAGGTTTACTGAAGGATGGGCGGTATACACTGGAGAATGAGGGTATCAATCAGGCATAAACGAATTGCTTGACTAGTCCTGAAGAACACAGCTGAGAGGGATAAGCATCATTTTTTACCGACAGGCTGAAATGAGGAGTGACAGTACTTACCTTATATAAGGGTCATTCTTAGATTCATTAGCAATAAGAAGAGGTACAGAGTTTTGAAATTTCAGAGATAGAATGGTTCTTTGGAGCTGTATCTGAGGGACATTGCACGGCCATATACTGCTTCTGCTATTATGATGTCAGTTTTCCACAAGAAGAGGATGTTCTTGTTCTTAGACGTTTATCATTAGAAATTTTGAAAGTGTGTGGAGTTGGCCATAAGAGTAAAACTAATGTTCTTGTTTGGTTTTAGTGGTCACTGCAGCTTCTTTCCACACTAAAGACTCTACTAACAGAAAACCTTTAACCAAAAGTCAGCCCTGTTTGACATCCTTTAATTCTTTGGACATTACTTCCTCTAAAGCAAAAAAAGGAAAAGAAAAGGAAATTGCAAAACTAAAACGGCCCACAGCACTTAAAAAGGTAAGTCAAAACCTGGGGATGATTATTTTACAGGATAAATAAGGGTTTAAATCTGTTTTGCAAATGTAGTTGTGGCATTTTAGCCAACAAATTATTGTGGAAAGTTTGTTAAGCATGCATCTTCATGATGACTAGTTAGTTAATTTGAGGTTAGGGTCTCAGCATCATGACTATTTTTCTGTGTTGACCAAGGCTCTGGAGAATGAGTTCTGTCTGTAAGGTTAAAACAGAAAAAATTAAACATTTAGGTATCCAAAAACTTTGGACCCTAGGAATCAGAAGCCTGAGGTTCTGGTACCAACTTAGTACTTAGTGTTTTGTTTTAGCAAGCCTTTCTTACCTTCATCTTCTTCGTCATTAAGTTGGGGATAATATCTGCTCTCTTTAATTCAGTTTTGTTATTAGGAGGAGCAGGATGAGATAATATATAACCAAATAAATCTAATGTAACTCTGTGGTCTGGTTTCCACACTTTTAATTTTACCCATTTTGGGGAAAGCCCTAGTTTGTCAACTCGGATTTAAAGAATGAAGCAGATCTGGTTTAGTAGCTGTAGCATTATATTGCCTCCCTTTATTTTGGATATAGTACTTCCTTCAGCTTCACTGCCTAAAATTACATTTACCTTTTTGCCAGTTTTCACATAGCCAGACAAAATCCTCATGTCCTTTTTTTTAAGTGTATAATAGTGAACATTTTAATCATTCAATACATACTTAAAGAGTAATTGAAGACTGGTAATGACTTTTAGGTTATTTTGAAAGAAAGAGAGGAAAAGAAGGGCCGTTTAACTGTGGACCACAATCTTTTGGGATCTGAGGAACCAGTAGAAATGCACTTAGATTTTATTGATGATTTGCCGCAAGAGATTGTTTCCCAGGAAGGTAAGATCACTCTTTTTCCCTTTCTTCTCATAAAATGGTCCAGAGTTTTTTAATTGGTAGGTAACAGCACATCACTAGTTATTCTCCTAAATGTGCTCCATGTTTTATCTAAGTTATTTTTTATGTTTGAGAGTTTATTTGGAAGATGCTTCTGTAAGGAGATATTTAAAGGAGAGGCAGGTGTTAATAGTAGGTCTGTGGCAGTTTTGAAGCTTGAATCCTGAATTTATTGTGTACTCTCATAATTCTGATCTCACTAATGTCGCCTCTGTAACTGTCACAGTTCCTTTTGTCTTCTTTTATGTCCAGAACACAGTTGGCTATCTTTTCTTTGCAGGACTGCAGTTGACCCTTGAACAATGCAGGTTTGAACCGCACAGGTCCACTTGTACACAGATATTTTTCAATTAATTTTGTGGAATTAACACATATGCTACAAAGAGTAGAGAATTGTAAAGCTTGTTGCAGTGCAGAGTCCAGTTGGTTGATAGGATTCAGTCCCATACAGTGGGTAACCAGCACATGATTCCAAATGGGACCTCAGGAAAACTGCAGATACCTTCAAAAATTTATACTACTATGAAAGAAAGATTTTGAGAGAGACCTGACTAGGTCCCTTTTTCTACTGCTATTCTTCAAATTTCAGCAAAATATTTAAATCTGGTTTACACATAGATGTAGTAGCAATGTTCCATTGGGTTTAGAAAAATAAATTTACTTCTAAGAATTATTCCAATATATTTGGTTAGAGTTCTTCTTTACTCTCAATTAAACATCTTTCCCTTTGTATTTAGGTGTTATCTAATTATCCATTCATTCAACAAGTGTTTTTGAATACTTACTGTGTGTACTTTAATAACTGGAGTGGGGGTGGGAAGCTCAGGAAATGTAATAAAGCTATGTAGTGGGCCGTCCCTGTTACAATAAATTTACAGTCTAGCAGAGAGATAAGGTGTATATATAATTTTGCAAATTAATGGACTGGACAAGTACTAACTCATTTCCTGAGTTCATTTGTTTGAGAAGGAAGCAGTAACTAAAGGAAGCAGTTGAGTCAAAAGATGACAAACGTGGCTACCTGAGCACAGGAGCGAAGACCAGATGAAAGAGAAACTTGGGTGGTGCTTGGAGAGTCAGGAGTGGTGTGGAGGGAATGGGAGAGGTAGAATCATCATTGCTAGCAGCAATGGGAATTTTAAGGCAGTTTTAAAAATTATTTCTAAGAAAGAGGTGGAAAAATATAGGAGGCAGGTAATATGATCCGGAAAGAGGTGCAGAAGCAAATACGTCGTTTTGTTCTTCAATTTAGATCCTCTAAGGGTACGTGTTTTAGGTTACTTTGCCTTCTCTCATCTTTTCTGTGAAGACTTATAGGCTGTGCTTGATTTTTTTTCAGAGTATATTTTAAGACCTAATAGGAAGATTTGATATTTGTAGTATATGAGAAATGTTTGTGATAGGAGCAATGCCCAACTTGGTAGCTTCTGGAGAATTTGAAAGTGACACAAAAGATACTGCCATTCTAAGTGGTTTTGATTGGTGTAGGGCTTTTCAGCATTTGAAATTCCTAAATTCTTTCTCCTCACCCCACTTCTCCACAGATACTGGACTGAGCATGCCCAGTGATACATCCCTGTCTCCAGCAAGTCAGAACTCTCCATACTGTATGACACCCGTGTCCCAAGGCTCTCCAGCTAGTTCTGGGATAGGCAGTCCAATGGCATCTTCAACAATAACCAAAATCCACAGCAAAAGATTTAGAGAGTAAGTTTTAGTCTCTGTTGAGGTTGAATAGTTTAAATATCTTGATTGTAGTCCTGAATTTAATTTTGTTTTTATTTCTTGGTGGGTTGGGCCAACAATACCAGAGATCTTTCTTTCAGATTTAGTTTAACAGCTGGTTTTATTATATAGAAAACATTTTATCTGTGTTCATGTAAAAGTGATTTGACAATAAATATTCTTTTTATAGCAACTAGTGTTCATCCCTAGGAAATTTGGCCTCTTAGAGCTTATCTATAAAATGCCATACTATCACATTTTCCCTCTCCAGTGCTTTTGCTTTTCGGTTTATATTGTCCTTCAAAAAAAACTTCTCTAACCAATAACAATTCTAAGACCCTACTATATGAAGTCAACCTATTACCTAAAGCTATTTGTTTTTAAGTGTATATTTCTAAGTTTTAAAATGCCATCTGTGAATAATCTTGAACTGACAGTCATTGCTCTGAAGGATTTGGGAATATGAACATTGGTGTGGATGAGTTAATTTTACCTTTATTTTTTCTTGCTTATGAAAGAATCCCAGCGTAAGAGTAATGTGAATTCAAACCACAATGATTTGTTCTGTTCCTTTTTTTTATATTACTGTTTTGAGCAAATACCACCTAGATTTGAGAAGTTAATTAGTTAAGTGTCAAATAACAGATGCAGGGCAAGTAAATACTTGGAGAATAAGATTTTGCTCATGTATGAAATAAACAGCTTGGAAGAAAAGCAGAATAAAGAAAGTTGCATTTTTGGCATTTTATTCTTTAATTGCATTCCTTAATTTTGTGTACTTTATTAATCTTGTGTACAATATGTCTGGTTGTATCTTCTCTTCTGAAGTAATGTCATACTCATGTATTTAAACATTTTTCACATAAACATTAAAAAAACCTCCAACATTATTATTTTTTTTTTTAATGTAAATGCTGTTTATTGCTTTTTTAGCTCTTATTTATTTATTTTTTTTTTTGGAACTGTACCATTATTTTTTTCACTAGAGAAAGGCAAGCCTGGATTTTCTCACCATATAATGTTATTTACAAGTGGCAATTTGCTGGCCTGGCATTCTTAGATTAGAAATTACCCCATTTCTCTTTCTTAAATACCTACTTATGATAGAGATTATGGATGAGAACTAGCAAAATAGAATATATAAGTAGTTTACTTTCATGGGGTCGCAAAGAGTTGGACACGACTGAGCGACTGAACTGAACTGAACTTACTTTAACTTAAATGACTTCCTTACCCTTGAAATTAAGTACTGTAGTGGCTTTGCACTTCACTTCCTGTTTTCTGAGCTGTTCAGATCAGTTCAGTCGCTCAGTCGTGTCCGACTCTTGGCGACCCCATGAATCGCAGCACACCAGGCCTCCCTGTCCATCACCATCTCCCGGAGTTCACTCAAACTCAGGTCCATCGAGTCGGTGATGCCATCCAGCCATCTCATCCTCTGTCGTCCCCTTTTCCGCCTGCCCCCAATCCCTCCCAGCATCAGAGTCTTTTCCAGTGAGTCAACTCTTCGCATGAGGTGGCCAAAGTACTGGAGTTTCAGCTTTAGCATCATTCCTTCCAGAGAAATCCCAGGGCTGATCTCCTTCAGAATGGACTGGTTGGATCTGAGCTGCGGCCATATGTTATCTCACAAAGAGCCCCATTCAGTTGCTTTGCCCAGTATAAGGGCATGTGACTTTTACCTTGAAGATCTCTTTGGTTTTGACTTCAATTTAATTACTGAATTCATCTTCTCTAGTCATAGATTTTCAGGGTTAGAGGGACCATTGAAGCTGTCATCCCTATTTTTATGGTTCAAGAAGCCAGTACCTGGAGACTGGGATATATCCAAGCATGGATGAGGAACTGTTGGTATTAGGCATTTGGTTAGCTTTTATGAAATCAATGTGTTTCTTATTAGAGGCATCCTTAGTATTCATTGGAATAAAATAACTTTATGCATTATCTCCTTACCAAAAAATGCCTGTTTTTATCTAATAGAAGGCTAATATTTGATTCATACCGTTAGGAATTTAGTAATTAGGTGTTTAGATAGTCCTTCCTAGAGGTCTGTCCTTTACATAAAAGCCGATCTGTTCTAATTCAGAAGAACTCTGTTATTTTTCTCATTGATTGAAGTATTTAGGAGATTAAGACTTGGTTTTTTTTTTTTAATGAAAACCTGTTGCTGGATGTATTTTTTTCCTAAGTAATTTTATAATTACCTATTTTTTATTTCCTTTACAGGTATTGTAATCAGGTTCTTTGTAAAGAGATTGATGAATGTGTGACTCTTCTTCTTCAAGAACTTGTCAGCTTCCAGGAACGCATCTATCAAAAGGATCCTGTGAGAGCAAAAGCAAGGAGACGGCTGGTTATGGGTCTTAGAGAAGTTACAAAACATATGAAGTTAAACAAGATCAAGTGTGTTATAATTTCTCCAAATTGTGAAAAGATCCAATCCAAAGGTATGAGCATTTTACTTTTGAAGTGTCTTGATATTTATATAGTATAATTGTGGAATATGTAGTGACTTTTAAAAGTGGAAGCCATTTGTCTTTAGGAGAGTTTAGGTATAAAACATAGTATTAAACATGAGGAAAGAAAATGAAATATTTCACTTACTTCATTTTAATAAAATTGAGAACAGATTGTAAAGAAAATCCCCATTTATGAACCCTGGTGAAGGATTTAGGTTGAGCCAACCAAGTGTCCTCTTTGTTGTAAAAATCTTTTCAGTAGAATTTATTTACAGAGGTAAAGAAATGCCCTCTTACAAGTTTACTACTTTAAAAATTTTTACATTACCCTTGATAGCTCTTTTCTCTTAAAAAGAATTAGGAAAAAGATAAAAGTTTCTGCTTCTGTTTATGGTGGAAATTTGTATCAGAAATCAGCAGTAACAGAGGTCTTTGGGTGAGCCAGCACACAAGTACTTTGTACCATGTCGTGCACCCTTTTCTGTCCTTTTTTCGTGGAAGAGCCACTTCGGATGATTGCAATAGACAGATGCATCAATAGCAGTAACAGGCATATTCTGCACAGGGGAGACGTACTAGTAAAAACAGTCATTTATAATCCGTCTTCCTGCCTGTAATGGGCTGCTTACATGAGCTGAGAGATTGGATAAAAGGCATCAGCTACTATTAACAATTTTAATTAAAAAAATAAAAAGTATTTATTATATTGAAATTTGATTCCTGTTGTGCTAATCCCTGTGGAGAAACAAAAATACTGGCATTACAGGAATATGGTATTTAACTGGGGAGAAAGAAAATATGTACATATAGCCATAGATAGGAAAATGTGTGGAACAGCCTAAGTGACCCCAAGCATTCATAGAATCCTTTGCTGCTGTGTCTTTTGCTTTAGCTCTAGGGTGCTGAAATAGCTTCATTTAGGAAATAACTAAAATAAAACCTCTATGTCTCAGGTGGCCTGGATGAGGCTCTCTATAATGTTATAGCCATGGCACGGGAACAAGAAATTCCATTTGTGTTTGCCCTTGGAAGAAAAGCTCTAGGTCGCTGTGTGAACAAGCTAGTTCCTGTTAGTGTAGTGGGAATCTTCAACTACTTTGGCGCTGAGGTAAGACTTAGAAGACACAGTCCCCCGGTGCCCTCTGCCACCACCCCCATAGTACATTTTCTTTGGATACATGCCAGTGTTGTGTTTGAGAATTTGCAGAAGTGATACGGTGACTCTCCAGGAATGAGTGGAAAATTCTTGAGTGTTACATTTCCTTTTTTAGTGTTGAAAACATGTAAGTTAATCCTATAGCATTTTGAAAAGATTTTAGCTCATATTTCTGCCTCAGTGGGTTTGTTTTTTTTTTTCCTGGGTTCAGATATGTAGTACTTGATAATACATATAATTGCTGGGTAAAGATGTCCAGTATTGTGTAATGTAAAATAATTTTCTTCAGTTTATATGTTGGGTTTATTGTATGCTATTAGGAGTCAAGCGAGAAAAGAACCCTTTACTTGGAGAGGATTTTCCTTTAGAAAACCAAATTCCTAAACCTGTTGAGAGAACAGTTCTTCACCTATGATAGTTGTCTTTCTCTCATAGTCTGCTAACACAGACTTTGCCCATAGGAGCTGCTAAATGATAATGTTACTTATTTAGACTAATGCTTATTAACTGATATCATAAGATTGGTAATTTTTTTTGTTTTAATATGTGGGGTTCTTTTTAGTGCATTATTTGACTTCATTGTGATTTTTTACATTGACGTGTTTTCAGTTATATTTGTTTTAAATTGTATACAATCTGTTGCATAAAATAAGACTTGTATATGAAGTTGAAGCTAAAGTATTTTGTGCCACCGCTGATGAACAGTTTTCCCTCTTCTCAGCCATACTATCTGTGTATATTTAAGTGTCTCTTTCCTATCCAGTCACTATATTTGTATGGTTCCATCCCCCTATTTATTCAGTTTCTCTCTCACTTCCCATTAAATTTCCTGTGTACCCACCTACTCTGTACAGTCATGTGATTAATATTTGTGCTTGCCACAGGAACCCATGCTTTTCTCAGTTACAGGTATCACACTGCCTTGCTGTAGTTCATGTATTTCTTCATGTAACTGAATTCCTTGCAGGCAGGCCCCTTGTCTTTGTGTCTGACAACCTTTTACATTAGTTGGGAATGAACAGGTGATAAACGTTTAATAAATTGTGTGGTAGGTGTATATCTGCCTGCTATGTGAAACTATATCTGAGGATGTGGATGGTAAACAGTAAATAGCTCCATGGTAGAGACACATAGGCTTCCCAGGCGGCTCAGTGGTAAAGAATCAGTCTGCAATGCTGGAGGTGCAGGTTCAATCCCTGGGTCATGAGGATTCCCTGGAGAAGGAAAGGGCAACCCTCCCCAGTATTCTTGCCTGGGAAGTCCCATGGACAGAGAAGCCCAGCAGGTACAGACCGTAAGGTCGCAAAAGAGTCAGACACAACCTAGTGACTAAATAACAACAAATGATATGTAATAAAAATGTAGTCCTTTTTTGTTTACTGTTCAAGTTTGTGGAATAGGATCGAGATCAGGAAAAGTAGACATGTTTGTTTTTGACTGTATTGACTTCTTACTGAATTAGATATATTAAGTTATTTGAATGCTTTTTTATTATAAAATGTTTGCCAGTTTTATTTGTACATTGCTTTACTTGCCTTTTCCATTGTATGGTAGATGAGTTACTGTTTACCAAACACTTTCATAGAATGGAGGTCAAGGAAATACTGATACATGGTCAAGTGTGTCTACTTGCAGTAAATATGGTAGCCCGTCTAAGTTAAATTTACCATCTAGTAAGACTAACCTTTGAATTAAGCTTTCGGTCTTTACACTGCTACTAGAGACTTTTATTCCCCAACAGCTTCTCTCTTCAATTGTGCTTTCTTTTCTATCATTTTACTTCCAACAGTTTCTGTGTTTTATTGTATTATAAAACCAATGTGAATCTCAAAATTACATATCCATGTGCCTGTTTTCTTTGTTGGCTTCACTTAAGTGCATGATTTGTTGAATATTGCAAAGCGATATTTATGACATGTTACATGTTTTTAATGAAATCCATCCTCCGGTGGCTCAGACAGTAAAGCGTCTGCCTCCAATGCGGGAGACCCAGGTTCAATCCCTGGGTTGGGAAGATCCCTTGGAGAAGGAAATGGCAACCCACTCCAGTATTCTTGCCTGGAAAATCCCATGGATGGTGGAACCTGGTAGGCTACAGTCCATGGGGTCGCAAAGAGTTGGATACGACTGAGCGACTTCACTTTCACTCCTTCCTTTTTAAAATTAAGTAAATCCTGAATTTATTTTTAATACTACTGTCACCCACCTCTCTTCAAAAATCAAAACAATTAGCAACAGTGTTTATTGTACCTGCTGCTATAAAGAATTTAAGCTGCAGCTGGGTAAAGCATGCTACTTATGTTTTTTCTTCTCAAGTTTAATTTATAGAGACATGTTTTTCCATAACATTATGGCACTTTTTTTACCATGCTGTCATGTTATGGTTTATACTTAAATGACAGTGCTTTATTTAGAAAAAGACAGTTGTGCTGTACTTTTCCCCCATTTTCTAAAAACATAATTTTATGTACATAATTAAACATTTTTATAGGTAGCCAGATTGTATCTACCATCTGAAATTTTTTACTTAATTTGTGGGTATATATATTGCATTATGATACTAAATCAAGACATTAAGGAGGAGTAGAATGTTGTTAAATTGTGATGTAAGAACCACTAAAAGGACCTTCCTATAGCTTAGATGGTAAAGAATCTGCCTGCAATGCAGGAGACCCGGGTTCGATTACTGAGTCAGGAATATCCCCTGGAGGAGGACATGGCAACCCACTCCAGTATTCTTACCTGGAGAATCCCATGGACAGAGGAGCCTGGTGGGCTACAGTCCATGGGGTCACAGAGAGTTAGACACGACTAAGTGACTAACACACACACACATGCACACACGAACCACTAAGTTGTTCTTTGATTATCTTTTTGTGACTGTGGAAACTTCAGTTTGCTTTAGATATTGTTATACCTCCTAGTTACTGAAGTACAATTGTAATGCAATATGAATTTTGCTGTTTTACTAACACATGTGTGCTCCATTACTTACCATTTCACTGGGATTGATAATTCTATTCATGTTCGTTCTGTTTTGCTGATGGAAGAACATCTGGTTAACTCTATATTGTATTTCTAGGTTCTTTATTCAGTTTTTATAATTTGCCTTTCATCGTTTTCATGGCCCAGCTAGCCAAACACTAGCTAGCCAATCACTTGACTTGTATTTGGTCTTTTTTAAAGCAGCATTCTTTCAACAAACAAACAAACATTATAGGGAGCTTTTAATTCCTATGGAGACTGCCATCTCCTTCTGCATCCTTGGACATCACCCTGCATACACCCATTCTCTTATATTCGAACCCATATACGATTCTTCACTGCTCCCCAGACAAGCCTTGAACTTTATTAACTCTGTGCCTTTGTTTATGGTTTTGCATGCTTGGCTAAAAATGCACTGTCTCCACCCCTCAAAGCTGTGCCAGATTTTCAAGGCATATATCAGGTGTTACATTGCTTTATGAACTCTTCACTAATACCCAGCAGTTAGATGTTTCCTCCAAAACCTAAACACTTTGTACATCTCTAGGTATTTAAGGTATTGTGCCTTGAATCGTTATTGTCTCCTGTCCTCTCCTTTCAGCCATATAGAGGGTTCCTTGAGAGCAGAGTGGCGGTTCCAGTAGTCTCTGTACCCACTGTAGTGCTAGATGCTATAGCCGTGCAGTTGTTGAATTAATAAACTCTGTTGAGTTAATAAACTGCAAGAACTTTAATATAGTGGCTAATACTGAATCAAGAATTTGCTTCAGACTTGTGAGAATCAATAAGTTACAGAGAAAAAAGAAAATAAGTTACAATATTTTATAGAGTTCTGTGGTTTGCATACCTTTGGATTTTGTGCTGATGGAAAGTGTATCCGGCCCTGAAACAGTAGAGGTATTTATTGCTAATGATAGTAATAAAGAGTATAACACAAAATGGACTAGGCAATATCTCTTCTTTTTCTAGAGCCTGTTTAATAAGTTAGTAGAACTCACTGAGGAAGCCAGGAAAGCATATAAAGATATGGTTGCCGCAATGGAACAGGAGCAAGCTGAGGAAGCCTTAAAGAACGTGAAGAAGGTGCCGCACCACATGGGGCATTCTCGGAATCCCTCTGCAGCAAGTGCCATTTCTTTCTGTAGCGTTATTTCCGAACCCATCTCTGAAGTAAATGAAAAGGAATATGGTAAGTTGTTACATACCATTTTAAATGACTGAAATTTTGAAATAATTTAATGATTAAAGTCATTTTTAAAATGACTGTTTCAACTTTCTTGATTATGCAAATTTTGCTCACATATTTGGTTTAAAAATTGCATTAAACACGTCCATTGAAAGTTAAGAAAATATTTGGGGCTGAGAGTTTCTATTAGACCCTGAAATTAGTTACATTTCCAAAATCTTAAAACGAAAAAAAAAAAAAAATCCCAAGGGATTTAAAAAAACCAAATGTACCATTCTTCTAAACTATAACTAAGTAAATTCTAGGAAGTTTTATTCTAATACTTTACTGTTTTCTAATTCACTGTCATTCATATAAAAATACTTATTGAACATCTACTTTGTGCCGCACCCTCTCGGTATAGAGGAGAGATTAAGCCTAACATCATGTTTATTCTTGTGCAGTTTGCAATACAGTGTAGAGAAAGCTATTATCCAGATAATTTGAGAATGTGACATTGGGGCTAGGAGGTGATTAAGCCCTCATCTGTTTATATAGGTAAAAATTAAAACTATTACGGTTAGGGTATGTGAGACAGGTGAACAGCAATGGATGAAAGACAAAATTCTGTAGGTGAAAATCTGAAGAATTCTCACAGGAATCCAAAAATGCGTGGTCAGAGGGTTTGTCTCAGAAGCAAAACATTAGCAAAGATCCTGATACTTTATACTTGACTATTAAAATTTTGTATCTAATAACTAAACAAAAGTCCTGAATACTATTCAGTCTAAACTTGGCAAACCTAGACGTGTGACATTTGTCCTGAGTTAAATCTGATGGTAGTCAAAAAGAAATACAGACTAAATACAGCATTTATGTGTGAGATTTAAGGTAACAAATATTGACTGTAATCTGCATCTTAGTAGTTAGTTGCCTTGCCTTGTCTCTATAATACTTTGTACTAGAATACTTGCTCACTTTCTTGATCTCGTTTCTGATTCACTTCCTCGGTTCTTTTTAAAAAATAGTTTAGCCACCTCCTTCAGCATGACTTCTTCTTTTTCTCTTCCTTTCTCTCTTCAGTCTCACCTGAAAGTTTACTAAACAGCTTGTTGCCACCTAAAATTTAACATGTAAAAAACTGGGTCGTTCATCTTTTGGAACACTTTGATGATGCCCCAGACCAGAGACAATTAACAGGTTATTGTGCACCTTTTAGAAACTCTTTTGGTCAGGTAAAGATGATTCTGGCTTAGAGGCAGACATTTCTTCGACTGAAATGATACTAGTTGAAAACAAGATAAAGGGCAAACTTTGTAAATGAAATCAGTTCTCTGTATTGCAATGTGCCAGCTCTCAAAGATAAACTGTATGATAAATTCCTAAAGCTGTGGATTTAGGGAAATGACACTGATCTGGGCACATTTGGGCACATGATAAAAAGAACCTGTCAAAGACTTAGGAGATGTTTTCAAAAAGTACCAGATTTAAAGTGTTCAAAGATTGAAGCCTTGATTTTTCCACACTCTGCCTGGGGCATTTAGGCATAATTCACTAATTTCTGAGCGTCAGATTTGTCTTCAGTAAAATGAAGAGAGCTCATCTAGGTCCTATAAGATTTTATTCAAAACTAAAGTTCTCTAAACTAATGGTTGAATTCTAAGAAGAGTTATGATTATACTGTGGAAGTGACACATTCAGGAGATTAGGTCTGATTGAGTGCCTGAAGAACTATGGATGAAGGTTCGTGACATTGTATAGGAGGCAGTGATCAAGACCATCCCCAAGAAAAACAAATGCAAAATAGTTGTCTGAGGAGGGCTTACAAATAACTGAGAAAAGAAGAGAAGCTGAAGGCAAAGGAGAAAAGGAAAGATATACCCATCTGAATACAGAGTTCCAAAGAAAAGCAAGGAGAGATAAGAAAGCCTTTTTCAGTGATCAATGCAAAGAAATAGAGGAAAACAATAGAATGGGAAGGCCTAGAGATCTCTTCAAGAAAGTTAGCGATACCAAGGGAACATTTCCTGCAAAGATAGGCACAATAAAGGACAGAAATGGTATGGACCTAACAGAAGCAGAATCTTCCTAACAGAAGCAGAATATTAAGAAAAGATGGCAAGAATATACAGAACTATACAAACAAGATCTTTATGACCCAGTTAACCATGATGATGTGATCACTCACTTAGAGCCAGAGACATCCTGGAATGCCAGGTCAAGTGGGCCTTAGGAAGCATTGCTATGAACAAAGCTAGTGGAGGTGATGGAATTCCTGCTGAGTTATTTCAGGTCCTAAAAAATGATGCTGTTAAAGCGCTACACTCAATATGCCAGCAAATTTGGAAAACTCAGCAGTGGCCACAGGACTGAAAAAGGTCAGTTTTCATTCCAGTCCCAAAGAAAGGTAATGCCAAAGAATGTTCAAACTACTGCATAATTGCACTCATCTCCCACGCTTGCAAAGTAATGCTCAAAATTCTGCAAGCCAGGTTTCAACAGTACGTGAACCAGGAACTTCCCAGATTTTCAAGCTGGATTTAGAAAAGGCAGAGAAGCCAGAGATCAAATTGCCAACATCCCTTGGATCATAGAAAAAGCAATAGACTTCCAGAAAGACATCTACTTCTGCTTTATTGACTACACCAAAGTCTTTGTCTGTGTGCATCACAACAAACTGGAAAATTCTTAAAGAGATGGGAATACCGGATCACCTGACCTGCCTCCTGAGAAATCCATATACAGGTCAAGAAGCACCAGTTACAACTGGACATGGAACAAACAGACTGGTTCCAGATTGGGAAAGGAGTATGTCAAGGCTGTATGTTGTCACCCTGCTTATTTAACTTATATGCAGAACACAGCATGTGAAATGCTGGACTGGATGAAGCACAACCTGGAATCAAGATTGCCAGGAGAAATATCAGTAACCGTACATATGCAGATGACACCACCCTTATGGCAGAAAGCAAAGAGGAACTAAAGAGCCTCTTGATGAACGTGAAAGAGGAGAATGAAAAAGCTGGCTTAAAACTCAGCATTTGAAAAACGGACATCATAGCATCTGGTCCCATCACTTCATGGCAAATAGATAGGGAAACAATGGAAACAGTGAGAGACTTTATTTTTGGGGGCTCCAAAATCACTGCAGATGGTGACTGCAGCCATGAAATTAAAAGACGCTTGCTCCTGGGAAGGAAAGCTATGACAAACCTAGTCAGCATGTTAAAAAGCAGAGATGTTACTTTACCAACAAAGGTCCATCTTGTCAAAGCTATGGTTTTTCCAGTAGTCATGTATGGATGTGAGAGTTGGACATGAAGAAAGCTGAGCGTCAAAGAAGATGCTTTTGAACTGTGGTGTTAAGACTCTTGAGAGTCCCTTGGACTGTAAGGAGATCAAACCAGTCAGTCCTAAAGGAAATCAGCCCTGAATACTCATTGGAAGGACTGCTGCTGAAGTTCTAATACTTTGGCCACCTGATGCAAAGAACTGACTCTTTTCTTGAAAAGACCCTGATTCTGGGAAAAATTGAAGGCAGGAGGAGAAGGGGACGACAGAGGATGAGATGGTTGAATGACATCACCGATTCAATGGACATTGAGTTTGAGCAAGCTCTGCAAGTTGGTGATGGACAGGGAGGCCTGGCGTCCTGCAGTTCATGGAGTTGCAAAGAGTCGGACACAACTGAGCAACTGATTGAACTGAACTAAAGATTCTGGTGTATGATCTGATTTACCAGGATGCCAACAAAATGAGTGAAAATAATCATAAATAATTTGCTTTGAGAATAAAGCACAAAATTACTCTATTGGTATCAGATGTATTTGGCAACAGACATGAAACCCACTGATGTGGCCTCAAAAATTAGAATGTTGAATTATTTCACTGTGTTGTCAAGATCTCTAGCTCTGTCCTTCTTTCTCTTTTTCCATTTTCAGCCTGGGACTTCTTATTCTTGTGCTCCTCATCTCATATCTGTAAACAGCTGCATTGGCCCTGGTCATCACAACAGCAGTCAAAAAGCAGAACGTTCAGGCAGTGGGCTCTTCTTATCAGTGAAGGAAACAGTTTTCAGAAGCCTTCACTTTTTGTTTCATTTGGCCAGAGCCAATCACGTCACTGCTTTTAGCTGCAAGGGAGATGTGGGGAAGAGATTATTTGGCAAAGAAGAATGGGATAGTTGTGATAGTCTGAGAACAATTTTAATTCCTCCTGTGGGACTGAGCTCAAGTCCATCCCAAGTCTGGGGGCTCTGTTAGGCAGGAGGAAAATGGGGAATGACTGTTGGGTAGACAACAACTAGTATCTTCCATGCCATCCTTGTGTAAGATTTTGAAAAATTTTTTTGTGATTTCCACAGTTTAAAGAAAAAGCGAAGCTGGGAAAGGATTGCTAAACATTGGTAGGATGGAAAGGCTCCTGTCACCGCCCAGTGTTGCTGTTCTTCGTGTGCACCTTAATTGTTTTGTTTGCTTGTGTTTTCCTTCCACCTGAGCTGAGTCTCAGTTCTGTCATACTTCCGTGAGACAGTTTCTAACATAAATGCCAATTAAACTGTAAGTTTTTTGAGATAGAAATTTGGCACATAATGGGCACTTTACATATAATAATAATAGCTCACTTACTGAATTCTTACTAGGTACTTTTTTTAACTCGTCATGTTTATTAAGACATTTAATCCTCTGAGTAGTCCTTGGAGATAGGATATCTTGTACAGCATTTTACAGATTAGAAAGCTAAAATGAAATGAGGTAAATAACTTGCCATTGTCACACAGCTCATAAGTTTCGATGTAAAACCTATATTCTTAGCCAGTGTGATATGATTTTCCTGTCTGTTGAATGAATTCTCAGTAGGACCATACAGTAGGTTTTCAATAACTACTTATAAGGGAGGACTGCTTCTGTCTGTCTTGAGTTTCCAGCTCATTCTCTGCCACCACGCCTTGTTCTGTTGGCTCTTGAAGTGACTTGGTGTTCCTTTACTGTATACAGTCTAAAGATGGATGGCTTCCCTCTGTGTACTAACTGAAGGGAGAAATATACATACGTCATCCTCTGACAAAGCCAATAATGATTTGAAAGTTGAAAAGGCACTTTCACAAAGAACCAAATAACAAAACAGAAAGCACTGAGGGGTTCATAAGCAAAAGAACAGCTGTATTGAATATGTTCTTCTAAAATAAGCAATTTAGAAGCAGGTTCGCTTTGGATCAATAATATTTTCAGGTTTGTTGAGATCTTTGACTCTGCCTTTAAAATGCTGCCTAATCCCTTCTTCAAAAGTGGACTTCAGATGTGCTGTTCTGGCTTTAGACTGCCTGTATTTTCCCCTCCCTCCTACCCACCAACTGCTCATCCAAAGAAGGCGTTTTCATACTTGCTCGTTTCTCCTCCCCATCACAGTCATGTGTTTGTGTGCTCCTTAGTTATTGATCAGGCTTCACCTGTTACTCTAAGGTGGCAGCCTGGGCCCTCCCCTGCATATGTGAACTCAGTGGCTCTTTGATCATTGTGATACGTCTCTTGATGGCTAATCACAGAGTCCCTTGTCTCTGCTTCCAAGGTCATATCTCCCTTTCCTTTCCAAAGGACCCATCTGGCTTTCAGCTTACCTACCTAGCAGCAGAATGCCCAAGATAGAACCTAGAGAAAGATCAGCCCTACTCAGTCTTACGACCTCCTTTCTTTCTCCTGTTTCTTTGGCTCACTGTCAGGGGAGAGGTGAGGCTTTTTCTGAGACCCCATGTGAATTCTTACAGTGCTTTTGAAAGAGGGAAATAAGTGTTGGAAGGAAATATAAATGTGTACCTACATTTTGTAAATTTTTTTTACTTTTTAAAGCTATTTTCTGCATAATTAACTGTATATGTGAAATTTTCATTTATTGTAAGGCTTATTTTCCCAGCACACACTGCATGCTAACCTAGGAACACAGAGATGGATGGGAATGAGGAGGGAGGAGGGGTAGAACAGCAAACACAGAAAAAATGCATTTGAACCAGATATGCAGGAAGTGCTTTGCGACTTCAAGTTGGTGACCGTCTTTCCTAGGAAAGGCAGGAAAGGCTTTACCAAACAAATGACATTCAAGAGTGGTTATCAGAGCTGAGTAGGACTCTGAAGGGGAAAGGAGGAAAGCACATGTCATACAGAAAGCACAGCTTGTGCAAAGCCAAGCATAGTAAATAGAAAGGGTATGACTTCTGTGAGCAGTGAAAATTCAAAATGACCTTGACCTGGAATGCATGACAGAGGGTTAAAATGAATGGGACCAGAAGGAAGATTATGAAGGGGTTTGGTTATATACTAAATTACGGAGTTTGGATTACTAAGGTAATAAAAAGCCAGTTAGTGATGTGGTCAGTTCACAAAGCCGATTAGAAAGATACTGTAGATGTACAGCAAGGTAAAGAAGGCTTGAATTAAGGCAGTAGTGACCAAATTTAGTAGTTTTTGAGCTCTGAGTGACATGGTATAGTTATGAGTTCAGTGGAGAAAGAGAATTAAGGATTACTGTAAGGTTTCTTTGGGAGAAGGCAAGGGCACCCCACTCCAGTACTCTTGCCTGGAAAATCCCATGGATGGAGGAGCCTGGTGGGCTGCAGTCCATGGGGTTGCTAAGAGTCAGACATGACTGAGCGACTTTACTTTCACTTTTCGCTTTCATGCATTGGAGAAGGAAATGGCAACCCACTCCACTGTTCTTGCCTGGAGAATCCCAGGGACAGGGGAGCCTGGTGGGCTGCCGTCTATGGGGTCACACAGAGTCGGACACGACTGAAGTGACTTAGCAGCAGTAAGGTTTCTTCTGCTTTGAGTCTGAAAATGACATTAACTGAGAATGAGAATAAAGGAGGGGCGCTAGATTTTTTGTCATGAGGCAGGAATGCAAGTAGAGAGACCTATTCTACACTTGAAGTAACTGCAGGAAAGAAAGATTTTTTCCCCAAACCGTGTGCCCTAACTTCAGGTGGCCAAAATATGGTATGTAGCGACAGAGGATGAGATAGTTGGATGGCATCACCAACTCAATGGACATGAGTTTAAGTAAACTCTGGGAGTTGGTGATGGACAGGGAGGCCTGGCGTGCTGCAGTTCATGGGGTCGCAAAGAGTCGGACACGACTGCGCAACATGTAATTGATAGGTGGCAATCAAGTATATTTGTATGAATATACTTGCTTTATCATTACAGTTTGATCATTATGCCTATAAAATGAAGATATCAGCTACAATGCAAATAGAAGGAAATTTTCATTTTTTAAGAAAACGCAAAAATAAGTAAGTGGGACTACACCAAATCAAACAGCTCTCTGCAGCAAAGGAAATCATCAACAAAATGAAAAGGCAACCTGTGAAATAGGAGAAAATATTTGCAAATCATATATCTGATGAGGGGTTAACATCTGAAATATACAAAGAACTCATACAGCTCAATAGCAAAGAACAATCAGATTTAAGAGTGGGCAGAGGATCTGAATAGACATTTTTCCAAATAAAGACCAGTAGGTGCATGAAAAGATGCTTGACATCACCAGTCATCAGAGAAATCCCAAACAAATCCACAATGAAACATCTCCTCAGAACTTGTTAAAATGGCTCTTGTCAAAATGGCTGCTGCTGCTGCTGCTAAGTCGCCTCAGTCGTGTCCAACTCTGTGCGACCCCATAGCCGGCAGCCCACCAGGCTCCCCCGTCCCTGGGATTCTCCAGGCAGGAACACTGGTGTGGGTAGCCGTTTCCTTCTCCAGTGCATGAAAGTGAAAAGAGAAAGTGAAGTCACTCAGTCGTGTCCGACTCTTAGCGACCTCATGGACTGCAGCATTCCAGGCTCTTCCGTCCATGGATTTTCCAGGCAAGAGTACTGGAGTGGGGTGCCATTGCCTTCTCCGGTCAAAATGGCAATAAATAACAAATGTTTGTAAGGATGTGGAGCAAAGGGCACCCTTGTACACTGTTGGTCAGAATGAAAGTTGGTGCAGCCACTAAGGAAGACAATATGGAGGTTCCTCAGAATATGCAGATGAGAACTATCGTATGATCTAGCACTTCTACTTCCGAGTATTTCCCTGAAGAAAACAAAAACATTAGCTCAAAAAGAGGTATTCACCTCCATGTTTATTACAGAGTTATTTATAGTAAATAAAATATGGAAGCAACTTAAGTGTCCATCGATAATTAAAGAGATAAAGAAGATCAGTGGATAAAGAAGATGTGTGTCGGGGTGTGGGGGTGTGCCACATACATTGGAATATTCAGTTCAGTTCAGTTCAGTTGCTCAGTCGTGTCCTACTCTTTGCGACCCCATGAATCACAGCACGCCAGGCCTCCCTGTCTATCACCAACTCCCAGAGTTCACCCAGACTCACGTCCATCAAGTCAGTGATGCCATCCAGCCATCTCATCCTGTGTCATCCCCTTCTCCTCCTGCCCCCATTCCCTCCCAGCATCAGAGTCTTTTCCAATGAGTCAACCCTTCACATGAGGTGGCCAAAGTAATGGAGTTTCAGCTTTAGCATCATGCCTTCCAAAGAAATCCCAGGGCTGATCTCCTTCAGAATGGACTGGTTGGATCTCCTTGCAGCCCAAGGGACTCTCAAGAGTCTTCTCCAACACCACAGTTCAAAAGCTTCAATTCTTCGGCGCTCAGCCTTCTTCACAGTCCAACTCTCATATCCATACATGACCACTGGAAAAACCATAGCCTTGACTAGCCGGACCTTTGTTGACAAAGTAATGTCTCTGCTTTTGAATATGTTGTCTAGGTTGGTCATAACTTTCCTTCCAAGGAGTAAGCGTCTTTTAATTTCATGGCTGCAGTCACCATCTGCAGTGATTTTGGAGCCCAAAAAAATAAAGTCTCACACTTGTTTCCACTGTTTCCCCATCTATTTCCCATAAAGTGATGGGACCGGATGCCATGATCTTCGTTTTCTGAATGTTGAGCTTTAAGCCTACTTTTTCACTCTCCTCTTTCACTTTCATCAAGAGGCTTTTTAGTTCCTCTTCACTTTCTGCCATAAGGGTGGTGTCATCTGCATATCTGAGGTTATTGATATTTCTCCCGGCAATCTTGTTTCTTCCGTTCCAGTGTTTCTCATGATGTACTCTGCATATAAGTTAAATAAGCAGAGTGACAATATACAGCCTTGATGTACTCCTTTTCCTATTTGCAACCAGTCTGTTGTTCCATGTCCAGTTCTAACTGTTGCTTCCTGACCTGCATACAAATTTCTCAAGAGGCAGATCAGGTGGTCTGGTATTCTCATCTCTTTCAGAATTTTCCACAGTTTATTGTGATCCACACAGTCAAGGGCTTTGGCATAGTCAATAAAGCAGAAATAGATGTTTTTCTGGAACTCTCTTGCTTTTTCCATGATCCAGTGGATATTGGCAATTTGATCTCTGGTTCCTCTGCCTTTTCTAAAACCAGCTTGAAATCAGGAAGTTCACGGTTCACATATTGCTGAAGCCTGGCTTGGAGAATTTTGAGCATTACTTTTCCTAGCGTGTGAGATGAGTGCAAATGTGCGGTAGTTTGAGCATTCTTTGGCATTGCCTTTCTTTGGGATTGGAATGAAAGCTGCCCTTTTCCAGTCCTGTGGCCACTGCTGAGTTTTCCAGATTTGCTGGCATATTGAGTGCAGCACTTTCACAGCATCATCTTCCAGTATTTGAAATAGCTCAACTGGAATTCCATCACCTCCACTAGCTTTGTTCGTAGTGATGCTTTCTAAGGCCCACTTGACTTCACATTCCAGGATGTCTGGCTCTAGGTGAGTGATCACACCATCGTGATTATCTTGGTCGTGAAGATCTTTTTTGTACAGTTCTTCTGTGTATTCTTGCCACCTCTTCTTAATATCTTCTGCTTCTGTTAGGTCCATACCATTTCTGTCCTTTATCGAGCCCATCTTTGCATGAAATGTTCCTCTGGCATCTCTGATTTTCTTGAAGAGATCTCTAGTCTTTCCCATTCTGTTGTTTTCCTCTATTTCTTTGCATTGATCGCTGAAGAAGGCTTTCTTATCTCTTCTTGCTATTCTTTGGAACTCGGCATTCAGATGTTTATATCTTTCCTTTTCTCCTTTGCTTTTTACTTCTCTTCTTTTCACAGCTATTTGTAAGGCCTCCCTAGACAGCTATTTTGCTTTTTTGCATTTCTTTTCCATGGTTATGGTCTTGATCCCTGTCTCCTGTACAATGTCACAAACCTCATTCCATAGAGCCATTAAAAAGAATGAAATCTTGCCATTTATGATAACAAGGATGAGCCTTGAGGGCATCAGTGAAATAAGTCAGAGAAAGACAACATATGATTTCATTTTTATGTGAAATCTTGAAAAAGAAATCCCCCAAGCACATAGATAGAACAGATTGGTGGTTGCCAGAAGCATGGGGACTAGGGGTGGGTGAAATGGATGAAGGAAGTTAAAAAATTACCACCTTCCAGTTATAAATAAGGCACGGGGATCTAATGTACAGCATTGTGACTATAATAATAGTATTGGACTGCATATTTGAAGGTTGCTAAGAGGGTAGCTCTTAAGGAAAAAAATAATTGCGAATGGGGATGGGTGTTAACTAGACTTCTTGTGGTGATCATTTCTCAGTATGTGCAAATACTGAATCATTATGTTGTGCACCTGAAGCTGTTGTGTTTTATGTCAGTTGTATCTCAGTGATAAAAATTAAATGGAAAAAGTAAAACTCACAAAAAGTATGTGTGAGAGTTGCTCTTCATCTTCTGATTCCTAGTACATTTTTGCTGTAAACTGACTACTGTTGTTAAAAATAATACAGACTGTCACCACTGCATTGTATAGTAACATTATTTTTTTGGCTCCAGGGTCACTTGGTAAGCCAAGCAACATACATATATTATAAAACACATTTTCACAAATGTTAGAAATGCGTGCATGGCTTCTTTGCTTATAAATGGAAACACAAGTTCCATTACAGGCCAAGAGACAGCTTTTAGATAACTTGCTAAACGAGCACAATGTAAACCTGTCAAGTCAGAACTCTTTCTTTCTTTTCTTTTTTTTAATCAGAGCATTTCTAATAGGCATTTTGGCTCTGCCATCTGTGACTTGTGGATCCTTGATCCCAGGACACTTCAGGGCCAAAAAACGTTAGGCAGTTCATTGATTTTTGTGAATACATGAGAGTCAGTGAGCTTCTAGTACTGTTGGATCTTCTGCATTCTGAAGTATTAATATACTTATTTTGGCCTCTTTGTTGCTTTATGTTAAATGTACTGATTTAAAGAAATATTTTTGAGAGCTGTTTTCCATTTATAACATTTAAACTAGTACTAGAATAAGGTAAGTTTTTAGTTTTTTCAGTTAGTGAGCCAACAGATTTCTGTAGCCTATTCTTCCACTTCTGAAAGTTGCATGATTCTGAAACTGTTCTGGTTTTTTAAAAATCTGTTTGATATTTGCAGAAACAAATTGGAGAAACATGGTGGAAACTTCCGATGGGCTGGAAACATCAGAAAACGAGAGAGAAGTTTCTTGTAAGCATAGCACATCTGAAAAACCCAATAAACTTCCATTTGACACAGCCCCTGTTGGTAAGCAGGCATCATTAGTGACTGCAGGCAGTACTACCTCAGCTACAAACCCTGGAAAATCAGCAGTGGGCGATAAAGAGGAGGTGAAGCCAGATGACCTGGAATGGGCCTCACAGCAGAGTACAGAGACTGGCTCTCTGGATGGCAGTTGCCGGGATCTTTTGAATTCCTCCATCACCAGCACCACCAGCACCCTTGTACCTGGCATGCTTGAAGAAGAGGATGATGAAGAGGAGGAGGAGGAGGAAGATTATGCTCACGAACCCATATCTGTAGAAGTACAGCTCAATAGTAGAATTGAGTCTTGGGTCTCTGAGACCCAGAGAACGATGGAAACTCTTCAGCTTGGAAAAACCCTTAATGGTTCTGAGGAAGATAATGCAGAGCAAAGTGGGGAAGAGGAAGCAGAGGCGGCTGAGGTGCTAGAGCCAGGGATGGATAGCGAGGCCTGGACTACTGATCACCAAGCAAGCCAGGAACAGCAGAAGCCCAGCAACTGCAGCTCGCTGAACAAGGAGCACTCTGATTCTAATTATACACCCCCAAATCTATAACTCAGGAAATGTCAGCTGTCTGTCTCAAACTACATAAGGGTTACAGCCATTATAAATCTTTCATGCTTCATCTCAACATTTTGCACTGTCTAGTATTTAATATATGTATTTAATTCCTGACAAATATTTTTTAGCCGCCTTTTACTTGTTTTGTGATCCATAGCTTAACTGATAATTAGCATCTGTGTCTTTCTAAGAACTGTGTGGAAAATTCAGAATTGTTTCAGCCTTTTTATGGACAATAATGATTTTAAAAGAAGACCAGGTTTTAAAGAAAGTAATTTTAAAATGCCTATTTAGTCATTTTGAAAGCTACAGATCGAGGTTCTAAGGACAGGAGCAATTTCCAATGTTTGCTTCAAGACTACACCTCCTATACTCGTAACTGTCTGACCAAAAAGTTGTTTGGGTTTCTTTAAAATAAAGGAAACCTGGAGGTAGAGTTAGAAAACTTAAAAAATGGCTGAGGGTAACTAAGTTCACAGTGATTTGTGTTAAAAATTGATGCAACTTATATTCAGTCCACAAATGCTCATTTCAGTAGTCACTGATCATTATAATTGATTAAAGTTGGTTGGCTAAGTAGAGCCTCCAATACTTGGGCTGGCAAGGGAATCACCATGACAGATGAGAGCTGGCCTTATTTGTGCAAAGTGATAGGTGTTTAAATAGTGAGAAGTTGCCCATTAGAGGGCCTTCTGGTTTCTGGTTCACATTTGCTTCTTAATTACCTCAGGAATGCTCTTGTACATAGTTGTATTTGCATAAAATTAGGCAAATTTGGACAGGTGAATAACTGTAACCGGTTGTATGACGACAGCACTTCCATGTAAATTATCCAGAAACAGAGTCTTACACTAGTGTTCTCTTGCATGCTTCTGACTTGGGATTCTCTGGACTTCAGATATGGATTTGATTGGGTATTCAGACTTGTCCAGAGTGAAAAATCATTGCACCTTTTAAGAAAACTACTTTGTCCCTAACCTTGAGCACCTGCTACATAACACTGACCATAGTTACTGATGGGAGTCAGGGAAAGAAACTGTATGCAGTTGTAACATGTATCCTGATAATCAAGGCTTGGAAGAAGTTTTGAAGAAAAGAGAAAGTTGTTCTAATTGTGCTGAAACTGTTAGATTTTAGAGTTTGCAGGTAGGCGCAGGTATTAATTCTAGATCATTGTTTTATCTCTGCCCTTCTTCTGAGATGTTTAAACTCTTGGGAGAAATTGAAGTTAATGAGCTAAATGTTTTACTAATAGTCACCACCTGGTAGTAACCTTTGCAAGTTTATGATGGTGGGAGAATTAGGAATTACCTTTTTTCTGTGTTCCCTCCAACCACCTCCAGTTGGCCAATTTGTGTGTGCATGCACATATACACACAGACGCGTGCCAGCTTTACACTTTGAACTCCCATAAGCAGGCACAGAAGTGAAGAGGAAGGGGTGTTTTCCTTGTCCAGGTTTTATGGGGCAGAGAGCTTTGCCTCACCGAGGTGAATTGGGCAGATTCTTGACTGTAGCATTGGGACTACTGTTCTGGCATTGATGTTTTGTAATCCTGGCATATATTACTGGTGAAACCAGATTCTTGGTTGGTGACTGACTTGTTTGTGAATTGTGAAAGTTTATGAGCATTGCTGTGTAGGAAATGTCAGTCTAACAACTTTATTAGTGTGCTAAAAGGGGACATTACTGTAGTGTCCTGTCTGAACTGTTTTTCAGCATAGACTTCTTAGGCACAAAGTGTCCAGTACTTAAAGAAATGTAGCATGTAAGGAATGAAGCCTCTCAAGTGGTAATCATGGATTTATATGTGGCAGATCTTTGTGTCTCTGTACATTTGGAAGTGTTCATTGATTTAAAGAAATGATAGAGATTTTGAATTACTGACAGTCTTAAAAGTAAATCAAAAACTTTTCATACTTTTTAATGGTGTAAATTTCCTTTGCTTGGTGTCAGTGATTCAGATAACTCTTGATCTTAAAATAATGAATGGCTTTTCAAAGGTTTCTTATATTTTATACCTCTACTGAATGAGAATTGTCATTTTAGATTTTTGACATTTGTATCAAAAGGGAAGTTGAGGAAATCTTCAGAACACCAGTAGCTTTGAATTTTGCTATAGACTTCAGAAGTGTTCAATTATGTGTTTGATAAATGCTCTTGCATGTGCAGGATCTTCTGCCAGCAAAGCAAACCAAGGGACCACAGCGTTTTTTATATGAGACAGTTGACCTCTACAGGACAACCCAAAATTTATTAAAGGAAATGCTACTATGTAGGATGTATGCTTAAGTAATTATTGATAATGTCTTTATAATTCATTTCCTTTAGATAAATTCTGGCATGTATGTATATTGTATTCAGGCGGAGGTGTGAAATTAGGAAAGGATTTTTTTCTGGATCTGGGTGAGTGGCTCTTTGGAGATCTAGAGAGATCTAATGGTAAGAGTAAGGGTTTATCATCACAAGAAATAAAAAAATGTAGTGATTTTTTTCTTTGTGTGTAGAGATTGTTTTACTGGCAATAATTGATATTAGATTTCTATTTCAGTACATAAGTATATGAATTCAAGTATGAATTGCACTCCCACAATTAGATTTCTGCTTCAGTAGGTTTGTTTGCTGTGAAGATTACTTCTCAAAAGACAAAATGTTCATATTAGCTTAACTCTTGGTTTAAATATGTTTGTAAATGATGTAATATATTTCTTTTGACTAAAGATGGGGGAAAAATGTGTGTTATACATTGAAAAGTTTTTAAATGCTTTGACTGGAGGTCCTTTTTGCAGAGATGGTATTTTATATGCTTCCAGTATTTGGAAAAGAATTAGTCAAAAGGAATTCACATAGTTTAAATATTGAGAAATTAATATCCAAATAATGTACTTGCCTGATTTCTTAATAAGCTGGGGGAGGTGGGTGGGGTGGGAGTTACAGTGTGCAAATGAGTAGTGAACTCCACATTCATTTTTTCAACTCTAACATAAAACTGTTCAATCCTAACACATTGTTACTTTAATATATGTATAAAGAAGTATTACCGTTTGTAAAGCTGCTGTTTGCTTAAAAATAAACCTGTCATTTAAGTATTTTCTGTATGTTGTGCCAACAAGGAAGAACATTAACTTATCCGTTTACTTTTTTTTTGGTTTTTAAAAATTTTTTGTGAAGTAATTTATTATCTTCCTCCTACCTTGTTCCTTCCAAACTTTACACACTTCCCAGAATCAACCAAACTGTTGGCCTAATCTGAAATCTGAATCCTAATTAATGATAAAAATTTAAACTTTGTTGGCACATCACACTTTAAAAGGATTTGTATTATTTTGTAATTTAATTTCTAAATATACCACATGAATTTATAATTTAATGTCTTAATTGTAATGCTCTAATTAAAAGCTAGCAAAATTATGAATTATAACATGAAGGGATTTTCATCTTGTTCTTTTGCTGTATGAAGGATGATTGTTATATCACATTTTAGAGGGTAATAACAGCTTTTTTGCACTATGTAAATACTAGTGGAGATTCTTCTGTAACTAATAAAATGATTATTGAAATGTAGTCTTGTCATTTCAGAATAGGTGCTTAAGGAATTTATGACTTCCCCAATGTGTAGGATAGAGAAAATAAGAGTTCAGTTATGGTATCCCTTAGTGCTCTCCTGGGTTAATCCAAAGAAGGTTATGAAATATGCAAGACGAAGTCATTAGTGAAAATCTCTGTTTTGGATGGTTAGTGTGATCTGTGTCATGGGTCTAACAGTCTCGCCAGAGACCATCTTAGTGTTAGGAAAAGGCTCCTACAAATTCCATCTCCTTTTAATACTAATTACTCTGTGCCAGACATTGTTCTAAGCCATCTTCCAATATTAACTTATTAATCCTCAAGCAACCCTGTGAGGAAATACTATGATAATTTCTCACTTTTTAGATGATGAAACAATCATGGAGATGTTAAGTAACTTTCCCAAGTTTCAACAGCTGGTAAAAAGCAGAACTAGGATTTAAATTCAGTCCTGTGGTTGGTATGCTTTTTTTTTTTTTAAATAATTGGAGTGTAGTTGATTTACAGAGTTGTGTTTCAGGTGTACTGCAAAGTGAATCTGTTACACGCATCTATATATCCACATTCTTTTACTATATAGACCATTACAGAGTATTGAGTAACAGAGCATGGCCAGTCATTCACAGTTTTTAGCATGCGACTGAATGTTGATGTGTACCCATTACCCTGCTTCTCATTACCAGGCATCAGTTACCCTGGGACCACTGGTGGTCTTGTTCAGCCATCGGTTGTCGCCCCAGTGGGCCTCTACCCCAAGGGACCAGCTGCCAATGAAAGACCGTTAGTGGCCCAACTCAGCCATTGGTTGGTGCTGCAGTCATTGGTTGGAGCCCCTCCCCCAAGCAAACAACTGTCAATGAGAGATGGATAGTGGTCCTGCTCAGCCATTGGTCAGTGCTGCAGTGGGACCCTCCCCCAAGCAAATGCCTGTCAGTGAGCAACCGTTAGTCGGTCTGTGGAGAGAGAGTTGTACAGAGAGTAAGGTAAACAAATCTTGGCCTTTTGCTTAGGGCCCTCCAGCTCACCCAGCCTTGGGCCAGTGGGTGAGCAGTGGGACCCAGGGAACAGAGGGCTGTGTCCTGTAGGGACACAGAGATCTCGCCAAGGCCACTGGCTGACCAGGCCCAGACTTTGAGGCAGCAGTGAACCTCTCCCCGATCCCTGCCTTTGTGCAGACCACGAGTCCTGGCCCCCACTGTTTAGGTGACCTGAGGAGCATGAGGGTTGGCTGGATCCTGGGTGCCTGGCTCCATTAGCAATGACAGCTGGGCAGGTTCTGGGGATCTGGCCCTGAGGTAGCCAGCTGCCAGCTGAGATCTGCCTCCTTTTAGCCAGGACAAGGTCCTCGGAGTGTAAAAGTCCTGGGAGCCTTGCCCTTGTCAGAACAGAAATTTGGTAGAGGTTTCCAGGAATACCACTCCCTGTCCATGACCAGATCTCAAGAACAAAGGTTCTGACACAAGAAGTTTGCAACAACTAACCACATCCCTCACTCACCTTTCCTGGAAAAGGGCTTTTGCTGAAAGCTTTTTGGGGAGTTTGGGGTTTTTAAGGCACGAGCTACTCATCTCCTTGCATGGCCTTCAGTAAACTTTTCTCTGTTCCAAACTCCAATGTTTTGGTATCGTTGGCCTCACTATGCGGCGGGCACATAGACTTGTGTTTTCAGTAACAGGAGTATTTGTAACAGCAGGATGAGCCGAGTTCCCTGTGCTATATAGCAGGCTGTTACTAGTTGTCTGTTTTATATATTGTAGGGTGTTAATGTCAGTCCCAATCTCCCAATCAAGTCTGTGCTTTTCTTCACTATGTTGTGTATGTCAGCACAAGATGCTCAGCGTGTGCAGACTAAGCAGTGCTTCCCCCATTGTCACGTGTCCTGCAGTGTGCCATGTGCCATGTGCCAGGACTGAACTGATGGCCCCACAGACTGAATTTATTGGGCCTCACCTGATCACCTCTTGCCTGGAGTTGTCCTAGATCTTGTCATTATATTGCAATTAAGTAAGGGGAATCTGAAAACTCATCTGTTAGAAAATAGTAGCTTCTCTAATTTTCATGATGAAAACAATTTTTAATGATCACAAAGAGAAGAATCACAAATCCTTTCCTAAGTATTGTAATAGTTCCGTTTTTGGACCAAAATTTGTACTACTGACAGTTCCTTTCCTAACAAGTGATCAGTTTTTCTTTGACCAGAAGAGGGTGTGCATGGCACCTGAAAACAAAGGTGACTGTAATATTAATAAATGTTTTAAAGTGAGAGGAGAGGAATGAAAAGTTCCCTGAACTATGGGCCTGACCATAAAAGGTGCTTAGTGCTGAGTCTAAGCTCAGAACTCAGGAGCCATACATACAGTTACCCTTTCATTTTAGAAAGAGAGCACCATCAAAAGACATTTAGATCCCATGGTAAGTAGTTCAATTTTTTGAAATTTCTAAATTAGCAATTCAGTATTTTAGCTTGACTTGGGTTCTGCTAACTTGTATGATATACGACACCTGCATTATTAGATAATAGGTATTAATGGCAGCCTTGTGGATCATAGGGCCAAAGGATATTTCAGTAGAGCTCCCACAATGCAGAATTTGGAAAGAGGGGAAGATGCTTCCATTTTGGGGGCCCAGTCTCAATTCTTTTATTTCCCTTTACCCTTCTCCTCCCATGTTTTTTCACACTCTGAGTAATTATTTGGCAGCCTTCTGCCAAGCAAAGAGGGGTTTATTCTTGCAGAAATGAGTTGGATAATTGTGTGGCTATAATCTGACTGCCTGTATCCAAATGTCCAATTTGGATACAGAGGGTTAGAACAAGTAAGATACTGAATTGCATGAAATTTGAAGCTCCTAACTGAACATAGTGTTCTTTGGCCACTTGCTGAGGAACCAGAGAATGCAGCTGTGAGTTAGTTAGCTGTGGTTTGGGGACTGGAGTAGTGCAGGTTTCTGTGGAAGGAATGAGTGCTTGGTCTTCTCACAAACTTGGTCATAGCCTTGAATTACCCAGATAACAGCTACAGCCTTGCCATGGTGGGACTCTGATTTAAGGCAGTTATGATTGTACCCTTATCTATTACAGGAAGAGTGATGTGAGCAAAAGTGGTTCCTACTTGTGTCTAGACTCCTCAGGTTATCTTTTCCTCTTGGTTTTCTTTAGTTGAAACATTTTCATTGCTTTGCAAGTGCTCTGCTTGAGAATAGGATGATGATTGAAATTTAAGCAGTTAATCTTGTGTGTTAAGGAGGAATTAGAAAAATGTTTGAAAATCATTGGTTTCTCAATCATAGTGTAACTGGGAAGGGTTAATTTTGAATTTATGCTGGCGCTGCTTCTGTGATTTTAACCCTCATCCTGCCACTTTTTTTGTTTATGTGTGTTAGTGGCTTTATCGTGTCTGACTCTTTGCAACTCCATGGACTACAGCCCACCAGGCCCTCCGTCCATGGCATTCTCCAGGCCAGAATACTGCAGTGGATAGCCATTCCCTTCTCCAGGGGATCTTCACAACTCAGGGGTCGAACCCAGGTCTCCCACATTGCAGGCAGGTTCTTTACCACCTGAGCCACCAGGGAAGCTGGTACCCAGAACGGGCCATGGTAATTAAGTCAGTCAACCTAGGTGCCTTGAAAGTTTGAACTGGAGGCCACAGAAAGTGAATTGGAGTGGGTGTGCCAACACAGCAGAGAGGCCACTAATGCTGAAAAGGCCTCTGTGCACCAGTGCTGAATCAAATCTGACGGACAGAGTTTTGGGTGAAGTAGAAAAGAAATCACTTTATTGCTTTGGCAGACAAAAGGGGACACAGCAAGATCGTGCCTTGAAAAACTATGTGTCCCAACTCTGGAGGATTTGGTGAGGAGTTTTATAGCAATGGCTTCTCTGTGGCTCAGATGGTAAAGAATCTGCCTACAGTGCAGGACACCTTGGTTCGATCCCTGGATTAGGAAGGTCCCCTGGAGAAGGTAACCCACTCCAGTATTCTTGCCTGGAGAATTCCATGGTCAGAGGAGCCTGGCAGGCTACAGTCCATGGGATCTCAAAGAATTGGACACGATTGAGTAACTCTTTCTTTGTAACAATGGTTCAAGTTGCTGACAAGGATCAGGATGTGTGCAGGGTCTGCACTCTAATTTGGTCTCAGGTGGTCTCCTGATAAGCTTCTATATTTCCTTTAATCTGGCCTCAGGCAGTCTTCTGATTAGCTTCTTGAGGCTATCAAACTGTGATCTCTTGAATGACGAATGCTAACATCTTCCATTTGTTGGGGTTTTAGTTCTGTAAAGAGCTCAAAGATATTGTTATGTGTATAACTAGAGGTGGAAAAAGGGCCCTGCCCCAAAGCTGTGCTATTGTTTCTTTGCTGCTTCTCCCTTATCTCTGCACCCCTCCCTTCCCTGATTAGCAACTGTTTGAATCTAATCTTTGGGACCCAGGGAAGGTCATGAAGGCTGGAGTCTATCCATTACAACAAACAAACAGGGGACATAGAAAGGCTCTCAGCGCCACAGGGTTCTGCTGAGTTTCACCGTGAGAGCAACAGAACAATGATCTACCTTCAAGCCTTTGACTATGTGGATCACAATAAACTGTGGAAAATTCAGAAAGAGATGGGAATACCAGACCACCTGACCTGCCTCTTGAGAAACCTATATGCAGGTCAGGAAGCAACAGTTAGAACCCTACTTTCTTCAATTTAAGTCTGAATTTGGCAAGAAGGAGTTCATGATCTGAGCCACAGTCAGCTCCTGGTCTTGTTTTTGCTGACTGTATAGAGCTTTTCCATCTTGGAAAACTCAGCAGTGGCCACAGGACTGGAAAAGGGCAGCTTTCATTCCAATCCCAAAGAAAGGCAATGCCAAAGAATGCTCAAACTACTGCACAATTGCACTCATCTCACACGCTAGTAAAGTAATGCTCAAAATTCTCCAAGCCAGGCTTCAGCAATATGTGAACCGTGAACTTCCTGATGTTCAAGCTGGTTTTAGAAAAGGCAGAGGAACCAGAGATCAAATTGCCAACATCCGCTGGATCATGGAAAAGCAAGAGAGTTCCAGAAAAACATCTATTTCTGCTTTATTGACTATGCCAAAGCCCTTGACTGTGTGGATCACAATAAACTGGAAAATTCTTCAATAGCTGGGAATACCAGACCACCTGACCTGCCTCCTGAGAAATTTGTATGCAGGTCAGGAAGCAACAGTTAGAACTGGACATGGAACAACAGACTGGTTCCAAATAGGAAAAGGAGTATGTCAAGGCTGTATATTGTCACCCTGCTTATTTAACTTATATGCAGAGTACATCATGAGAGTGAAAGAGGAGAGTGAAAAAGTTGGCTTAAAGCTCAACATTCAGAAAACGAAGATCATGGCATCTGGTCCCATAATTTCATGGGAAATAGATGGGAAAACAGTGGTAACAGTGTCAGACTTTATTTTGGGGGGCTCCAAAATCACTGCAGATGGTGATTTCAGCCATGAAATTAAAAGATGCTTACTCCTTGGAAGGAGAGTTATGACCAACCTAGATAGCATATTCAAAAGCAGAGACATTACTTTGCCAACAAAGGTCCATCTAGTCAAGGCTATGGTTTTTCCAGTGGTCATGTATGGATGCAAGAGTTGGACTGTGAAGAAAGCTGAGCACCGAAGAATTGATGCTTTTGAACTGTGGTGTTGGAGAAGACTCTTGAGAGTCCCTTGGACTGCAAGGAGATCCAACCAGTCCATTCTAAAGGAGATCAGCCCTGGGTGTTCTTTGGAAGGACTGATGCTAAAGCTGAAACTCCAATACTTTGGCCAAGTCGTGCAAAGAGTTGTCTCTTTGGAAAAGACTCTGATGCTGGGAGGGATTGGGGGTGGGAGGAAAAGGGAACGGCAGAGGATGAGATGGCTGGATGGCATCACTGACTCGATGGACGTGGGTTTGAGTGAATTCCGGGAGATGGTGATGGACAGGGAGGCCTGGCGTGCTGCGATTCATGTGGTCACAAAGAGTCAGACACGACTGAGTGACTGAACTGAACTGAACTGATGTTGCTGATAAAGCTTCCGAGGTGGCTCAGTGGGTAAAGAATCTGCCTGCCAACTCAGGAGACACAGAAGTTGTGAGTTTGATCACTGGGTGGGGAAGATCCCCTGGAGGAGGAAATGACAACCTACTCCAGTATTCTTTCCTGAAGAATCCCATGGACAGAGGAGCCTGGTAGGCTACATGCAGCCATGGGATGGCAAAAGAATTGGACAGAGTGCACGTGTCACTGATCACTCAAAACAAATGGTAGGTTTGGTATCTAATGATTCCTTTGTACGTGGAGGTGACAAGTATCTGAGACATTTCTATGAGATTAATCAGGAAGAGGGCAAGAATACACAAGCAACTTCTGGTATTTTTGTAATGTTTCATTTTTAAGCTATATGATCAGTACATAGAGTGTGGTGTATTTTCTTTATATACTTATTATATGCTTGAGATATTTAATAAAAATAACCAAAAGGAATGGGCCAACTAAAATACAACCATTTTCTATTCTGTAACTGATTTCCCAAACTTTGTACTGAGTCTGCCTTCAATACATTGACAAAGAAAATTACTGTAAAAATGTAGCTGGAAGTCAGGATTAAATCCCTGTCTTCATTGATTTAGCAAATAGTTGCCAATAGCTACAAATTTTATCTTCTTGCCATATACCAGAAACTGTCTCACTTCATCCATCACCTGGCCTAAGTTAGGTAATGAGAAATATGGCTCACACCTATGGCTTTCCCATCTGCTCTCTTGCTGGAACAAGGTGCTTTAATCTTCATGGGAAGATTGAATATTGTGTTGGCAACCCACTTATCTGGTTTCCTTAGCAACAAGAACATAGTATTTAAGGTGATGGCATCCCTTGCTCAGAATAGAAGCTGAGTAAGCCTGATCCTGGTGCCCTGAGTCTGCTCAGGGATATTTTACCTCTTCAAAGACTCTTCCACACCTGGCTATTCAGGCAGCAAACCGCTAAAGCGACAGTTACATAGCAGACCCCTGGACCTGCTTCTCCAGCCAACTCACCCTTGCCAGTTATAATGGCCCCTATCTCCAATCCCCGGAAATATTGACCAAATTCTCTATTCCAAGAATTGAAGAAAATTTTTTCATGTCCTTGCAACTTCTGCAGCAATTTAGGTTGGCTGCCACCAGTTTCCGTGAAATCTGAACAAGACTAAAGATGATGAAACTGCCCAGGCATTTAGGAAAAGCACAAAGTGGGTGGGGGTGGGGGTGGGGAAGAGCTTTTAAAGGAAATTGCTATTAAGGAACTGTGGCCAAGCATCTACTGTTTTGTCAAACAGAGTTTAACAGGTTTCCTTATTGTCAGACTTTTTAGAGCTTCTAATATCCTAACATATTTTGACTCTCCATAAACAGAAAGCTTTATTATAATGTCAGGCAGCAGTTCCTCAACATGTTGGACCAAGGAACACAGAATTCTCCAAATTTACTTGGGCATAGAGTGTTTTCTCTGTGGAAAAACTATGAACATCCTGGGGAACTAGTTTTTCATGTAATGTGCAACAAAACATGCTACTTATGCAATGAAGGTCCAGGAAGATGGGACACAAGGGGCACTTGGAGTGTTCTAACTCAGAGGTTCTCAACCAGGAGTGATTATTTCCCCAGGGGACATTTAGCAATGTCTCGAAATATTTTTTGATGGTAACAACTGGGAAGGGTGCTACTGGCATCTCGTGGGACAAGACCAGAGAAGCTGCTAAGCATCTTATGATGAACCACACGGCACCCCTCAGCTGTCAACAATGCCAAGGTTGAAAAACTGGACTGACTTAATGTCAGAATGTTTGATTAGTCCTGAATGGGTTCGGGGCCCCAAGTAGGCTCACACACTGCAATCCATGCTCTTGATTTCTGTTTCTGGCACAGGTTTAAACATTCTCTAATGTTCCAGAGTGAACTTATCCAGACACATCCAGATCCTCTGGAAAAAACAGGCCCTTCTTCCCACATACCCTGGGGAAAAGGATGAGGAGAGTTCACCCGGAGCTTCCGATCATATGCCAATGCCTCCTCCCACGAGTCCTATTTATTTTTTCCTGTCACATGGGGAGGCTTGTGAGGAGCAAGAGGGCAGGGAGGGACCTCTGGGAAGGGCTGCTGAGTGAATGCTCCAAGAAAAGCATGAGTCAAGTGCTTACGGAAGGACTGGGGAGTGAACCGGTTTTACCCTAACCACACAATGGACTCAAGCAGCAGTGGTGAGGACAACACTGTAAAGTGGAATTCAGCGCCTGCCCTGGTGCCTCTGCTTGTTACTCTAACCTCTTCTCAGGGGACAGCTGCCCAGACCACGCCCCTTGGGCAGATGCAGGGCTTGGAATTGCTTGAGAAGCCTTTGTATTCCTAGACAGGAGTGTATATGAATGTTTATTGCTCAGTCGTGTCCAACTCCTTGCAACCCCGTGGACTATAGCCCGCCAGGCTCCTCTGTCTATGGGATTCTCTACGCAAATATACTGGAGGGGGTTGCCATTTCCTTCTCCAGGGGATCTTCCCCACCCAGGGACTGAACCCAGGTCTCCCCACTTTGCAGGCTGATTCTTTACTGTCTGAGCCATGGAGCATAAAACTCCTACCTACAGTGGCTTACTCTCTTCTTTAAGTCATATCTTGGTTTGCCTAGGAGTGAGGAGATCCCTGGATTCATTTTAAAACCAAGACCATCCCGGCTAATCTAAGGAGAGTTGCTCTACTATTGTTCATAGACGTAGGGAGACTTATTAAGACACAAAAAGAGGGCTCTTTGTTATATCTAATTAATGAAGTATTGATGATTATGTGGCTATGACTGAGTTAGATACCTTGGTAGAGTTGAGACAATCATAGTAATCCTGACCCACACAAGGTTATGTATTGAGAGAGTGTAAGTGGTTTGCTTGGAACTCAAAACATTTTCCCAAAGAAATCACATTAAAGTGTTGGTTATACTTCCAAGTGAAATGAAATGATAGGTACCCCACCCCTGACAGGAAACAAAGCTATTGGAAATGCAATGGTTTATCTACCTGGGCGGACACTGCTGCTGTGATTTTCCCTTGTTTCTGGGAGAAAATGCCTATCATTCAGGATAATAGGTACACAGTCACAGTTTCCTGATCTTCCTGACTCAGGGATCAAACCCGGGTCTCCTGCATTACAGGCAGATTCTTACCCTCTGAGCCACCAAGGAAGCCCCCTCTTAACACATGCAAATGAATACACACATGCATGCCCACATACACACATGTATGCATATGTTCTGTTTCTTTTCTTTTTTTCAGTGAAACCCAAATTCAGTTCAGTTCAGTTCAGTTGCTCAGTCGTGTCTGACTCTTTGCAACCCCATGAACTGCAGCACGCCAGGCCTCTCTGTCCATCACCAACTCCTGGAGTCCACCCAAACCCATGTCCATTGAGTCGGTGATGCCATCCAACTATCTCATCCTCTGTCGTTCCCTTCTCCTCCTGCCCTCAATCTTTCCCAGCATCAAGGTCTTTTCAAATGAGTCAGCTCTTCGCATCAGGTGGCCAAAGTATTGGAATTTCAGCTTCAACATCAGTCCTTCCAATGAACACCCAGGACTGATCTCCTTTAGGATGGACTGGTTGGATCTCCTCACAGTCCAAGGGACTCTCAAGAATCTTCTCCAACACCACAGTTCAAAAGCATGAATTCTTCGGCGCTCAGCTTTCTTCACAGTCCAACTCTCACATCCATACATGACCACAGGAAAAACCATAGCCTTGACTAGACGAACCTTTGTTGACAAAGTAACGTCTCTGCTTTTTAACATGCTGTTTAGGTTGTTCATAACTTTCCTTCCAAGGAGTAAGCGTCTTTTAATTTCATGGCTGCAATCACCATCTGCAGTGATTTTGGAGCCCAGAAAAATAAAGTCAGCCACTGTTTCCCCATCTATTTCCCATAAAGTGATGGGACCAGATGCCATGATCTTAAGTTTTCTGAATGTTGAGTTTTAAGCCAACTTTTTCACTCTCCACTTTCACTTTCATCATGAGGCTCTTTAGTTTCTCTTCACTTTCTGCCATAAGGGTGGTGTCATCTGCATATCTGAGGTTATTGATATTTCTCCCGGCAATCTTGATTCCAGCTTGTTCTTCTTCCAGCCCAGCATTTCTCATGATGTTCTCTGCATATAAGTTAAATAAGCAGGGTGACAATATACAGCCTTGACTTACTCTTTTTCCTATTTGAAACCAATCTGTTGTTCCATGTCCAGTTCTTTTTTTTTTTTTTTTCCAGTTCTAACTATTGCTTCCTGACCTGCATACAGATTTCTCAGGAGGCAGGTCAGGTGGTCTGGTATTCCCATCTCTTTCAGAATTTTCCACAGTTTATTGTGATCCACACAATCAAAGGCTTTGGCATGGTCAATGAAGCAGAAATAGATGTTTTTCTGGAACTCTCTTGCTTTTTCGGTAATCCAGCCCAAATTAGTAAGCTCTGATTATAGGAGAAAATTGGCAGTTGTGTGACTATCAGTACTCCACCCATTCCTTTAAAAATGTTTTGAGCAATAATAGACTACAAAAGTTTTCAGTTAAAATAATGGTTGCTAATTTTATTGATTGAAGTATAGTTGATTTACATTGTGTTAATTTCTGCTGTATATCAAAGTGACTCAGTTATACACATATATACATTCTTTTTTATATTCTTTTCCGTTATGGTTTATCCCAGGAGATTGGATATAGTTTCCTGTGCTATTCAGTAAGACGTGGTTGTTTATCTATTCTAAATGTAAGGCAGTAGTTTGCATATACTAACCCTGAATTCTTTGTGTATCCCTCTCCTTTTCCCCACTCCCCTGCCACAACCACAAGTCTGTTCTCTGTGTCTGTGAGTCTGTCTCTGTTTTGGAGATAGGTTCATTTGTGCTATATTTTAGATTCCACGTATAAGTGATATCATATGGTAGTTGTCTTTCTCTTTCCGACTCATTTCCTTTAGTATGATAACCTCTAATTGCATCCTCGTTGCTGCAAATGGCATTATTCATTCTTTTTTATAGCTGAATAATCTTCTATTATTATCATCTTCTTTATTGATTCATCAGTCAATGGACATTTAGGTTGTTTGCATGTCTTGGCTGTTGTGAATAGTGCTGCTGTGAACATAGGGTTGCATGTATCTTTTTAATTATAGTTTTATCTGGATATATGTCCAAGTGTGGGATTTCTGGATCATGTATGTGGTCTGTTTCTTACCCAAACTCCCACCCCAGTAGGACAGTGTGAGAATCAAGGTTTCCTCTGCTGGGGTATTCAGGTCTCAGGGTAGATATGCTGGGGTGTTCAGATCTCAGGCAGACATTCTCCTACCTGTGGTATTCAGATACTGATGAGTGTGATGGGAAACCCAGCAGACTCCCTAGAGACTGTCAGAGAGACACAGGGCTGCAGCCTGTGACTGGGGACGTCGTGAACTGAACCCAAGGCAGAGTTTCCAGGACATAGGATCTTTGATATGGAGAGAACCAAAGAAATGATTCAGTTCAAGTCCCTCATTTACAGATGAGGAACATGAGGCCCAGGGAACTGAAGGGACCTGCCCAAGGTCACAGACTTTTGGAGGCATATTAGACTTCCAAATCCCCAGATTCTTGCCACTCCATCCTTTGCCTTAGAAACTAAGAAAAACCCTGGGGGTGTCCCCTTACTCACAATTCTACTTTTGAAAAATAAATTCTCCAAGGAAAGCTTTGTTTTCTGGCCAAAATAGTTGTGCTTGCTGAGTTGGAAGTGATGGAATTCCTGAGACAGAGATTGCCAAACTTCGCTGCCCCCACCACACCACAGACCCTGCAGCTTCCTTGTGGCTGGATCTCCTCCACATGGAAAATAGCAACAGGGCAGCACCACCAACCACCACCAGCCTCTACCAATCATCACCGTACTTACCTCCACCAGTTGCAGAGGGGGCTGCCTTGCTCCTGGCCATTTTCTTACCTCTGTAAATGTTCTTAAGCCTCAAGAGCTGTGAGACCACTTCCTGTGGGTGTGTGATGGTGATAGACGGGGAAATACAAAGGGTTTGCTGAAAGATTTTATTCTGGTGTTTCATGCTTTTCTGGCCACAGATGTCTGCTGGACTATTAAAATCTCTTTTCTAACCTGGAAATGCCAATTAATTCTCTCAAGGCCATGCTGCTTTTTGCAAGGGCCTCAAGTGTACAGAGCGGATAGACGTGCTCTGGATATTCAACTATTATATTAGTAATGCGTGGAGTATGCTGAGTGGTTCACAAGTTACAAAATGCTCTTGTAAGACTCTTTCCTAGACTCCTGTAGCCTCAAAAGGCTGGGCCATCTTTCCCCAGAATTGTCCCAGCCCTGACACCTGCCCCAACTCAGCTACTGGTGTTGACATTTCAACAGTTTAACTCACCAGATAGATGCTTCTTCTTCCCATCAGCCTTGATTCTCTTTTTCTCAGATTTTTGCTTCCTTCCCTTTTTCTCTTCTTCCTCTCCCTCACCACCCCCATCATTTGTTGCCATATAGCAAGCTCTGCTTTTCTATCTGCAACAAATATTTTCTGATTGCTAAGCCCTCTAATTAGGTCCTGATGATAAAGAACAGTGAATAGCTAGAACCGATCCCTGCCCTCCATATGTCGTCAGTTTAGTGGTACCTTTACTGCCAGACTGACCGGCTCACCAGGGCTGCAGCATCTTGCCTCCCCTATACTGACAGAACTTAGGGCTGGGAGGGATTCCTTGACCACCACCTTCATTTTATTTTACACACACACACATACATACATACACATGTGAGTGCTCTTTCTCAGTCTCTCAGTCTTTCCCCCTTTCCATTGTTTAGATTTTTTCCGAATAAATGTCCCATATGTTTTTAGAAAAAAAAAAAATGCTTGTTTGACCCTGGGAGGACAATAGCACAGCTATTCCTGTACTCATCTAATGGATGAAGAAACTGAAAATAAATTTGATTATTATTCAGATTTATCCAGTGGCAGAGATGAGGTTAGAACCAGGGTCTCCTGGATTCAGTATCTTTTCACCAAAAATAAAGTAGTCTTTTAAAATAGTCTAATTGTCTTTAACAAGAATACTGGAGTGGGCTGCCATTTCCTTCTCCAGGGGATCTTCCTGACCCAAGGATAGAACCTGTGTCTCTTGCATCAGCAGACAGATTCTTGTCCACTGAGCCACCACGGAAACCCTTTTAACTAGACACATCATTGAAAATCAAAAAGTGCACAGTGAAAAATAAGAACAGTCCCTGCTTATCAGCTGTTCCCTCCCTCCAAATGCAACTTCCTGGAGACACAGCCTTCCAGAGCTAAACTAGGCACATGCCAGCAATATATATGGGTATGTAAATACATAGTGTGTGTAAACATACATGAAGGACTGCTTTTATTCGCTAAATGTGTTTTCCACTTCTGCATGCTCACTGCCTTCCATAAGCATCAGTAAGGCCCGTGTGGCTGGGAGGAGTTACATGTGCATGCTCTGGAGTCAGGCAGATCTAGGGCAGCAGTGACGCTGATCATGTTCATGTTACATTAAGTTTCCTTGAACTTCCGTGTTTTCATCTGACAAATGTACATAATGCAATATAAGTGAGGCTGCATCTGTAACGTGTTCAGAACATAATACATGTGCTCAGTAAATGATGGCTGTTTCCTATGTGCCTACTTTGTGCAGAGCCTGTGCTGGTACAGGAGAAAGGAGATGAGTAAGATAAGATGTTGGCCCTTGAAATCCTTATCATTTAAAATAGGGGAAAGGAGATCTAATAAGCAAGCATATTATCATATAGCAGAATGAATGGAAGCACTCAATCAATGTAGAGGATAAGATCATAGACTCCTCTAGATTCAGAATTCTGGGGTTCAAATCCCAGGGTTTAAATAAGTTCTCTTTCCCTGAGCTTTTTTGTCTACAAAACAGAAGTAATAAAGATGGAAGGATTAAGTAAAATAATGCATTCAAAACAGTGCCTGGCACATGACAGAGATTCAATAGTGATTTTAATAATTATGGTATCTAATTCTACATTTGAATAAATGCCACAATAGAAATACTTACCACAATAGGTGTCAAGGTAGCAAGGGGAGATGGTAGCATTACGATGAAATGAGAACCACGACTTCAACCCCTCCACTGGGACTCCCAACTGCTGGTCCCCATTGCTGGCGTTTCACCTGCGTCCTCACACTTGATGCTCACAGCTTCCCTGTGAGCATGGCATTACTCCTTGTTCATAGAAGGAAACCGAGGCAGAGGCAGAAATGGCAACTTCACTGTCATCCTCCTCATACCACCTGGATACCCAAATAAGAGAGTCACTATGACTAGGACGTCAGGGACCAAGGGCATTTCCTGGATGGCATCTCTCCTTGTTCTCCAGACGTGTGTTGAGTCCTGCTGTGGCTTGGGACTGAAGCAGGAATGAGCTGACTGCTCCTGCATGAGGGACCAAGCGCCAAATCTCGAGGCGTACCCATGGCCACTCACAGCTGTGATAGACGAAAATGTGCCAGACCTGGGACCCGCCCAGCTTAGGAGAATTGGGATTCCATCTGCCCCTGCTCTTGCCTCCCCAACATCTAAGTTTCAAGTGGAGATTGGAGGGAAGAGAGGGAGAGACGAGGAGCAGAGATGGGAGTAATTGGGCATCTTATTAAAGGAGGGGGACGCAATCCAAGGGAGTCCTTTCAAGGGGCTCCCTGTGCCACTGCTGTGATGAGTGCCAGCTGTGAGCAGCACCCAGCATGGCTCACACGGAGGTGGCCCAGGGGGTTGCTGAGTTGGCAAAATATCAGAGTCTAGTTTCTGTTGCTATCATCGCTGTTGTTAATGCAATCATTTAATCATTTATATGACACCTTTTAGTTTATGTAGTACTTTAAAATTTAATTTTGGCTGTACTGGGTCTTTGTTGCTGTGCATGGGCTTTCTCTAGTTGCCGTGAGTGGGGCGACCCTAATTGCAGTGCACGGGCTTGTCACTGCGGTGGCTTCTCTTGTTGTTGAGCATGGGCTCTAGAGCGAGGGCTCCAGTAGCTGCAGAGCTTAGTTGCCTCATGGCATGTTGAATATTCCCAGATCAGGGATGGAACCCGTGCCCCTGCATTAGCAGGCAAATTCCCAACTACTGGACCACCATGGGTATAAAAGTCCTACTCAGCACTTTTATACCCACCATTTAAGTTTATTTCAAACATGCTTGCAGTGTTCATGTACAGTTGGGGTGTGTGGGTGTGGGGAGGCTGGGAATGGCTCTTTACCACTGCTCACTCCTCACTCTACTTCTGTTTTCTACCTTCTACAGTAGACTGGGAAGGTATTATTAGCCTAGTTTCAGCAATAAGGACACTCAGGCTGTGAACATTTAAGTGTCTTGCCCAAGGTCACAGAGCTCATATGTGGCCAAGCCAGAGGTTTGATCTATAGAGTTCTTGTGGTAACATGCTGTGATGCTGCATGTTAATACCCTATGAGACACAGATTCTGCCCCATACCAAACAGTCTCTTGGTACTACATTCTTTACCCGCTTAGACTAGCCTGTGTCCCACAGCCTACTAGGCCTGAGGGAGTAAGATTCTCATTGGCATATCTGAAATCTTCTACTGTGTTCTAGGGACACTTCCCTTACCTAGGTTTTGGCGCCTCTTTTGGGCTCAATTGTGTTTCCCCCGTACTCATATAGTAAAGCCCTAACCCCCAATGTGGCTATATTTGGAGATAGGCCTTTAAAGGGATAATAAAGTTTAATGTGAACCTAAGGGTAGAGCCCTGGAGAAGGCAATGACACCCCACTCCACTACTCTTACCTGGAAAATCCCATGGATGGAGGAGCCTGGTAGGCTGCAGTCCATGGGGTCGCTAAGAGTCGGGCACGACTGAGCGACTTCACTTTTTCTTTTCACTTTCATGCTTTAGAGACAGAAATGGCAACCCACTCCAGTGTTCTTGCCTGGAGAATCCCAGGGACGGGGGAGCCTGGTGGGCTGCCGTCTATGGGGTCGCACAGAGTCGGACACGACTGAAGCGACTTAGCAGCAGCAGCAGCAAGGGTAGAGCCCTAATCTGATAGGATACATGGTAAGTCACTTCAGTCATGTCCCACTTTTTTCAACCCCATGGACTGTAGCCTGCCAGGATCCTCTGTCCATGGGATTCTCCAGGCAAGAATACTGGAGTGGGTTGCTGTGTCCTCTTCTAGGGGATCTTCCTGATCCAGGGATCAAACTCAAGTCTCTTATGTCTCCTACATTGGCAGGAGGGTTCTTTACTGCTAGCGCCACCTGGGAAGCCCCAGTTTGATTGGATAGGTGTCCTTATAAGAAGACAAGATACCAGCATGCTCTCTCTCCACACACGCACAAAAGAAAGACCACATCAGGACACAGAGAGAAAACGGCTATCTGAGAGTCAGGAAGAGAGCTCTCTCCAGGAATCAACCCTGCCAGCACCTTGATTTTGGGCTTATAGGCTCCAGAACTATGAGTCTGGTGTTTAAGCCACCAGTCTGTGTAACAATATTAGGAATACTCAGATTTTAAAAAACAAGTGAAGAAAAAAAAAACTTTATTCAAAAGTTGACTGCCATGCTAGGTACATTTGCATAGGCTTTCTCTTTTAATTCTAACAGTAAGTGAGCAGCAAGGCTAGGAATGAAACTCAGGTCTGAGAGTCATAATTTGTGTGTCAGCTCATTTATTCATTATTTTGCTGTTGTTTTTAACTATCTCCCCTCTCCAGAGCAAAAGGTAAAATTACAAAATTGAGGTACAACTAGAGAGATATATATATATAGAGAGAGAGAGAGAGAGAGTGTGTGTGAGTATGTGTGTGTGTTGGGGGCTGGAGGAGTTCATTAATTGTTCTATGTTACATATACTCCTCACTCTACTTCAAACCCCTGAAATCATTCAGGAATTCTCCTAAAAGCCTTTTTTCCCGTCTTAAGTGCCAACAGAGACCTGGACCAAGACAGCTGAACTTGTGCAGGTTCCAGGAGAAATACAGCAAAGGTCAGGTGGAAGCACAGTGGCCTTTAACCTCCGGCCGTTGACCTTCCCCTGTTGATCAACAGGTGGCAGCTATCAGGCCAGATCACAGGGATGTCCGCTGTCTTTTGGGAAGAAGCAATAGCAGCATCTGTACTGCTGGGAGCTGGTTAGGGTCTGGTGGAAAGAAATCTGTTCATCACCTGTGCCTGTCTCCCCACCCCAACACAGGCAAATTCTTACTGCTCTGTAACATGTTTGTGGGCCCCTTTAGAGTCACTGGTTCCAGTAATTCATACTGGCCTTCCTCTTCTTCCTTGGCCCTGGTCAGAGGATGCAGCTATTGACACAAATACTGACTGATCTCCCAGCTAGCAGGCAAGCACATTGCTATTTTCATCTGAATTTCCAGCATGTTGGAGAAAGAGCTTGGCCATTCCTATCACCAGATCCCTGAGGAGGGAGGAGAGCCTGCAGGCTCCTTCTGTAACCTTCCTTTGACTTGGACTCAGAAGACAAAGGTGAACTTGAGTGCTGTGGGGACACAGCTTCCCTTTATGCTGCCACCAGGCCCCGGGGCTGCCTCCTCTCCGGCACTGAGGCCCTTTTGTCCTGACGGGGCACCCACGGCCTGACTGCCCACACTGTTAAAGCGCAGTTTCAGCTCCCTCTCCCCCCTCCTCCGTGAGTCGCTGTGCCTGGAGAGGGGCTTTTGAGTTTTGGGAATGCACACTGGCCCTTTTCTTCTCTGGGCGCCTGCAGCTTTGATGCTGCGCGCCTGGCAGCCTGGCGCTCCGTTGCTCTTTTTCAGGGAGGCCGTGCGAAAGCGCGCACAGGGCGCTCCTCGTCCCGGGTTTCCCGGGAGAGGCGCACAGGCCCCCGGCACCACCCGCGGAACCGGCCTGGGAGGAGCCCCGCCCCGTGCCAGAGTTCATCTGGGAAGCTGATCATTCAGCTCTCTTTCCAGAACTTGTAAACAGGCATCCTCATTGACCCAACTCATTCTCTCTATGATCTTAAATTTCTTTCACTCTAATCCTATTATTAAAAATTTCCAAACGTGCAGAGAAGCTGAATAATACAGTGAATACACAATATCCATTAGCAAGTAGCATTTTGTATGGAAGGGTTTAGCTATAAGGGCTATCACTGCCCTATGGTTGTGTATATGTGTGTATAGAAACTCAAATACCACCACCTCTGTTTGTTAAATTATGGCGCATTTGCATAATGGTGTGTTCAGGCGAGTGGAACTTTTTGCCACTCCATAGACGGTAGCCCGCCAGGCTTCTCTGTCCATGGGATTATCCCCGGCAAAAGTACTGGAGTGGGTTGCCATTTCCTTTTCCAGGGGATCTTCCCCACCCAGGGATCAAACTCCTGTCTCCCTGTCTCCTTCAGCTCCTTCATTAGCAGGCCTATTCTTTTACCACTGAGCCCCCTGGGAAGCCTGTTGCATAATGGTACCACACAGCAATTAAAATAACATTGTACATTTAGTGACATGGAAAAATGTAGGGGAAAAAAAGCGGTAGGAAATTGTATGCACAATATTATGTTATTTTTGAAAAAATGTTTGTGAGTAGGGAAAGAAACTACCCTGAGGTTATATATTACAATATTAGCAAGATTGCATCTGAATTATTATATGAATGAATTTGATTTTCATCTCTGGCTTGTTTTTATTTTTATTTTTCAATAAAGTACTTCTATGTAAGGTGAGAAAATGGATTTAAAACATGTATGGTCAGCTCAAGAAGCTGACATGGCTCCCTTTCCAGCCATTTATTGTAACAGGAGTCCTGGGCTGCTCCATCTCCTATGCAAACTTAGCTTCATCTCTTGTCCTGGCCATTTAGAGCTCTACCAGTCCTACCCAGGCCCTCTTTCCTGTCACTGTCTCCACTTTTCTGCAGTAATCTAGATTACTCCCTTTCATCACAGACTCTTTAGACAGGGAGTTTCTTAGCCACTGAAGAACAGAGTCCTAACATGCCATTCACTCCTTGACCCCTCCCCGCTCCCTCTCACACCCCAGCCCTGGAAGATGAAATTCCTCTTCTTCAAGAGAAGGCCAGGGCCTAATCCAGGGACTATATGCTGCCCATGGGCTCCAAGTTCTTTGTTTGTGAGAGACCTGGCCCCAGTTAGACACCCAGGAGAGTCACTGCTTTAGTGTGGGTTCTTCAGGAAACGTTAGCACCAGCTGGATAATATTTTCATCACCATACAAATAATGGTGCTTTCAGAGACAACAGCAATAAGAGCTCTCTTTGTACACATAGTTTTAGTTTAGTTATTTTTAGTTCACAAACTAAATTCATATAATTTTATAGTGGTTCCCAGAGCAGCATCAAAAATCATTTGGAGATGGACAGAGTTGCCAACTTTTATTTTGCCATGTAAAACCATTTAAAATCTACCATTTTTTATCATCATTACTTCAGAATAGAAAAGACATTTTACCACATGTATGAAATAGAGCAAGCTCAAATAAATCAATAAATCCAGCATCTAAATTTAACTTTATAAAATCCTTACTATATAAGATACACCTCTCCATCTATATACATTTAATATTATTACTATTTCTTTATAAACTGCAAAAGCTTTTTCACAAACACAGGCTTAGGAACCAACATTTGGGAACCATTTTTCCATTGTGTTTGATGCATATGATCAACTACTTGCAAGTGAGAAAACTGAGTTTCAGAGATTATCTGCTCATAAGTGGTTGAATGAAGACTCAAATTCAAGTCTTTTTGATCCAGAAAGAGTGATTTTCTCCTGTTCCATATTGTGTCTGTGTAAACAGGCTGCCTTTGTGGTTATTCCAGGAAATAGTTGACAGAAAATAGGCCTGATTTGCTTTTTCAAAGTCTTGGCTAGACTTGGGTCACCAGAGTAAACTCAGTGGATCAAATTTTATCTTTGATCCAAAAATCACTGAGCTCATTGGATGGTATTAGCCTTTCAGAGAAGTTCCTCCCTACTTTCATTATTTGCTTTACCAACAAAACTATCCTTACAATTGGTTTCAAGGGTAGGAACACATATTAGACTTCTAAACTACCTGTATGCAGCTACTGACTGATGCCTAAAGTCCTTCAAGTTTGCTTACCTACACTGATGTGTTTGAAAAACAGATCATTAAAAACTTGGGAATAGAGTAAAAAAAAAAAGTGAATAGTATATCCTTTTAATATATAGAGAAGCCTTGTTTAACAGACTTAACCAAGATTATTTAATAATCTAGGGAATGTAGCTGTGTGACTTTGCTTTTTACTATTAATTAAGGGCTCAGACTCAAGTTACATGTTGACTTGTAGGCCTTGTCTAGAATAGAGGCAAATAATTTTTGTCCAGTAGAAAAGATAACCCCAAAGGTTATGGTTTTATGGTCCTGTAGAACATTAACAAGTTTTGTCCCTAACTTGGCAGACTTAGTTCATTACACCTTTCCTGGTAGACTATACAAACTCCTGTTCTTCCAATCCCCATTTGAAACAAGCTTACCATACTGCTGGTTCCATCCCTCAGTTTTATTCAGTTTAACAAACTGCATAAAAGTTATTTAAAGGCAGTTATCACCAATACCACTTAAAAATGTTATCAACTATTTGCCTCAGTGTGAATGAGAACAGATTTTAAGGGTCTGAGGAGGATAAGGGAGAGGTTACGTGATGGGAAGGGGAGATTAGCTAAACTTGTTAGGACAGTTGCACCAGAATACCTTCATTTTTTCACATAGTTCCTTTCTCCTTAAGCACTGGCCAGGAGAATGGCATCCTAGAAACAGAATTTACAAGGAATAATGACTGGAGAAGAGGTTGAAAAGTTAGTTGGGGCTAGCCATGCTGAGGAACTAGAGTTTTATCATATATATCATGAGTCATTAAAGGTTTAAATCCAGGAACTGATATGATCATATTTTTGAACTAGAAAGATAATTTTGATAAGAGTATATTGGATGTGTGGACAGAGAGTCTCAATGAGAGATGACCATGGTTTGACCTGTATGTGAATACAGGTGAATGGAAAGTTGAGGATAAAAATCAAATGGTAATTCAAAGGAAAAACAGATTTGGTGAGTGATGAGATATAGTGCATGAAAAGAGCAAGGAGTCTGAGATGATAACTGGATAGATGGAAGGATGATGATGGTGATCAAAGTCTGTATTTTTGACTTGGTGAACTTGAAGATTGTCAGAAATTTGAATTTATGAGTTTGGACTGAAAAGAAAATTTGAGGGCTAACAGTGCATTGGTTATGAACAGAAGCCATGTACATGAATACGAGTGTTGAAGAAAAGCATATCATTGGGAAACCTCTCCACCACTGGCTAGGAAACAATTGCATAGTTCATCAGAAGGCATCCTCTTTAATGATGATGAGCTACTGCCCAATGAACCGTGAACAGTCCATGGCTTTTCCAAGCCATGACAAGTTCACTGCCCAACATTAGAAAAAAATATTCATTCTCCACAGCCATTTTACTTTGTGGAATTGGAGACTTAGGAAGACAAAGCATATAAATGGGAATGGAAGATTAGGCTGGAAACACCTCTTAGAGGTCATGTTGCAGTCTGGAGAAGCGCAGGTGACCTGGCCTAAACCTTACAACCCCTCATGTCTTTCCGTCTATTGACAAGCCTGGTAAGAGCAGAGCTGAGTATGGCAAAACTTGTCTATCCTATTTTGTGCCCCTCCCTAGACCTGCTTTCTGCAATGCTTTTTATTTAACCTCCGTACTCCACCTAAAGGATCAACATGATGTCAGCCTGCAAAAGTAGAGAGAAAAATGTAATTAATTGCCACATAACATCACCTAGCTTCAACAATTATCCACAAACAGCCATCTTGCTTCATCTGTGCCCCATTCCCCTACTTTTTCTCCACTGTTAGATTATTTTTAAGTAAATGTCAGTGATCACATCACTGTGTCACTAAATACTTCCATATTGTTGTTGTTTAGTCGCCAGGTCATGTCCAACTCTTCCAAACCCCATGGACGGCAACACACCAGGCTTCTCTGTCCTTCACCATCTCCCGGAGTTTGCCCAAGTTCATGTCCATTTAATCAATGATGCCATCCAACCATCTCATCCTCTGTTGCCCTCTTCTCCTTCAGCCTTCAATCTTTCCCAGCATCAGGGTCTTTTCTAATGAGTCAGCTGTTCAGCTCAGGTGGCCAAAGTATTGGAGCTTCAGCCTAACATCAGTTCTTTCAAAGAGTATTCAGGGTTGATTTCATTTAAGACTGACTGGTTTGATCTCCTTGCTGTCCAAAGGACTCTCAAGAATCTTTTCCAGTACCTCCATTTGAAAGCATCAATTCTTTGGTGCTTTGCCTTCTTTATTGTCTAGCTCTACAGAAAGACCATAGCCTTGACTATACAGATCTTTGTCAGTAAAGCGATGTCTTTGCTTTTTACACACTGTCTAGTTTATCATAGCTTTCCTGACAAGAAGCAGTCGTCTTCTAATTTCAAGGCTGCAGTAACATCTGCAGTGATTTTAGAGCCCAAGAACAGAAAATCTTTCACTGCTTCCACCCTTTTCCCTTCTATTCATCATGAAGTGATGGAACCAGATGTCATGATCATAGTTTATTGAATGTTGAGTTTTAAGCCTGCTTTTTCATTCTCCTCCTTCACCCTCATCAAGAGGTTCTTTAGTTCCTTTTCATTTTATGCCATTAGAGTGGTATCATCTGCATATCTGAAGTTGTTGATATTTCTCCTCACAGTCTTGATTCCAGCTTGTAACTCATCGAGCCCAGCATTTTGCATGATGTCCTCTGCATATAAGTTAAATAAGCAGAGTGACAACTGTTGCTTCTTGACCAGCATACAGGTTTCTCAGGAGACAGGTAAATGGTCTGGTATTCCCATCTCTTGGAGAAGGAAATGGCAACCCACTCCAGTATTCTTGCCTAGAGAATCCTGTGGACAGAGGAGCCTGGTGGGCTGCTGTCCATAAGGGTCACATAGAGTTGGACATGACTGAAGTGACTTAGCATGCATGCATGCATTGGAGAAGGAAATGGAAACCCACTCCAGTATTCTTGCCTGGAGAATCCCAGGGACAGAGGAGCCTGGTGGGCTGCCATCTATGGGGTTGCACAGAGTCGGACATGACTGAAGCGACTTAATAGCAGCAGCAGCAGCATTCCCATCTCTAAGAGTTTTCCACAGTTTGTTATGATTCACACAGTTAAAGGCTTTAGTGTAGTCTATGAAACAGAGGTAGATGTTTTTCTGGAATTCCCTTGCTTTCTCTATGATCCAGCAAATTTTGGGAATTTGATCTCTGGTTCCTCTGCCTTTTCTAACCCAGTTTGAACATCTGGAAGTTCTCAGTTTACATAATACAGAAGCCTAGCTTGGAGGATTTTGAGCATAACTATACTAGCATGGGAGATGAGAGCAATTGTCCAGTAGTTTGAATGTTCTTTAGTGCTGCCTTTCTTGGAAATTGGGATTGAGGATTGAGCTTTTCCAGTCCTGTGGCCACTGCTGAGTTTTCCAAATTTGCTGGCATATTGAGTGCAGCACTTTAATAGCATCCTCTTTTAGGATTTGAAATAGCTCAACTGGAATTCCATCACCTCCACTAGCTTTATTGGCAGCAGTGCTTCCTAAGGCCCACTTGACTTCACACTCAAGGATGTCTGGCTCTGGGTGAGTGACCACACCATCGTGGTTATCTGGGTCATTAAGGTCTTTTTTGTACAGTTGTTCTGTGTATTCTTTTCATCTCTTCTTGATCTCTTCTGCTTGTATTAGGTCTTTACTGTTTTTGTCCTTTATTGTGACCATCTTAGGATGAAATGTTACTTTGGTATTTCCAATTTTCTTGAAGAGATCTCTAATCTTACCCTAGGATTATATTTTATCAGAACTCTCCACTATGACCCGTCCTTCTTGGTGGCCCTACGTGGCATGGCTCATAGTTTCATTGAGTTACACAAGCCGCTTTGCCATGACAAGGCAGTGATCCATAAAGGGGAAATACTTCCATATGTATCTTTAAAAGATAAGGACTTTGGGGGGGCATAATTTAGGGAAAATTTTAAGATGTTCTAGATCAGAATGTATGGGCTCAATATCTATTCAGCCTTGCTACTCTTTAGTACAGCTTCTACCTTGGACCTCTGTTCTAATAATAATATGTGAGTGTGTCCAAGCCTTTGCAACCCTATGGACTGTAGCCTGCCAGGCTCCTCTGTCTGTGGGATTCTCCAGGCAAGAATACTAGAGTGGGTTGCCATTTCCTCCTCCAGGGAATCTTCCTGACCCAGGAGATCGAACCCATATCTCTTGCATTGGCATGCTGGGTCTTTACCATTGAGCCACCTGGGAAGCCCCATCTCACAATGATAGCCTGCTATTTGTCACACACCCACTGAGACCTTACAGTAATGCAGTGTATGTGATAGACATTATCTTCCTTATATAGATAAAGAGAAACTGGGGCTCAGAGAGGTGAAGTAACTTGCCCATATTTCTAATAGTAGTCCACTCAAAGAAATCTAGACTTTTAAAATCATTCTTCCAGACATTGCCTGATGCCCAGTCTGAAATCTACTCCATATTTTGTATTTGCTACCGTAGCACTCCACTGCTGGTATCAAAATCTGTATTAGTTTTCTACTGCTGCTGCAACAAATGACCACCAACTTAGCTTCTGTTGTTTAAAACAGAAATTTACTATCTTACTATTCTACACGTTAGAGTAGAGATCTGCCATAGGTCTCACCAGGCTGAAATCAAAGTGTTGGCAGGGCTGCGTTCCTCTCTGGAGGCTTTAGGAAAGCATTCAGAGTTTTGTTTTTTGTTTTTGCTCATTTGGGTGGTTAGAATTCAGTTCTTTGCAGCTGTTTAATTCTAATATTCCTATTTCATTGTTGGTTGTCAACGGAGCGCCCTTCCTAGCTTCCTTGACTCATGGCCAGCCTTCTTCTTAAAAGCCAGTAACGTCAGGTTGAGTCCTTCTTATGCTTCACATCTCTCCTTCTTTTTCTGTCTTAAATTTCCCAGCTCTTACCATAGCTGGGAAGGGTTCATTGCTTTGAAAGCCTCATGTGATTAGATTGGGCCCACCCAGATAATTCCCCCATCTCATGATCTGTAATCTTAATCATATACTGTGATGTTGTGATTTATAATAGGAAATATATATTTGGCCTAAAACTTATAGAATTTCTTGGGCTTTCCCTGGCTATCCAGTGGTTAGGATGCCACACCTCCAATGCAGAGGATGCGAGTTCAATCCCTGGTAAGGGAACCAAGATCCCACATGCTGTGCCACGTAGTCAAAAATAAATAAATCCTGTAGAATTTCCTAAGTGATAAGAGCAGCAAAGTTGTCTTTTGCCATATTGATGCAGTGACTTTTGGAAAGCACCTCATTAGAGCGGCAGAGGGTTGGAACTTTTAGTTCCAGTCCTCAACCTCTGGGGAGGAGGGAAGGTCTGGAAGTTGAACAGATTGCCAGTGACCAATGATGTAATCAAGCATTCTATGTAAAGAAGCCCTTATAAGAGCCCAAAAGGATGGGGTTCTGAGAGCTTCCAGACTGGTGAACACCTGGAGATTTTGAAAGAGCGGTATACTCAAAGACAGCATGGAAGCGCCATGCCCTTTCCCCACAGCTTGCCCTATATATCTCTTCAATCTGGTTGTTCCTGAGTTATGTCTTTTCATAATTAACCAGTTATCTAGTAAGTAAAATGTTCCTTTGAGTTCTTTGAGCTGCTCAAAGAAATTAATCAAACCCAAGAAGGAAGTTGTTGGGACCCCCAGTCTTTAGCTGGCCAGTCAGAAGCACAGGTAGCCACTTAGGCTTGGGGTTGCCATCTGAAGTGAACGGCAGTCTTGTGGAGACTGAGCCCATAACCTATGGAATCTAATGCTATATCTGAATAGATAGCGTCAGAATTGAGTTGAATTGTAGGATACCTAGCTGGTGTTGCCAAGAGTTGCTTGGTGGTATAGGGGAAACACAGCTCCTGCACATACTGGAATCTGGTCATTAGACCACTTTTACATTTGCCAAGTTTCTTGTATCATGTTTCCTATATTAGGAAGTAGATATCTTCAGGGGTCTTTAGTCTGCCTACCATATTGTCAGCATCCCTATTTGAACCCAGTTTGGTCTGACTACATTCGGACTTTCTTCACCAGACACCGTAGTCATTTCATAATGACCCAGAGGCTCTGCTTATTGTGTATCCCTGTTCTTGCCACTGTATTTGTATCAGTGCTTTGGGCTGTAAGTAACAGGTGCCAACTAACCAAGAGCTGCCTGAGTTGCTTAAACCAGTAAAGGTTTATTTTTCTCACATAATGACATATTTAGAGATGATTACTATTCTTGTTACAGTGATTCAATAATGCAGTGATGCCAAGTCCATGGGCTTGATAACTTGGCTGATCTTTCCTTCATGATTGCAAAATGGCTGCCATAGCTCCAGACACTGCATCCACATTCAAGACAGGAAGATGTGGGAAAAGAGAGGGGAGGCTCCAGTTCTCTCGGCCCCTTGTATTAGGAAATCAGATGTTTCCCCAGAAGCCCCCATGAAACTTTCATTACATCTCACAGACCAGAGTTGTGTCACATGCCCTAACCCCCTGCAGTTGCAAGGAAGCCTGAGAAAGTGAATATTTAGTTTTTCCTGGTGGAAATGGGTAAAGGAAAAGAGGATTAGAATGAAGTTCAGATTAGCCAGCTTATAATGCCAAAATTTCAGTTGGTCTAGGACCCTGTCTTTGGCTTTCTTTTGCCAATCCACAATTAGAATTGGTATCCTGCACCTGGGTCAGACACCTCCTGATGACTGACCACCTGGCCAATACCCACTCACTCCTTGTAAGATATCCCTCACCCCAATTAACCAGTTATAGTGCCATCTGGGTACATCTCCTGTTACTGCCTGCTGCTGGCCCTGGAAGTACCTGGCTGCCTTTCAGAGGCCTAGAGACTCCACCAGTCCCTTTGGCTATGTACAGACAAGTTTCTATTCTGAAAGCACCTGTTTTTAAATGAGTCATTTTAAAGCTTTGTGTGAGTGCACATATGTGCAACATGGTACATATTTATGCAGAAAAAAGGGGAAAATAGGCCACATTGACCAAAGACATTTTAATTCTATGGTAGCTTTAAATTCCATCTAGGTAGAAATTCAAGTGAGTATATCTTTCCTTTTCTCCTTTGCCTTTAGCTTTTCTTATTTTCTCAGCTATTTGTAAGGCCTCCTCAGATAGCCATTTTGCCTTTCTGCATTTCTTTTTCTTGGGGATGGTCTTGATCACTGCCTCTTGTACAATGTCACGAAACTCGGGTCATAGTTCTTCAGGCACTCTATCAGATCGAATCCCTTGAATCTACATTCATTTGAATGCAGAGTTCCAAAGAATAGCAAGGACAGATAAAGACTTCCTCAGTGATCAATGCAAAGAAATAGAGGAAAATAATAGAATGCGAAAGACTAGAGATCTCTTCAAGAAAATTAGAGACACCAAGGGAACATTTCATGCAAAGATAGGCACAATAAAGGACAGAAATGGTATGGACCTAACAGAAGCAGAAGATATTAGGAAGAGGTGGCAAGAATACACAGAAGAACTGTACAAAAAAGATCTTCATGGCCCAGATAATCACGATGATGTGATTACTCACTTAGACCCAGACATGCTGGAATGCGAACTCAAGTGGGCCTTAGGAAGCATCACTATGAACAAAGCTAGTGGAGGTGATGGAATTCCAGTTGAGCTATTTCAAATCCTGAAAGATGATGCTGTGAAAGTGTTGCACTCAATATGCCAGCAAATTTGGAAAACTCAGCAGTGGCCACAGGACTGGAAAAGGCCAGTTTTCATTACAATCCCAAAGAAAGGCAATGCCAAAGAATGCTCAAACTACTGCACAATTGCACTCATCTCACACACTAGTAAAGTAATGCTCAAAATTCTCCAAGCCAGGCTTCAACTGTACATGTGAACTTCCAGATGTTCTGGAACCATGAACTTCCAGATGTTCAAGTTGGATTTAGAAAAGGCAGAGGAACCAGAGATTAAATTGCCAACTTCCACTGGATCATCAAAAAAGCAAGAGAGTTCCAGAAGAGCATCTATTTCTACTTTATTGACTATGCCAAAGCCTTGGACTGTGTGGATCACAACAAACCATGGAAAATTCTTCAAGAGATGGGAATATCAGACCACCTGACCTGCCTCCTGAGAAATCTGTATGCAGGTCAAGAAGCACCAATTAGAACTGCACATGGAACAACAGACTGATTTCAAATCGGGAAAGGAGTATGTCAAGGCTCTATATTGTCACCTTGCTTATTTAATTTACATGCCGAGTACATCATACAAAATGTTGGGCTGGATGAAGCACAAGCTGGAATCAAGATTGCCAGGAGAAATATCAATAACCTCAGATATGCAGATGACACCACCCTTATGGCAGAAAGTGAAGAATTAAAGAGCCTCTTGATGAAAATTAAAGAAGAGAGTGAAAAAGTTGGCTTAAAACTCAACATTCAGAAAATTAAGATCATGGCATCTGGTCCCATCACTTCATGGCAAATAGATGGGAAAACAGTGGAAACAGTGACAGACTTTAATTTCCTGGGCTCCAAAATCTTTGGGATTGGAATGGAAACAGTGTCAGACTTTATTTTTTGGGGCTCCAAAATCACTGCAGATGGTGACTGCAGCCATGAAATTAAAAGACGCTCACTCATTGGAAGGAAAGTTATGTCCAACCTAGATAGCATGTTCAAAAGCAGAGACATTACTTTGCCAACAAAGGTCCGGCTAGTCAAGGCTATGGTTTTTCCTGTGGTCATGTATGGATGTGAGAGTTGGACTGTGAAGAAGGCTGAGTGCCGAAGAATTGATGCTTTTGAACTGTGGTGTTGGAGAAGACTCTTGAGAGTCCCTTGGACTGCAAGGAGATCCAACCAGTCCATTGTGAAGGAGATCAGCCCTGGGATTTCTTTGGAAGGAATGATGCTAAAGCTGAAACTCCAGTACTTTGGCCACCTCATGCGAAGAGTTGACTCATTGGAAAAGACTCTGATGCTGGGAGAGATTTGGGGCAGAAGGAGAAGGGGATGACAGAGGATGAGATGGCTGGATGGCATCACTGACTTGATGGACATGAGTCTGAGTGAACTCTGGGAATTGGTGATGGACAGGGAGTCCTGGCATGCTGCGATTGATGGGGTCGCAAAGAGTCGGACACGACTGAGCGACTGAACTGAACTGAACTGCTCCTTGGAAGACAAGTTATGACCTACCTAGGCAGCATATTAAAAAGCAGAGACCTTACTTTGCCAACACAGGTCCGTCTAGTCAAAGCTATGGTTTTTCCAGTAGTCATGTATGGATATAAGAGTTTGACTATAAAGAAAGCTGAGTGCTGAAGAATTGATGCTTTTGAACTGTGGTGTTGGAGAAGACTCTTCAGAGTCTCTTGGACTGCAAGAAGATCCAACCAATCAATCCCAAAGGAAATCAGTCCTGAATATTCATTGGAAGGACTGATGCTGAAGCTGAAACTCCAATATTTGGGCCACCTGATGCAAAGAACGGACTCATTGGAAAAGACCCTGATGCTGGAAAAGATTGAAGGTGAGAGGAGAAAGGGATGACAGAGGATGAGATGGTTGGATGGCATCACTGACTCGATGGACATGAGTTTGTGTAAGCTCCGGGAGTTGATGATAGACAGGGAAGCCTGGCGTGCTGCATTCCATGGGGTTGCAAAGAGTCAGACACGACTGAGCGACTGAACTGAGGTAGAAATTCTTTTGAAAATATTACTATAGCAGAGAAACTATTTTCTATCACAATATCTATTATCTACTCCCTCCCCAGTAACAGACTTTGATTTTATGTGCAGAAGCCATGTACCCAGACAAAAGACTTCTTCTTTCTCAGATAAAGAAGACTTCATTTTCTCTTACAGCTAGTTACAACCATGTGACTAAGTTCTGGGTAATGTGATGTAAGTGGAAACATTGTATTGGGCTTCCAGGACTTTCTTTAAAGAGAATGGGCCTTCTTTGTCCTTTCATCCATTTCACTGCCTGGAGTAGAGGTGAAATAGCTGGAGCTCTATCTGCCAGTTTAAACTATGAGGAAAAGGGATATACTTTAAGGATGGCCAAGAACTGACACTGTCCTTGGACTTCCTACCTCCAGGGAAATAAATTTTTTTGTTCAAGCCTCTCTTATTTAGGATTTTTGTGTTATTTGCAACTGAACCTGACCCTAAGTAACTCATCTACTTTTTGTCTACATGATGTCTAACTCTACATGGCACTTTCATAGATATTATCCCATTTTCAGCAGATAGGAGAATATACATTCTCCTGTTTCTAGCTGGTCCTGGTTCCAGGAGAGTCAGTGATGGCCAAGCACAACCATTAGAGAGCTGTTTACCTACCCAGGTTGAAGACCATGGGAAAACTGGAAATACTGGGTTCAGCAGGCAAAAAGATGTTGTTTTCAGAGTTAATGACACCTCTAGGGGAAACTCTGCCTCCATTTTTTGAAGCTAGGCTCTCACTGTTGGAAACTCAAGCCTTCTTCACTACCTCACTTCCTCATCTTTAAAATGGCATTGGTCTCTGCCAAGAACTTTATATAAATATTGTCTTAAGGAAATTTTTTTTCTAAAGTAGAGCTTCACCAATCTTTTCATTCCTCACTGATTGGCTGTTGGACTCAGCCTTAGTGAAAATTCTTCAGGAGTAGGTATTGCCCAAAGACAGCTCTTCAGGAGTACATCTGCTTTGTGACAGACATGGTATCCATGGCTGGAGTAAGGGTCCTAGTGCTCTGATGCCACCTGCTGCACTTAGTTCCAAGGTACCAATTGGCCCAGGATCTCCCAAGGTTATTTCTGTCTTGTTCTATTTCCACCTTCCTCTTCTCTCTAGCACGTCCTTCCTCTACGCCAACTCCCACATTGGGTTCTTTTCCAAAGTTGGGCAGGCGTTTTTGCCCAGGGCCCCTTCTCCCTCACTCGTCTAAGAAATCCTAGCAGGACCTGGCTGATTCTATCATGGCCCACCCTGACCCAGCATTTCCTTGAAACTGCCTGTTATACCCAAGAAACCCAGCCTGGGCAGGCTGTCCCTTAAGGTGACATTCTGATTCACAGCAAGACACCCTTGGAAGGGGTGAGTTTGTGTGTGTCTCAAAGCAGAGACGGCATACACAGTGGTCTAAGCAGAACCTTGCTTTCCAAGGGTGGTGATGAGAGGGGTTAATGTACTCTGATGGTTTAATGACAATCATCGTTTTCTCATCTATTATTCATATTTTTACTCCTGGCAGTCCTATGAGATATTTTGTGTGAATTTTATAGATATTATCTGCAAAGAGGAGAAGGGAGCAAAAACTGACAATTAGTGAACACTAAGTATGAGTTAGGGTCTTGCACACGCTGGCTGCTATCACAGCAGGGAAAGGCATGCGGCTGTAATGAGTCAGCACTTGGTTCTAGACAAGCCCCACTGCGGGGCCTGGACAAGCCAATAAATCAGAGCAGCTTACTATAAACTCAGAACCTTGACTGTGTCTTCTGCAGCACAGAGATGACAGGCCTCGGATCTAGACTTGAGCTCTCTGGTGCCCTGGGAAGCAGCGGAGTACAGTGGCCGCAGCACAGGCTCTGCAGCCAGACAGAGCTCCTGGAGAGATCCTGGCATCATTGCTCAGCAGTCAGGGGACCTTGGCCAAGTCACTGAACTTGCTCTGATCCTATATTCCACATCTGTAAGGCGGTGATGAAAATAGTGCTGGTCTTCAAAAGTTGTAGTGACTGAATGTGAATGAAGGTAAACTGTCTTTTGTTCCATAATTCTTAGGTCTCATTAATATTATTTTCATTGTTACTAATTGAAGAGGATGTTCTGACATCCTGGGAAAAAGGAAGTTATCTGCCTTGCCCACCCACCCACCTGGAATGGAGATCTACTCAGTTAATGAACCTGCTCTGAGGTGGTTGGGGCAGTTTTTCAGCTTCTGCTTTGGGGCTGAAAGCTGTCTGGCTGGGCTGGCTGAGCCTCTAAGGCCATTCCCCACTCCCCAGCTGCAGATCTGGTTTCTTTCACCCTCATAAAAGGCCCAGGCAGAGATGACTATGAAAGCCAAGATTTCCAGGGTCCTCAGGGTCAGAGAAGCAGTCCACAGAGGCCATGGCTGCTTTCTTACCTTACCTGGTCCCACCCAGTTCCCCTCCCTCCTCACCCTTTCTAGGACTCATTCCTGAAGAATAGGGACTGGTTTGAGCCCCTGGCCAGAACAGTGCCTGCCTGGGTGAGCAGGCTCCCCTGGGGTACCCCGTCCTCTAGGCATGAAGTGAAAGTCACTCAGTCATGTCTGACTCTATGAGACCCCATGGACTATACAGTGCATGGCATTCTCCAGGCCAGAATACTAGAGTGGGTAGCCTTTCCCTTCTCCAGGGGATCTTCCCAACCCAGGGATCGAACCCAGATATCGACCCCAGGGATCGAACCTAGGCATGAAGACCTCAGCAAAGATTCACATCAGCCTGGTGGGCTCCTATTGTTCCTTCCTTGTCCAGGCCCATGTGAATGTTAGGAAATAGTTTCTTTGAACTGTGCTGGCGTCCTCAACTTCTTGCTGTGCTGTGCTGTGCTTAGCTGCTCAGTCATGTCCGACTCTTTGTGACCCTATGGGCTATAGCCTGTCAGGCTCCTCTGTCCATGGGGATTCTCAGGCAAGAATACCGGAGTGGGCTGCCATGCCCTCCTCCAGGGGATCTTCCCAACCCAGGGATTGAACCCAGGTCTCCCACATTGCAGGTGGATTCTTTACTGTCTGACTCACCAGGGAAGCACAAGAATAGTGGAGTGGGTAGCCTATCCCTCCTTCAGGGGATCTTCCCAAACCAGGAATCAAACCTGGATCTCCTGCATTGCAGGCAGATTCTTAACCAGCTGAGCTACCAGGGAAGCCCCAACTTCTCCTGCTTAGTGCTAATTTTTCTTTTTAGTTGCCTAGGATGGTGTGGAGAAGGCAATGGCACCCCACTCCAGTACTCTTGCCTGGAAAATCCCATGGACGGAGGAGCCTGGTAGGCTGCATGCAGTCCATGGGTCGCTAGGAGTTGGACACGACTGAGCGACTTCACTTTGACTTTTCACTTTCATGCATTGGAGAGGGAAATGGCGACCCACTCCAGTGTTCTTGCCTAGAGAATCCCAGGGATGGGGGAGCCTGGTGGGCTGCCGTCTATGGGGTCGCACAGAGTCGGACACGACTGGCGTGACTTAGCAGCAGCAGCAGCAGGATGGTGTAGACTCTACTCTGTAGGGAGTAAGAATACCAGCTTCAGGGGCAGGCAACCCAGGTTCAAATGGCCTTTCTTTACACTGCCAGACATATACTTGGTGAGGCAGGCACTGTGTGGCGCATGGTGCTAAGTGCCCTACAAGGATTATCTCATGAGCCCTTATAGCATCTCCATTAGGCAGCTGTTCCTAAGAGATGAGGGCATTCAGGCACAGAGAGGTAAAGTAACTTTCTCAAGGCAGCAAAGCATGGGATCTGTAACAACAAGGAGGGAACCCGTGGGAGAGAAGAGAGGTGAGGTGGAAAGAAAAAGGAAGTTTGCTTTTATGATTTTTCTCAGAGTCTGTCTCCTCAGCCCCAAGGATGTGGAGTCCAACTGGCTTAGTCACTCCCCTCAGTTTTGTCAGGAGGAGGTCTGATGGCAGAGAGAGGAAGTCAGTGAACATTGATGGGAAAATTTATGAAGATGCAAAAAAGCCTTCCCAAGGAAAAACCTTTCTAACAGGTTTGGCAGACAGGATGTGAAAAGGTGCAGAATTTCTGGGGCGAGCCAGGGGGAGGGGAGCAGGAAGTCAGCGAGGATGCATTTTTAGCTGGTCAGGAGTAACCATTTAATTCTGTGTCTGGATCTCAAAGGAGTTCAGGCCCTCAGAGTTATAAATATGCATGAGCCTAATGCAGCCTTGTGGGCAGTAAAACAGTGAAGGTGGTGTCCCTGATTCCAGGGGCAGCCGATTTGTTTTAATTTTTGAGTTAATGAGCAATTTCAGATGCAAGAGCCTTGGCCCACCAAGAAATGTAACTTTCAGCTGAGATTTTCTTCTCTTTTCTGATATGTGCTTTCCACATCCTCTCAGTGTTTCAGCACTTTCCTCTTCTCCATTCCAGAAAGAACCTGCATTTCCCTTTCTCAGCTCCTTTCCTGGATTGGTGTGTGCTAAGTCTCTTGCAATTGTCATCATGTCTTCAGAATGCATTTGATAGGTACAGGAAGTTGCACCAGAGGGAGATGGAACCAGCAATCAATAAAAAAAGAACTATGTTTGTAAGAAGAATGCATCACGGGGCTTCCCACAGGAGTTGTGTACCATATGTTCTAATATCTGTGGAACAATGGATCTAATTTTTAGTTCGTTTGCTTGGCTTTCCCAGCCATCTCAGCAAAAAAGAAAATGGACATTTTAACCTGCTACCCAGCTTACTGATGACTTATACTAAAGATTGCTTTACCGTTTAACCCCTTCACTGTTATCACAGAATAAAATCTCTCCCTTCTCTTCCTCCAGCTTTATTTCTCCTGGCTACTAGTTTAGTATATTTATGGTGCATGAGTCATCAAGCTGCCCTTTGATTGGATAAAAACCAAGCACCCCTGAGACCATCAGTCAATTACAGCTATTCTCAGCTTCATTCACAGATTTATTAGCTTGCACACATACAGAGAAATTCATTCAGCAAAGTTCATTCATAAAAATTTCAACACGCTGCGTATCATCCTGCACATTTCAGCCTTCTGTTGCAGAGAGGCTTCTGAAAGCTCTGAGAGGAGTCGGGGAGGGAGGGAAGCTCCGAGCCAGGGTGGGCAGGCTGGGAGGGGATCTGAGGAACACGGAAGGACCACAAGTCAGAGAAATAATGCGGAGGAGCGCCTGTCACTAGTACAGCTGGCTTGTGGCCCAGATGGGATGCAAGACAAGATCTTCCAAGAGAGGGCAGCCATCAGGAGAAACGAACTCAGGCAGAAGGGCCTTTGGCTCATATAGACATTCCCCCCCCCCCACCCCTTTTTTTTAAATGAACAATCACTGGAACAAATAAAGGGTTAATAGGCCAGACATTGCCCCGCCCTGTGGGAACCGGAGGGAGCAGGTTTGAAAGTTCCTGTGTGCAGAAGGGAGGATGGGGGTGGGGGGCGCTAAATATTTCTGCAAGGCTCCCGCACCGCCAGCGACGCGGCGGGACCGGCTGGCTGGTTCTCCGCCCGGTTCCATGCCCAAGAGTAGGAGGTGAGCGATCCTCGCCGCCGCGAGGCTGGGTCCAAGCTTTCGCAGCAAGGAATCCCCGGCGAGAACACCGGGTACTGCCGCTGGGCCACAGACTGGACCGAAATCAGCTGGGTAGTCGTTTTCCCCTGGGCTGTTACCCTCGAGGACTCGGAGCCGAGGCGGACGAGCGCGAGAGCGGAGTTGGAGAGGTGGCTGCCGCAAGTTGCACGGGGCATTGAGGCATTTGTTTCCCGTTCCGTTTATCTAGCAGACGGCGAGGCGATTTATGCAACAGTATCCTGTTTCAGCACTGCCAAGGCTATGCGAGAACGCGGTCAGGACAGCTTGGCAGGACTCGTGCTATATGTAGGACTCTTCGGGCACCCCGGGATGCTGCACAGGGCCAAGTACAGCCGCTTTCGGAATGAGTCCATCACGTCCTTGGACGAAGGCAGCCCGGGAGGCTCGACCGGGAGCAAGGGCTCGCCGCAGCCTCCTTACCCCACCCTGGCACCTCACCTGCCCGCTGAAGATGCTGCCTTGGCCTCCCAGGAGAGCCCCACCCCATTGTGCACCTTGATCCCTCGCATGGCCAGCGTAAAGCTGGCCAACCCAGCCACCTTGCTGAGTCTGAAAAACTTTTGTTTGGGTACCAAGGAGGTACCTCGACTCAAGCTCCAGGAAAGCCAGGACCCGGCTCCCAGCAGCCCGGCTTCCCCTGAAACCAGTTTCAATAGGGCTGTGCCAGCACCTCCGCCTCAGCGGGATCCCCTGGGGCACAGGGCGACCTCTTTAACTCCTGACGCCTGCCCACTTCCCGGCCCTGGGGAACCAACCCCCCGGAACAGACAGGACAGACACTTTGTGCAGCACCTGTTGGGGCTGGGCATGAACTACTATGTGAGGGTAAGTCTATTTCCCTCTCTGCACTCCTTCTGCAAGGGGCATATTCTCTGCTTTCTGAAAGGGGCTGCGCATCATCCGGCCGAGTTTTAGGTTTGGATAAGTCATCATGGGGCTTCCCAGGTGGCGCTACTGGTAAAGAACCCACCTACCAATTCAGGAGACCTAAACGACATGGGTTCAGATCCCTGGGTAGGGAAGATCCCCTGGAGGAGAGCTTGAAAACCCACTCTAGTGTTCTTGCCTAGAGAATCCTATGGACAGAGGAGCCTGGCAGGCTACAGTCCATGCATAGGGTCCCAAAGAGTCAGACATGACTGAAGCCGACTTAGCATGCAAGCACATAAGATATTGTGTAGCTGGAGGGGGCGGAGAAGGGGAGGTGGTCTTACAGGTTTCCCTACAAATATCTGGCCTGTATTGAAATCACATGACTTTTGGCTCAAGAGCATGAACTGGTGCTACATGTTAGTGTAGGTAGTTGCCAGGGGTAGGGGCAACCTTTCTCATAGAGAAAGCTGAGATGTCCCTGCTGGACTGAGCATTCTGTACAAGAAGAGTCAAGAATTTCAAATCTAATTAGTGATTAAGACTCAGTAAATTATACTGGCCATTGTGTTTCAGTAGAGATTTTTGTGCTGGAGGAATACATAGTGTATCAGGGACCTGAATTGTTTTTAAAAAATCTAATTCAGCATTTAACAAACACTTCTCCAAACATGGCTGAATCTCTAGTCTTGTGTTAGGAGGTAGCCTTAGATCTTTGGTGCACATTTTTTTTGTCTTTATTGCCTACGCTGTGGCCATGGGGCCTTGTCCATGAGCCATGTGCAAAATCAAGGTCCTTATTGGCCTTGCATCTGCCCTTTTTTATTCCATATCTGAGTAAAAGAAGATTTGGCTTCTGTTCTTCTAGAGCTCACAGTTTCAATCAGGGAAACCAACAAACACAGGTGAAATAATAGAACAATATTTAGCAACATATATGTGGTGTGAGATGCTGAGGGAATTCAGGAAAAGGGGAAGGTTGTTGTGGTCTGGGATTCATTCATAGGGGAACCTTCAGGGGAATGTGCATCTTGGAAGAGCTATCAGATCTTTATTGGCAGAAAGCGGGAGATTCCTGGCAGGGCAAGAATTGGAGCAAAGTCCAAAGGCAGATATCACTGTGGTTACTGCAGGGGAGCATCATGCTGGGCTTAACTGAAAAAAGAGGGAATGCTGGAGGGTAGCTGGTGGTAGAGAGCGTGGCTGGCACATAGTTGATGCTCAAACGAATATGAGTAAAATAAGGCAAATTACAGACAAATCTCGGGTAGCTTGTGGGGGAGGGAGCAGCTGACCAAAGCTCTTAATGCCGAATAGGGAGTTTTTAACACTCTGACTGGTAAACAGGAACCCTCATAGGTTTAAAAATCAACTACAACCTGATGAAGGTGGTTTCAAAAAGACCAATCTGTGAATTTATTTGTGAAGCAGGGAAAAATTAGCAATTGGGAGGTCCATAAGAAAGATACTCTAGTTTAGGCACCAGGAGTGGTAACATGGATTAATGTGAAGATGAGAGAAAAAACAGATGAATATGAGTCTCTGTGAAAAGAACCTCAACAGTCTTGGATGACAGAGCAGATCATTTCAGATCATCATACAAATAATAGATGGGTGAACATTTATTGAGCAGTGAGTAGACTGTTGAGTGTGTTTATTGCTATTTATAGTGGCTGTAGATGATTATTGATAGAGTTGTGAGGAATGAAAGATAACTTCAGATGTAAGCCTTCCAATGGGATTAGCGATGTTAGTGATAGTGAGTTGGGAACAGGGTCACATTATGTTTAAAGTAATGATATCTAACTGGTTCTAATTTGTAGGTAGCAGTTGTGTAAGACCAGCACTCTCATGAGAAGTCTGATCTGAAAGTAGGCATTTGAGAGATAGCCCAATAACTGTATCACACACAGACAATTAAGATCTCAAAGAACGTTAAATTAAAGGGTTACAGGGAAAGCAGGCTAGGGGCGGCCTTGGTGAATTGGTAACAAAAACCTCCAAGGAAGATAAATTTATAGGACACTCAGCTCTTACCCTCCCTCACAGTGACACAGCTCATCATGGAAATAGTTTCATGTATCTACTAAAAGTTTGTGGGTACTTCTTATTGGTCAAGTGTCCTCCAAGCTCTAATGGGAGAATGTGATTCTCCTACCCCATGCTCGGCACCTGCCTTCCACACCACCTGGACATCCTCTGTCTTCTGCTTTGCCTTTCCTTCCCTCTTGTACTTCCTTCCACCTCTCCACACCCATACCACGTACAGTTTCTAATGTGAAAGAGTTGCTGTGTGATCTCCATTTCCCTAGGGAGTGTCTCCACTGGCATTTTAGATTTTTAATGAGGATGCCATCTGTCTTTTTCCTGGTGATAACGACGGATCCTAGGAAAAGTGCTGACCTCATGATCTATGTGAGTCACACTGTGTTGCCAACAGACAGTGACATGAAACACCAGTGAACACCTCTTTTAGGAAGTCAGAAATACATGGAAAACCCTAATTTATTAATTTTTATAAAACCCTAGTTTTGAAAGATGGAAGGAACTCAAAATTTATCAAGCTCAATGCCTCTATGAAGAAACTGAAGACTGGGGAAGTGATTTCTTTTTTACTGCCACACAGGTGAGCCAAAAGAAGAGTTAGCGGCAGAATCCAGTTGCCCTGTGTGCGCCAGTCTTTGCTCCTTTGACCACAGGTTTTCATCCTGGTTGAGATTCTGCTCAGAATTCTTTTAGATGTTATGTACACTCATTTTAAAAGATGAAATGCCAACCTGTTAATTTATAGTGAAAATTATTGTGCCAAGGAAACCAAAATTGTGATCTCATCTGTAGAAAAATGTGCATAGGAAGAGTTAACGGTTTCTTGATGATGATGGAATCAGAGTAGAGAAGTGAGAGAGATACTCTTTTTTGAAGAATTTATGATGATAACACTTGTTTATAAGCTTCATGTGTACAACATTACATTTCTACTTCTTTTATTTTATTTATTTATTTTTTTCCCTGCTCCTGGCCCCTACTCCACTCCGCTCCGGACTCCGCTTTGGAATGGCTCCTACATTTCTACTTCTGTATACACTACAATGTGCTCACCACCAAAAGTTTAGTTTCCATCTTTCACCATAGAGTTGACCCCTTTACAAAGCTGTTTCACCTCTGCCGCTTCCCCTCTGATAACCTCTACTATATCCTCTGTATCTACATGTTGTTTTGATTTATTTTGGTTTTTATATTCCACATATGAATGAAATTATATGGTATTTGCCTTCTCTGTCTGACTTATTTCACTTAGCATAATACTCTTAAGGTCCATCCATGTTGTTGCAGTTCTTTTTTATGGCTAATATTCCATTGTGTAGACATATATATACATGCATGCTAAGTTGCTTCAGTCATATCTGACTCTTTGTGACCCTATGGACTGTAGCCCACCAGGCTCCCCTGTCCATGGGGATTCTCTGGGCAAGAATACTAGAGTGGGTTGCTGTGCCCTGCTCCAGGGGATCTTCCTGACCCAGGGAATGAACTTACATCTGTCTCCTGCATTGGCAGGAGGGTTCTTTACCACTAGCACTACCTGGGAAGCCATGAATATATATATATATATATATTTTTTTTTTTCACATCTTCTTTATCTGCTCATCCATTGATGGGCACTTAGTTTGTTTCTATACCTTGGCTAATGTAAATAGTGCTGTGATGAGCATAGCAGTGCATATATCTTTTTGAGTTAGTGTTTTGAATTCTTTGGATAAATACCCAGAAGTGGCATTATTGAATCGTATGCTGCTGCTGCTAAGTCACTGCAGTCGTGTCTGACTCTGTGTGACCCCATAGACGGCAGCCCACCAGGCTCCCCCATCCCTGGGATTCTCCAGGCAAGAACACTGGAGTGGGTTGCCATTTTCTTCTCCAATGCATGAAAGTGAAAAGTGAAAGTGAAGTCGCTCAAGTCGTGACCGACCCTCAGCAACCCCATGGACTGCAGCCTACCAGGCTCCTCCATCCATGGGATTTTCCAGGCAGGAGTACTGGAGTGGGGTGCCATTGCCTTCTCCGTTGGATCGTATAGTAGTTCTGTTTTTAAATTTTTGAGGAACCTCCTTACTGTTTTCCATTGTGACTGTACCAATTTACATTCTCACCAACGTTGTATGAGAATTTCCTTTTCTCTACATCCTCACAACACTGTTCGTTTCCTTTTTGATAATAGCCATTCTAGGAGCTGTGCAATAATAAGAGAGATTCTTGGTGGCTAGTGGACATAGGGGCAACTCTTTTAGTCAAAAGACAGCCACATATTCTACTTTCTTATCCACATCATGTGAGTGCTCCTCTCCTTGCCCAAATCTGTTTTATTCATTCTCTTATCTATTGAGAAAATATGTACTGTAGACCAAATGTGTGACAGGAACTATTCCAGGCCTTAGGGACACATCAGTGAATTAAGAGACCAGATCTGAACCCTCATGGAACTTACATTCCAGTGAGGGAAGCTGAGTCATGATTGAATAAACCAGTAAATATGTATGTATCAGTTCAGTTCAGTCACTCAGTCGTGTCTGACTCTTTGCGACCCCATGAATCGCAGCACACCAGGCCTCCCTGTCCATCACCAACTCCTGGAGTTCACTCAGACTCATGTCCATTGAGTCAGTAATGTATGTATAAGTAAATAGAATATGTCGTGTGTAGTAAGTGCCAGGGAACATTAAAACGGGGAGTAAGAAAGGCAGTTAGTTGGGTGGAGATGGAGGATATTGTATTCTTTTTTGTATAAATATGGCATGGTTGGAGCTCCTTTGAATTTTGTTGTCTTGTGTCTTTTATCTTCACAATAAGTACTTCATTTGCCATCTACTCTAAGTTAGAGTTGACTTTAGGTTAGATATTCTTTTAAAAGTGACTCTTTTTTTTGGTCTTATGATATAAAATCAGTTATACAGCTGAGAATACTTTATGAATCCCAAGAAACTATTTTTGAGTAACTTTCATTCAAGCTCAGACCTTAAACTGCCTGAAGATTTCTCAAGAAAAGTGGTCTAGCAAACCATTCTTTGCTGCTGCTGCTGCTAAGTTGCTTCAGTCGTGTCCGACTCTGTGCGACCCCATAGATGGCAGCCCACCAGGCTTCCCCGTCCCTGGGATTCTCCAGGCAAGAACACTGGAGTGGGTTGCCATTTCCTTCTCCAATGCATGAAAGTGAAAAGTGAAAGGGAAGTCTCTCAGTCGTGTCCAACTCTGAACGACCCCATAGACTGCAGCCTACCAGGCTCCTCCGTCCATGGGATTTTCTAGGCAAAAGTCCTGGAGTGGGGTGCCATTGCCTTCTCTGAAACCATTCTTTGAGAGATACCAAATTAGAAATGGACAGCCAGACTGGGTCTGAGCAAAGTAGTGAGGTGGGTGAGGTCTGTTAAATGTGGCCACATGGTGACATTTTTTCCCACCATAATATTACATTTCAGTTTTTCATGAGATCTTTCCCATTCACTTTGTCTAGCAACAAACATTCATGTGGAGGTCTCCCAGGTGCCCAAAATGGTCTGTGTATGGTGAGCATGGAAGATGTACAACATGACCAGTGCTCTGTGTGTAGAATGAGAGAATTGATCTCAATGACCTTGAAGGTCCCCATCACCAGCATTTTTCTCCTTATTCCAGTCTTATTGAGATATAATTGACATACAGTCCTGTATAAGGTTAAGGTGTACAGCATACTGGCTTTGACTTATATACATCATGAAATGATTACCACAATAAGTTTACTGAACATTCATCATCTCATATGTTAATGGATACAAAAGAAAAGAAAAAGAAAAACTATTTCTTTGTGATGAGAAGACTTAGGATTTACTCTCTCAGCAACTTTCATATATAATGTACAGCAGTCCCAACACCAGCATTTACAGGCACTAAAGCTCGTTTCTCCATGTGGGAGGTATTTAAATATTACTTTCCTTTCCCATACCCAGTTCCCAGATTGCCTTCAACTTAGTTCAGAGACTAAATAAATCAGAGGCAAAGAAACTAACCCAGACAGAACTGCCACAGGTTAGCACAGTAGTTCTCACAATAAAACATGGAGAAAGGCTGTTTTCTCCCGATGAGGACATCAAGACTCAAAGAGTGTATTGTCTACCCTACACTTTGCAATGTAAGTAAATAGCAGACTGAAGATTCACATCCAGGCTTATCTCACTCCAGTGCTCTTCTTCCCACCCTCTCCCCTTACCTCCAAGCAAGTCAGGCAGTCCTGCAGGTTCGTAAATGGAGTAGCACAGAGGAAGGACCATACTGGGCAGGAGAACTTTTTAGAGGACCAACCCATAGAACTTGCCTGCTTGCGTTCATTTGTGTGATTTCAGTCTCCTCACTTCAGCTGTACCCAGTGTAGCCGTTTCCGCAGACTGTATTAGTATCCTAGTGCTCTTGTAACAAGTGCCACAAACCAAATGGCTTATAACCACAGACATTTATTCTCTCTCGGTTCTGGAGGCTAGAAGTCTGAAATCAAGCTATCTGCAGGGCCATGATCCCTCGAAGGCTCTAGGAGAGAATCCTTCGATGCCTCTTCTGGTTTCTGGTGGCTGCTAGCAATCCTTGGCATTACTTGGCTTGTAGAGGCATCATTCTTGTCTCTCCCTCCGTCTTCACATGTCTTTCTCTCCTGTGTGTCCAAGGACACCAGTCATTGGATTAAGGCTCTCACTAATCCATTATGACTTCATCTTAACTTGATTGTATCTGTGAAGACTCAACTTTCAAGTTAGGCCACATTCATAGGTTTTAGGGGTTAAGACTTCAACTTACCTCTTTGAGCTATGCAATTCAACCCATAACAGTTCGCCAAAACATTTATTGCAATGTGTTTGCCCACAGAAACTTTCTTGCCTATTGGGCTCATCAGTTTTGGGTGCAAATATGATCTTTTTACTTCCTTTGTAAATCTCATGGTGTGTTCTCACCATCCATCTTCCCTTTTCTAATGTTGTATCTTAATACTGAGGCTGTAGACTAGTATTGCCTATTGTCTACACTAGATGTGGTCCACGGTACTGTGATGTTCCGTCTGCCCCAACTGTCTTTTCTGTAGGAGAGCACTGGTCTAGGAATCATGAGGTCTAGGTTAAAGTAATGGCTCTGACACTAGCCAGCTGTGTGACCTGGGATGAGTCATTTCACTTCTTTATTTTCTTATATTTGAAACCAAAGTGTACAGAATGCTATCTATGATCCTAAGACCCCGTGTCCCCTTTCCCATTGTCTGAAATCTCCTATTAGGATCTCTTTTCTGAAGGAAGTAACTTTTCACACCTTTGTCTCAATAGCGAGGAGACAGAATGCCCTTAGCACCTGCTTGCTAACCCTGAGCTGGCTTCAGCAGTAAAGCAGAAACCGTGCACTAGCATGGATACAGGTGGTCAACATTGTAGAGATGGTGAGAGAGGAGTCAGGTGGAACACTATCCAAGTATGCGATTCCAGCGAGGAGTCGATGGTGGGCAGGTCCAGGAGGCAGGCCAGTGTGCAAGATGGTGGCCAGTACTCTGGGACCATGGCTTTGCTTACTTGGTCTAGCCAGCAGGACCATGCTGGGGCTTGGCATCCAATCCAAGGTCTATAGGAGTACCAGGAATTAACCCTTCTCTGTTTTCTCTGGGCAAATGTGATAAAAGAAAAAGGCCCTGCCACACACATCAGCAGTCTAATAACTCTAACCTTGAAAGTGGAAGATTTCTAACCCTGGGGAACCCTTGAAGAGACTGTCCCACTGTTTATGCACAATTATGGGACCTTGACTGTGTGGATTAGTGGTGTGTGCACAGCTAATGGCAGGGCTTTCTGCCTCTGCTGTTTTCCCTTTTTTTTTTTTTGGAGTTATTGGTGGATAAAAGAGACATCATACAGGTACGAGGAAATAATTCCAGCTAAAACTCACTCTTTGGCAATGAGGGTATTATATTTTCTTACTGTTTCTTTCTTGAAGTAGATGTAGAAGTGTATTCTGCAAGAACTTAGGAAAATCCTGGCATAGTTGACCCATTGTTCCTGTTCTTTTTAAAACTGCACATATCCCTTGATCCATACAGTCCTCGCTCACCCCTGACCACTAGAGCATTAGTTGGAAGATAGTGTTTCAGAGATCACCATGTCCAAAACCTTCATTTTGCAGTTGAGGAAAGAGGCTCAGAGATGTGAAATGACTTGCCCCAAGTCACACAGCAATTTAGTGGTAGAACCCAGACAAGAACTGCCAGTTCTGTCTGTGCTGTGCTTAGTCATTCAGTTATGTTCAACTCTTTGCGACCCCATGGACTGCAGCCCACCAGACTCCTCTGTCCATGGGGATTTTCCTGGCAAAGATACTGGAGTGGGTTGCCATGCCCTCCTCCGGGGAATCTTCCCAACCCAGGGATCGAACCCAGGTCTCCTGCATTGCAGGTGGATTCTTTACCATTTGAGCCACTAGGGAAGCACAGTTCTGTCTACAACACTTGTTTTTTTTTTTTATAAAAAATTGAAGTACAGTTGATTTACAATGTCATCCTAACTTGAGGTGTACAATACAGTGATCTATTTATCTATATATTATTTTTCAAATTATTTTCTCTTATAGTTTATTATAAAATAATGAGTGTAGTCTCTGTGTATACAGTAGGTCCTTGTTGGTTATCTATTTTATATATAGTAGTATATATGTCCAACATTCTATTTTCTGCCCCTATCTTGCCTACCTTCCCTCACTCCCCAAACTAAATGCACTATGCCAAACGTATCTACATGATTGAAATATTGAATACATGTCTTTTTTAAAGACCAGAATAAAAATGTTTTTCTGATAGGAAAACAGCCTTTAAAAAACAATGAGAAGGAAAAGGAGATCAAGGAAGAGTGGAAAGGAGCCCAAAATGCATTGGCTTTGCCAGTTTTACCCTTTTGTTTATGGAGGTCCTGGTGGGTGGCAACATGTCCATGTTGGGCCAGGACTTGTACAACACGCATGGACTGACCTTATTTCATTCATCTAAAACCCCTTGGGGTCATTTCGCATATGTGGCTTTTCCTTTCACTTCCATTTTCATGCTACTTTAAAGCTCGTACCACACTGTGTTACCACATGGGTTGGATGGAAGCATCCCTGTTTCCCAGTGTGACAGTCCCATCATAAGGAGAGTGATCTAGAAGATACACAGGGCTCAGGGGGCAAGGCCATGTCACAGTGTCTTCCTCAGAGCAGGGTTATGAGGTAGCTGGGGTCTCTTCCTCTCTCCTAAAAGTTATAAGCTTTGGATCTCAGGGTGGTCTGGTCAGATTTGCAATGGAGTATCAAAATCATGGTGACCAAAAGATGTAGGCCTCAATGTTGTACGCAAGTAGCCACTACTGAAAAGGTTGCATCTGAAACAGAGTTTTCTGAAAGGATATTTGGGAAAGTCAAGAGGCCTCAAAGAGCTAGACTTTTGAAAACATTTGTTGGGGGGCATCATATGAGAATGTATTGATAGCATAGCAATGATCATAAGGAAGTATAAATTTGCAACCATAAACTCAGATGTACAAGTTCAGTTCAGTCACTCAGTTGTGTCTGACTCTTTGTGACCCCATGGACTGCAGCACGCCAGGCTTCCCTGTCCATCACCAACTCCCGGAGCTTACTCAAACTCATGTCCATCGAGTTAGTGATGCCATCCAACCATCTCATCCTCTGTTGTCCCCTTCTCCTCCCGCCTTCCATTTTTCTCAGCATCAGAGTCTTTTCCAATGAGTCAGTTCTTTGCATCAGGTCGCCAAAGTATTGGAGTTTCAGCTTCAGCAACAGTCCTTCCAATGAATATTCAGGACTGATCTCCTTTAGGATGGACTAGTTGGATCTTCTTGCAGTCCAGGGGACTCTCAAGAGTCTTCTCCAACACCACAGTTCAAAAGCATCAATTCTTTGGTGCTCAGCTTTCTTTATAGTCCAACTCTCACATCCATACATGACTACTGGAAAAACCATAGCTTTGACTAGATGGACCCTTGTTGGCAAAGTAATGTCTCTGCTTTTTAATATGCTGTCTTTTAATTTCATGGCTACAGATGTACAAGAGAGGTCATTAAAATGTGTGTGTGTGTGTGTGTGTGTGTGTATATATATATATATATATATTTAAACTGTAAATATTTAAAATCATGAAATCCAGCACTAAGCCCTCTCTTATTTGTTTGACAATATTTTCCATTTTGGTCATTGTTTGTCCCCCAGTCTCAGGATCACATAATGAATCGAGGGGATTAATTTGTGCCCCTAAATAGGAGAGAGGCCTCTGACCTTCAGTTCACTGTTTGTGGATGGTTCCCTAAAGTCAAGAGCACCACAGCATTTGACCTTCTTTTGCCCATTAGGATTTTTACCCTCTCTGGGATCCCCTTCTGAGAATCCAGCCTCTCTAGCTGCCCCTCCAGAGACCTTGTGTTTCCCTAGAGCCTGGCCAGGATGCAAATTGGGATCTGTGATGCTTAGAGGCCCACCAGTTTCAACCACCCATTGCCTTCCCATTTATGCCCCTGAAGAACAGGGATGACCGATGGTTGAGGCAAGTTCATGGGAATTCCAGAAGCAGCCAAAACCAAAGAGGTGACGATTGAGGAAGGACACAGGACAAGGGCAGGAAGAAGAGGGCAGACATTTAAGACTGGGGAAAGATGGAGTGAAGTTGAAGGAGCTGTTCCCATTTGGCAGGGCAGACACTGGCAGCCAAGGATTCTGAAGGAAAACGAGGCCGAAGGCAGTTCTTGGGAGGGATTGGCAATCATGTGACCTGTGGGAGGTTCATGGGATTGAGAGAGGGAGGGAGGGAGGGAAAAGAATGCAAAGTACAGGCAGTGCCTACCCAGAAAAGAATCTGGAACACAGCGGTCATAAATCAACAGTTTAGTTACATATTTTGTCTGGTCAAATTAGAAAAAAAATTTTCTTTTGATCAGTACCGAGATTTTAAAAACCAAGAACGTTCATATAAAACTCTGGATTTCTCTGGCTTCTTAGAAGAGCTGATAGCACGAGGCTAGCCACCCCACATGTTAACGATGACCGGAGGCGGGCACTGAGCCACAGCCCCACTCAGTTGCACTCACTTCCATCACCTGTCTGTCCAGGTCCCCCGCAAGGTGGCTGAGTTTGCATAACTACCTGTGACATTGTCTTTTATTTTCCACTTTGGAATACCTGGGAGAGAAGCTGAGAATGTCCTCTTCCTGGGAACCATAGTGGGGCTTCTCTCTTTTATGCAGTGGACAGAGTATTGGGAATGGGTGAGACCTTGGAGACCGGGCTGTGGCCTTCTCCACTCAGAGGGTCTCTTCCCATCCTCACAGAGTTGCAGAGTTTTCAAGAGTAGTGGGGCTCCAGGACTAGTGCAGGCCATCCCTATTTTGTGAAAATGTGTCAGGCAAAGTTGGTTTGTGTTATCAGTTCTTTGGGATGATGAATTTTCCCAGAGAAATAATGTCGAAGGTTGATAAAGCTTTCTCATATGGCTGAGGAGAGGATTAAGTGAAAAAAAATTTATGTATAAAGATTAGCACAGAGCTTGTCACATGGTAAGTCTCAGGTCGGGGGAGAAGAATGAACTTTCAAAGTTCTAGGAGTGTCTTTGGGCAAAAAAAAAAAAAAAGAGAGACTAGCTTCGATTTTGGTGTTTTTGCCATTCCCTTTGGCATCCTTTCCCCTGGCCGGCGGTGCCACCCTGGTAGAACTTTCTTCCCTAAGCCTTTCCCTATGGTGCTCACCAGGGCAGGCTTGGCCTCTTCTCAAAAGTTGCCTACTATTTCTTTACTAGTCAGCATTCCTCTTCCCTCAGTACAGCAGAGGGAAAAGCACTTGCCTTTGGAAAAATATTTATTACTTCATTGAATCGTCATTGTAGTATTTCTCAAAGTTTGCCAAGCATCAACTGTATCAGTTAAAAATACTAGTTAAAAGTGAAAATTTTGACCTTACCCCCAACCCCTGCTCCCCCCATCCCCTGCCCCTCCGGCCATCCTGAATTTGCTGGTTCAGAATCTCTGAGGCTGGGCCCTAGAAATCTGCATTTTAAACAACCCCCCCTATGATTGGAGAAGGAAATGGCAACCCACTCTGGTATTCCTGCCTGGGAAATCTGATGGACAGAGGAGCCTGGTGGGCTAGTTCATGAGGTCAGAAAGAGTCGGACACGACCGAGGGACAGAACACCAACACACACACACCCACTACGATATTCTGAGGCACAGAAGATTTGGGAACCTCTGCTGAGTGATTTTGCTACTAAGGGGACATTTGGCAATGCCTGGAGACATGTTTGGTTGTCGTAACAGGGGAAGGGAAGGGGAAGTACTGGCCTTCAGAGACTAGAGGCCAGGGATGTGGCTAAACACCCTACAATGCTCAGGACAGCCCCCACAATACAGAATATTCAGGCCCAATGTGTCAGTAATACTGAGGATGAGAAATCCTGAGTCTCAGGGATGAAGTGCATAAACCTGGGCTGTGCATTTGGAGGTAATTGTGAAGAAGAAAAGAATCAACATCTGATTCAGCATTCGACTCCTAAAAATCCAACCCAAGTAACTTCTAACTTTCTCAGGCCTTCTCCTTTATCCTCTCTCTCTCTTTGTAAAAAAATTTTCTATTTATTTATTTATGTGGCTGTGCTGGGCCTTAATTGCAGTATGCATGGTCTTTGATCTTCATTGCAACATGTAGGAATCTAGTTCCCTTATCAGGGATAGAATCCAGGCCCCCCTTCATTGGGAGCACATAGTCTTAACCACTGGACCACCATGAAAGTCCCTCTTTTAGTCTCTCTTAAATCCACAGATTCTCTAAAATTATAGTTTACTTTCATTTCCACCCAAACAGTACTGCTGTGGCTTCCATATCAGGGTCTCAGATGGTGGGAATGAGAGTAAGGGCCCTGTGTTGTTATGACTCAGTTGTACATCAGATATGTCCACACTGGCAAAGGAGTTGATCATTACTCAGGTGCTTTCTGGGCTCAGTGGCATTTGTAGACTGACTTGGTATCCTAACCAGGGTTTTCTACCATTACTGATACCTTCACTTCTATAGGGAAATGCCTTCAGAATTTAAAGATAACTTACACGTAGATTTTAAGAACAGAGCCTGTCTTGGGTTGGAAACTTCCTTTTGTTAGAGGGAAAGAACTGCTGGAAAGCAAGCAGCTTGAGCAGAAAGCATGTGCCCTATAAGTTATAATCCCAGAAATTAGATTTTTCCCCTTAATGTCATAAGAGAATAATTTATGTGAATCATTCTTTGGGGAATGGTGAAATGTATAATTCAAACCTTTTTTTTTTTTTTTTTTTTTTACATAGTGCCAACTCTGGGACCTTGAAAGGCATTATCCCTCCATGTCCTCTCTTCTCAGCATGACTCCTTTAACCCTGGACACAGGGCTCAGCCTGATACATTGACTACAAAGTACTGTTTCATAGTGAGTTAAGTGATCCAAGGTCACAGAGCTCATCAGCTGCTGAGCAGGGACTATAATTCAGGTTTCCCTACTCCCAGGCCAGGGCTCTTTTCACTACCTTCTGTGAATAAGATGTAATCTTGCATGAGGCGGTTACAGAAGGGAGAGGAGAACAAAGGTGTCCGCACAAATTCCTGTAATATATGGCAGTGCTTAATAGATGACACCAAAGTGACACAAGCAAACCGTGTGGGAATTCAGGGAGGAGAGGGGACTCCTTCCATTTGAGACGATTGTGGAAAACAGGGTTTCTGAGTCTTGAAAATGGAGTTTCCATAGGCAGAGATGGAGGAAGAACATTCTAGGCAAAAAGCATGACAGGGTGAGGCATGGAGGTAGGAAAGTGGAGGATATATTTTGGCAAACAGAGAGTACAGTTGGACTTGGTTGGATGATGTGTTAGGTATGTGCTGGAGATCAGAGCATGGGCTGGTGCTAAAACAAAGTGGTATAGTATCTGAGAAGTTGGGTTTTCCAACAGAAAATTGTTGAATAATTTTTGAATAGGGGAATCGCAAACTTGGAGGTGTGTTTTAGAAAGATTACATGGGCTGCAGTGTTCAAAGAGGACCCAGAAGAAGGGAGGCTGGAGAACAGGAGCCCAGGTGAGAAGTGGGTTGGGAAGAAAGGCAGTGGCAATAGAGACAAGGAAAGATGTGAGACCCACTCAATGAGGACAGGATTAGGAAGGAAAGGTCTGGGCATCAGGGGTGAATTCCTTTAAGCATGTGCTGCCTTCAAGATGACCTCAAAGCATCCAGGTGGAAATCTCCAGAAGAAAATGGGATTGTTAGGTCTGAGGAGAGGGTCTGTTGTTGGCATCAAAGCCCAGGGAACCGACGAGGCTACCAAAAGGGAAGTGTAGAACAGAGAGATGCATGCCACATTGAAGTCCTCTGTGGAGGGGGAGGAAGAACAGGCCTTGAAGAGCAGGATAGAGAGATGACAGGGTCCTCTAGGGAGACAGGGGAGGGAGTTTCAAGGAGAGAGAGGTTGTATAAAGGAATATCAAACCCATAGAAGATTCAAGGAAGATGAGAACTGAGAAAGAGCCACGGTTTGGCCTTTTATCTTCTTACTCCCCATCTCCACTAAGATATTCACATTCAACTGCTGCAAACCAAGCATAGAGTTTGATGCTCCAAACCTCCATTCTCTCCCCTTGCCTTCTCAGGAAGTAGCATCTCCCACTTTCCAAGTCAGGACTACACACTCTGTCATACTCCACCCAGCCTTCAGTTATCAAGTCCAGTCAATTCCACCTTTAGGATGTTTCTTGTGTGCCTCCATTTTTCTCCACCTCCACTGCAATTTCTAAGGAGGATGCTCTACTAGGCAGCATTTTCAAACTTAATGATCAGCTTCTTATGGAACTATTTCATGAAAGATGCTTTGTGAAACTCTACAATGGTAGCTTTCAATTGAAATTAGGAGATGAATCATGATAATATAAGATATATACCTATAGAAAATAGATACTTCAGAGTACTGGACTCTTAGAAGCAGACAACTTCTATTTGGGTAGTCAGAGAAGGCTCCCAGGGGAGGTGGCATTTAAGATGGTCCCCTAAGGTTGGATAGAAATCTAACCATGGGGATTATTTTTTAAAAAGGATATTCCAGATGGAGGGGACATAGATGAGGAAATATAGGTTATGTACAAGGGAGAGCGCTGATTTCAGTTTGGCTAGAGACCTGGAAAATTCCATGGACGGAAGAGCCTGGTAGGCTGCAGTCTATGGGGTCGCGAAGAGTCAGACACGACTGAGCGACTTCACTTTCACTTTTCACTTTCATGCACTGGAGAAGGAAATGGCAACCCACTCCAGTGTTCTTGCCTGGAGAATCCCAGGGACGGGGGAGCCTGGTGGGCTGCCTTCTCAGGGGTCGCACAGAGTCGGACACGACTGAAGCGACTTAGCAGCAGCAGCAGCAGAGTAGAGACTGCTTTGGAAAAAAAAATCAGTGGATAGTAAAATTTGAGCCAGATTATATACAGCAGGCCTTAAATATCAGGCTAAGGAGTTTAGATGTTTAAGGAGACATGAGGATTCATTTGTGCTAGAGAAGGGAGTGACTGGAGGTGGGGAAGCCCTTTCAAAGGTTATTGCAGAGCTAATCAAGGTGAGAAGTGTCTATATGAGGGTCTTGGTAGAGGGAATGAAGTAAAGAAACGCTGGTAGAGACATTGTGGAAGAAACATTTGATGAAGGGGCAGAGAGGGAGGGCAGATTCCAAGCCAACCTTTTACCTCTAAAATGTTAAGGTAAAGACTTAGGGTGAGATGGGAGGACATGCCAGTAAAAGACATGGGGATCACAGAAGGAGAAGCAGAGTTGGAAGGTGAGAGGTTTCATTGCTGACTTATGGAGCTTGAAGTCATGGAGAGTCATCTAGAGAAGAGGGGGGTGTCCTGCCGGCAGGCAGAGTTGGGGGGAGAATCTGGCTGCTTAGTCAAGCTAAACAATTGAGTGTTCTTATCCGACAATTGTCTGAGTAAAGCAGAGAGATTTTAGGTAATTTTAGAGGGTGGTAAAGTGTTTTTTAATGTGTAGTAAAAGCCCTCTTTTCTGATGAAATATTTCATATACTGTATACTTTTGACCCTTAAGTTAAAATTATATAAATATGCTTTTGTGTTGTTGAATCAAGGCCTTTTCTCTGTTTTATACATACAGTGCTTAATATCGCCTTTCACCATTCTTGCATAAATTCAACTCATAGTTTATCACCTACATTCCTTCTTTCAATTTCTTTAGAGTGCGATGAGTTCTCAAACACGTGTTCAAAGCAGTCTGAGTACAGAATCAGTTTCATTTTTTAAAATATCCTTTAGAGTTGACTTATCCACATATTTAATTTAACGTGATTTTAAAAAAACAACTTACCTTCGTAAAGTCTTTCCAAAGTTTTGATGTAATTCTTAGAGAAATTATAACTTTTTAAAAAGAATCCACACTCATATTTTATTTTGTTCAATGTCTACTTGTTGCTGTTGTTTTTTAGTTGCTAAGTCATGTCCTATTCGTTGTGATCTCATGGACTACAGTGAGCCAGGCTCCTCTGTCCTCTGCTATCTCCCAGAGTTTGCTCAGATTCATGTCCATCTAGTCTGTGATTCTATCTAATATACTTGGATGATGTGATTTCAATAGCAATGACAACTGCCATCTGCAAGTATGGTACAAATACAGTGCGATTCTTGGTGAGTCCACAATTCAAATGGTGGCAGGAGATGTAGACATTCCAGTAACCTGCTGGCTGCAGCAAGTTGGTGAAGTGGTAGCCAGTTAGCAGAGTTTTATTGTAGTATTGTGTGTTAACAGTGCAGCAACTTGGTTTGTTGATATGTCTCAAGATCCCTAATTTTTTGTTGTCACATGGAAATGCTTTGTTGCATAGTTGTAATCAATGAGCATGTTTTCCATTCTACTTTTTTTCCTACTAAACTTGACAACATTATCTTGCCCTTGAAGAGCAGACAGCATTTAATGAATGCTGTTGAACTGACCCTCCAAACGTAAGGTTTCTGTTCAGTGAAAGTGATACACAGAGAGAGACAGTGTCTGAGGACAAACTAGGAAATAAAAACCACAACTAGGAATACAGCAGATATCCTGACTGTCCATGAAGAATCCGATTCAAGACCCTGTTTTCAGGAGATGAAACTGAATCAGCAACTATAAGGGTCTCTCTGGGGAAGGAAGTTTAAATTTAGAAATTCATCTATGGCCCTAAGCCTTTCTCTTTATGAAAAAAACCAAAACACATGCAGGATTTGAGGTTCCTCCACTATTGTATTTATTTACCAGCTTGAAACTAAGAAGGCCCACCCTTTTTTCTCTTGATAACAATCTGTATTTTATAGGGTGCCCTTTGCATCTCCATGATGTTTTGTAGAATTAAGCACATAGAATAACTTTGTTACAAGAACAGATATAATTTTCTTCAAGTGTATTTATTTTTGGCTGTTCTGGGTCTTTATTGCTGAGCACGGGCTTTCTGTAGTTGCGGTGAGTAGGGGCCGCTTTTCGTTACAGTGTGGGGGGTTCTCGTTGTGGTGGCTTCTCTTGCTGCCAAGCATAGGCTCTAGGATGCCCCGGCTTCAGTAGCTGCAGCGTGCGGGCTCAGCAGTTGTGACTCACAGGCTGTAAAGTGTAAGCTCAGTAGTTGGGGCATAGTTGCCCTGTGGTATGTGGGATCTTCCTAGACCAGGGATTGAACCTGTGTCCCCTGAATTAGCAGGCAGTTTCTTAATCACAGGACCACCAGGGAAACCCAGGCAGTTGTAATTTATTCTTGGTAGCTTTTGTTTGTCACTTGGAAAAAATACATCTCTCAGGTGCAATAACATTAAATATTAGAAATATGCTCTACTCTACCAAAAACCAATTTGACTTTACATATCTCTTTACCATACTCAACAAAATGGATATATTTTAGCTCTTATCTTCTCGGTGCTCCTAGGAATACAAAGCCCTCCTGGATCCTGATAAATGAGGTTGTTCTCTCATTCGTATTGTTTAAAAATGGAAAAATCAGCACTAGAATAAGGGAAGAAGAGCTATGAGGACTAACTTTCTGAGTTCTTTGTTTAACTTTTCTTTATTGTGTTTTCTGAAACGTCAAAGGTAATACATGCTCATTTTGGAAACAATTCCAACAATGCAGAAGGTAAAAGGTAAACACTCCTCCTCTAGGGTAATTTGCCACTATTAAGTTTGTTTTGTGTTCTGACTTTTTTCCTGAGCATTGCATATATGTGTGTGTGTGTGTGTGTGTGTGTGTGTGTGTCTGTGTCTGTGTGTGTCTGTGTGTGCAGGCATGCATGCTAAGTTGCTTCAGTTGTGTCTGACTCTTTGTGACCCTATGGACTGTAGCCCACCAGGCTCCTCTGTCCATGGGGATTCTCCAGACAAGAATACTGGAGTGGGTTGCCATGCCCTCCTCCAGGGGATCTTCCCGACCCAGGGATTGAACCCAGGTCTCCCGCATTGCAGGTGGATTCTTTACCTTCTGAGCCACCAGGGAAGCCCATATAAAAAATACACACACACATACAGGCATAGTTGTTAACACAGATGAAGATTATATTAGGCACCCTGTCTGTATCATGCTTTTTTTGGTGGGGGGGCTCTAACTGGTAGATTAGATAGGGTCACCCTACTGTGTCAGAGCATGCTGATCCTCAGTGGTAGTGCAGTGTACCAGAGGAGGGTCACACTTGTGGTTTTTCCTCTGTGGAGAGACAGTTCCCTGACTTTCTTGGCCCTGAGGGGAGACCTCACTGCCCTGTACTGCTTCAGCTTGCTGTCCTCTGTGCCTCAGCTTCTCTCCTCACCTGCTCAGTTGCTTCCCCAAGTCGGGTTCTCTCAGCCGCAGGGGATCCTGGTCTTCAGTCTAGGGACATGTACCTCCATGTAGTCTGTAACTGGGAATGCTGAGATCATCAAGACAGACCATTTCCCCAAGGGAAGTGAGAGAAGCTTAACTAATACTAGTCACTTTGCAACAACTCACGGTGTGTGGGGGCATGTCTGTCGATGTCAGCACGGATTTGTTTTGGAAGGCAAAACCTGGGGGTTTTCTCTGAATATTTCTATTAGAGAAAAACACTGGGATTACATAAATTCTGGTGTGCATTTTTGGCTGGCAATTGGTTCATTCTTAGTATATAGACTAGCTTATTTAGGGCTAGAAAGGATGACATCATTTTAGGCTCTTGGTTTCTGTTTCATCATTCAGCTTTGCCTTAGCTTCTAGAAGTCAAAACTGATCATATGTGATTACCTTTGAATGGATGAGAGAAGGTGCGGACTCAGGGGTGATACCCTCGGCAGGCAGGATCCTCTCCCTCCTACCCACTGACCAGAATGACTTTGCTGGGGAGCACTGCGAGGCCTGGTATTTCAGCCAGGAATGGAACCTGTGGGGTGGGATGGAGGAGAACCCTGGACCAAAGGCTGGAGTATTTTTATGTTGGCTTTCTTTTGGTTTTCTGAAAGGGTGTTAGAGATGCTATTCAGGTGCTCTCTCTGGCAGCACATATACTAAAATTGGAAAGATGATATTCAAGCTAAATGAAGAGATACTTGGAAAACTTTTTGATTTGAACACAAAATATCTTGGAAGTACTAAAAGTTTGAAATAAATGCCTAAAACTTTTCAAGGTAGTACATCCACCCCCACCGCTGACTCCCTATCACCACACATTGTGGATGGACAGCTCATGGGAGCTCACACATACCTGGCTGCATAATGCTGGACTCTTAGAACCTGTCTGAGTTATTTCAAGTATCTCTTCTTAATCCCTTCAGATACAGAGATGAGTTAAAAAAATATGTTAACCCATCTGGAGTAGCTCTAAGCTGTTCACTCCAAAACAAAGAAATCCTTCTTCAGCACCAGACCTTAATGTTCTTTTTCCCCTCCTAAATTGCAGTTTGATTTTAAGCAAGGGAGAGTGGGATCTTAGCTCTTATTTATTTATTTATGTATTTATTTGGATATGCTGGGTCTTAGTTGTGGCATGCAGGATCTTTGATCTTTAGTTGCAGCATGCAAACTCAGTTGAGAATCTTTAGTTGTAGCTTGTGAACTCTTAGTCTCAGGATATGTGATCTAGTTCCCTGACCAGGGATCAAACCTGGGCTCCCTGCACTGGCAGCTTGGAGTCTTAGCCATTGGACCGTCAGGGAAGTTCCAGATCTTACATTCTTTCTGTTTTACAACAAACAGTCATAGGTTACAAAATTCTGAGAAAATAAAGACAAAGACTTCAAATACTGCATCACCGTGCCTGGCCCAGTGATAGGAATGCTCCGTGGAGGGAACAATCAGAATGTACTGCACAGAGGGCAAAAAAAGAAGAGTGTGGATGGAGCCCTGCAGCAAGCCCCAGCGTGATGCAAATACAAGAGATTCTGGATTGAGGGGTCTGGTGAATTTCCAAATCTCTCTACAGAAAATAAAAGAATCGGTTTTTCTAACTAGGCTGTCAGCTATGAAGGGAAGGAGCAAGGGGAGAAGGAAAGGAAATGGGGAGGAGGAGGAAGCAGAAGGATGAGGTGGGATGTGGGCAGTGACGGTGGGAGGCCCCTGGGTCCTGGCAGGGAGTGAGTATTGATCTTGGAGGCCTCCAGGAAGCGTAACATGCATACTCACGGTTAATATATTTATTTATGATTTATACCCTGCTGACTTCCAGAAAGGTTTTAAGGTGTCTCACCTGCTAGTGAGCTAATGCTTCCTACACACACTGAGCAACGCTGAAAAATGAAAGGGCAGAAACTCTGTGAGTCATCATCCGACTGTTTAAGTGAGCTGTGAGCCAAGAGGGAGGCTGTTTCTTCTGAATGAGGGCCCCACGATGCTGTCAACACTGTTGGTAGGAATCCTGATAAGTCAGGCTCATTTAGTTGGTATCACCAGGAAATCACTGAACTTCTCAGATTACTGAAGTTTCTCCCTTTAGAAGTTGGTCTTTTAGAACTTGAAATATTTTATATAGAAACTTCTGTCTAATGAAGATTATATGCTTCTTTCTCTTCAGAGATGCTTGATGGCTGATGGAAAAAAATTTTTTGAGAAGGGAGTGCCAGACTTTTTCCCTCTAGATCTATGTTTGATTTTTTAATAACAGTTTTATTGAGATATAATTCACATGTCATGAAATTCACTTTTTAAGTATATAATTCCATGGTTTTTCATATTAATATATTCTCAGAACTATGCAATCATAACCATTGTCTGGTTTTAGAACATTTTTATCATTCCAGAAAGAAGCCACGCACCCATTAGCACCCGTTTCCATCACACTCTCCAGCCCCTAGCAGCTGCTAGTCTACTTCCTGTCTTCTGTATTTGCCTGTTCTGGAAATTTCATATAAATGGCACCATGCAATACATGGCCCTTTGTGTCTGGCTTCTTTCACCTAGCATAATATCTTCAAGATTTATCCATGTTGCAGCTTGTATCAGTACTTCATTCCTATTTTTGGCTGAGTAACATTCCATTGTATGGATAAACTACATTTTGTTGACTGTTCCTTAGTTGATAGATATTTGGGCTATTTCCACTTTTTGGTTTTTGTCACTAATGCTGCAGCAAGCGTTCATGTATAAGGTTTTATGTGTATGTGTCTTCAGCTTTCTTGGGTCTGTATCTGTGAGTGGATACAGATTAGAATGTAACCTAACTTTCCTTCTGGTGGAAACTGAGCTCTCATTCTAATAATCGTGGTGCTGTGCTGGGACCCTTGGACGTGGGTTAGCTCCTCTGGGCCACCGCCCCTGACCTCTGACTTAGGGCCAAGAGGAGCTACCCCATGTCCGAGGTAAGGAGCAGCGGCTGTGCTTTGCTGGAGCAGCTGTGAAGAGATACCCCACGTCCAAGGTAAGAGAAACCCAAGTAAGATGGTAAGCGCTGAGGGAGGGCATCAGAGGGCAGACAGACTGCAACCTCAATCACAGACAACTAGCCAATCTGATCACACGGACCACAGCCTTGTTTAACTCAATGAAACTAAGCCATGCCGTGTGGGGCCACCCAAGATGGACGGGTCATGGTGCAGAGGTCTGGCAGAATGTGGTCCACTGGAGAAGGGAATGGCAAACCACTTCAGTATTCTTGCCTTGAGAACCCCATGAATAGTATGAAAAGGCAAAAAGATAGGACACTGAAAGATGAACTCCCCAGGTCGGTAGGTGCCCAATATGCTACTGGAGATCAGTGGAGAAATAACTCCAGAAAGAATGAAGGGATGGAGGCAAAGCAAAAACAACACCCAGCTGTGGATGGGACTGGTGATAGAAGCAAGGTTTGATGCTGTAAAGAGCAATATTGTATAGGAACCTGGAATGTTGGGTCCATGAATCAAGGCAAATTGGAAGTGGTCAAACAGGAGATGACAAGAGTGAATGTTGACATTCTAGGAATCAGCAACTAAGATGGACTGGAATGGGTGAATTTAACTCAGGTGACCATTATATCTACTACTGTGGGGAGTATTACTACTACCTTTGAAGAAGTGGAGTAGCCATAATAGTTAACAAAAGAGTCCGAAATCCAGTACCTGGATGCAGTCTCAAAAACGACAGAATGATCTCTGTTCGTTTTCAAGGCAAACCATTCAATATCACAGTAATCCAAGTCTATGCCCTGACGAGTAATGCTGAAGAAGCTGAAGTTGAACAGTTCTGTGAAGACTAACAAGACCTTCTAGAACTAACACCCAAAAAAGATGTTCTTTTCATTATAGGGGACTGGAATGCAAAAGTAGGAAGTCAAGAAACACCTGGAGTAATAGGCAAATTTGGCCTTGGAGTACAGAATGAAGCAGGGCAAAGGCTAATAGAGTTCTGCCAAGAAAACACACTGGTCATAGCAAATACCTTCTTCCAACAACACAAGAGAAGACTCTACACATGGACATCACCAGATGATCAACATCGATATCAGATTGATTGTATTCTTTGCAACCAAAGATGGAGAAGCTCTATACAGTCACCAAAAACAAGACTAGGAGCTGACTGTGGCTCAGATCGTGAACTCCTTATTGCCAAATTCAGACTGAAATTGAAGAAAGTGGAGAAAACCACTAGACCATTCAAGTATGACGTAAATCAAATCCCTTATAATTATACAGTGGAAGTGAGAAATAAATTTAAGGGACTAGATCTGATAGATAGAGTGCCTGATGAACTATGGATGGAAGTTTGTGACATTATACAGGAGACAGAAATCAAGACCATCCTCAAGAAAAAGAAATGCAAAAAAGCAAAATGGCTGTCTGAGGGGGCCTTACAAATAGCTGTGAAAAGAAGAGAAGCGAAAAGCAAAGGAGAAAAGGAAAGATATAAGCATCTGAATGCAGAGTTCCAAAGAATAGCAAGGAGAAATAAGAAAGCCTTCCTCAGCAATCAATGCAAAGAAATAGTGGAAAAGAATAGAATGGGAAAGACTAGAGATCTCTTCAAGAAAACTAGAGACACCAAGGGAACATTTCATGCAAAGATGGGCTCAATAAAGGACAGAAATGGTAGGGTTCTAACAGAAACAGAAGATATTAAGAAGAGGCGGCAAGAATACACAGAAGAACTATACAAAAAAGGTCTTCACGACCAAGATAATCACTCACCTAGAGCCAGACATCCTGGAATGTGAAGTCAAGTGGGCCTTAGGAAGCATCACTACGAACAAAGCTAATGGAGGTGATGGAATTCCAGGTGAGCTATTTCAAATCCTGAAATATGATGCTGTGAAAGTGCTGCACTCAATATGCCAGCAAATTTGGAAAACTCAGCAGTGGCCATAGGACTGGAAAAGGTCAGTTTTCATTCCAATCCTAAAGTAAGGCAGTGCCAAAGAATGCTCAAACTATCACACAATTGCACTCATCTCACATGCTAGTAAGATCAGATCAGATCAGTTCAGTCACTCAGTTGTGTCCGACTCTTTGTGACCCCATGAATCGCAGCACGCCAGGCCTCCCTGTCCATCAACAACTCCTGGAGTTCACTGAGACTCACATCCATCGAGTCAGTGATGCCATCCAGCCATCTCATCCTCTGTGGTCCCCTTCTCCTCCTGCCCCCAATCCCTCCCAGCATCAGAGTAGTATAAAGAAAACTGAGTGCAGAAGAATTGATGCTTTTGAACTGTGGTGTTGGAGAAGACCCTTGAGAGTTCCTTGGACTGCAAGGAGATCCAACCAGTCCATCCTAAAGGAGATCAGTCTGGGTGTTCATTGGAAGGAGTGATGTTGAAGCTGTAACTCCAATACTTTGGCCACCTCATGCGAAGAGCTGACTCATTTGAAAAGACCCTGATGCTAGGAAAGATTGAGGGTAGGATGAGAAGGGGACAACAGAGGAGGAGATGGTTGGATGGCATCACCGACTCAATGGACATGGGTTTAGGTGGACTGCGGGAGTTGATGATGGACAGGGAGGCCTGGCATGCTGCAGTTCATAGGGTCGCAAAGAGTCGGACATGACTGAGCAACTGAATAGAAGTGTTCTAGGACCCAGGGCCTCAGATGTTAATGAATGTGATGGGTTGGTTGTCTTGAACTCCAAGTCCCCATATGGCTGAGCTTTTAAAATTTGTATGTCTTTTTTTCCTTTTCTTTTTATAATTTTTCAGATTCTTTCACTTCATCACTCTTTGCTTTTGATGGTGAGCTTGTTTCCAGGAGAACCCAAAGCTTCAGTGTGGGTGTTTGAGCTCCTGAGAGGTCCACCTTTTACAACTGTATCTAAATCAAGAGTTAAGGGACTCTGAGAATATGAGGGCCATGAGCAGATTCAAATCTAATTTCAAAACCTGCAGCTATATCCAGTGATTTCATTGCTTGGAGGATAGTCACCCCAACCTATCCACAGATCTGTAGTTATAAGATTTACATGTCGTTTGTTATAAGCCACATTGTTTTAGAGTGGCTTGTCAACAACATTATTGAGGCAATACGTTTTTGTGTGTGTGTTCAGTCGAGTCTGACTTTTTGTGACCCCATGGATTGCAGCTGGCTAGTCTCCTCTGTCCGTGGAATTTTCAGACAAGAATACTGGAGTGAGTTGCCATTTCCTCTTCAGGGGATCTTCCTGACCCAGGGATTGAGCATCTGTCTCCTTCATCTCCTACATTGGCATGTGGGTTCTTTTACCACCAAGCCACTTGGGAAGCCCCACTGATGCAATTGCTGAAAAATATAGCTACTGTGAAGTCATTAAAATCATATTTTGGAGTTTTTTTTAATAATTTGAGACAAAGGTTATAATATAATGCTAAATTGAAATTATGGTGTAACTATAAAATTATAATATAATTGAATTTATGAGATAATTTTAACTGAAAATCTAAGGATAGAAAGTTGCTTTTAAAATGGCATTAAAAATATTTTTATACAGTATATAAATTGTCAAAGAATAAAATGACTGACATGTTAATAATGACCATTTCTGATTGATAGAGTTATGCTCAATTTTAGCTTTTTATTGTCTGTCTTGAAATAGGAGCTCAATTAATATTGGCTAAATAAAATTTGAATAAATAAATTTCCATATTAAAAAAAGGAGAGTAAATAGGCTCTGAGTAAAGGATTGAGGTGCTTTCCTAAGAGAAAAACACAAACATAAACTTTAGTGTTAAGTTAATTTTAAAACATCTCTCTGGGCACTTACTTCTGTATTCTCAGCCACGTTTAGGACATTTACAGTAGTCAAGGATGAGACTTCCATTTAAAGTGTTATTATAAAGGCTCTGCCTTTTGGTAATAGGAATTAAAATGTTACTTTTGCGTATATAGGAAAATTTGTTTAAGGACTACTGAACCGATTCTAGTCCTAAACCTTTTCACAGAGCTCTCATTCGGTAGGAAGGGACCCTCAGAGGAGCCCTGACTCCTTGGCTGCCATTTGCAAAGCACAGATTAAGAGGCCTCTGTATCACTTTGGATTAGGTTATCACAAAGGCTCAAATAACTAGAGTTTAAACAGAACAGAAATTTACATTTTTGCTCATGTGAAAAAAGTCCATTAGTAGGTAGACAAGAGCTACATAGTGGTCCCACAATCATCAGTAACCTAGGCTCCTTCCATCTGTGCGTTTGCCCATCTTTTAACACATGGCTCTCATCCTCAGACTCACTCATTGCAGTATGGCCACTTGGGTAGCCTCTATCATGTCCATTTTCTAGGCAGCAGGAAGAAGGAAGGGCAAGGACAAAAATGGTGCACCCCCTGTCTGAGTTAGCCCGTGTTAAGTAGCTTTCCTGAAGTTTTGCCCAATGACATTCTCTTATATCCCATTGGCCTCCTCGCCTCAAGGGAAGCTGGGAAATGCTAGTTTTAAAGCTGGATATATTCAGGGTTCTGCTGGTATGGAAGAAAGAAGGAAAGGAAAAGGAGAGGAAAGACATAAGCAGGCCATCCAGAGTCTCTGCCTTGGCCTCCCAGGAGCTCATGGTTTAGGACAGACAAGACAAAGGCCGGTCATCACACAGTGTTACTCACAGAGCTGTGCAGAACTTTACAGTTGTGTGTCCCTGGATCACTTCAAAGTGTGTAGGTGTAGCCTGTTGAAAAGGACGATTTTTGGTAATGGTTAAACTGTCTGTCTCATTTCTTCAGTGGGAGGATTAGAGGACTTTCCGGAGGGTGCAGGATTTCAGAAGGATGTTAAAGAACACAATGCTATGAGCAGAGATCGGCTTTGGGTGTTTTGGGAATGGTTGGTCTAGGGCCGTCTGTGTAGTGCCACCCTCTCTCCTTGGTTTCTATTTGTGTCCTCACGAGTGCTGTCGCTCAGGGTGTTCAGGGCCATGGCTAGAGGTTCAGAGTATAGTTAGCTGCTGGGGAAGGAAAGAAGCTTCTTGATTTCCATGAGAATCTCAAACCTGAACTAGACTCCCGTTATTAGCTATTATCGATTGACTTCTCTCTTCCCCTAGAATCTTGCTTCCTGTTCCCTCTTTTTGAGTACTTACAATGGACTATATATTCTTGTAGAAAGTCATTATTCAATTTAACAACCAATAGTACTAATGATCTATCTCATGCTAATGGACTTTAAAGGAAATGCAGATCTTCCTGTTTTCTTTCTCCTCAACTAAAAATGCTGAGTTGTTTTTTTTTTTTTTTTTTTTTAAGATACAAGCTGTAAAATAAGCAAATTAAATCTGAAAGTCTATTTGAGTTTCTTTCTGAAAGTGTCACTTTAAGTAATCTAAAGGCATTGTTTGAGTCTGATTCACAAATCTGTCTTGGAATTCATTGGAAACTTGATGTCTGATAGAGTGAACGGGTTACCAAATGTCTATACTTGTTTAGAGCTTTGTGACATTCCAGGACCTCATTCAAGTCACTTATTAGGGGTTGAGGACAAATAGTCTTTTCCAATGCAAAGGTTTTATGAGTCTAGGGTATTTATTTATTTGGCTGTGGTGGGTCTTAGTTTCAGCATGCAGGATCTTTTCAGTTGCAGCATGTGAACTCTTGGTTGTGGCATGTGGGATCTAGTTTTCAAGCCCTGCAGGCTTGGGGTCTTAGCCTAGCCACTGGATCATCAGTGAAGTCCCTTAGGGTTTTATTTTTTTCAAATATTGACTTTATCCGATCACAATGTTTATTCTGAAACAACCCTGTGGTTGCTGAAGTGGTAGGATAATGCTACTGTCCACTGTTAACAGCGTTTCTACTTACACAAACTTAGACTTGGTCATGATTATTTAAAAGAATATTTAAGAATCTCCAAATACTATCCAAACATATTAAAAGGGAAAATGTTTCTTCCAACTTTGAAAGCTATTGAATTTGGGTACTTGGGAGAATTTGATTCATTATTTAAAGAATTTCTTTGAATCTGGCCTTACGTATTTCCTGAGTGGTTTCCACTTCTGTCTCCTGGGGGCTGTGAGCTCGATATTCTCTCCCCTCCTGTTGCCGTCAACCTTTCTGTCATATGAACATAAGCATGCTCGAGTCTGTTCCATCCTTAAAGTAACCTCTTCCTTTAGCTTATCTTTCCTCTTTTGTTAAAATATGAAGTTCTCAAAACAAAAATAAACTACAAAAGTACTCTGCTCACTGGTTTATTTCCTCACCTCTGGATCACACGCTAAATGTCCTACTCTCTGACTTCTACTTTTCTAATAGAAACTAATAGTTTAACTAATAAATAGTTACTTTAACTAATAGTTGCCAAATTCCAGTGGATATGTCCCAGCCTCTGGCCTGGTGGTCCTCTCGTCGCCCTGAATTCAGTTGACGATCTCGTCCTCTGTGAGACTCGCTGAGCTTTCAGTGTCCACCGTGTCATACTCTAATGGCTCTCCTTGTACATTTCTGACTTTCATTTTGTGTCTTTAGTGACTTTCCTCTGCCTGTGCTTTAAATTCTGAGTGACATCAGATAAACCGCTTTATTCTTTTTAATCCATGAAAAGGAGAGGGGTTGAAATGGATAATCTCTAAATTCCTTTCAAGCCAGTATCCTTTTAGTCATATTATCAGGAGTTAGAACTCACTGAAACACTCTAGTGTTTCATGTACAAAGACGTGTAATGAGAGATGATTAACATTTGGGCTGCAGTTTTGCAAAGGCATATTGTTGGCTGCTTCTTTTTCGGAGAAATCATGAGTGCTAAAAACTAGTATGGCATCATTCAGCAGTTTATCACCGAGTGGGAGACTGACTAATGCGATTTGTGGTTTCAGCATAACCAAACAACTGACCATTCATGTAGGCCTTCAGTGCTGCGACTATGAGGAAGGGTGGCGTGAATGAGGTTCTTTGGCCACCATGGCCTTCAGACATGACCGCACACTGTGCATGGGTACAGTCTTAGAGAGCTGGGAACCATAGTCATACAGATGTTCCTACCGTGGCCATCGCGTTTGACTGAACATGGCAACTGATGACAACAACGTTGGCCTTTTCCAGTAACATTTAATTAAATGGTACCTAGTTTTTAATAATAATTTAGTTATGTATACTGCTACCCAAGATTTCAGATTATGTGTTGAGGGCAGGATTCAATATGATAGATGGGTGAAAGTTTAAGGATATTTGATGGGTGTGTCAAATAGGGGGAAGGGTGCAGATACTGGGGGGTAGACAAAAGTGAATAAGAGAGAGAGAGTTTGATAGGGTTGCTAAAGTTTGTCTACCTTGTGGTAGTACTTGCAGATGCTCTTATTTGTGAGTGTACAGTGTTCCTTCAATAGGTGTTTAATTTTACAATAAAACTCTGTGTCCTGAGTACTCCAGGCTGAGTCATATTTGTGTGATTTGGGAGTAAGGGTTATACTTTAATTTTCTGATGTGCTCAGAACTGAGAAATAAGGACATTAAAACCCAAAGATGTAGCATTTAAGTGGATTATGGGTTGGCAGGAGAGACCATCTAATAATACCATCATTGGATTAGATTAAGTTCTTAATTAGACAAGGATACAAATATATTGATAGGTCATCCACTAAGCCATTCTGCAAAGATGTTGCCTTGGCTATAACAGTAACCAAATTAAGGCCATAGCCAACAAGATTGTGCACATGTTGCACCACTGATAGAGTGGACAGGGACCTACATCATTTGCTGAGTATAAACCCAGAGTACCCTGTTAGCTTCTGTGCCAGGGCCCATCCCTGTGCTGCCCTGTATGGGAGGCACAGGGCTGCTGTCCCTTGGCACCCTTGAATGGGAGCCTTAGAATACCAGATGGGCACCCAATGGTAATTATATTAGCTGTATCTGTACAGTGATGGTGCTGGCATTTTGCCTCACCTTTCAGAGCAAAGGACATCCAGCAATGCTCTCCTGGGAAGCAGATTAACTTCTGTGAGTCACTGCTTTTCCATCTCATTTATGATTCATGACCTGGGCTATATTTTTAGCTTGTATTTATTTGGGTCTGTGAAGTGGGCTGGTCGGAAGTGTTGTTTGGAAACTTATGGAAGCATGAGGAGAAACTGACATCACACTTAATTTTCGTTGTTGTTGTTCAGCCCCTCAGTCATGTCCGACTCTGCAACCCCATGGACTGCAGCATGCCAGGCTTCCCTGTCCATGACCGTATCCCGGAGCTTGCTCAAACTCATGCCCATCAAGTTGGTGATGCCATCCAACCATCTCATCCTCTGTCATCCCCTTCTCCTCCTGCCTTCCATCTTTCCCAGCATCAGGGTCTTTTCCAATGAGTCAGTTCTTCGCATCAGGTGGCCAAAGTATTGGAGTTTCAGCTTCAGCATCAGTCCTTCCAATGAATAGTCTGGACTGATTTCCTTTAGGATTGACTGGTTTGATCTCCTTGCAGTTCAAGTCACTCTCAAAAGTCTTCTCCAACACCACAGTTTAAAAACATAAATTCTTTGGTATTCAACTTTCTTTATAGTTCAACTCTCACATCCATACTTCCCTGATGGCTCAGATGGTAAAGCATCTGCCTACAATGCGGGGGACCTGGGTTCGATCCCTGGGTTGGGAAGATCCTCTGGAGAAGGAAGTGGCACCCTACTCCAGTACTCTTGCCTGGAAAATCCCATGGACGAAGGAGCCTGGTGGGCTACAGTCCATGGGGTTGCAAAGAGCTGGACACAGCTGAGTGACTTCACATCACTTCACTCACATCCATACATGACTACTGGAAAAACCATAGCTTTGACTAGATGAACCGTTGTTGGCAAACTAATGTCTCTGCTTTTTAATACACTGTCTGGGATTGTCATAGCTTTTCTTCCAAGGAGCAAGCATCTTTTAATTTCATGGCTACGTCACCATCTGCAGTGATTTTGGAGCCCAAGAAAATAAAGTCTGTCACATGCATTAGGTGGCTTGAAACTTGGTTATAATCATCAGACATTCTGTGACCATTTATCGAGAGCCTACTGCATCCCATGTATTGTATGGGGCTCTAAGAATGCCAGGTAAATGGACTCAGTTGCTAGCCATCAAGAGCGTATTGAGTTACGCAGGCAGACAGTGGAGTAGATAACTAATATACTGTAGTTACACCTATCTACACCTCCAGCCGTATCTCTAGACTTTAGTCATATTGAATGGTTTTGGAGCACCTCTTAATCTTGCCCTTTCCCTCTTGCACATGCTCTACCTGTTGCCTGAAAATCCCTTCCCAATCCTCTCCTTAGTTGCCCATCATGACTCACACCAACATCTCTTCTTCTAAAAAGTCTTCCCTGATTCCCTGAGGCTGGGTTGGAGCCCTTCCTACACACTCCCATAGCACCTTACATCCTAGTGTTTATCACACTGTATAAAGAGTGCTCTTAATTGAGGTCCCTTCATGGTAGTTGAGGCTTATTCATCACCTTCCCCAACTAGGAGGCAAATGGAGCTGAAGAGGAGGGTGAGGAACACTGTCATCCCAGGAGAGCCACTGCCTGTTACTGAGCCCTTCTCATGCTCCGTCACTATGCCCAGCACCACACCTGCAGCACCTCATTTGAGCCTCATAATAACCTTATGTAACAGGTAAGTTATCGGCCCTATTTTATAGATGAGGAAACTGAGGCCTTAGATGCAGGTTATTTGCTCACAGTGTCACAGCTAGTACGTGCACAGCTGAGTTTCAGACCTGGCCTGCCTGATTCCCAGAGCCCATGCTCCTAGATTCTGTGGTCTGTTCCTTTTTCCCTTTCATGGTTACCATAAACGTCAGGGTAGAGTAAGTCATTCTATGGTCATAAGCAATCCAAGCATCTCAGCAGCTGAGTCAAAAAAAAAAAAAAAAAAAAGGTTTATTTGTCACTAATACCATGTATCCACAGCAAAGTGGCTCGGGTCTCTTACTTGGTGTTCTCCCTCAGAACCTGGGCTAAGGGAGGCCCTGTCTCTGTGCCTCCCTAATTGAAAGAGAGGAAATTTGAGAAAAATCACTCCCAAAGCAATAGTCTGCTTGCATAGATTCACTAAATCAGGAGCTGTGCCAGGTTCAAAGGGCAAAAGAGAAGTGCTGTCCTACTCTGGGGTGGGCAGGTGAACGTTGGAAATATTTGTGGAAATGCACTAAGAGCTCTCACATAAACAAAGAAAAGAGTGGAAGGAAGGAAGGAACTATAAAACAAAAGCAAAAGGGAGTGATAGTGTCTGGAAAAATGAAGACCTTCCAGGGAATAGGATGAAGCTTGCCTTTTTAAACACAGATCTCTGGTTAAATGGCTGTTGGGATCAGTTACTCAGTTTGTTCTTCCTGTAAGCAGCACTGCTAAGGCTGCTTCTCTTCTAAACATATTAATGCCTTGACACAACTTGGGATTTCATTTTACTCATCAGCAGAGAGTAGTCAATTGCTATTTCAAAGGCAATATAATCTGAGTAGGGCCAGTATTTCAATTCTTATTTTCATTAATGGGGACCAGTCCACCAAAATAGAGAGCTTCTTTAAGAACAACAGAAAATAGCATTCTTGAATTCCTAGGATTATACTTACACAATGATAAAACTTTCTTAAACATTTCTTAGAAGTCTGGGTTATGGGGCATTTGCTCTTCCCCACAAAGGACTCAGCATGAAGCTATTGGTTGCGGCTTTTGAATCTCGACAGTATTAAAATTGAATATAAGATAAGAGGTCCTCAAGGAGTTTCTGCCAAGAGCACATTAAGAATATTTTGTATGGAGATTTCACCTTTGTACGGTGCAATTTTTGTTCCTCCAAAACACAAAGGGTGATCAACTGTGTGGAATTGACTGTTTTAGGTGGTGGTTGCAGCAATCACTCTTGAGTTCCTGTAAGTTATTATAGAATATAAAAACACCTGTCACCTACAGAAGATGCCTGTCTTTCCCACTCTTTCTCTTCATGCAGCAGCAAGAATAATAAAACCTATATATTAAAAAGAGAAAAGTATTTTAAAAGTTTATACATATATTGTCCTTGTTGTTCGGTCGCTAAGTTGTGTCCAACTCTTTGAGACCCCATGGACTGCAGCACGTCAGGCCCCTCTGTCCTCCACTATCTCCTGGAGTTTGCTTAAACTTATATCACTGTGTTGGTAAAGCTATCTACTCATCTCATCCTCTGCCAACCTCTTCTTCTTTTGCCTTCAATCCTTCCAGGCATCAGGGTCTTTTCTAATGAGTTGGTTCTTTGCATCAGGTGGCCAAAGTGTTGGAGCTTCAGCTTCAGCATCAGTTCTTGCATTGAACATTCAGGGTTGATTTCCTTTAGGATTGACTGGTTTAATCTCCTTGCAGTCCTAGGGACTCTCAAGAGTCTTCTCCAACACCATAGTTCGAAAGTGTCAATTCTTTGGTGCTCAGCCTTTTCTCTCTCTCTCTTTCTATATATGTAAAATGGCTGTTTGGGCATGTGACTAGAGGAGAGATACAATGCTTTATCTTCAGTCCAGATGTTTTCAGATCCCTGAATTCATTTTCATTTTACAAATGTCCCTGGACTCTACCCAGGTGGAGCCTGGGTCATTGCAGGGAAGTAAGCATCACAGGGAGTCTTCTCTTACCTGATGGAAGCACTGTGGGGGAGCTGCTATCAGCAGATGCCTCGTCAGTAGGATGAAGTGCATCCTACTGCTTATATTAGTGATCAAAATCACTGTGCAGTAGCTTGTATCTTTTATAGATGTAGAGTTTTGAGACTCAGCTTCTCCAGGTCAGAGAGATGATGTGGAACAGCATAGCTTTAAGCAGCAAAAGATCTGTGTTCTCTGTGAACCAGCCCTGTGACCCTTGAGCAGAACACTGAACCCCTAAGAATCAATTTCTCATCTGTAAAAAGGGTATTATATACCTGTTCAGGTTCTGTGACAGTTTCACTGTGAGGATCAAATCAGATAACACTTGTGAAAACAGTGTAAATCACCATTCATACAAAAGCACATGATCACATGGGATGTGATTTACCTGGCTGGGCCCAGCAGCAGAGAGAGCCATTCACGTCTCCCAAGAAATGAGTGTACAGTAATATATTCCTAGGCGGAGGTCAGAGCCCTCCAAATGCTCTCAGAGCAGTTTTTGCCTCAGGGATGACCTCAAGCAGAGACTGCGTCTGTGCTCAGGTCTGTAGGCAGATATGAAACCACTCTCAGTTGAAAAAAATGCCCATGTGTAAGGGATTTTCAATGTGAGTGGGACTGTCGGTATGAGATACTGCACAGTTGCCTGGTGTGGTATACAGATGGTTGTCATACTTTTCTTGCCCACAGACAAACAGTACTGTTTTTCAGATGAATTGAAAGTTTTCTTTTGATGCTTGTAGGCAGTTCATATCCTAAAGTATTGGAGTGTCAACAAAGTGCCAATCAGACCAAGATCTTTATTGTTTACCTGGGCTTCTGGCCCTCAAGACTTTCTGTCTGAAGGATCCAGGTTGCCCATTGTCAAAGAGAAATGCTTCTTCTGAATAATCTTAAAAATGTCCTTATTCTAAAAATCCCCAGGAGATTATATTTAAGATGTTGTCAGTTCTGCTTGCCATAGTGGGATTGGAATGGAATTTTAAAATATAGGTGCCTCTCCATTTGCTGCTACTGAAGGCATCAACTTAGCAGGGGAAGAGCATCTGTGAGATCTGGGCCAGAGTGATAGGGTTACCCCCCTTCACAGCCCTGCTTTGCCTTGGGCAGGAACCCCGGAGATAGAGAGAACCCTGGATAATCCTTCCTTCTTCTGGAAGGACCAGCAGAACACACAGCTTACTTTAGAAGATTCCATCTTTGTAAATATTAAGGACTCAGAGTGTTGAAATTCCCTAGTTGCAAAGACCCCAGTGGGAATGAGTGATAAAATTCAGATTTTCAGGCTTTTGAACCTGGAGCAGAAGGAGTTTTCATCAGGGTAGATGTTTGGATTTTAAAGACCTGTTCAGTTTAATCAACTGAAGTTTACTTTGAGGGACTACTGTATACCAGACAGTATTCTACTTGTTGGGGATAGAGCAGTCCTGTTGTCTGCTACTAATCTTCTAGTGGGGGAGACAGACTACCAACAAACATTATTGTAAGCAGTAAATACTCTGAAGAAAAGTAAATACAAGAGGACAGAGAGTGGTGGAGAGCAAGAAGGTGTCAGCAGCCCTGTGCTCTTGGTGGGAAGTTTCAAAGGTGCTGTAAGATCATCTAAGAAATCAGTCATGTCTGACTCTTTGAGAACCCGTGGTCTATACAGTCCATGGAATTCTCCAGGTCAGAATAATGGAGTGGGTAGCCTTTCCCTTCTCCAGGGGATCTTCCTAACCCAGGGATTGAACCCAGGTCTCCCACATTGCAGGCAGATTCTTTACCAGCTGAGCCACAAGGGAAGCCCAAGAATACTGGAATGGGTAGCCTATTCCTTCTCCAGCAGATCTTCCTGACCCAGGAATCAAACCAGGGTATCCTGAATTGCAGGCGTATTCTTTACCAACTGAGTTATCAGGGAAGCCCATCTAAGAAAAGGTGGTGTTAATAGATTCTCAGACAAAAACCAAACTTATGGTTCCCAAAGGGGAAATGGTTGGGGGGGATCAACTGGGAGTATGGAAATAATTGATACACATCACTCTATATAAAGTAGATAAACAGGGATTTACTGTGTAGCATAGTGAAGTAACTATGTTCAATATAATGATATCATGTAATAACCAATAATGGAAAAGAATCTGAAGCTATATACTTGAAACTAACAGAATATTGTAAATCAACCATAGTTCAATTTTTTAAAAAAAGAAAAAGAAAGGCAGTGTTTGCCAGGACCACTTGTGCCTCTTCCCTTGAGGCTTGTCTCATTGAATTCCCTCTAAACTTGCTCCCTTTCCAGAGGCAGAGTCCCCCTCCCCAGCATCCACCTGCCCCAGGTTTGCGTGGATTGGTGCTGCACTAAATGGGGAAGGACTTTCCACTCCCTTCTCACATGACACACACCCAACTCAAACTTGGCGTAAGGAGGGCTTTGACCAGCTTTACTTCAGGATTATTTTAACTGGAAATATACCCCTTTAAGAAAGAACACATTACAGATGGTCCAGTTAGGATGCAGGTTATTTTGAGACTTCCTGAACATTATTTCTTGGCTCCTTCATTCAAATAAATCATTTATTACCCTGTAAGAGGTGCTGGGGATAATGATGACTAAGACTCACTCCCTGCCCTTGAGAAGCACGCAGTTTAGCAGTGGGCAGACATCGATATTTAAATAGATAAATAGCTGCATCACTGGGTGAGTACAACCTTCGGGTGTGACCAAGATATTCTGGGAGCCCAAAGGAAGAGCAATGAACTCTGCCTCAAGGGTGCTGAAGATTTCAAACAACTATAATGATCTGAAGCCTTATTCATAGATGGATTATTCATCCATTCACATATATTTCCTGAATAGTTTATATCAGGATCACACACTGCCTGCAGATATTATTTGTCTGGCCTGTTGCTGTTATTGCTTGATAATAATTCTATTGAGATATAATTACATTTCATATAATCCACCCATATAAAGTATACAATTCAATGGATTTTAGTATATTCACAGAGTTGTGCAGTCACCACCAATATTAGAACATTCCTATCAACTCCCAAATCAACTCTGTAACCTGTAGCACTCACACCCCACCTCCTCAAACCTTCCAACCTTCCTTTCTAGCTCTATGGATTTATCTAGTCCAGTTATTTCATATAAATGGAATCACACAGTATGTGATCTTTTGTGACTGCGTTCTTTCCCTTCGAAAAATATTTTCAAAGTTCATCCACGTTGTACCATTTATCAGTATTTCATTTCCTTTTTATTGCCAAACACAAGTCCATGACATGAGGTACCACTTTTTATTGATCCATTCATCAGTTGGTGGATATTCAGGTTGTTTCTACTTTGTGTTATTATGACTAGCGCTGCTGTGAACATTTGAGAGAAAGTTGATGTGTGGACCTATGTTTTCACTTTTCATGAGTGAATATCTAGGAGTGGAATTTTTGGACCTAATGGTAGTTCTAAGTTTAACTGTCTGAGAAACTGCCAAGCTGTTTTCCCTTGTGTCTTCACCATTTTATATTCCCATTACCAGTGCATGAGGGTTCCAGTTTCTCCATATCTTTGCCAACACTTGCTATTTTCAGTTTGTTTGTTTAAATTATAGCCATTCCAAAGAGTGTGAAGTGGTATCTCATTGTGGTTTTGACGTACATTTCCTTAGTGATGAATGACATGGAGCAGTTTTTCCTGTGCTTACTGGCCATTTGTATATCTTATTTTGAGAAACGTCTATTCAGATCATTTGTCCATTTAAAAATTGTGCTGCTTGTATTTTTTCTGTTGTGTTGTAAGTGTTCTCTATGTATTATAGATGCAAGTCCCTTATCAGATAAATCATTTGCAAACAGTTTCTCCCATTCTGTGGGTGATCTTTTCATTTTCTTGATAGTGTCCCTTGAAGTATGAAAGTATTTGATTTTTATAAGATTCAATTTATATATTTTTTTCTTTGGTTGCTTGTACTTTTGGTGTCATAGCCAAGGTTATGATAATTTTTGCATATTTTCTTTTAAGAGTATTATCATTTTAATTCCCATGTGTAGATCTTAGATCCATTATTGAGTTTATTTTTGCATATGATGTGGAATAGAGATATGATTTCATTCTTTTGTATGTTATTTCATTCTGTAATATCCAATTGCTCCAGCACCATTTGTTGAAAACACTGTTCTTTCCCCACTTAAATTGTTTTGGTGCCCTCATCAAAATTCGATTGGTGGACACGACTGAAGCGACTGAGCACATGAGGGTTTATTTCTGGACTGTCAATTCTGTTTCACTGATCTATATGTCTTTCCTTATGTAATCACCACACCTGTTTTGATTGTACAGCCGTGTCAGGAGTTTTGAAATTGGGACATGTGAGTTCTCCAACTTGTATCTTGTTCAACATTGTGTTGGCCCTTCTGGGTCTCTTGAATTTCCATGTGAATTTTAGGATCAGCTTGTCAATTTCTGCAAAGAAGCCATCTGGTATTTTGCCAGGAACTCAGTCAATAGATCAGTTCGAGGAATATTGCTATCTTAACATGAAGTCTTTTGATCCATGAACTTGCAATGTCTTTCCAATTATTTTGGTCTTCTTAAACTTCTTTCAACAATACTTTATAGTTTTCAAAGTCTGAATTTTACATTTATTTTGTTAAATTTATTTATAAATATTTTATTGTTTTTAATTCTATTCGTAATGTAATTTTTAAAATTTAATTTTTGGATTGTTCATTGTGACCTGTTGGTTTTAAAATTTAGGAAAATTCATAAAGTCTTATTTCTGACTTCTTTTGAAAAATCAGATCTGGTTTCCTAAATGGCAACAAGGGGCTAGAGTGAGTAGCTTGGGTTTTGTCTTTCTTGTAGTCTGTATAGTTCCAGATTTCCCTGTATCTGGTTACTTTCTCCTGTCTGGATCCATTTACTCATTAATATCTTAATTATTAAGCACTGAGCTTTTGACCTTTATGATTAATCTTTTTGAAAATTAAGTTAGATGAGATACAGTTTAAAAAAAGGATTAATATGATCTAATCCTTTAATATAATTATTTTTATATACACATCCTATCTTTTCTTATAAGTTGTTCAAGCTGCATTTTACTCATTTGTCTCAGGAGCATTGGTGAGCTAGGCTCAGTACTGAGGATACAAAGAAGAAACAGACACCGTTCCTATTCCAAAAGAGGTACAGACACACTGGCCAAAAAAGCCATATGGACAATTTGGATGTCCATATAGTGTTTGGAGGAGGGTCCAGAGAAGGGAGGGGTCAGACTGAAGGTAAGAAAGGAGAAAAAGTTCTTCCCTGATGACTCATGGTAAAGAATCTGCCTGCCAATGCAGGAAACTGATCCCTGGTCTAGGAGGATCCCATGTGCCATGGAGCAGCTAGGCCCTGGACCACAACTACTGAGCCTGTGCTCTAGAGCCTGCAAGCTACAGCTATTAATCCCATGCACCACAACTACTGAAGCCTGCATACCTTTGCGCCTGTGTTCTGCAATAAGACACGCCACTGCAATGAAAAGTGGCCCCTGCTCGCTGCAACTAGAGAAAAGCCCGAGCAACAACAAAGGCTCAGCACAGCCATAAGTAAATAAATAAATAAAATTTAAAAAAGAAAGGAGGAAAAGAGGAGAGGCTTCATGGAAGTGACTTTTGAATGATAATAGTTAGGGACCTTGTCCATTAAGCTAAGAAAGTAAGATCTCTTCCTGAAGACTGATGTTTTCTCCAAAGTGTAATTCTTGGACCTGCTGTAGCAGAATCCGTGAGTCCTTAATAAAACGCATTCTTGTGGACCAACTGAAGCAGAATTTTTCAGAACCCCAGAAATCTGGTTTTAAAAATCTTCCATTTAAGTTTCCTTGGTAATTCCGAAGTTCTCTAAAGTTTGAGAAGCTCTGCTTTAAGAAGGTGGGGGATCTGTGAGAGTTTTAAGTGGGAATGAGGTGTGATAGGGTGGAATGATACCACCCTGCATTTCAGTAAGGTGCTGGCAGATTCAGAGGGTGGGACACCAGAGACTCCTTCTTAGTGGGGGTTACATTCCAAATTCATCACTAGGGTGAAAATCGGGTGGAATAAAGAATACACTGGGAAATCTCTGAAATCTCTATAATGCCTGTGCACCCGGACCATCAAGGTTCAGTTCAGAGTCAATGGCTTCTATCTCTGTTTGAATTTGCAGAGAGGTCCCGTTTCCCTGGGGCAGAAGTCAAGTCTAGTTTGAGTGGTAGAGTTGGGGGCTGAGGGGCTGAATAAAGGGACTGATCTTTTACTTTCTGCAGGTCATGTTGATACAGTAGTTGAACTGAGTAAATCAAACGTTGATATGATGGGAGTCCACTCTACTGCAATTGAAAGAGTGTGCCTAAACTAGAGCAGATACGAGAGATGACTAAATTGATGGAATTTGGCCCCTGGTTGGATGAGGGGTTTGAAAGAAAGGGAAGAGTATGTGAACCAGAGGCTGGAACAGGTCACTAGAGTGGACAAGATCATTGGTTTGCTCAGGGAGTTTCAATAGAGTCTTGAGCCCGGAAGCTACTGTAGTGAGTTGAAGCATGAGGTGAAAGTAAGGAAGTGGACACAATGTATCAAGGTTGTCCTCTTCCCACTTCCCCTGTTTTTAATGGGAAAGATTAGATGTTACTTAGAGGTGGCAGAAAAATCCTGCAATGTCTTTAGGCCACGTTGGTGGCTTCTACCATCTAGCACAAGGGCAGGCACATTCTAAGGAAGGGAAAATGCCATTGAAAAATAAGAGATTTAACTTTACTTGGTAATTAATAAATTGTGATTCCAAGAGGTTAAGTGGTAGACTTTATTTAATTTTTAAACTCTAAAATAATACCACTTACTTATTTTTTCAAACACAAACAATACAAAAATGTAAAGTAAAAAGTAAAAGTTTGCCTCTCCCCCATTCCCAGAGGTAATATGTATCCTTCAGACATTCTTTCTGAGGATATAATAATATATAGCCTTTTTCTTTAGATCTTTGAAGGTCATCATTCTGTAAGAGTCAGGATGAAAAGTTCCCACAAGCCAGCTCTCATTCATGTTCTCTGAAAACCCCAGTAATAATTTCTTCTCTGGAATGCAAAGCCCAAGATACACAGGCCATGAATAGACTGTTCACCTCCCCTTAGAAACAAGTGGTTGAAGCTCAGACAGTACAAAAATATTATGACTGCCCTGGGGCAAGAAGGGAGTGCGTGAGCTGGAATCTAGGTGAGCCATCTGTCAGGTGCTGAATGGAAAGGTTGTCTGAGCGCTGTCACGTTCTTACCACCCCGATACTTTGAATAAAGGTCTTCAGTGTCCTCTCCCCATCACAGGGTCAGGTATTAGGGTGTGTCTTCTGTCTCAGGTGCCACATCCTGCTGGCCCCGGAAGAGCTTGGATTCATGCCTACTCTTACCACGGGGCCCCCAGGTGGGTCACCTTCTTTCCCACCTGGGAAGACCAAAGGAAGAGGCAGAGGGGGCAGCTGGATTACCTCCTCTCTTTTCAATTTTCCTGTCCCACAAGGTTCACACACAGGTTCCCAGAAATGGACTGCGGCCTCCAGAATAAGCCCTGATTCAGTCTCACTGAATAAGTGAAACTGAGCCAGCCGCTTCCCATTAATAGGGCTTAATTTCTTCATCTATTAAATGGAATTAACCATGACTAACTCATAGAAAGAAAAGATAAATCATCTCTTTCATGGTTGTCCTGTCCTCATGGGGCTAGGTTTCTTGAGAACAGAGACTGTGTCTTTGTAGACCTACACTTAATACATGAATGAGAGGTAGGATTAGTTTATACTGACACCAACAAACTAAACTCCTGCTCCCTCAGGCCTGGACATTCAGCCACTTTCCGCTGTTCAGTCAGGTACCTAAACACAGATACTGACAGTCTTTTTATGCACCATGCCCTCCCTGCTTCTTCACAGCGATGGTTTCTGAGAAATGGACTGACTGAGTCAACGGGAGGACCAGGTGCATCTGGGCTTCAGAGTCATTGTGGGAAATAAAGCGGGCATTGATTTTCTCCCTTCACGTTGCCCTGAGTGCCTTCCACCCCACATGCCCGGGGTGGATGGGGAATGTGCTCGTCGTCACGATCATCTCAGACCGTGACTCACGTTTCCCGCAGCGAGGCTGGCAGAAGGTGTGCCGTTGCTGACAGACAAGTATGTGAAGCAAAACAGAGGTTTCAGTGAAGGGGGGTTTTGGAAACAACTCCTGGGGCTGCCTTAGAAGGACGGGGCTGAGGTGGTTATCGCCATGAAGTGTGATTAAAAACAAAACCTTACATTTATATACAGCTATGGATAAAAGAGATAGCTAGGGAGAACCTACTGTATGGCACAGGGAACTTTATTCAGTGCTCTGTGGTGACCTAAATGGGAAAGAAATCCAAAAAAGAGGGGCTAGATGTATATGTATAGCTGGCTCACTTTACTGCACAGCAGAAGCTAATACAACATTGTAAAGCAACTTCAGTTCAGTTCAGACGCTCACTCGTGTCCAACTCTTTGCGACCCCACGAACTGCAGCACGCCAGGCTAAACTGCAATTAAAAAGGAAGAACAAAGCTTGGAAGATTCCCTCTCTCTCTGTCATCCTCTCCTACTCTCCACTAAAAACCTCTTCCCTTGTTAACCAGAATCCCACGGTCGGTGACTCACGTCACTGGGCTGAGAACTGCCCCATTTGACACCTTCCCTCACTGAGCTGTTGAGGCTTAGAGCATCTCTGCCCCAGCTTACATGCTTTGCCTCGTTTCCCCCTCCCGTCAGCTTTATCACTCAGGGTTTTCCCCACGCCTGGAACACCTGGGGAGTCAGGCCCTTTCTCCCCACCTTCCCCTCAAGTCTCTTTCTGAGACCTCGGTTCTGCTATACTCCTTGCTCATCCTCCAGGATGGAGAGAACAAACAGTCAGAAATTCACCTCCCTCTGCTCATTGTAAACTACTGTTGGAGCTGAACAGTAGAAGCCTCTTTCACTCTTTCATCCAGTATTTATTGGGTACCTTCTGTGGGGCAGGCACTGTCCTGGGTGTTGGGAATTCCATGGTGATCATGGTCCTTGCTCTTATGATGCTTACAGTCAAAGGAATGAAGACAGGTAATAAGCAAGGTAACAAGTAAACTTGATTATTCGTGGCATGATGACAAATGGGGGGGCTGTGATGAAGGGTGCTAGGAAGGGTCTCTGAGGCAGTGACATTTGAATTAAAACCTGAAGGATAGAAAGGAGTCAGTCTTACAGAGCAGTGGGGAGGATCTAGGCAGAGCTAGCAATGGAACAGCTAGTGCAAAGGTCCTGTGTTTGGAAAGAGTTGGCTGTATTTGAGGAATGGAAGGAAGGCCAGTGTGGCAGCAAAGTGCACAGGAGCAGGTGACAGAGCCAGAAAACACAGGGCTTAGGTGTCAATACCAGAGCGCCCATGAAGAATGTGAGGAACAGGAATCTGGCTGAGAATGGCCGGGCAATTGTCTTGACCAGCAAATCTCCCCTACACGAGGCTCTAGACAACACTTGGTGCACTGACCTGCTCTTAGGATGCGAAATGTACAGAATTCGCTGAGAAATACTCCAAGAGTGTCTGGAGAGGCACCCCCAGCTCCCGCCATCTTTCCACAAGCAGAAGGAGGCTGGAAGGCTTCCAGGGGAAAGCTAAACAGGAAGCAGATCATTTCCAAGGAGCCGACAGATCACTTTCAATCAGACCGCTTGGCTCTCATCGCATTTCCGAGCTCATTCTCAGAGAAAAACACTCTCCCTCATCAACTGAGGCTCTGCTAAGAGGATTGCTCCCACTGCCTCACCGGGCAGAGCTACACGGGCGACTACTAAGCCTGCTCCCTAGGCTTAATGCCTCTCCATGATTCCAGAATCCAGTTTTTAACTCTCAACTTGCTGTTTCCTGGATACCCTACCAGCGTCATTCAGTGAACAGGTCCCAAACCACCTCATCTTCCCTTTTGCTGGCTTTCTTCTTTCTGTTAATGGAATCACTGTTCCCCCTGCTACCCTTGCTGGAAACGTGTGAGTCATCCTTGACTCATCCTTCTCTCTTATTCTCTAGATCAAATCAACTGCCGGATCGTGTAGTATCTATTTCCGAGATGTCACTTGAATCTGTCCCTTCCTTCCCACCATCCCTCCTCAGGGTGAGCTTTTGTTACTTCTCAAGAGAAGCATCCTGACTTACTCCCTTGCTACTGACCCACCTTCCTACTGCTGCTGACATTAGGCTTCTCAAACACAGAGTAATCCCGCCACTCTTTACACCAGCCTAACACAGCTCCCACTTTTGCCACATTAAATATAACGAACTGTCTTTTAGCTTTATGAGCGTCGGTGCCTTTTCCAATACTCCATGTTCAAGCTAGATTTACTCCTTCCTGGTGTAGGACATGACTTTTTCTTTCCTTGAATCCTCTGAATAAATGAGGTTGCAAAAAGTAGAATTTTCTTATGTTATTAAGCTTTGGGTTTATCTGCATTTATATGCTTATTTTGGAGAAGACAATGGCACCCCACTCCAGTACTCTTGCCTGGAAAATCCCATGAATGGAGAAGCCTGGTAGGCTGCAGTCCATGGGGTCGCTAAGAGTCGGACACAACTGAGTGACTTCACTTTGACTTCTCACTTTCATGCGTTGGAGAAGGAAATGGCAACCCACTCCAGTGTTCTTGCCTGGAGAATCCCAGGGATGGGGGAGCCTGGTGGGCTGCCGTCTATGGGCTCACACAGAGCTGGAAATGACTGAAGTGATTTAGCAGCAGCAGAATACTTGATATTTGTGTATTATTTGTCTCACATTTAGTTTTGCTTCCTTTAATATTTGAGCATACATATGTACCATGCGCTGCTCTTAGAACACCTTCAGTTCAGTTCAGTTCAGTCGCTCAGTCGTGTCCGACTCTTTTCGACCCCATGAATTGCAGCATGCCAGGCCTCCCTGTCCGTCACCATCTCCCGGAGTTCACTCAAACTCACATCCATCGAGTCAGTTATGCCATTCACCTATCTCATCCTCTGTCGTCCCCTTTTCCTCCTGCCCCCAATCTCTCCCATCATCAGAGTCTTTTCCAATGAGTCAACTCCTCACATGAGGTGGCCAAAGTACTGGAGTTTCAGCTTTAGCATCATTCCTTCCAAAGAACACCCAGGACTGATCTCCTTTAGAATTGACTGGGTGGATCTCCTTGCAGTCCAAGGGACTCTCACGAGTCTTCTCCAACACCACAGTTCAAAAGCATCAATTCTTCAGCACTCAGCTTTCTTCACAGTCCAACTCTCACATCCATACATGACCACTGGAAAAACCATAGCCTTGACTAGACGGACCTTTGTTGGCAAAGTAATGTCTCTGCTTTTGAATATGCTGTCTAAGTTGGTCATAACTTTTCTTCCAAGGAGTAAGTGTCTTTTAATTTCATGGCTGCAATCACCATTTGCAGTGATTTTGGAGCCCCAGAAAATAAAGTCTGACATTGTTTCCACTGTTTCCCCATCTATTTCTCATGAAGTGATGGGACCAGATGCCATGATCTTAAGTTTTCTGAATGTTGAGCTTTAAGTCAACTTTTTCACTCTCCTCTTTCACTCTCATCAAGAGGCTTTTTCCTCTTCACTTTCTGCCATAAGGGTGGTGTCATCTGCATATCTGAGGTTATTGATATTTCTCCCGGCAATCTTGATTCCAGGTTGTGCTTCTTCCAGTCCAGCATTTCTCATGATGTACTCTGCATAGAAGTTAACTAAGCAGGGTGACAATTTACAGCCTTGACATATTCCTTTTCCTATTTGGAACCAGTCTGTTGTTCCATGTCCAGTTCTAACTGTTGCTTCCTGACCTGCATACAAATTTCTCAAGAGGCAGGTCAGGTGGTCTGGTATTCCCATCTCTTTCAGAATTGTCCACAGTTTATTGTGATCCACACAGTCAAAGGCTTTGGCATAGTCAATAAAGCAGAAACAGATGTTTTTATGGAACTCTCTTGCTTTTTCCATGATCCAGCAGATGTTGGCAATTTGATCTCTGGTTCCTCTGCCTTTTCTAAAACCAGCTTGAACATCTGGAAGTTCACGGTTCACATATTGCTGAAGCCTGGCTTGGAGAATTTTGAGCATTACTTTCCTAGCGTGTGAGATGAGTGCAATTATGCGGTAGTTTGAGCATTCTTTGGCATTGCCTTTCTTTGGGATTGGAACACCTTAGGAAATAATTAAATAATTAAACTCTCACAATAGTTGTATCCCTATGTTGCTAGTGCCAAAACTGAGATGCAGAGAAGTTGAGTAACTTGCTGAAGCTCCATAACTAATAACTGGCAGAGCCAGGATTCCAGTTCACACAGGTTGGCCCCAGAGCCCAAGCTCTCATATCCCTGAGCATACATTTGTCAGGGATGACAGCCGTTTTCCTGATACCATATTAATAGTTTGGATTAGCTGATGTTTTGTAACTGAACTGAAGCTTAAGGTATGTGTCCATTAATGGTCAGAAATATCAATGGTAGGCTGAATGTGCAAATGTAATTTGGTATTAGGAACTGATTTAGGTGTTTCCCAGGAAATCACCTCTGATGCTGAGAACTATTTTTGTTTCATTTTTCCTACTTGTTCTTCTTTTTTTTCTCTTATTCCAGTACATGGGCTGTATTGAAGTGCTGCAATCAATGAGATCACTGGATTTTGGAATGAGAACCCAAGTTACAAGGTAAGAGAACAAAAATCTGACAAGCTTGGAGGACTATAGTCTAAAGTCACAAGAGTTTCTCCCTGCAGGAGTTTCATACAAGGCTTCAAAGGCACTGTGGGTTTTTATTCGTAAGGCTGGAAGGTCGAACAAAGCCCAGTGACCTTGTGAGTGGTTCTGACTCATCATGTGAAGGATTTCTTAATTGTGCAGCAGAGCATCTGCATTTCATAGGAGAACTGATAAGATGATGCAGTCAAAGAAATAGCTGCTTTCCCAGATACTAGAAGTATTTAAAATAATATCTAGAAATAGGACATTACAGGATCTCAGACCTGTTGAGGAAGTCTCTGAAAGTAACAGGAAAAAACTTTTCAAATCAGTAAGCCCAAGCCCGTCCCATTTATGGCATCCCTGACACAAGAAGCTGTCTATTCCTTGTCTGGGTCTCTTTCTTCCACGTACAGTGAGCTGGATGGAAGAGTTGAACCAGTGGAGCCTTACCCAGAGTGGCCCCAGGAAGCTTAGGGAAAGAACCAGAGTTATTATTACACAGAGTGCAAGTCAGAAGCGGAAGCACAAGGTATGGTTCGTTAAGGCCAAATTCAAAGCAGGCATGGAAAGGGGAATAACTGAGTGCTGAGACTGGTAACTGGGAAAATCACGAGGTGAGGGGCATGAAGTGAGAAGACTGGATTGATATGAATCAATATGATTCAGAATGAAGACTTGGGCATCTGTGGTGTGTGGTGCCAATGTGCAATCCTCAGTGCCTGTCTGCTTCCATGGTTGCTGGTCACCATTTCCATTATGAAGGGAGGATAACTTTTCTTGATGCTCGTCCCATGGAATTTGAGTCCTGGAAAAATAGTCCTCTTAACCAAAAGATTTGGGGAAAGGAATCATATGCTCTTTAGGAGAGTCACAGTATTTAAGACCCTGAGAAGTCCTGTGCTGTAGTTTAAAAAGTGTTAACTTCATCAAGATTCTCTAAATTTATTTGGCCCCAGAATTCTATTTTTATGTAACATAAATAAATATTCCATGTATCTTTGGGGTTCCATGAAATGAACTTTAAGAAAGGCTATTGTAGACTTTCTTGTTTACAATGCATTCAAATCTATCTTTCCAAACTTCTCACTGATATTTGGTACTCCCTCAGGAATTAAACAGATGAAGTCCCACTCATCCACCCTGTATTCTTGGTGCCTATTTCAGTTCTTGGCACCTGGAAGAGGCTCAATGGATATTTATGGAATAAATGCATGGCTCCACCTGACTGGTTTCCAGGATTTGGAAATGGCTATATTTTCCCTTTTCTTTTACAGTATTAGACCCTTCAACTATCCTTTAAATAAGGATATCCTTTAAGTAAGAGGTTTCTAGATTACTTCCTACCCTTTTAACCCTAATTTGGGCACATTTCAGGTTTTATTTCATTCTGATGATGCTTAATCTGGAGAAAGCCCTTCTCCAATCCTGAGGAAGTTACAGATGGGAGGAAGAGGGTCACCACTCCAGAAGCTTGGTCTAGGGACACAGTACAAAGGAATGCCACTGTCCATACCTGAGGATGACTTTTTTTCTGTTCTTTCCCTCATCCATTCATTCATTGACTTATTCTCCTTCACTCAAATATTTATGGAGTGTTCATTAAGTGCCAAAAACTTTTCAAGAATTAAGGACACAGGCACCTCTGATCTTTTAGAACTTACATCATAGCTGGGGAAACAAACTATGGCAAGGAAGCAAATAAATATACAATATACTTTCAGGCAGTAATTAGTGCCATTACTATAATAATGAAGCAGGGTAAGAGGATAGAGATGTATGGGTGGGCTTTTAATTTATTTTTCTAGTTATAAATATACTGTATATTTATTTAGAACACTTAGAAAATACAGATAAATATGAAAAAGAAAATCACTCATAATCTCCCCTCGAAATAATGTCTACTAGCATTTTCTGCTTTGGAATAATACCCTTCTGATCTTTTCTTTATTACATGAGCTTACAATGATTTTTGCAGACAATCCGAAGAATATTTGATTCTGTTTCTCCCATGTTGACCATTTTTCCTGTTGCTAAATATTCACAAGCATTTTTAAATTGTGGTGCAATATGTATAACGTAAAGTTTACCACTTTAACAGTTTTTAAGTATACAGTTCAGTGTGTTAAGTAAGTTCATGTCATGCAACTGTCACCATCCTTCCCCAGAAGTTTTCCATCTTCTTAAATTGCAACTTTGTACATTAGATAATAACCCTCCATTCTCTCCTCCCCCAGCCCTGGCAACCACAGCTGTACTTTCTGTCTCTATGAATACGACTGCTATGCGTACCTCAGATAGATAGAGTTATATAGTATTTGTCCTTTTGTGACTGGTTTATTTCACGTAGCTTAATGGCTTCAAGGTTTAGAACTAGGTCAAACAATATAAATATTCTGAAGGCTTTAGATGCCGATTGCTAGGTTGTTCTGCAGAAGAACTGTAATAGTTGGTATCCTTCCTCCCTGTCATGTATCTGTTCTTTTGTTACCATCTTTTATTTTTGTTGTATTTAAAATTTTAAAAAATTTTACATTGGAGTATAGTTGACTTAACAATGTTGTGTTAGTTTCAGATGTACAGCCGAGTGATTTAGTTATACATATATCTATTCTTTTTCGGATCTTTCCCCCTTATCGTTTATTATAGAGTACTGAGGAGAGTTCTCTGTTGATTTTTTTTTTTTTCCTTTAAAGAGATAGCCTTTATTTGAAGGATTTTTACCCTGAAGAATTAAAAAAGTGGTAGGTTTTTGGAACTTACTGACCTGTATTGAAAAGGAACTGTTGACAAAGATTCACCAGAAATAATCTGAATAAGCAAGAAAATATAGTTAATACTACTGAAACCTACTAAAAAAGTTCCAGGACATATGGTGTCTCTGACATAACAATACTTCTAAGTGCTGTCATGGATACGAAACTGACTGCTTGTTACTTTTCTAAATACACAGTGGTATAGTTAACAATATTTAATCACGTCTGTTCTTTCCTGAAAATATAAAAATTAAAATACCAATTAAAAAACTAATATATTCTTCTCTTTAAAAGTTTCTTACAGATACAATTTCCATATTTTCAGTCAATAGTGGTGTGGTTTAAGAGCTATTTCATTCACAAGTCAAACAACAATCTACCCAAAGGGAACTGATAGTCTTTAGGCTCATAGTGCAAATGAAGAGTTCGGGAATGCAGCAACTGACATTTCTAAAATACAAAACAGATCAAATTCTTAGGAGATACATGCAATAAGCTCTATTAAGCAGCTGGCCACAGAACGAGAACATTGGATCATGTCACTGGTGATTTCAATGGGACGCCAGGTAGTTCCAAACTCAACTCGAACTTTCATCTTAGGCTTTGTATTTTGCTTTTCCAGTTTCACTAATGACACACACGTGATTCAAGTCCCTGAAGTATTCATTATAGTCAAGGGCATATCCCACAACAAACGTGTCTGGAATTTCAAATCCAACAAAGTCTGGTCTATATCTAACACTTCGAGGGGGTCCTTTTCACCAGCAAGCTCGCAACCTTGACCATCTTTGGTTTATGCTTCTTGACCAAGGAAAGCAAAGTCTGCATTGTCTTCCCAGTGTCAATTATATCTTCGACAATCAAGACATTCTTTCCAGTTAAAGTTGAGAGATCATCTCCACCAATTACTTTTATCTCGCCTGTTGACTGGTCGTTACAGTAGCTCTTCAGTCTGATAAAATCTACAGTCATAGGAATGGATTTGTCACTATTTCTGTTCAGTGCTTTGATGTAATCCAACAGGTTGGCAAAGAACTTATAGCCCACCTTGAGCACACAGAGGGCCACAATGTGATGGCCACCCATCTCCTTCGTCACATCTCGAGCCAGTCATTCGGTCCTGTCCATAATTAGTCCATGAGGAATAAACACCTTCTGCAAATCCTCAGCATAATGATTGGGTTTACAAAATAAATCTAGGTCATAACCTGGTTCATCTTTGCTAATCACCACACTGGGGCTGTGGGCCGCCATAATGTAGCCGGCTGGCACACAGGCTGAAGGCAGTCTGGGGCTGATTATTTTATATATATCAGTGTGTGTATGTTAATCCCAACCTCCTAATTCCTATCTTTAAAAAATATTTATGAATTTGTAAGTCTATATTGTCCTATTGTTTAATAAATGGCAAAAGACTATTTTTTTCTCTACCATGAAGATTCAGTTTATGAATAATATATAGATCCAAGGGAAGGTGGCTAGTATCTGGATATTGTTTCTTGTAGATGTGTCGATAATTCCTTGTAGATTCTGGCATTGTAGACTGTGTTTTGGGGAGATTTGTGGAAGCTTGAGAGTGGCTTACTTTCCATAAAACCTTTAGTTTCCACCCTACTTCACAAATATTTACTCCTTCCTTCTCTCAATTTTTCTTTATCTTCTCTCCTTTCTTCTTTCAACTTATATATATTTTCACATTCAGCCACTATTCAAGTTGCTGTATTATCAATTGTTTTGGATGTTATTAATACATAACTGTTGAATCAGGTTCAAATTGTTTAAAATTTCAAGGTCACATAGTCACTGAGTTTCATGTAGCTCATAATCCTACTTAATCTAAGAAAAAAAAGTTCAATGGACCAGGCAGAATTCTAAAAGAAAGAACTTCATTTTGTGTGACCACAGCTGTGTGTGTGTGCTTAGTCGCTCAGTCATGTCCAGCTCTTTGCGACCCCATGGACTGCAGCCCACCAGGCTCCTCTGTCCATAGACTTTTCCAGGCAAGAATACTGGTGTGGGTTTCCATTCTCTTCCAGGGTGTCTTCCCCACCCAAGGATAGAACCCTGGTTTCCTGCATTATAGGCAGATTCTTTCCTGCCTGAGCCATGCCCACAGTTATCTCCTGACATTTACCATCAAGCAGAAGATTAATCCGGTGTGGATGCTGATAAGCTGGTGTAGCTAATTGCTGCTCTGTATACAAACAGATGTATTCAGTCTGATGTCCTGTCCATGTTAATTCATCTTCCCATCTCTATACTAGCTGGTACACTGTTCCAGTTAATAGAGAGACAGCAGTATGAAGTTCTGGAATAAAGGAGGATCCATGGTTAACAAACAACATTTGGGTCAGCCGTTGAAACGGAAGAGAAAAATGGAGTCAATTCTTATCTCTATGAGGGATCTTTCTACCAATTGTTTGGGGGTTGAATTCACAGGACCTCTGGAACACAGAAAATACTCACAGAAGAGAAAAAGAGAAGGAAAGACAAGGAGGCCATATACTATGTTGGCAGTTCCAGATTATAATCTTTTCAAGGCTCTTAGCAGGCTTCTCTGACTTCTGATTTAGTCACTGGGGAGCCCTTCCAATGGCTTTTACTATTGTTCCTCCACAAATTCTCACCCAGACATTTAACCACTTGACTGATTTAGGACCAGATCTTAATTTTTAATAATCTAGTTTATGCAAAAGGGCAAAGAAGGAGGTTGCTCCTAATAGAAAAGAGAAACAAGGTGATTAGGAAAACAAAGACTCACAGTGATAGTTTGCCTTCAAGAGTCTGGAAAACAATGTCAAAAGGAAATAAGAGAAGGGGAAAACGAAAACCTTACTAAGGATGACATAGTCATTCCTCTCTTTAACAAAAACGTTCTCATCATAATTTTTATTTTGGGGGGAGGGATTCAAAAAATTTAGGATTATCTCATTTAATCTCCAATAAAAACTCTCATTCTAGGAACTTCCCTGGTGGTACAGCAGCTATGTTTTGACTGAAGAGGGCTTGGGTTTAATCCCTGGTCTGGGAACTAAGATCCCACCTGTCACATGGCATAGCTTGCTGCCCCCTCCACACACAAAAAAAAAAAAAAAAAAACCCGAAAAAACCTTCCATTCTACTAATGAGGAAATGAAATTTAGATTAAGTTGCCCAAAGTCATACAATGAATAGGCACAAAGGTGGAACTTTAGCCTAGCAGTACAAGAGTCAAGAAACTTTGCTCTTTGCTGCTATTTTAGTATGTCATGATAGTTACATGGTATTTTCCCCTTTAATTTACTTATTGTAGAGAAGTTCATTAATAGATTTTATAATATGGAACAATCATTGAATTCCTGCTATAAATTCTTCTTAATTTTCATATCATCATAGGTAGTAGTTACATACACATTGTTAATATTTTATTTCAAATTTTTGCATCCTTATAATAAGTGAGTGTTCTTTTTGGACTATACTCACGAAGTTTTGGTTTCAGGAATAGGTTAGACTAATACAAATGATTTCAGAACGTGTCCATATTTTCTGTGTACTGCAGCACTTTAAACAATATTGGAATTATCCACTACTTAAAAAGTCTTTGGTACTAGCCCAAACAACTCTCTGGACCTGTTAGAGTGTTACCTCCATTGTCAAATATTCTTTTTTTTATTAGTCTTTTCAAATTTTTTATCCTTTGGTAAAATAATTTGGATAATTTTAAGTTGGGTATTTTACTTAGACTTTTCAAATTTATCACAAAATGTTGGCCACAGTATTTGTGTCTAATTTTTAAATAGCCTATATATATGTGATTATGCTTTCTTCTACATTTCTAATCTGTGTGTGATCTTTTTAAATCAGATTTGCCGGAGGTTTGTTTATACTATTGCTCTTTTGAAAGAACCAGGTTTGGTTTTATTATTCAAATCTACTTGATTTTTTGTTTTCTAATTCATTTATTTCCCCTCTAGCTTTAGTATATCTTTCCTCCTTTTTAAGTCTATTTTATGCTGTTCTTTCTTTAATTTCTTAAGATTATTCTTTCATAATTTCTTTATTTTTATTTTTTTATCCAGTTTTACTAAGATATAATTGACATATAACACTGTGTAAGTTTACAATGTACAACAAAATGATTTGACTTATATATATCATGAAATAATTGTCAATAAATTTAGTGAACACCATCATCTCATATAAATACAAGGTTGATTAAAGAAACAGAAAAAATTTTTTTTCCTTGCCATGAGACCTCTTAGGATTTACTCTCTTAACAACTTTCATATATAATGTATGACAGTGTTATTTAACATATTGTAAATTACTTCCCAAGTACTTATTTATCAACTGAAAGTTTATACCTTTTGACTGCCTTCATCCAATTCTCCTTTCCTCCACTTCTGGCCTTTGGTAATCACAAATCTGATTTTTTTTTATGAGTTTTTGTTTGTTTTGGCCGTATAACTGACCTACAACATCATGTTAATTCCTGGCGTATACCAGGATAGCACAGTGTTGTATGACATAGTGATTTGGTATTTCTATACATTTCAAAATGATCACCATGATAAGTCTAATGACCATTCATTGTGATTTTTAAAACAAAGATAAACAAAACAAAACAAAAAACCCTAATTTCATCTGAAGCGCACATACACACAAAAAATTATCTCACAAAAACCTAAAGCTCACTCCCTCCCTTGCATAAGCATTCACATCATGCAAAGAAGAAAAAAAATCTTCCCTCTCCCACTAAGGATGCCTTCTTCTTTGTGTCTGGGTGAGAACCTGCCTCTGATATGGAAGAAGGAATAAATTATACGTCAGGGTAAACCCAGTAAGTGAAGCTGGTGGAACAGGGCTTGGTTTTCAACCCTGAAGATCAGAACTTCATAGGAAACATGGAGGGACTATTTAGTTCATCCACACGGGACAGAATTTGTCCCAAGGACAGGGCATACTGTTGGTGGGAGGGCCCTCCAGATCACTGTCTTACTACACTGTCCTCCTCTTGTATTTATTGCTTTACATATGTAACTCATACTTGGCAATAAATTCAGCCAGTCTAAGTACAAAGCACCCAGCACAGGATCTGTCCATGCCAGGCTCCAGGTGAGCTGGGAAACAGTGGTTTGTGGTGGGTTTTTGCCTCATTCCTGTGGTGGCCACCCCTGGGGGAAGGAAAAGAAGGTGTTAGAGGGTGGGTGGTGAGTGCTTCCTTTTGGGGTCCTGTCTTTAATTCATTTTCCCTAGCTGATCATAAGGGGTTTATTTATCTGCCACATTCCATTCCATGGGGTACGAGACCCAGAGTAGTATTTTTTTGGAACTACTGTCAATGGTAAGCAGGCTATATAATGAGTGATTGGTACTAAGTAAAGCAGCAAGGAAGTAGAGATCATAATTCAGAGGATGTTGTAATTGGACTAATTTCCTGTTTGTAATGTTATTGCTCCTGAGCACTGATTCTGCAAATTTAATTCACTGTCTTAAAATTTTGATTCTTTGGCTTCAGCAGGACATTAAAGGCACTTTTTCAGAGATAAATGTATACTTGTGTGTGTGTGAGCAACCATTACAGGCAAAGCAGAGCCAAAATGCAGCTGAAATGAACATTTACCTGTGCATGAGGTTTGTAAGCAATGTGAATGTCAGGAGGGAGAGTATTCTGTAGAGGTCAGATATCTGCATGCTGGGTGGCTAAACTGAGGTATCTGTTTGTTTGAAGACAGGATGGCATTTATTTAATTTTCCTGAGGAATGTATGAATGAGATTGATTATAGCTATGCATGGATAACCATGTGTACATCTGTGTAAAATTTGGAGTTATTTCCAGCATCTGGTGTGTGAGTTTGTGTTAACTTGTGAGGAGACTATGCAGTGAGGAGTGGGACTGCAGCCCACATGGCACTCAAAGTAAAGACTCCAGAGCGGGGATAAAGAGTTTATTAATTTGCCAGACCAGGGGACACCCCCCAGTGAAGACATTTACTGAGAACAGTGGCAAGGAGAAAAACATCAAGAGTGTTAAAGTTTTAGTTCATAGTGGTCATGCTAAGAATTAATACTTACTGGAACAGAATGTACATGGTTGGATAAAGCAAGTTTCATTGTTCATTGGTCAGAAAGGAATGTGAAGACCTCAGCAAGGGTCTGGGTTCCCAGGGTCAAGATTTATTTATGACGTTTATCAGCTGGTGAGACCAGTTACAATGATAAATGACAGTCAAATCCTCCTTGGTAGGCACTGATGTAAGTGGAAGTACTTCCTCTCACACAGGTGTAGACATCAGGAAACCCTTGTGGAGGTTTCATGTGGTGTGTGTGTGAACATGTGGATAACAACAACTTCTGCTAGTTTCAAGCTGTGCTGACCCCGGTTCCTCATGGCCTCTTTAGGACTGAGGTCTTGCTTCTCAGATATCTGAGATGAAATAGCCAATTACATCCCTTTCAGAAGTCTTCAAAGATACAGTAATTTTAAAAAATGTTTGCAAGCAATTGAGAAGGATTCTGATAGGAAGACAGAGTCAAATACACAGAGAGAGGGTGTGGGAGTCAAGGGCTCCTTTTGCTCACAGTCATTAGCACAATGTCACACGCAGGTGCAATTTGGGCACAAGTAGGACCAAGAATGGCACCCCACTCCAGTACTCTTGCCTGGAAAATCCCATGGACAGAGGAGCCTGTTGGGCTGCCGTCTATGGGGTCGCACAGAGTCGGACACGACTGAAGCAACTTAGCAGCAGCAGCAGCAGGACCAAGAAACACAGTCACTAAGGCAACCCACAGAATGGAGTGGCAAAATATTTCTTAAATCAGATCTCTGATAAGGAATTAATATTCAGAATATATAAAGAACTCCTACAATTCAACAGCAGGAAACCAAACAGCCCTATTAAAAACTGGGCAAAGGACTTGAATAGACATTTCTCTAAAGAAGACACACGAATAGACAATAAGCACATTAAAAGATGCTTAACACCACTAATCATTAGGGACATGTAATAAAAATTACCATGAAATAGTACTTCACTCTCATTAGAATGGCTGTTATTTAGAAGAAAACCCCCAAACAACAACAAAAAACATTTAATTTAACAAATTAAATGTTGACAAGGTTGTTAGAAATTGGAACTCTTGTGCATTGCTGGTGGCAATGTAAAATGGTGCAGCTGCTGTGGAAAACAATATGGCAGTTCCTAAAAAATTAAAAATAAAATTATCTTATGATTGAACAATTCCACTTCTGTGTATATATTTAAAAGAATTGAAAGCAGGTACTCGGATGTTTGTACACCTATGCTTATAGCAGCATTATTCACAAACTCATAAGATGAAAGCAACCCAAGTATCCATTGATGGATGAATGGATAAACAAAACATGGTATATAACATGGTATATACATACAGTGGAATATTAGCCTTTAAAAAGAAGGAAATCCTGCTGGTTTTGATGACCTGGATGCAATTGGAGGACATTATGCTAAGTGAAATAAGTCAGACAGAGAAAGATGAATACTGCATGATATCACTTATGTGTGTAATCTTTTTATAAAAAGTCCAACTCATAGCAACAGAGAGTAGAATGGTGGTTACCAAAGGATGGGCATCGCGGGGCTGGGAAATGGGGAGCTATTGGTTAAGGAGAACAAGCTTTTGTTTTAAGATGATTAAGGCCTTTATGATCTAATGTATAGCATAGTGACTATAGCATACTAATGCAGTGACTAATACTGCATTGTATAATACAATTTAAATTTGCCAACAGAGTAGATTTTAAGCAATCTCACCAAAAAAAAGAGGTAAATATGTGAGCTGATGCATGTGCTCATTAACTTGATTGTGGGAATTCTTTCACAATATACACAGCTATCAAGCTATCACATTGTATACTTTAAAATATATTATGATTTTATTTGTCAATTATATCTCAATACAGCTGCAAAAAGTAAATTTTTACACATGCTATAGCATGAATAAACCTTGTGTTAGTCCATTCAGGCTTCTGTAACAAAATACTACAGATAGGGTAGCTTATAAACAACAGATGTTTATTTCTAACAGCTCTGGAGATTGTATGTCTGAGATCAAGGTGCCAGCATGGTGGGGTGAGGGCCTTTTTCTGGATGGCAGAATGATCGTATGCTTCCTTGCAGAGGGCCTAGGGGGTTCTGTGGTACCTCTTTTATAAGAGCATTAGCCTCCATCGTGAGGGCCCCACCCTCATGACCTAACTGATTCCCAAAGGCCCCAGTTACTAGTACTGTCCTCTTTGGGTGTTAGGTTTTCAACATAGAAATTTTGGGGAGATAGAAACATTCAGCCTACTGCAAAGCTAGAGGATATTGTACTAAGGAAAAATGCAAAAAGACAAATACAAAGACAAAGACAAAAAAGTAGTCTGATTTCCCTTGTATGAAGTGCCTAGAGTAGTCAGATCTAGAGACAGAAAGTAGATTGGTAGTTGCCAGGGGTTAGAGGGGAAGGGGATTAGTGCTTCATGGGTACAGAGTTTTAGTTTGGGAAGGTAAATAAGTTCTGGAGACGAGTGGTGCTGATGATTGCATGACAGTGTGAATGTACTTAATGCTGCTGAACTATACACTTAAAAATTATTAAAATGGTAAATTTTATGGATGTGTACTATATGTGTTTTACAACAATTTTTAAAAAGCGTTGGTTACTAGATGAGTTATATTTTTGAAGTATTCAAGGTTGTCTAAGTTTGTTTTGCTGAAAGTGTGCAAAGCCAGTAAAAGAAGGACAGCTGAAGTGTCAAGGCCTGTTTCTAGCAGGTCCCACAGCTGAGATAATTTGGGGAAAAGTGCATGTAGTCTGATCTAATTTCTTGAAGCCCAACCAGAAAGTATGCTGGCCAAGAGGGCTGCTGCAGGACAGGAGGTGAAAGTAGTTAACAGTAGCTGGTATTTGTTTTGCTTGCCTTGCTCTCTTATGAAGCACATGATTACCCTGAGAGGAAGGCACTGTAATCCCCCATTTTGAGCAGGGGATGCTGAGGCTCAGAGAAGCCTTTGGCACCATCCCCAGACCACACAGCTATTTCCCTGAGCTCAAACCCAGGAACCCTTACACCAAATCCTGTCCCTATAGCACTTAATGTTTTCTAGTGACATTGTTGTGGTTTGAAGCTAAGAAACTGCTCTTATAGCTGTGGATAGACTAAGATGATGGGGGACAGTGCAGGTAGTAAATGCAGGCCTGACCCACCTTTTAAAAATCACTTCTAAGTGAGGAAACAACTCAGCTATGACCATCTCCATCGCTGATGTCAGGCCTCTGGGACATCTGATTTCTAACATTCTTTTTCACTATATTTTTCTGATTATAAATACTAAAATTGGCTTATTGTGGGAATTGAGAGATAGGGTAAAATTAAAGGAAAAATAAACAAATTGCTGAAGGTAACTAGTAGTGGCAGTTTGGTGTAAGATTTTTCCAGTCATTTGTTTGAAAGCTAAGGTGAGATTAGATAGTGTGTATTAATTTGTAACATGCTTTTATCATCTAATGTACACATTTTCTAGGTCATTATGTATGAATAGTACTTGCTTTGACCTGAGCTTTAAGGTGTAAGAAATAATTTTAAGTACATCTCCTTGCCGTGGGTATATTTATTTAGAGTCTTTGGCTTTAAGTAGTAGAAAGTAACTCTGCCTAGGTAAGCCAAAAGGGGAATTTCCTGAAAGGATATTGAGGCAGCTCCTGGAATCTGAGAAGTGAACAATCAAACAGATAAGAAGGATAGAGTCAGGACTGCTGAGGCATCAGCAGCAGGGCTGCAGGGATTCCCCACCTCTGGTTTTCTCAGTTCCAGATGTCAAATTCCCAGGTAGGATGGTGACTGGGGCCCAGTGCTGGGCCAGTCAGCCTTGGCCAGGACAGAGTTGCGTTGTGGCAAAATGATAGTTCCGTAACACGCGAATATTGTGCTTGTGCGTGTGCTAAGTTGCTTCAGTCGTGTCCAACTCTGTGCGACCCTGTAGACTGCAACCTGCCTGGCCTCTCTGCCCATGGAATTCTCCAAGCAAGAGTATGGAGTGGATTGCCATGCCCTTCTCCAGCTCTTGTATATTGGGAAGGGCGATTACTGGGAGGAGGAAAAAGTAGCGTGTAAAATGCCAGTAGTAAATGCAGTAAAAAATAGGTTCCTACCTCAAAGGGATAAGAAGACAATTGATCAATTTCTTTAAATACCTTAAAAAAAAAAGATTGGACGTATTTAAATCATCCCCCAAATGCTCCACTAAAATTTAAGGTTTTCTGAATTGTTAATCAAAATGTTGTTATTAATTTTTGAACACAATTCAATTGACCTGTATGTTGATGCAGTGTTTGTGTATTTCAAGAAACATTGAGGCTACACGTGTAGGTATTGTGTATTTTATGCAGTTTTTATGGGATGCAGGGCATTATTCTAGTGTTTTACGTATTTGTAGAGGTTTATAAAATGGTGATTAGTTTCGTTAATTCTCATTATAGTATCTATATTTGATTTGTTGAGAAATCCTTTGTCAGGAATGAAACTTCCAATTAAAATGTTTTTTCCATGGAAAATATGATCCACTTTATGAAATTGTTTCTAAAAACATGTTGCAGCTGAAATCAGAACCTGCTAATTTATCCATATGAATCTACAGAGACTTACAGATGTGCATATATTTTCATATGAACACATATGCACTCTTCCTCTAACAGGCAGTATACACACTTTAACTGGTCTAAGTGAGACTAGTTAGCTATCTGTCCATATCTAAGTATGGATTTTAGTGGATCGCCTCAAGTGTTTGAGGAGAAACAGATTAATTTAGAGCTTAAAATGCATGAATGTTAAAGTGTATGCATTTGGGGACGACCTCAGTATTTTTAGCTTCAATTGCTGAATGAAATAACTTTTTCCAGTGATTTTTTTTTTCCCTCAAGCCTTCTTTACTGTGCAGAGCCAGTTGAGAATGTATTCTGGTATCTCCCTTTTTGGCCCTTTTTGGTTTCCTTTAAAAGTCAGTACTGAATGTTGGTAATACCCCAAGCATATTCCAGTATATTCTGTGCAAATGTCTCTAGGACCAAGAAACTGGGTTTCTAATTTTGATTTTGATGGGTACACTGGTCATTTCCTGGTCTGAATCATTTAACAATGCAGGTAGAATAGGCCTTTGTACCATTGTTCTTAGAAACACCAGTACTGCGGTTGCATAGGAGCCTCCTGAGAAAGCTTAGCGTGGGCCTCAGAGTGTGTCTGGCTAAGAAGGGATTGAGTTTCTATCCTTTTTCAGTGGGGCAGTCAATCACAAGGGCTCCATCATCCATCATCTTTGGGCCTTGAGGTTCTCCCTGGAAGCCTAGTGTATGGAATTTGGCCTGGATTCAAGATACCATATATCCAGAAAAATCAAAGATGCAGTTGCTTTTAGGAAGTGAGCTAGATGGAAAGCACTAAAAATTCATTAAAAAGTAATCTCAGCCTGACTTTTCTTTGATAAAAAGAAGGCTTTGTGGTCAAAGGAAATGCTAGACAGTTGGCAGTCTCTCCCTTTGCCAGTCAGATCTGTTCCATTTCTTATCAGGATTCTCCTTAGGAAAACTGTGAAATGCCTAATGGAGCAAATGCAGGTTCTGACCCATTTACTTAAACATGAGTTGGAGCTTATGAGAGCTGCACCTCCTCTAGGAAAATGTGAGTTTGCATGCATGTTTGAACAAAAAAGGATATTTCACTATTAGCTCTGACAATGCTGATTTTTAAAAAGGGAAGATATCTTCTAGTTCGGTGTTTATGCCAAAGTAAAGGAGCATAATTCTGGCAGCAGCTCATTAGCAGGACTTATGGATCTAGAAACAGATGCTGAGATGGAGAGTTAAATGCAAAAGGTATACTGGGAGAATTCTTAAGATCAACACATAGGGGAGTGAGGGTTGCAGGTCTGGACATGGTGGCAGTGTTGAATAGTGATGCTATCTCAACAAAGCCCTCAGCATATCTCCTGGGTGCAGAGACCAGGCCTTTGAACACCGTATTGATTTGTCATGTCATGTCATGTCATTTGTCATGCCTCTTGGGAGGGACATGTTTATGGGCAAGGTAACTAAAAGAGAGACAAGTTCTGGGGAAGGAACTCAGCTGTGAGACATGAGCAGTGAACATTCCCACAACCAGGGTAATGAATACTTCTGTTCTGAAGGGGGATCTGGGTTATACAAGGGGACAAGGATCATACTTTGTTTCAGTGCCATAGAGCTGTCTAAACATTTACATGCTGAACATTCAGGATGTCCAAGGCAGCCCACTAGGTGCCATGGAGGCATCTAAAGAAAATCAAGTAGGCATTCTGCCTTTATAGAAACTTGGACCATCTGTTGCTGTATGTATAACAGACATAATTGGGCCTCTTCTACAACATGTTTTCTGTATAATTCCAGTTATAACCAGAGAGTGTGCTGTTGGGTACTAGACATTGTAAAAAGCAGTTTAGAACCAGTTCTCAAAGCAGATAGACATTTTAAGGATAAAGCAATAATTATGGATAACATTTTTTGAGGCATTGTTCAAAGCACTATCATTATTCCCACTTTATAAATTTAAGAAACTGAGACATAGAAAGCTTTAAAAATGTGTTCAGTGTCACAGAGATTATAGGAGACTGTTAAATTTTGAATTCTGGCTGTTGATTGCAGAGCCCACTCAACCAGCCTTTTTTTTTAATTATCATAGAAGAGTTGTAGATAAATTAGAACCCTCCACTTTTCCCCCTGTTAACATTTATAGTAATTTTGCACTTTTGTTTATTTATGTATCTCCCCTAAGCACTTTGTTCTGTATCATGTACAAGATATCATGTCACTTAATGAAACTTAGTTGATATAAAAAGAAGGATTTTGGTTCCCCTCTCCTTTCTTTTTTTTTTTTTTATATTTTTATTTTATTTTTTAACTTTACAATATTGTATTGGTTTTGCCATATATCAAAATGAATCCGCCCCAGGTATACATGTGTTTCCCATCCTGGACCCTCCTCCCTCCTCCCTCCCCATACCATCCCTCTGGGTCGTCCCAGTGCACCAGCCCCAAGCTTCCAGTATCGTGCATCGAACCTGGACTGGTGACTCATTTCATATATGATATTATACGTATTTCAATGCCATTCTCCCAAATCATCCCACCCTCTCCCTGTCCCACAGAGTCCAAAAGACTGTTCTATACATCAGTGTCTCTTTTGCTGTCATTGAATGCTGGTAGGAGAGACAAAGAGTGGAAGGTCATAATTAACAGTATGTAAAAGCAGTTCCATAACCCTTGTGTTTATATAGTAGAAAACTCATCTCTTTTAAGACCCAGCTGCTTCCTGTACCAACATACTGAGCGAGACCAAGGTCAAGTATGTATAAACAATCTGTCTGTGATGATTAAAAGGTTGTGTTTTAATAGGTTTTTTGCCACATACAAGCTAATAGCTGACTGTGATCCCAGGGCCTCTTACATTCATTTCTGGTTAGTTCCAGAAGAAGGCTCAGCAAACCACCTGCTACCTGATTTTGATTTTGCCATATTTTGAGCCAAGAATGGTTTTTGACTTTTTAAAAATGATTGGGGGTGGGGGATCAAAAGAAAAATATTTTGTGACTTGTGAAAGTTATATGGAATTCACGTTTGTGTCCGTAAGTGTTTTTGGCACTCAAGCATGCCCATTCACTTACGTGTTGTCGGTGGCTGCCTTTTCAGCTGCATAGGCGGGGTTGTGTTGTTGTGACAGTCTATATGGCTCACAAAGCCTAGCAGTTTTTACTCTCTGGCCCTGGACAAAAAAAGGCATGGTGATTACTGCTATGAAGAGGTTCTTGATCTGACTCAGCTCTATTGGAAACACTTGAGGGAGCTTTTAAACCTCCCAATCCTCAAGTCCACCCTCACCCACTAAATCAGAATGTCTGGAGATGAGACCCAGTCATCAGGATTTGTTAAAGCTCCCCGGTGTTTCCCCAGTGTGCAGCCACAGTTGCAAACCACTGCCTACAACGTGAATACATTTTGAGGGGCAGATGGTCTAGACCTCTCAACATGCAGGCTGCCAGGTACGGGAGAGAATGCAGGTCACTTATCACCACCCATGTGTGCAGGGGATCATGGGAACAAAGATATTCAGGGTCTTCAGATACCCTCTGATGAAAGCCTTTCCTGTAAGAAGAGCAGAGATAAAGAGGACAGAGGGGAGAGAAGAAGATTATACTAAATATCTATCCTAGCACATTGACTGACTAAATTGAATACAGATTTCCCCCCAAATGAACATAATTAAATGCGTAGCCTTCCCCATCATAGCTGCCTGGAGCAAGTGACCTAATTCCTTAACGTCCACTAACACAGCCATCTGGGTGAAGCTGTAGAGCACAGAACCAGGCACCCTGTGCAGTGCGTTCAAGTAGAAGTTCTAGTCTACTGTGTGGTCCTTGAGCTGATCTGCTTTAGAATCACCGGGGAGGCTGTTAACCTGCAGACCTATAAAATCAAAATCCCAAGAACAGTCCCAGGAATCTGCATTTTTAACCAGCAAGCCAGTTAATTTTTAAGAACTTGGAAGTTTGATCACCACTTACCTAAATGGTTATCTCAGTGAATTCTTAGCTAATATGCAGGCCAAAGTTGTCCCACCAGTGGACCCAACTGGCTAGGCCAGTTACTGATTCCTTCTAGAGGCACACACACATATTTTTGAAAACTGGACTTGCCAGATAAAATCTATAGTATATATACCAAATAGCCCATAAAACACTGAGAGTTATTTTTTTAAACAGTGGTGGGAGTTATACACTCATATTACCCATTATTGTCTTGCTCAACATTATACATACCTTCATGGCAAACTGTATTAAGTATCTTAAATGGCACCAAATTTTCCTTTTATGAAGATAGGCCTATTTTTGGAAGTAGATAAGCGTCATTTGGAGTGAAATATGATGAATAAAGGTGAGTGATTATGTTGAATCTGTTTTGTTTTTTTAAAATTCATTAAAAAAAATTCTTAAGTGACCACACTATATGATCAGTATACTTTTTAACCTCAAAAGACATGCCTTAATAATAATTTAGAATATTTTGTCTAAAACAGAATGGTTTTAGTTTATTCCAAAGTAAAGGAGGACAGTCTTTTGGATTTACCAATTCCAGTGTGTTTTGTGTGAAATCAACCCCATATCTCATTTTGTATTTGAAGGTATAGAAGCCACGTTGCATTTTGAAACATGTGATCGTTTTATGAGAAATCATTGTGGGGATAGGAGAAGATCAGGACTTCATTTCTGTTTACTGGGGGGAGACTTGCAGGGGAGGTGCTACTGTGGAGACAGAATGGTCTTTCAACTTCATTAAAGTACAATTCATGGGTTAACCTTTGCATCAGAGCCAAAGGGCAGAATCACAGAATAGACAGAACAACCTGTGTTCTGTGGTGGCTTGGGCTGGGTAGAATTGCAAATGTACTTTATAATCAGATTTTGAATAGAATTCAGGTTGAACAGAGTGGTGAGATAAGTCCATGTGAGAGTAAATGCTGTGGGCATTCCTAAAAGGTTTGATTTGACCATCCTGGGACCCAAAGTGCCTGTTTCCAAAATGAAAGGATATATTTTACGGGCAGCATCAACCATCCCAGAGTGCATGGGCAATGCCCTTGATAGTAACACAAAGGGAGTTTGAAGTTTGCCATTTTCTGCTGGTCTAGGGCCATTGACTGCATTCATTGTGTGCTTATCGCCACGGAGGCAGGCTCATGTTCTAAAGTGTCCTGTCTGAGGCTTGCATATATTCTTGGAGGTCTTTAATTTCACCAACCTGAACAAAATTGAACACATAGATCATTGAGCTTTGATGTTCTGAAGGTAAAGATTTCAAAAAAGCAGGTACTAGTTTCCCTAGAACAATTGGAACAACATAAAACTAACACGATGTGGAGTCTGAATTACAATCCTCACATTCATCAATAGGAAGGCGGTTTGAGACATTCAGGTGACAACTTGTCCCCTGCACGTTATTAACTGATTCTTTTAAAGATTCATGTTGGAAATGAAAAGTAAGGGGAAATCTCCTGTGACTTTGTTCTACTTACATATTTTTGAATTCTTTTTTTGGAAAGGCTCTTTCGGGGAATAAAAGTTATTCTCATTTCTATTGGTTTGGACAAAAAGGAACTGTGTGTGTGTGTGTGTGTGTGTGTGTGTGTGTGTGTGTGTGTGTTGGGAGATGGGGAGAGTTGCCTTTAACTGCTTTCCTGGGCCATTTGCCTGGTTTCATGTGACACATTTTCTGGCTTTCCTATTTACTGAAGAACTGCATTTTGACATTCACTAGAAACAATCTGTCTCACAGGCTCCCACCCTCCCTTAAACGCTCCACTTTGTCTTGGATTAGGATATTGCCTTCCAAATTAAAAAACAAAAACAAAACCAAAAATACACAATGATTGGGCAGCATTGCTTCCAGAGGAGCTTAACTGTTTAAGGGTTAAAGACATGGAAAAATTATAACTTAAGTACTGTAGCGGCCAGAGGTTGATGAAGAAAGGTAGCTTTGTTTGGGTGACGTTTGGGCTCTGTTAAAACAGACAAAATATCTTTTTTTCGGTCTTATGGCGTAGGCAGGATTTTATATGCTTAAAAGCAAATCTTCAACTGCATTCTCATTCTCTTACATCAGCCTGCTTCTCCCCTTCTCTCTCATGTGGCAAAACAATAAACAAAGTGACCACTGTTGGTTCTCTGGGTCTCTCTCTCTCTCTTTCTAGTACAGGCTCCCAGGATGGAAATCTTTAGCCATTTAAACTCTGAAAAGTCCTGCTCCTCTAAGAGAGGACGTTTGCTGAATGTTTGCTTGCTGGAGAGTGTCCCATGGTTGTCAGCTTCCAAGGGGTTATGCAGAAATGCAGGCTGCTTGGGCAGCTGGGGTGGTGGCACCGTCATCTTGGGAGGAATCCCTGCCTCGGGATCTCTGTTTTCTTTTTCCTCAGCATGTGTAAAGTCAGTGCTTTAGGTTGCAGGGTGTGGCAAGAACGCCAAAAAGCATTGAAAGTACTATTTGTTCTTGAAAATGTTACAGTTAATCTCTTGGTCCCAGTCTAAGGGGAAGAAAAGATCTTTGAGAAGAAAGGAAAGCAAACCAAGCATATATGTGCCTTCTCTGACTGGGGTTTCAGATTCGTTAATACTGATGTAAGCAAAGAAAACAGTTGGAGTGGTTTAAAGCAGTGGTTTTTAACCTGAGATCTGTGGGTTCCCAAGAGGCCCACAGATGGTTTTCCAGAGGTGATGCTGAGGGGTGAGAGTTGGGGCGTTGGACTCATTAGAATGAAAAAGAATATTTGCGCAAATAGGCCTTTGTTGGAGAGAGATCTATTGATCCTCTTTCAGTTCAGTTCAGTTCAGTCGCTCAGTCATGTCCAACTCTTTGCAACCAAATGAACTGCAGCACGCCAGGCCTCTCTGTCCATCACCAACTCCCAGAGTCCACCCAAACCCATGCCCATTGGTCGGTGATGCCATCCAACCATCTCATCATCTATCGTCCCCTTCTCTTCCTGCCCTCAATCTTTCCCAGCATCAAGGTCTTTTCAAATGTCAGCTCTTAGCATCAGGTGGCCAAAGTATTGGAGTCGCAGCTTCAAAATCAGTCCTACCAATGAACACCCTGGACTTATCTCCTTTAGGATGGACTGGTTGGATCTCCTTGCAGTCCAAGGGACTCTTCAAGAGTCTTCTCCAACACCACAGTTCAAAAGCATCAATTCTTTGGCGCTCAGCTTTCTTCACAGTCCAACTCTCACATCCATACATGACCACTGGAAAAACCATAGCCTTGACTAGACGGACCTTTGTTGACAGAGTAATGTCTCTGCTTTTTAACATGCTGTTTAGGTTGTTCATAACTTTCCTTCCAAGGAGTAAGCGTCTTTTAATTTCATGGCTGCAATCACCGTCTGCAGTGATTTTGGAGCCCAGAAAAATAAAGTCAGCCACTGTTTCCACTGTTTCCCCATCTATTTGCCATGAAGTGATGGGACCGGATACCATGATCTTAGTTTTCTGAATGTTGAGCTTTAAGCCAACTTTTTCACTCTCCTCTTTCACTTTCATCATGAGGCTCTTTAGTTCTTTTTCACTTTCTGCCATAAGTGTGGTGTCATCTGCATATCTGAGGTTATTGATATTTCTCCCGGCAATCTTGATTCCAGCTTGTGCTTCATCCAGCCCAGCGTTTCTCATGATGTACTCTGCCTATAAGTTAAATAAACAGGGTGACAATATATAGCCTTGACGTACTCCTTTTTCTAGTTGTAACCAGTCTGTTGCTACATGTCCAGTTCTAACTGTTGTGTCCTCACCTGCATTCAGGTTTCTCAAGAGGCAGGTCAGATGGTCTGGTATTCCCATCTCTTTCAGAATTTTCCACAGTTTATTGTGATCCACACAGTCAAAAGCTTTGGCACAGTCAGTAAAGCAGAAATAGATGTTTTTCTGGAACTCTCTTGCTTTTTTGATGATCCAGTGGATGTTGGCAATTTGATCTCTTGTTCCTCTGCCTTTTCTAAAACCAGCTTGAAATCAGGAAGTTCACGGTTCACATATTGCTGAAGCCTGGCTTGGAGAATTTTGAGCATTACTTTACTAGCGTGTGAGATGAGCGCAATTGTGTGATAGTTTGAGCATTCTTTGGCATTGCCTTTCTTTGGGATTGGAATGAAAACTGACCTTTTCCAGTCCTGTGGCCACTGCTGAGTTTTTCAAATTTGCTGGTATATTGAGTGCACTTTCACAGCATCATCTTCCAGGATTTGAAATAGCTCAATTGGAATTCTGTTACCTCCACTAGCTTTGTTCGTAGTGATGCTTCCTAAGGCCCACTTGACTTCACATTCCAGGATGTCTGGCTTTAGGTGAGTGATCACACCATCGTGAGTATCTGGGTCGTGAAGATCTTTTTTGTACAGTTCTTCTGTGTGTTCTTGCCACCTCTTCTTAATATCTTCTGCTTCTGTTAGATCCCTACCATTTCTGTCCTGTATTGAGCCCATCTTTGCATGAAATGTTCCCTTGGTATCTCTAATTTTCTTGAAGAGATCTCTAGTTTTTCCCATTCTCTTGTTTTCCTCTATTTCTTTGCACTGATCATTGAGGAAGGCTTTCTTATCTCTCCTTGCTATTCTTTGGAACTCTGCATTCAAATGGGTATATCTTTCCTTTTCTCCTTTGCTTTTCGCTTCCCTTCTTTTCACAGCTATTTGTAAGGCCTCCTCAGACATCCATTTTGCTTTTTTGCATTTCATTTTCTTGGGGATGGTCTTGATTCCTGCCTCCTGTACAATGTCACGAACCTCTGTCCATGGTTCATCAGGCACTCTGTCTATCAGATCTAGTCCGTTAAATCTATTTCTCACTTCCACTTTAGTCTAAAGTAAAAAAAAAAAATTTAATTACTTTATTTTTGGCAGTTCTTTTTTTCTAAAATGATAAAATCACATAACATAAAACTTACCATCGTGATTACCATTTTAAAATGTATAGTTCAGTGGTATTAAGTACATTCAAACTGATGTACAACCATCATCACCATCAATTCCAATAATTCTTTTCCTCTTGTAAGTCTAAAGCTCTGTATCTATTAAACAATAACTCCCCGTTCTTCCCCAGACCCTGGCAATCACCATTCTCCTTTCCATGATTTTGACTACTGCAAGTAAGTGGAGTCATGCAGTATCTGCATTTGTGACTGTCTTATTTAACTTTTCATAATGTCTTCAACATTCATCATGTTGTAGCATGTGTCAGAATTTCCTTTCTTTGTAAGGCTGAATAATATTCCATTGTACGTATGTACCACATTTTGCTTATCCATTCATCTGTCGATGGATACTTGGGTTGTTTCCATGGTTTAGCTATTGTGAATAATGCTATGGATGTGGGTGTACAGTATAACTATTTTGTAAAAGCAAGTTCATAAGCACAAGTTTCAGCTTTTTTCTTTTGAGTTGTATATTAAGAGATTTTCTGAACCTGTGAAGCATCTGGTGTCTCAGCTGACTTTAAAGTTCTGAGTGAGTGTGCTTTGCACACACGTGTGTTCTTCCCCTGAGGGCCAGGCTCTGGATGCTGTTGTTATCCCTAAGGAGATAATAAGCCAGTGTATGGAAAGCAAAGGGCTGGGATAGCATGGGCCTGGGACATCCTCATGAGCCTTCCCCAGAGCTGACTGCCATCACTTTGCCTCATTCCCTTGCTGGGTTACCACAGCCATACTGCATCAAGGAACCCCTTTCTATGTGGGGAGCGAGCAGAGGAAGGACCATACATTTCTCCTCCCAGTCCCTAAAGCCTAGAACTCCCCCCTTTTCATGCACCTGGCAATATGGTGCCTCCAATGATGAGTCTGGGTTTCTAAGTCAGAGTTGGATTTGAATTCTTTCTCTCCCACTATCTGCTGAATTATTTAGAGGCAGTTATTAAAATTCTTTGAACTTTAATTTCCTCATTTGTAAAAGGGATAAAATACTTACCTTGAAATAATATTATTAAGACTAAATGAGTTGCTGTCCATAAGGTGCTTAGTGCTGAACCTGACATGTAAATAGGATGCCTCTTCATTAAAACTTAAACTCCTTGCTAGAAATCTAAAGATAGGGATTTCTAATGTGAAAGCATTGCTAAATCTGGGCAAGAGTTTTTTCTTTGTAAAACTTTGGAGAGTGAAAATCAGCAAGTCTACCAAATAAACTGAAAAGAAAAATCTGGTCTTAGTGGCTATAAAGATGGAGGCATTAAAGGATAAGCTGGGAGGGGAACAAGAGAAATAAAAGTCTGTTATTATCTGTACCATGAACACTCTCTGACCTCTGCAGTTGTTGGCAAAAGAGAGGCTGTGTCACTCCATAGGGACATTGTTGACATGCCCTCACATCTCCACAATACAGAAGCAAAACTCCTGCTGAGGAACTAACTTGCGTTCTTTGGAATATTTTAAAAGATTATAATTGACTGAACGATGAAGAAAAACAAAACACTGTTTACATCTAAACATAAATAGAATAAAAAACAGGAAACAGCAAATCACACACATAAAAAAACCCTCTAAACCAAGTTACTCTTTAATGTTTTTTCTATGTCCCTGTTTATACAGAATTAATTTTATATAGCTGCTACCAATGTGCATATGTTATTCCAGGTTCTTTTTTCCCACTAATTTATGTAGATTCCCTCCATATTTCTACAGTCCTAATATTTAACATTGCAAGTGGCAATATTTATGCTGATTTGTTTTGTTGGGGTTATTTTTTTTTTACTCTAAAATGAATGTTTCTTTTACATAACTACTCAGTGCTGTTTCAATACAAATTCTTCCTTCCTTGTCAAAAACTCTGATAAATATTATGACATTTGTCATCTTTTATATTAATACTAAGTAAGGCCACCAGTGGTGGATAAATATACCTGAAGTGGAATTATTCCCTTTTTTCTGTCAATACTGGCTTTGTAATTTTCTTTCTGTTTGTGAAATTAATGAGAGAGGAGCAAGTATCTTACAGTTGTTTCAATTTTTAGTTCTAAAATTATACTGAATGTTAACATTTTCCTGCTTTTAAAACTGAATTATTTCTAACCCCTTTCAGGTGAATTATCTAATCAGGAAGTTGGCAAATTATGGTCCTTGGCTGAATATGGCCAGCTAACTGTTTTTAGAAATAAAGTTATTGGAACACAGCTGTGTTCATCTGTTTGCATGTTGTCTACTGCTGCTGTTAAGTTCCAATGGCTGAGTTCAGTAGTTGCAACAGAACAAAGTCTAAAATATTTACTATCTGGCTTTATTCAGAAAACGTTTTCAGACTCTAATCCCATCTCTTAGCTCTTACTCATTCTTGTTTCTACTACACTTTGTCCTCCTGCAATATCAAAGTACTGTAGCTCCCCACGTGTTGTAATTATTTGTTTGAGTATCTTCACACCTGCTCTTCCCTCTGTCTGAATTTTCCCAATTCCAAACTCACCCTTCCAAACTCTTCTTGAGGGCTGCTCATCCTATAAAGTATTCCCTTTATCCAAATTCACAACTTTACATTTTGTTAGATGTTATTGACAGTTGGAACAAGAATCAAGAAAACAGTGCCTGGGAAAGCACTTCATAAAACTTATAAAAGTTACTACTTCTAATAATAACTGCTATTATACTTGGCAACATCAGTGTCCACTTTTGTTTATACTTTTATTTCAACCCATTTACAGGGAGCTTTTTAGACCAAAGGACCCCAGCTGGCTCTCACGGAGTACAGGATCTAAGAACACCTTTCCCATAATCCCTCTTTGTTAAATACCAACAACAAGGGTGCAGGTCTAGTTACTTAGACAACGCTGGAGGCTGGTTCAGATCAATTGGATGTGTCTCATCGATTACTGACTAACATTAAGATAACTCAAACCATCAGCCAGCCAAGCAAACAAAAGAGCCCAACTCTCAAAGTTGTCTTGTTTGACTCCAGAGATCAAGGTTGGAATCCCGGAGAAACAATAAATATGCTAAATCAAAAAGCTGCTTTATCCATTTGTTGCAGATAATTATGTTGAGTACATAGCTCTGCACTACTACATGTATAGAGCTATATATAGATCTCTATTTTTTGTCTATCTGATGCATATTTATTTTTAATGGATCTGCATTCCTTTCTCTGCATCTCCCTTCCTTTGAAAATCAAAACATCTCATAGAAAATATTTTCATGAAATCTAATATATATAAAAACTGTAGCAATATGTGTGTGTGTGCTAATTTAATGATGATGTCCAGTGGATCCGGAAGGAGCTTGGAGATTTCCATTTGCTTTGTGAAAAGTTTAATATGTGTGTTGAAAGCCACAGGCGAAGGTTCAGATTACGCCAAGTGAAAGCTTGGGTGGTTCTGAATGCTGAGTCCCAGAGACCAAAGCTCTTAGTTACAACTGCATTTCTGGAGAGGAGGGCGCCAGTGCATTCACCACTTCCATTAAGGAGCAACTACCTCTTTTAGTGGTGCTTTTCTCTCAGGAAGTGCAATATATAGTAAGGGCAGAAAAATAAGCAAAGGAGGAAATTTGCTATTGATTTTCTTTTCTTCTGTGAAATTACATGAACGCTCAATGGCTTGTAGCACTAACTTAGTCAATAAGGTTCCATTTGAGACCACCTTGAAGTTTAATTCTCTCCCGATCCTTTTAAACTTCTACTGTTGGATTCTTTTGTATTTAATTGTTTTTAGCGATGAGACGCTATGAAGCTTTTTATTCACAACACCACAGGGGATTTTGCTAAAGATAACACTGTGAAATATTCCCAGACAGTAAAGTCCCATCCATCCTTTTTGGTTAGAAATCAACAGTACAGTGCTGAAAACCAACCTTGAAAACCCAAGGGAAAGAGACAATGAAGGTGAATATAGGACTCCTTATTATAAAGCAATTTTTCAGTATTAGTTGCTGGATCTTATTGGGTTTGAGCTGTGGTGAGAAGAAGCTCAGTTTTCTCCTGTGGAGTGGAGGAGGCCCTTTATGTCAGACTCACCATCATCTGAGTGTACATTTTGGTCATAACAACTTGCTAACGTTTATTGAACATTTACTATGTACTTGATAGTTTGCTGAGTCTTTATATGGTTTCTGTTCTATAGGGAAGCAATAAGTCGCCTGTGTGAAGCTGTCCCTGGGGCAAATGGAGCCATTAAAAAGCGAAAGGTAAATAAATAATGGTGTGGTTTTTTTGTTTTATATTTCCCTAACTATGGGAAAGAAATATAATATTGAAATAGTTGTTTGTTCATTCCAGCACATGACCCAAGGTCCAGAATAGCCTTGATTAGTTGGCATGCTATCTGAGATGCACTCAAAGTTGTTCTTCAAATTTTCTGACTTGCCAGACATTGTCTGAAATGGTGATGCCTGGAGGGACAGAGTGGAGAAAGCACCTGAGTCTTTCCAAGTTAGAAAAAATCTGGTTGCAGGGCTGGGTCTTTACTTTCCTTTGAGCATGGCATCGCATCTCTGTAAGAAACTTCATTTTTGTTTCTGTAAGTTAAGTTGTTGACAAAATGACCAGTTTTGGTACCTTCCAATTTCAATATTTTATAATGTATGTATTCTGCATTTTAACATTTTAGGCTTTTAAGTCCAGGTTCCATGCAGGATACAGGATGCTTGGGACTGGTGCACTGGGATGACCCAGAGGGATGGTACTGGGAGGGAGGTAGGAGGGGGGCTCTGGATGGGGAACACGTGTACACCCGTGGCGGATTCATGTTGATGTATGGCAAAACCAATACAATATTGTAAATCAATTAGCCTCCAATTAAAATAAATTAATTAAAAAAAAAGACTCCATGGCCTATTTTCAAATGGAAACATGGGTGCTGGTAGCAGTAGGATAGTAAATGGGTAGAAGGAGCTTTTTATGCTGAAAGAAAGCACAAGACTCGATGTTAGAGTTGTATTTAAACCCTGTCTCTGCCCCTAGTAACTGTGTGACCTTGAACAAGTCATTTCACCCTTTCGATCCTTGGCTTTTTCATCTATAAAATGGGAGAAAATAGCACGTACTTTATAGAGTTAGGTAAGAATCAAATGAAGCGATGTGTACATCACAGTGTTTAGCATGGTGTCTGGGTTACATAAGCTTTCAATGATAATGGCAGTTAGTATTATTGTATTAGCACATTACCGACTAGGAGTTTTTGCAGAAACAAATGCCTGCGGCCAGTGATTTGTTATGTGACTGAATAATGAAACATTCTGGTCAGTCATGTTTGGGTAACAAAAGATGTATTAATACATCTCTGCCAATTATGTATTAAGTTATTAAACCTAGAATAGTTGCTTCAAAGTCCAAAGGAGAGATTCAAAGTCTCTTAAGATAGCCATATCAGTTATAGAACTGTAGATTATTTAAGAGTGGAAGGATTTTTAGAGATCTCCCAGGAAAAACCCTCTCACTTTGCTAGCTTCTAAACTATGGCTCAAAGAGACTTGCCTTGAGTTACTAGAATGATCAAGGTCAGTGCCAACTGTCAAAGCCAGGTTTTCAGTCTCAGCTTAGTGCTCTATTACCATACCACCCTGTCTCTTTTTTTTTTTTTTTTTGCCACCCCACAAGGCATTTGGGATCCTAGTTCCCAGACCAGGGATCAAACACATGCCCCTTGCCTTGGAAGCATGGAGTCTTATCCACTGGATCACCAGGGAAATCCATGCCTCATATTTTTATCATTGCTCATTATTTTTTAAGGCTGAATCCATTGTCACCCAGAGTGACTCAAGTGAGCCACATAGTACAGGAAACTGGTGAATGGCCCTTGCATTCTATTAGAACTACTATGAGTAGTTTCTTTGACAGAACCCATGATCTGCCTATAGTCTCTAACCTCCCCCTGCCTCTCATAACCTCTTCAAATAGGAGGTTGTGACTGGATGATCCCAACTTAAGACTTTCTCATTTCAGGATTAGTGGGAGTCCACACTGGAAAACAAAATAAAGCAAACCAGGCTATCATCTTTCCAGAAAGTAAACATGTAAAGAAAAAAGAGAAATTATTGAGTTAATTCCCTGATAGCTATATTTGTACAGAATGTGCACTGCACTCAGTTGTGGCCAACTTTTTGCAATCCCACGGACTGTAGCCCGCCAGGCTCCTCTGTCCATGGGATTTCCCAGGCCAGAATACTGGAGTGGGTTGCCATTGCCAACTCCTAAAGATTTATTGAGTACTTAATACATGCCAGGGACTCTTCTATGTACTTCATATTTTAAATATTCTTTTTCTTCACAATTTGAAAAATTGTGTTAAAATACACATAATATTTACCATTGTAAACATTTCTAAGTGTATAGTTCAGTGAATACATTCATATTGTTGCTCAATCATCACACTGTCTATCTGCATTACTCTTTTTTTTAAGAAAGAAAATCATTTATTTGAAGAACTGAATATATTTAGAATTGTTTGCTTCTAAAAAAGCCGATTTTCCCCAAGCCTTCACTTTGTAATTTCATATTAAGCAATTAAGTTATTTTACACAATCTAGTTAAACAATTTAATGGGAATAAGCCCATAACTCTTTTTTTATCTTGTAAAACAGAAAGTCTTTACCCATTAAACAATAAATTTCCATCCTTCTCCCTCTCCAGCCCCTGGCAACCACCATTCTACTTTCTGTCTCTATGATTTTGACTCCTCTAATTATCTCATATAAGTGGAATCATGCAGTGTCATATTGTGATAGGCTTATTTCACATTTCCTCACATAACGTCCTCATGGTTCATCCATGCTGTAGCATATGTCAAAATTTCCCTCCTAATTAAGACTGAATAATATTTCATTGATGTATATATCACATTTTGCTTATCCACCAAGTGTTGATGGACACTTGGGTTACTTCCATGTTTTAACGATTGTGAATAATGCTGCTATGAACATGGATGTACAAATATCTCTTTAAGTCCTTGCTTTCAGTTCTTTTGGATATATAATAAGAAGCAGAATTGCTAGCTGCTGCTGCTGCTAAGTCGCTTCAGTCATGTCCGACTCTGTGCGACCCCACAGACGGAAGCCCACCAGGCTCCCCTGTCCCTGGGATTCTCCAGGCAAGAACACTGGAGTGGGTTGCCATTTCCTCCTCCAATGCATGAAAGTGAAAAGTGAAAGTCGCTCAGTCGTGTCCGATTCTTAGCGACCCCATGGACTGCAGTCCACCAGGCTCCTCCGTCCATGGGGTTTTCCAGGCAAGAGTACTGGAGAGAATTGCTAGATCATGTGGTAATCCTAGTTTTAGTTTTTTGAGGAGCTGCTACCCTCAATAAGCTGTTGTACCGTTGTACATTTCTGCTAATAGTGCACAAGGGTTTCAATTTCTCCACGTCCTTGCCACCACTTGTTATTTCCCCTTCTTCCTTCCCTCCCTTCCTTCCTCCTTCCTTCTTTCTTTTCCTTCCTTCTCCCTCCCTCCCTCCTCTCATCTATCCCTCCCTCTCTCCCCTTTTTCTCTTGCTTGCTTTCTTGTCTTCCTTCCTTCCGACTAGTTATAGGTCTACCCAGATTTTCTGTTTCTTTGTGATTTAGTCCTTATAGGTTTTATGTTTCTGGAAATTTGTCCATTTCATCTAAGTAATCCAGTGTGTTAACATACAGTTGTTCATAGAATTCTCTTACAGTCCTTTTACTTCCATAGAATTGGTAGTATAGTCCCCACTTTCATTTCTGATCTTTTTAATGTGTCTTCTCTTTTTTCTTTTCTTAACTTATTTAGCTAAAGGTTTGTCAGTTTGGTTGATCTTTTTGAAGAACAAACTTTTGATTTCTCTGATTTTCTGTATTGTTTTTCTAGTCTCGATATTATTTATCTCTGCTCTAATCTTTATTATTTCTTGCCTTCTGCTAACTTTGAGTTTAATTTATAAACTTTTTTGATTTCTTTAAATTGTAAATTTAGGTTGGTTTAAAATTTTTTATTGAAGTATAGGTGAAATACAATATTGTGTTTGTTTCAGGTGTACAGCACAGTAATTCAGTTATACATGTATATGTATATATATATTTCTTCTTCAGATTCTCTTCCCTTATAGATTATTGCAAGATATTGAGTATAGTTTCCTGTGCTTTAAACAGTAGGTCCTTGTTGGTTATCTATTTTATAGTTAGTAGTATATATGTTGCCAGAGAAGGCAGTGGTACCCCACTCCAGTACTCTTGCCTGGAAAAATCCCATGGACAGAGGAGCCTGGTAGGCTGCAGTCCATGGATTGCTAAGAGTCAGACACAACTGAGCGACTTCACTTTGATTTTTACTTTCATGCACTGGAGAAGGAAATGGCAACCCACTCAAGTATTCTTGCCTGGAGAATCCCAGGGACGGGGGAGCCTGGTGGGCTGCCATCTATGGGGTTGCACAGAGTCGGACAACACTGAAGCGACTTAGCAGCATATATGTTACTCCAAATCTCCTAATTTGTCCCTCCTCCCACTCCCTAAGTTAGGTTGTTGATTTGAGATCTTTCTTTTTTAGTGTGTGTTTATACTATAAATTATAATTTATAATGTTATAGGTATAAAAGCACTGCTTTCCCTGTGTTTCATAAGTTTTGGCATGTTGTGTTTTTTGTACTCTTTTAATCACCACAAAAAACCTAGGCAGCAACTTTTTCTCTCTTTTTTAGATTTGTGGTGTTCAAAATGACTTGTGAATTCAGTTAATCCAACCTCTCAAGGGAGTTCCTTTTATATAAAGCATGCCCCTACTCCCAGCTCTTGGGGAGAAGGGAATGTATGAGAAAAAGTCTGAGGGCTCAGGTTTCACTACTTAAGAATTTTGCTGCATTTCAATTTTAAAATGTTTATATTAAAAAAGCATTCCATCTCACTTGATTTATTTAAAGTAAAATAGAAAGGAAGCGTGTGGGCTTTGTCCCATTTTTAACATTAAAAAAAACATAAATATTCCTTCTGTAACAAAACCTGTAACTTAGAATGTTGTTTTGTTATTTTTAAAGCCTCCAGCTAAGTTCCTATCAACAGTTCTTGGCAAAAGTAATCTTCAGTTTTCGGGAATGAATATAAAACTGACCATCTCAACATGCAGTCTCACACTGATGAATCTTGACAACCAACAGGTAAGCTTATGAGTGTCATTTATAGTTTAACATATCTTCTGTTTTTCTAGAACAGTCTAGGCATAATAAAAAGAATAAAGTTTCAGACAGTGTGCCTAAAACTTAATGAGACATGGGGGAAAATATCTGCCAAGGATTTATGTATAACAGTAATTAGAACAACAGTATTATTAAGCCATCACTGGGATATTTAACTGCCTAATACTTGCCCCTACTTAATTGGCTTTGTTAATAAGAATGAAGGCACAAAGATCATAGTAAATACCATTTGGAATAAACTCAAGCCAGCCACTTATTATTCTCCACCACCCTGCCCCAAAGAGAAAGCAATTCCTTCATCAGGACCGGGGATGCAGATGAAGGACAGAGGAGAAGGGTAATGTTAGGGCCAGTGTTCTAGCTAACCAAAATTTAAAGCATCAAACATTTTCTTTCAACCCTTACGATTGAAAAGCCTTCTTGAATGTTATTGTATAAACAACTTTTTCATCTTTGATGATTTATGATGCTATGGTGTGGCCGAATTCTCATTGTAAATGTTATTTCTTAAAAAACTGCATTGCTGAAGCAAATATAAAAGATACACAGTCACTGGGCTAAATGTACTTTAAACTAGGACATCCTTTGACTTTTTATTTTTTAAACTAAATTCCTTTATGTATGCTAGACTCTAATTTTTCTTTGTCTAATATATAATGATTTGAATTTCTTAGTATTTAAGGTTTTACTGTGTGGGGTGCTGTTGTTTAGGTCATAGAAGGTTCAATGTGTACTTGGCACTGAAAAAACACTAAGAGGCTTTGATGTCACATCCAGGTAGAAAGCCTGATTTGCCACTAACAAGCAAGTTATCTTCCCACTCAATTCTTATCATCAGTGAAATGAGTTCTTATTCATAGAGCTTCTAAGAAGATCAGTTTAGCAACAGAATGTGTCTGTGGGGTTACTTAGAGGATCAAATAAGATCATGGATATAAATCACACAGCACAGTGCCCTTACATGGTACCTATTATTATTTTTTACTGAAACATTCTTCCTTGAGGCCTTTTCATATACTCAGTACTTAGCAGGGAAAGCATATTGTAATATGTAAAATTATAAAATAGTCAGTAACATGTAAGTACAGTTGTAAACGTTTGTATTTCTATTTTCTGGCCAAGAAATTCACTTGTGGTTTTGAGGTTTGCTTTATTTTTTAAATTCAAAAGCAGAATAAAATAACATTGCTTACCCAGTAGTATAAAACACCACAGAAGAAATTATGTAATATGAAATCATTTAAAATGGATTAATTGGTTCATAATTGGTTATCTAAGAGAGGCATACCATTGGTACCTGACAACAGACCATTTGGGGCTGTCGTTGGAAGATGCAGCCTATCTGGGTGGAAGGCAAAACATTCAGTCTTTCAGGTGCTTTGTCCTCAAGACATTTGTGGATGTAAAATTTGTTTTTAGTTTTCACTCATGTGAATGGTACCAGCTCTGGTACCATTGCTTTTCGTTGTATATGATTTCATTGAGTATAGGGTTGTGTTGTGTATGGTGGGGGCATAAGTTATTCTGAAAATCTCTTTTCCCTCCACTACTCTTTTCCAGGCCACTGCAATTAGAGCTGGTACAATATACCCATAATCTTTTAGGCAAATAGGAGGAGGGACACTGGGCATAGGTGGCTTCTACCACCAGTAGTTACAGCAGAGGTGCTTTGGGGAGTGGCTCCCATCCTTTCTACACTGCTGGTGTTGAAGGAGCTCTGTTCAGCCCACTGCTAGAGTGGGAACCAAAGTTAGGATCTCATTGATATCAGGCCCAGGGGCTGATTTTTAAAAATAGTTTTGAACTATTTTGAAGACCTGGGGAGAATAGCCACGGGGGGTGGGTGGAGTTGGGGGTGTGTAAAAAAGATGTGCCACTCTGGATGCTTAAACTCAAGAAACTTTATAGATCCCATTAAAAGGGCAGCTCTTCCAGATGTTCAAGCTGGTTTTAGAAAAGGCAGAGGAACCAGAGATCAAATTGCCAACATCTGCTGGATCATCGAAAAAGCAGGAGAGTTCCAGAAAAACATCTATTTCTGCTTTATTGACTATGCCAAAGCCTTTGACTGTGTGGATCACAATAAACTGTGGAAAATTCTGAAAGAGATGGGAATACCAGACCACCTGACCTGCCTCTTGAGAAATCTGTATGCAGGTCAGGAAGCAACAGTTAGAACTGGACATGGAACAACAGACTGGTTCCAAATAGGAAAAGGAGTTCATCAAGGCTGTATATTGTCACCCTGCTTAGTTAACTTATATGCAGAGTACATCATGAGAAACGCTGGGCTGGATGAAGCACAAGCTGGAATCAAGATTGCTGGGAGAAATATCAACAACCTCAGATATGCATATGACACCACCCTGATGGCAGAAAGTGAAGAGGAACTAAAAAGCCTCTTGATGAAGGTGAAAGAGGAGAGTGAAAAAGTTGGCTTAAAGCTCAACATTCAGAAAACGAAGATCATGGCATCTGGTCCCATCACTTCATGGCAAATAGATGGGGAAACAGTGGCTGACTTTATTTTTTGGGGGCTCCAAAATCACTGCAGATGGTGACTGCAGCCATGAAATTAAAAGACGCTTACTCTTGGAAGGAAAGTTATGACCAACCTAGATAGCATATTCAAAAGCAGAGACATTACTTTGCCAACAAAGGTCTGTCTAGTCAAGGCTATGATTTTTCCAGTGGTCATGTATGGATGCGAGAGTTGGACTATGAAAAAAGCTAAGTGCTGAAGAACTGATGCTTTTGAAGTGTGGTGTTGGAGAAGACTCTTGAGAGTCCCTAGGACTGCAAGGAGATCCAACCAGTCCATTCTAAAGGAAATCAGCCTTGGGTGTTCTTTGGAAGGAATGATGCTAAAGCTGAAACTCCAGTACTTTGGCCACCTCATGTGAAGAGTTGACTTATTGGAAAAGACTCTCATGTTGGGAGGGATTGGGGGCAGGAGGAGAAGGGGACGACAGAGGATGAGATGGCTGGATGGCATCACCAACTCGATGGACCTGAGTTTGAGTGAACTCCGGGAGATGGTGATGGACAGGGAGGCCTGGCGTGCTGCGATTCATGGGGTCGCCAAGAGTCGGACATGACTGAGCGACTGAACTGAACTGAAAATGTCCCAGGGATAAATGCAGCAGAAAAGTGACCTTCTGGGTGTAGCATGAGAAAATGATTTATTAAATTTTCCTTAAAGAAAAATATCCTTTGAAGTTCTGAGATAAATACAAAAACCGCCCCCTCAAATTCTAAGATATACTTTGGACTGAAATAAAAAACAGCTTCAAATTTATAGGTACATTCATACATGACAGAACACTTATGGGTCAGATGGTTCACGTTTATCTTCCTTCACTGAGAACATCAAGAATGTAACCATTTGCTCCCAGAAAATGTCTCACAGAACCTCAGAGGCAGAAAATAAATTTATATTAAACACAGAAACACAAAATGCTTACAATTTTTAAAACTTATGCATTTTGAATGGGAAAAAACGTTTTGGAAAAGCAAGTTACAGGATTTTTTTTTAGCCCTTGTTTTAAAAATTCAAGCAGCAGACTTCCTTGACATATTTTAATAAGGTTTTAATGTCAAGTCTCAGTAGCTCCCATTCTATTTCTTTACTCATTTCTATACTCCTATCACTGACTCCTTAACAGCTACTGAAATTGAGAAGGGTAATAGATAACAAGGTAAAACAGGCAGAAAATGGAGAAATCTTTTATCTTCAGGAGAGGCAATTCAAATACCTAGAGGCCAGGTAGGTAATGCAAACTGTCTGGGTTCATGAAAACACAACGGTGCAAGTGGTGATAGATGATGAGTGCCACTTGTCCTCCACAGTGGGGAGAAAAGCTAGGGCAAACAGAATACTTCCCCTGGGTAAAGCCCAATCCCATAGGACTATAGATCAAGGGCTGCCAGATCTTCCTCTACTTTTGGGGGGAAAAATGATGGAAATCTGGGAGTTTTACTGATCTCTATGAATTACGAGATGTTGGTCTTTAAGAAATTAAAGTTATAAGCATGAGCCAAACAAAATAGATCTATGTCCTCGAAGGGAGCCAATGTCAGACATCTGATAGCAAAAATTACGTTAAGTATGGATAGACCTAGAAAGTGCTCCACAAATCACACTACACACTCAGAAGTTTAACTTCTCTCTCCCCCATTCCTCATCTCCACTGTTCCCTACATCAAACAGGCTTAGAATTTCCCCAGAACTCCCTTCTTTAGTTTACCTATTTATATAGATGCATATATCTTAATTTGAAGAAGGAAATGGCAACCCACTCTAGTATTCTTGCCTGGAGAATCCCAGGGACAGAGGAGCCTGCTGGGCTGCTGTCTATGGGGTCGCACAGACTTGGACACGACTGAAGCGACTTAGCAGCAGCATATATCTTCATTTAATTATCACAATTTATAAGGTTCATTCAAGTATTCTTATTTTCAATTCAGGACTCTGAGGCAGAGATTAATCTCTTGTTACAGAGCTAGTAAGCAGTGGAGCCTAGGTTCAAATTAGGTAGGCTTGGTTTCAGTCTGTGGTAACTGTAATGTTTAAAAATGTTACCCTTTTCTACTTTCAGTAAATATTAACAAGTATTAATGTCAGCAGTCTCTTAAGTTACTGCCTATTTTTAAGACTAACAAACCATCAAGAGTGAGTTCGAGTCCAGGTCTTTCTCTAAATGAACCTTCAAACCTAACAGGAAGTAGCTTTCTTTCCCCTTGCTCTTGCTCCCTACTCTATTTCTAAGACAAATAGAGTAACACTTGTAGTTTGTAGATATGTTTTTTTCTGAACCTATTTCCTGGCATCTTATCTGGAGATAAATGTGACTAGTCAATTAATATATATTGGCACTTTTCTTTGTCCAGAGTCCTATTAATTCACATCACACAAGCAGTTATCTATCCACACTCGTATTACATCTGTAAGCTGTTTGAAAATGCAAAGTGAGCCATGGGAGACCAGTAGGATTAAAATTTAAGTGCCAGTGTTTAACCTCCTTTTTAGTCTTCCCCCATCTATCGCTCCTCTCCCTGCCAAGCAAGTGTCTGAATTATGATCATCCTTGTCAGCCCTGTATTATACAGAAAAGAACCCCCCTCCCTAAAAGACAGGATGACTGCAACAAAATTAAGGCTCTGAGTTGTCCTGTTATATTGGGTGTATCCTTTACTGCCATAATGCAGCAAAAACATCTGGTACCTTTTTACTAATCTTAAGACATGCTGGTATACTCAGTTTCATTGGGCATAGCCTTCTAATTATATTATTCATAGAACTTCAGCATCTTACTAACCACCATGAGATGCTTACTGATTTAGCAGGTTTTCCCAGCTTGGCAAATTCTCTTATAGGAATTTACTAAGTTTAATTTATACCAGTTAATTTGTAATCTAGTATTTGAAGCTGGAGCACTTTCCCTTATAAAGTCATTAAATTTAAATCATAAAATGGTTGCAATCACACAAACAGTATAGCAAATAAAAAGTAGAATTAGAGAAAGTATGTATACAATTAGACAAACAAATAAAATACAGAGAACAAGAAATCTTTATTATTTGGAATGCTGGTGCATAACCAAAAACAAGCTTAATTAGAGGAGGAGACAGAGGGAAACTTCAGATACTGAGGTGGATTTCTGGGCAGATTTAAAACTTTTAAGGGTTGTTCATAGTGTCTTTTTTTAGATGTAGGGCTTTCCTTTTACTAGACAATGTTCATTTAACAGTTCTTACATTATGAAGTTCAACCAGAGTCTTTTGCCTGTAAAGTTAAATGAAAAAAGAGAGCAAGTGAAACAGAAAATTCTCTAGTATATACTGATGTTTGAAAGAGTTTGTGTTCTTTGTACCTTCATGTACATTTTACAGTCTAAATTTGAAACTTTATTAAGGACGTCTTAAGTTTTGACTTTTAAAAATGTTCAAGGCAATGAATTTTCTTGAATTAAAGATTACAGTAGCTTTAAAAATGATCAAGATATATGTACAAACAAAATCTCAGTTGTTCTTGGAAACACGTTTTAAGATATAGCACACAAGACACATACTTCTTTTGGGGGTAGATTATCCTTTGAGATACTGAAGAATACTCGGTAGATTTATTTTACACTAAAAATTTAGCCTTTGATAACCACAGCTCGGATAGATGACAAACTTGAATCTTTAAAGTTTTCTCAGTATGCTTTCAGTCCAAATAACTCAAAGACATCTTATGTCCTAAGGTGGATACATCAGTTACTTTTTCTCATATAATTATCATCAGTGGGCTCTTGTACTGGCAGTCTATCTTGGTCATAACTTATTCTTGAAAAGCCATTCCTTACAGGGAAACATGAAAGATTATCTTCCTCGATGCAAGGAAATTACTCTGAATAAACAACAAAGTCAAAGCCGTGTCTCTGGACATTCTTGAAAACAGGTTTCAACAGTACTAAGATACTCTTCTTTAACAATTTTCTTCCTTTTTCATAACTGTGCAGTCACTACCTTATTCTACTCTGCAGAAAAAAAAAAAATTTTTTTTTGGAAGATTTTTTCATTGGCACAGAACTATTTGGAATGAACCCAAAAGACAGTGGAATGCTGGGTCTCTCCTCAGGCAGCTTCCTCCTCTCTTAACAGCATTTAACTACTCTCTGTCAATGATCTCATCACAGCCGAGTTCTTCTGTCAGACGATTGACAACCATAAGTGAAAAAAGCTCTTCGATAAAAGCCAATTGATCAAACGGGGTCTTCTCATAATGCATCTGAAACCCGCCATCCAGAGCTGCTTCTCTGGCTCTGGAGGTTCTCAGAAACATCTTGTTGGCTTCTTCAAGGGCCGCTGATACTCTGTAGCCCGCACCACTGAGCGGCTCCTCTTCCGGATAGTCATAGTCGTCCTCCCAGTCATCGAATTCCTCGCCCTCGCCCTCGTCCTCGCTCTCGAAATCAGGGCCCGCGATCTGGCCTGGCTGCTCCCCAGGGCTGGGCCGGCTAGCGAGGCCTCGGGGCCCCTGTGGCTCCGCCATTGGCTGGGCCGCCTCCTCCTCCATTGGGCCTTCCTCCTCCAGTTGTGGCGGGGCCCCGGCGCGGGAGGGGTTCGGGGATAGCTCCCGGCTCCCGCCGCCTACCTCCATATGCGGAAGGTCACTCTCACCAGGAATCACATCCATTTGCAGATCGGTGCTCTCCTCATAGAGCTCGGACAGCTCGTTCATTTCAGACATAGTGCAAGCAGCTCAACCTCCCCACAAGTCGTTCGTTTTCCACAAGCTCGGAGCTACGGGGGCTTGCGGTTGTGCGCTTGCGCAAGCACCGTGCGCTTGCGTGACCTCGTGCGTGTGCGCGACCCCCAAACACCGCCTCCTGCTCAGAACGCTGCTCTGGTTTGGCCGCTGGTAGTGCCCCCATCCCCTTCTGGGGGACATTCCCAGTACTCGGGGATCTGCGCTCCGTGCGTTCGAATTTCAGACCTAGGGCTGTGCATTGCTTGGCCTCCACCTTACCTAACCGTTCTGCTGCTTATGATGCTATAAACTTGAAAATACTCTATATGCCTTCTACAGAAGGTGGGAAAGATTGAGGGCGAGAGAAGGGGACGGCAGAGGATGAGATGGTTGGATGACATCACCGACTCAGTGGACATGAGTTCGAGTAAACCCCGGGAGTTGGTGATGGACAGGGAGGCCTGGCGTGCTGCAGTCCAGGGGTCGCAAAGAGTCGGACACGATTGAGCAACTGAACTGAACTGAAGACCCCTTAATCTTCCTCCCCTCTCGCCCCTCTCCTTTCTCGCTATCCTCTTTCCGCTGCTCCCCTTTCCTCCATCCCCAGGCAGTCTCATCTGCTCCAAGGTTTTAACTAACTTTGTCTCTGTGCAGCTGCTGCTAAGTTGCTTCAGTCGTGTCCGACCCTGTGCGACCCCATAGACGGCAGCCCACCAGGCTCCCCCGCCCGTCCCTGGGTTTCTCCAGGCAAGAACACTGGAGTGGGTTGCCATTTCCTTCTCCAGTGCGTGAAAGTGAAGTCGCTCAGTCGTGTCCAACTCTTCGCGACCCCATGGACTGCTCTGCACCTGAAAACCACACGTGTTCTCAGCCATACATCAGCATATTAAGAACTCATCCATCCCTCTCTTCTATTTTTCTCATTTAAAAAATGTTAAATTCACAAATAAGCATATTATCGGTGTTCTTTAAAAAAATATGCAGAGAAGAAATACATGGGCCCATCTTTTTTTTTTTTTTTTTTTTTTGCCGCAGGAGGTGACTTTACACTTAATTTGGTGTGTGTTCTTTAAATCTTTTTCTGTGCATTTATATGAATCTTTTAAGTCCTCATGGAAAAATCTTATTTTTTTAATATGTCTTACATAATTGCCTTCAACTTATAAAAAAGCAAAAAACCCCTAAATCTTGTAGATTTAGCTGTTAGTATACATAGACACGTGTTTTCATAGTATTCTGTCTGTATAGCTATACTGCAGTTGACTTAACTATGCACAAATAATTTTCCTTTTTTTTGGTATTGTATGGGTAAATGAGTATCTACATGTGCCAATACTTCTCTCTAGTAAAAACCTAGAAGTGGAAAGGTGGAATTACAGGGTATGCATACTTTAGCTTTCAGTTCAGTTCAGTTCAGTCGTTCAGTCGTGTCCAATTCTTTGCGACCCCATGAATTGCAGCTCGCCAGGCCTCCCTGTCCATCACCATCTCCCGGAGTTCACTCAGACTCAGGTCCATCGAGTCGGTGATGCCATCCAGCCATCTCATCCTCTGTAGTCCCCTTTTCCTCCTGCCCTCAATCCCTCCCAGCATCAGTCTTTTCCAATGAGTCAACTTTTCGCATGAGGTGGCCAAAGTACTGGAGTTTTCAGCTTTAGCATCATTCCTTCCAAAAAATACCCAGGACTGATCTCCTTCAGAATGGACTGGTTGGATCTCCTTGCAGTCCAAGGGACTCTCAAGAGTCTTCTCCAACACTACAGTTCAAAAGCATCAATGTCAAATGCCTCTGAAAGTTGTTGTACAAATTTAAGCACTAGGCAGTGGTGTTCAAGAATATCCACACCCCTGCTACACATGATTTTGTTGAACTTTAACAACTTTGTCAATTTAATGGTGTCTTGTTTTATTTTTTATAGCCTTGATTTTCTTTGCAGGTTATCTTTCAGTATGTTTATTGAACATTTGTATTACTTCTGAAAATTAAATGATCTTATTTTGGGTTTATTTTTTTTTTCTTATTGATGTAGGAATGTTTTATAAACTCTGTGGGAAAACTTTGTTTCACATGTTTTAAATATATTCTCTTTGCCTGTTGTTTCTTGTTTTGGAGATCTTTTCTTATACAAAAGTTTTAAAATAAGCTTTCATGTATTCAAATTTAAAAGTTTCTTTCCTGTATGTCTTTTTTTTAAAAAATTAGGATGGATTTGCCTACCTCAGAGAACTTAAGCATAATCTTTTATCTGTCTTTTAATGTCTGTATGGCTCTTTTGTGGTTCAGACATTTATTTATAAATATCATGAGGACAGGATTTATTTTTATATTTTTCATATATGTAGCTGATTCAGCTGACTCTGCTAATTTAATCACTTGTCCTTTTGTCTGCTCTTTGGTGCCACATTTATCATAGGCTAAAAGAGCACAAAAGTGTCAGTCCTTTTTAGTCTTTGTAGTCTAATGAATTTCTATAGTTTTATAATACGTCTTAATAATAAGGAAAATCTTTTCTCTTTGTTCTTTAAAAAATTGCCTTAGTTCTTCTTGCACATTTATTCTTCCAGTGTGAATTTTAGAAGTAGTTTAAAAAGTTCCCTGAATGGCACTGTTGGAATTTTTATTGGAATTGTATGGAATTTATAAATTAATTTGGAGAATTGATGTCTTTATAATATTGTCTTCTCATCCATAAAGGTGATATATGTGTTCTGCATGTTCATATGTTATTTATACTCTTCACTGAAGTTTTCCAAAAAGTTTTATGTAATTCTTATTAGTTATATACTTAGGTTCTCTTGTTAAATATACCTCTCCCCTCTTCCCCATACAGTGTCAGATTGGCTGTTCCTGGTGTATGGGAATGATGTTGGTCTCTGTATATTGATTTTGTTTTTAGTAATCATTTTAAACTGAAATATAAATATAGAAAACAAATATAGAATAGTGCACAAATTGTAAATGTATAGCTTGATTATCACAAAATGAATTTGTTTGTGTTAACTACTACCCAGATCAAGGAACATCATTTGCAGGATCCCAGAAAACCACTTGTTTTCTCTTCCTTTGCCCCCAAAGTCACTACTATCATGACTTCAAACAGAATGAAATAATTTTGCCTGGTTTTGAACTTGATATAAATTCAGCTTGCAGTATACAGTCTTTGTGTCTGGCTTCTTTTGCCCAAGAAATATGTTGTTGCTGTGTAGTAGTCCCATGTTTGAATATCACAGTGATCATCATTGGGATTGTTTCCAGTTTGGGGCTATTATGAGCAAGGCAGTGATAATCTTTCTTGAGATCTTTGGTATATGCATTTACACAGTTCTTTTGAATATACATCTAAGAGTAGAGCTGTGAGATTCTGTTACACAAATCCGAAGGCAGGATTAGTCAATTGGTACATAGTTGATTTAACGAATCTTTAAAAGAGTGTGACAAATAGGTCTCTGGATATTGGTCATTACACTGTGGTTTCCAAATAAGGAAGCCAGAATCTAAAGTAAAAGAGACAATCTTAGCTAAGCTAAACAGTTTAGCTAACTTATTCAGTTTACTTAGATAGTCTTACTTCATATTGAAACTCTTTATGTTAGTGCCTTAGTAGGAATGGGGACTGGAATGCAAAAGTAGGAAGTCAAGAAACACCTGGAGTAACAGGCAAATGTGGCCTTGGAATACGGAATGAAGCAGGGCAAAGACTAATAGAGTTTTGCCAAGAAAATGCACTGGTCATAACAAAAACCCCCTTCCAACAACACAGGAGAAGACTCTATACATGGACATCACCAGATGGTCAACACTGAAATCAGATTGATTATGTTCTTTGCAGCCAAAGATGGAGAAGCTCTATACAGTCAGCAAAAACAAGACCAGGAGCTGACTGTGGCTCAGACCATGAATTCCTTATTGCCAAATTCAGACTGAAATTGAAGAAAGTAGGGAAAACCACTAGACCATTCAGGTATGACCTAAATCAAATCCCTTATGATTATACAGTGGAGGTGAGAAATAGATTTAAGGGCCTAGATCTGATAGAGTGCCTGATGAACTATGGAATGAGGTTCGTGACATTGTACAGGAGACAGGGATCAAGACCATCCCCATGGAAAAGAAATGCAAAAAAGCAAAATGGCTGTCTGGGGAGGCCTTACAAATAGCTGTGAAAAGAAGAGAAGCAAAAAGCAAAGGAGAAAAGGAAAGCTATAAGCATCTGAATGCAGAGTTCCAAAGAATAGCAAGAAGAGATAAGAAAGCCTTCTTCAGCGATCAATGCAAAGAAATAGAGGAAAACAGCAGAATGGGAAAGACTAGGGATCTCTTCAAGAATATCAGAGATGCCAGAGGAACATTTCATGCAAAGATGGGCTCGATAAAGGACAGAAATGGTATGGACCTAACAGAAGCAGAAGATATTAAGAAGAGATGGCAAGAATACACAGAAGAACTGTACAAAAAAGATCTTCACGACCCAGATAATCACGATGGTGTGATCACTGACCTAGAGCCAGACATCCTGGAATGTGAAGTCAAGTGGGCCTTAGAAAGCATCACTATGAACAAAGCTAGTGGAGGTGATAGAATTCCAGTTGAGCTATTCCAAATCCTGAAAGATGATGCTGTGAAAGTGCTGCACTCAATATACCAGCAAATTTGGAAAACTCAGCAGTGGCCATAGGACTGGAAAAGGTCAGTTTTCATTCCAATCCTAAAGAAAGGCAATGCCAAAGAATGCTCAAACTACTGCACAATTGCACTCATCTCACACGCTAGTAAAGTAATGCTCAAAATTCTCCAAGCCAGATTTCAGCAATATGTGAACCGTGAACTTCCTGATGTTCAAGCTGGTTTTAGAAAAGGCAGAGGAGCCAGAGATCAAATTGCCAACATCCACTGGATCGTGGAAAAAGCAAGAGAGTTCCAGAAAAACATCTATTTCTGCTTTATTGACTATGCCAAAGCCTTTGACTGTGTGGATCACAATAAACTGTGGAAAATTCTGAAAGAGATGGGAATACCAGACCACCTGATCTGCCTCTTGAGAAACCTGTATGCAGGTCAGGAAGCAACAGTTAGAACTGGACATGGAACAACAGACTGGTTCCAAATAGGAAAAGGAGTTCGTCAAGGCTGTATATTGTCACCCTGTTTATTTAACTTATATGCAGAGTACATCTTGAGAAACGCTGGACTGGAAGAAACACAAACTGGAATCAAGATTGCCGGGAGAATTATCAATAACCTCAGATATGCAGATGACACCACCCTTATGGCAGAAAGTGAAGAGGAACTAAAAAGCCTTGTGATGAAAGTGAAAGTGGAGAGTGAAAAAGTTGCCTTAAAGCTCAACATTCAGAAAACGAAGATCATGGCATCCGGTCCCACCACTTCATGGGAAATAGATGGGGAAACAGTGGAAACAGTGTCAGACTTTATTTTTCTGGGCTCCAAAATCACTGCAGATGGTGACTGCAGCCATGAAATTAAAAGACGCTTACTCCTTGGAAGGAAAGTTATGACCAACCTAGATAGCATATTCAAAAGCAGAGACATTACTTTTCCAACAAAGGTTCGTCTAGTCAAGACTATGGTTTTTCCTGTGGTCATGTATGGATGTGAGAGTTGGACTGTGAAGGAGGCTGAGCGCCAAAGAATTGATGCTTTTGAAGTGTGGTGTTGGAGAAGACTCTTGAGAGTCCCTTGGACTGCAAGGAGATCCAACCAGTCCATTCTAAAGGAGATCAGCCCTCGGATTTCTTTGGAAGGAATGATACTAAAGCTGAAACTCCAGTACTTTGGCCACCTCATGCGAAGAGTTGACTCATTGGAAAAGATTCTGATGCTGGGAGGGATTGGGGGCAGGAGGAGAAGGGGACAACAGAGGATGAGATGGCTGGATGGCATCACTAACTCGATGGACGTGAGTTTCAGTGAACTCTGGGAGTTGGTGATGGACAGGGAGGCCTGGCGTGCTGTGATTCCTGGGGTCGCAAAGAGTCAGACATGACTGAGCGGGTGATCTGATCTGAAGAATGGTGGCAAATGACTGAAACTCAAGTCAAAGTAACTTATATAAAAATAAATAAATAAACTAGAAAAAATACATAAAAAAATAAAGGGAGGGGGGAATGTATTGGTTGAAGTGATGAAACAATTGTTACCTCCTGCCTTTTTACTGTTTATGACTCTCAGCTTTGATTTTTCTCCAGAGAAAAATAATTTTCTAGCAGACTTTTCCCTCATGACAGCAAAAGATGACTCCTAGAAGCTTTGGGCTTGTACTAAGATATTAAATGACAGGGAGAGATGCATTTTCTCCTACTGTTCTCCTTATTTCTTCCTCAGAGATGTTGATTGTCTTTGCTGTATCTAGATGGATGGTGTTTTCTGATTGGCTAGGCCTGGATCATTTGTCCAGCTTCAATGGGAGGGGGCAGTAGGATGCAGTAAGATCAAACCCACATGAACCTCCTGATCTAAATAAGATTTTTATAGAACTTGGATGGAGTGGTTTCCAAAGGGATGTTAAGCAGGCAAAATCAAAACAAACAAATGTATGTACTTTACTGTTAGATGGTATATAACTAGGAATAATTAGTTTATAGCATCATATGTGTTTAATTTGTGTTTTCCAGATTATTGCAAATCATCATATGCAGTCTATTTCTTTTGCTTCTGGAGGGGATCCGGTAAGTATGAATTCATTAAAGTTCTTTTTTTTAAAAGAGTTAAAATAAATTTCTGTGTAAAGCATGTTAGCCACTACCTGTCTTTTCCAAATATCTTATTACGGTTCGTGAATAGCTATATGTAGCAGGCAGTGAAAAATTTGGTTCTGACAAAATATTTCCTGTCACTGATTTTGTAAATACTTGGATTAGTGGATAAACTAATAATACTCCATTGTGTTACTAGCCCAGTTATCATCTGAGAAGCTTCTTGTAGATAACATCAAATTCATAAAAAACAAGTATGTTATATGTCTGTCTATGGTCCTCCCTCAGAATTTTTCAACATAGAGTTCCTGGCAGATCCTCCCAATCAGTTGGGTTTGGCACATGAGGGGAAGCCTATTTGCCATTCTGGCCAGCAGCCAAGGCAACTAAGTCTAATCCAAAATGAGCAACTAAGTTTTCAGAAACTCATACAGGGAATGTTAAGCTGGGAGAGAAACCTATTGTTTCAACCAAGAGGCCAGGTGATGCTCAATTGTCATGAATTGTGCAGGTCTGAGTCGGTGCTTTCCCTCCAAGCGTTCTCTGCAGAGTAGAGGGTCATTCCCGGACCTCCAACTACATCATTTCTAGATCAGAGCAAAAGGAGATGGGCACTGAAGGGAGGAAGCCTGTGACTGACCAAGAAACACATCTGTTTAAACCGAGGGAGCAAGAGAAGGATTTGCTTCTCTGTGACATTATGACATTTTTCTTGTACCTACAAATGTGCAGGGATTTTACCTGATCTTGCTGCTGCTGCTAAGTCGCTTCAGTCGTACCTGACTCTGTGCGACCCCATAGACGGCAGCCCACCAGGCTCCCCCATCCCTGGGATTCTCCAGGCAAGAACACTGGAGTGGGTTGCCATGTCCTTCTCCAATGCATGAAAGTGAAAAGTGAAAGTGAAGTCTCTTAGTTGTGTCCGACTCTTAGCGACCCCATGGACTGCAGCCCACCAGGCTCCTCCATCCATGGGATTTTCCAGGCAAGGGTACTGGAGTGGGGTGCCACTGCCTTCTCCTGATCTTACACCCAGTCAAAAATCTGCTTATAGCTATCCCCAGCTCCTCTCTATCCACCCTCCATCCAACCTTGTAATCTGACCTCAACAGCGACACCAAGGGATATGTTTGGTAGCAGAGAGCGTCAACTTCCAGCACTGTCACTTCTCTTCCTAACCCTCTATAACTCGACCATCCACGAAGGAACTTGAACACTTTTGTAAAGCAGTGTAAAGTAATGAGTTCTGTAAGAGCAGTGGGAAAAATAATTATTGCCGTTTGCCTTAAATTTCCCTTTTCAAGTTTTAAATGTCGCTATCATTTAAAAATTGGTATGAAAATCCTCATTTACCCTAGACATGCCCTGCACGGTGTCTATCATAGTTCTCCAGAATCCTGATTCTTTTTAGACTGTCTTTATGTGCCTTTAGTTCTTTAAACCAGCCAAAGCATTGCCGCCACCAAAGATAGTAAAGAATTTGTAGCTGCTGTGGGAAAGTTTGTACCTACTGAATTGAGTGGCACCTCTGTGTTTTCTACAGGTGGAGAGAAAATCTGCTGATTTTACATAGAAAACGGGTGACCAGAGCCTTGGCATTAGAGGTTCCCCCAAGTGAAGCTTTACCCTCAGGTCAGGAAGGCAATATGCCAGGCTCTGGAGTCAAGTAGACTTGAGTTACTTACACCCTCTTAAGTTTCAGGGTCCTCTTCTGTAAAATGGGAAACGATCCCCCTTGCCTCAAAGTGTTGTGAGCATTAAGTGAAATGGTGCATGTAAACTGCTAGCATAGTGCCTGGCACAGAGTGATAAGAGATAACTGTCACCAATATTGCTAATACATGTCTGTACTTTCTTAGGACACTGTCTGAGATAATTTACAGCTTCACAGCTAATTGAGTCCAAGGGTTTGGAAGCTAAAAGTCTCCATGACCTAATGTGGTACCTTCTTCCTAGCAGATTCCCTCCAAAGTTTCAAAAATACTGGGTGTTCCTTCTCACCTCTTGACCTTGCTCACCCTCACTTTTACTCCCTTCTCAAAAACAATTTACTTGTCTCCCTTCAGTCAGCCCTGAAGACAGTTCTGGGTAATGCTTTTGTATCTGTATATACTTTCTCCATCTCAAGAATGCATTATGAGTATGAGAAAATTAAATATACTTCTTATATTTCCTCCCATTGTTTGTGCTTTTAACATTCTTTAAATTCTCCCAAATATTTACAGTTATGGAATTTTAAGAGATTCTTTTCAACATGAGGAAACTGAGGCCTGGAAATATAAGAAGTGTATTTAATTTTCTCATGTTCACAATACATTCTTGAGACCTCTTTCCCATCAACTAAGACAGCAGACAACATTGCAAGCATCATACCACCCCTTCAACTTTAAAATGAGCAGCCAAGCCCCCACAATTGTGTCTTTGCTTTTAAATTTATATAATATAAAGCTCATTGGCACAACCTTATTTATATATAAGATATTTCAAATCTTTTGTCTTTTTGTATAAGAGAGATTTACTTAGGTATGTGTTATTTTTTAAAATAACTGAAGGCAAGTTATACTGACCCTGAGATCCGTTTCCTGTATGATTCATTGTGGGTTATTAAGTGATTGTCCTTGAGGGTATTACAAACATGGACTTTTATTTCCTGCTGGTTGATTTCATCTTCCCTCTAGAGAGTCATACTTCTAATCTGCAAATGGCATTGTGTGTATTTTTTTCTGAGAACTGAGATAACAAAAAGCATCTTTAATTATTAAAATCTTATCATTCATCAGCATACTGTTTTCAATAAAAGTCAAAATTACCAAGTAGCTTTTTGTTTGTTTTTACAAAGCCAGCAACACATCTCTCTTTTTTAAACATAAGTTGAAATGGTGCAGTTATATCTTCTTTTTGTGTCTTTATTTTTATACAAGCATTAAAGGTAAATTTCATTTACAGTTATTATAAAATATTGGCTGTATTCCCTATGTTATACAATACATCCTTAAGCCTATTTAAACCCTAGAATTTGTACCTCCTCCCCCCCTCCCCTACGTTGTCTCCTGCTCTGGTTACCACTAGTTTGAAGTGCATCTTTTGGAATTCCTTAGGATTTTTGTGGGTTCTCTATTTCAAAAATGATCTCTTCTTTCTATATATTGATCAAATAAATGCCTTTTATTTTTACTATATTATTCCTTAAGTTGTGCTGCATAAAAGCAAGCTAACCACCACAAAACCATGTCTCTTTAATCAGCTTATTCTCTGATCTACATGGTATCTGTTTGAACAACTGGGAAATCATGCTGTAACATCCTAGTTTATGACATAAACTTTGTGATTACATAACCCCTGGTATTTCAACTTTCAACACAGGAGAGCAATAGTCCCTAACCATTTTAAAAGAATATTTGTCCTTACACAGTCCCTGCCTACATTCTCTTTTATTCTTAGTGATATTGTCTGCCTCTACATTTTTAATCTTCAGATTCTCTCCCCAAGGGGCAGAGAAAGTAGACTCTACAATTGCTAAGTATATATTATGTATTTGGTTATGTTTCCTCCTTGGATGCTGTCCTTTGTTCTTTAAACAGAAACCTTAGTATCAGTCTTTGCCTGAATATCATACCCTAAATGTACTCTTTTATTTTTCACTAGTACAATCCGTTCATTTTAAATGCAATCATTTTCCCTTTTTTATAGGATACTACAGACTATGTTGCCTACGTAGCTAAAGATCCAGTTAATCAACGAGGTATGGAAAGCAACTTCTAGATTTTCCTAAGGGTTGGTATATACCAACTTTTGAAAGTAACAAGCAATTATTTTCAATATGTAAAGTGATGAGTATCGCTAGAGTGTATTGGGAGTCTAGAAATATTATGTAAATATGTGTTTGAAATAAATAGCCCTGCCAGCAGAGCAAAGGAGAAAAAATTATAGGTGGGATTTAAATCCCTTCAACCAAAAGTCTTATCATCTATTTGTATAAACAAAAGGGAAGCTGTTTCAGTAAGGATAGATGGGCTGGCTGCCACATCCCCAGTGGACAAATGTATTGCACACAAGACCCAAATCAGTGAGGTCATGGGCCTGTAGTTGCCTTGGCAGGTGTGTGCACGTGTGTGTTTATAGGTGTTAAGCCTGTGCCTTGCTGTTCAAGAGCCTGGCATGCCACTCTGAGTGTCTGGCTTTTTCTCATCTTTTAGATCTCAGTTTTAATGTCTCTTCTTTAAAAAGACCTCCTTTGACTGATAGCATCTACCATCTCCAGTAGTTTATGCCACTCTGCTGGGTTATAATACTTTGTTTCTCTTTCTACTGACACTTACCCTACATTTTTATTATTTTAGTTACTCACTTGTTTGTGTGTTTAGTGTATGTCCTTTCTACTAAAAGCTACTGGAGGGCAGGAACTTGTTTCTCTTACTGTTTCCCAAGCACTCATCACAATGCCTTGCAGGTGGTGATGATCAGTAACTATTTTTGTTGAATGACAGAGTGAATGGAAGAGTGAGTTGATGAGTTGTCTCATCCCAGAATTTAGTAAGATTGCCTAAGAAACTCACCTGCCAGCCACATTTTGTGTCCAGGGCCTGAAGTTAGGCCATTGGGCCTCTGTAGACAGACATGCTAAGTGTTGCTTCTTATCCCTGACTCTGGGATATTCAGACTCATTTTAGGGACGAGTGTTAGGTTGCCTCCCCTCCTAGAGCCTATTAGTTGAGCAGTACCCTTTATCACCTCAGGGTGGAGTTTGCCCCCAAACATTCATTAAGTATGTATGGAGTGGAATTTGGAAATTCAAAGAGCTATAAAAACATGAGGCAAAAATGCACGTGCTGTACTGGGGAGCAAGCTGGTGGCTCAGTGGTAAAGAATCTGCCTGCCAAAGCAAGAAATGCAGGTTCAATCCCTGGGAAGATGGCTTGGAGAAGGAAATGGCAATCTACTCCCAATACTTCAGTATTCTTGCCTGGGAAATCCCATGGACAGAGGTTGGCAGGCTACAGTCCATGGAGTCACAAAAGAGTTGGACACGACTTAGCAACTAAACAACAACAACAAATACTGGGGAGCAGATGAATAAACACACTTAATAGGGTACAGATTGTGTATGAAGGGGGAAAAAGTCAAAAAAGGACATCTGGATGGCAGATAGGAGAGAGCTAATAAGTAGAGACAATCTTATAAGCAGATGGGTGGAGAAAGCAGTTTACAAAGCAGAGATTTAGGAAGGTTCATTTGGCAGCAGGGTGCAGTGGATGGATTTAGGGAGGTGGCAGGTCCATTTGGAAACTATCATGATTGTCAAAAATGAAATTGTGAGGACCACCTGCTGGCACAGTACCCAGCACAGTGTAGATGCTCAGTAAATGTGGCCCAAGAGAGCATGGCTCGATGAAATCGGAACGGGTTATAAATACTGTGCAATACTCCTTTAAAATAGACTCTAAACTACATAGTAAAGAATGGATATTGCTCAAAGAGTAGATGGGAGAGACAGGAACTAGTGAAGGAAGGAGAGTAGGAATGGAACATAACAAAGGATACCAGAAGAGCAACCTCTTTTAATCAAGCCTGAGCTTCCCTGAAGTTGTTGTTGTTTAGTCACTAAGTTGTGTCCAGTTCTTTGTGACCCCATGGATTTAGCTCACTAGGCTCCTGTGTCCATGGGATTTCCCAGGCAAGACTACTGGAGTGGACTGTCATTCCTTTCCCCAGGGGATCTTCCCAACCCAGGGATTGAACCTGTGTCTCCTGCATTGGCAGGCAGATTCTTTACCACTGAACCACCACTGAAGTCCTCTCTAAAGAATGGAAGTAGGCTATTTTGGGGAAGGTCTCTGAACAACAAATCCCTTTCTTTCAACCTGAAAAGGACAGGGTGAAAGGAAGAACAAATAGATCAGGAACTCTAGATATTTAGTAACTTTGCCACCAGTCACTGAATCTCAGGCATGTCCTTGCTCTTCAGCAGAAGGGGTTCAAAGATTATACTTGTTCCTGAGGGTAATGGCCTATCAGGATCCACATGCTTGCTGATCTCCTCGCTTGCTTAAGTGAAATAAAGCAGAATACGATGCAACTCATTCACTTTGAAATCTGGTGCCTGAGTAGTTCATCGGAGCCGAGCTGCTAGAAGGAATTCAGGGGGATCCTGGCTCGAGGATTCTGCAAAGGCTTTTATGAGAACTGTTGACTGAGCTCATGGATGGATTTCAGAGTATGAAGAGAATGGACTCAGAAACTCTTCATATAGAGGTTTCAGTGTTTTCTTTCTTTAGTCCCAGCCCAGGTATAAGAAATAAGAAAAATGATGGAGTCAGACAGGCTGGACAGGAATCATAATTCTTCCCCCATCACACTGTAGTCCTCAGCCAAGTTGTTTCACACCCTAAACTTCAGTTTCTTTCTTTATTTTTTACGTAAAAAAATTATTTTTAATTGGGGGAAAATAGCTTTACAATGTTGTGTTGGTTTGTGCTGTGCAACAGCCCATCAGCCATAATTATACATACATTACCTCCCTCTTGAACCTTCCTCCCCTCCCCTCAGCCTACCCCCCTAGGTAGTAATAACATCTACTTGCTAATGTTGTTGAGAGGAGTAACAGATAATACTGAGAAAGCACCATTTCCTTTCCTGTCTTCTCATCTTTCTGTCTTCTTCAGCAAACAGGTCTGTCTGATAGCTAGATGACTTAGAAACATAATGTGATTTTCTTGGGCAAAACAGCATCTCCTCATCACGTTCTGCTCCTTTTCTTGTCCCCGGCCCCTTCTCTTGTGTACCTTCTCTGCGAGAAGCCATTCTGTTTTCAGCATCCCCACTGTTTGCACACCCCTCAAGTGTTAAATCCTTTCCCCTCACCTGTGCCTCTGGACTTTAATTTCTGCACAGAGGTACTGACACAGCTCTTGAGTCCACAAATAATTATTAATCACATACTAATACACCAGAGGCTGAGGTAATCATTGTAGAAGACAAATAATGACTGCCCACCATGGGCTCATCATCATGGGGGAGAGAAACAGAGCCTGTTCAATTGCAGAAGAGGGGAGCATGGGAACAGTGCCTGGAGCCTGCCAGGTGCTCAGGTAGGCTTTGTGCAGTAAGTGTATAAAGACACAAGTGGAATGAGAGCTTAGGGCTGTGGGTTTGGGTGGTGGGTAAAGGTGGGTTGCAAGAAAGCTAAGAGTAGAAGTAGAGGAGCCATGGCTGAAAGGGAAGAAACAGACTGTCAAGGCTTAGAATGCCAACCAAAAGGTTACTAGGGGCTGTTGAAGATTTTGAGCTTTATAAAGAATTATTCTGGTTTCTGCCATTCTACTAAAATTATAAAATGCTAACTTTTCTGGCCTTTGCCTCTGTAGAGGTGATATTGAGGGCAGGAAAGTGGTCTGGAATTGTGGAGTTCAGTTTGGAGGACATCTTACTGGTCCTGGGCAGGGCTGATGATGCTCTAAACTACATGGGCAGGAGAAGGGACAGTCTGGAAAAAATTGTGAAGTAATAGTTCTTGGGAGCTATTTAGATAAGAGCATTGATAAAGAATTAGAAATCAGGTGATCTTGAGGACTTAATGAGATATTGTATTCAATGCATGTATCTCAATGCCTGGCTCATTATAAGTATGCAATAAATGATCGCCATTATTATTATTGTTGTTCTGAGTGATTTGAAGTGGCTTGCCAGTAAAAAAACAGGCATTTTTACAAATAGGAAAAACAATCCAATGGAGAAAGAAGAACAAAAACAAAGTTATTGTTTATTTTGTGCTCACCACATGCTAGGCATTGTCAGGAATACTTTCTGCATGGTCTCCTTTCATCCTCACAACAGTCCTAAGAAGTAGATATTAATGTTACTGCTTTTTTAAAGAAGCAAGCTCTGGGATTGAAAAGGTAGTTTTACTAAACTCACCCAGCCAGTAAGCACCTGGACCAACTTCAGGTCTGGAGCACACACAAAGAAGATTACCAGGCACCAAGAAACATAAAAGAAAAACAAAAAACTTACTAGCAAGCAAAGAAATACAAATTATAAATAGATATCATATTTGTCTTTTATAAAAAGGTAAAATGTGATTTGGAGTTGTAGTGTCTCCTGAACATGTCTGGTAGGAGGGTAGATCCACGTGTTTCAGAAAGCATACTGAAAACTTAAATCAAAACTTTAAAAAATGTAAACACTTTTTAAAAACTCTATTTCTGGCTGTGCTAGGTCTTTGTTGCTGCATGCAGGCTCTTCTCTAGTTGCCTCGAGCTGGGGCTGCTGTTCGTTGGGGTGTGCAGGCTGCTTCTTGTGGAGGCATCTCGTTGCAGAGCACGGGCTCCAGCGTGCTCGGACTTCAGCATTTGCAGCATGTCCCCTCAGTAGTCGTGGCTCCCTGGCTCTAGAGTACAGGCTCAGTGGTTGTGGTGTACAGGCTTAGTTGCTCCGCAGCTTGTGGGATCTTTCCCGATCAGGGATCGAACCGGTGTCTCCTGCATTGGAAGGCAGATTCTTTACTACTGAGCCATCAGTGAAGCCTGTGTAAACAGTTTTGAATCAGCAATTTCACTTCTAAGGAAATGAGACATGCACAAAGATTAAGTGATAAAGATCACTGGTGGCTCAGCACTAAAGAATCCGCCTGCAGTGCAGGAGATGCAGGAGATGTGAGTTCAATCTCTGTGTTCAGAAGATCCCCTGGAAGAAGGCATAGTAACCCTCCAGTATTCTTGCCTGTGGAATCTCATGGACAGAGGAGTCTGGGGGGCTGCAGTCCATGGGGGCGCAAAGAGTCTGATAGCAAATTATTTAAATGAATCCATAGGCTGTTCTACCATGCAGCAATTAATGTTATTAGGTAAGAGTGTTTTGAGTTTACCTAGTGACCAATACAGGTTACCCCTGCAATTGCTGTAAATGAAGAATCGCTTCACTTCTTACTTTAAATATGTGCAGTGCGGGACAGGTTGAATATTTTCTCTGAATCTAGTCTGTGAAGAGGTCCCGGTTTACCTGGACTACCTGGATATAGGCATGTCGTGGTCCTGACTCTATATAAAGAAAGCAAAAAACAAAACAAAAATACAAAAAGAACCCTGTAAAACCAATTTAAATGAACCCCAATTATGTATATTTATGTTTATGGCTCTAAAATATATGTGCTACTGTCCTGGTGACATTGATAAACTGTGGTCTGACAGCTGGCTAGTTGCTTCAGACTGTTTTCTTCCTAAGGGCTGGTAGACTCTATGCTTCAGTCCCATAGCACCATCTGGTGGGTGATCTGAGAAGCTGCACTTTTGAATTTCTGCTGCTGCTGCTGCTAAGTCGCTTCCGTCGTGTCCGACTCTGCGCGACCCCATAGATGGCAGCCAACCAGGCTCCCCCGTCCCTGGGGTTCTCCAGGCAAGAACAGTGGAGTGGGTTGCCATTTCCTTCTCCAATACATGAAAGTGAAAAGTGAAAGTGAAGTCGCCCAGTCGTGTCCGACTCTTCGCGATCCCATGCAGCCCACCAGCCTCCTCTGCCCATGGGATTTTCCAGGCAAGAGTACTGGAGTGGGATGCCATTGCCTTATGAACAACAAAAGCAAAACTGGTCTATTTAAGCATAAAGCATTAAAGAAGGGTCTGTTATTCTCTAAGAATTGTTCTAGCCTCTTGTCCATGACTATCCAGTTAGGAAACCAAATGAAAAAGAAGACTATGAATCCAAGATTCTTTTACATCCTACTTAATAGAGTACCTGATACTCAAGAATAGAATTGTAGGTCTGTTCACAGACAGATTATTCTTTTCACTTCACAATGAAAAAAACCCAAGTCTGTGTTTAATTCAGACATGGAGGTCAAAGCTCAGGCCCCTTGAATCACTGGAAAGTCAAATTGTTTTGGGGAGAATTGGGATTTTCTATATGCTTGTTTTTCTTCCTTCTCATTAGCTAAAGATTGAGAAATTCTTGACCAAGCTGGTGCTTATCTGAGTTTTTGGAGATGGGTCCAGCAATGTGAATTGGGCATATCTGTATGTGATTCAAAACCCATTCCTGTCTAGGTCATGACCAACCTAAAAAAGAACAAAGAGCATTTTCACAGAGCAGCATATAAGTGGCAACAAAAGCACCATCAAAATGTGTGTGCTCCCGAAAGTGGTGAGGCTGCACCGAGAACTTGCACAGGGTCAGGCATCGTGTCCAGCTGTTCCTTGCCTGGAGATAGGCACCACTGTTTTTTCTTCTCTTTCTGTTTAATCTTTAAAAAGTAATAGGACAGTAACACTGTTATCCAAAGGAGAGTAAAAATTCGTGTTGGTAAGCATCAGCCCAGGAAAAGGACCAAAGCCTCAAGTATCAGAATCAGAAAAGTTGAGAGAAATAAAACATTTTGGTAGTACATGAGAAGCGGTAGAGGACGGTTGGTGGGTTTGGGTCATTCATTCATTCCTGTATGCCCACATGCCTTGCCATGTTCCTCGGAGAGTTTAAAGTACTATAATCGAGGGAGGACAGGATTTCTGTAAAGCAGGAAGGGACTTCAGAGATCATGCAATGCCCTGTCTTGGCAGGTGAGGACCTGGGTGTAGCATACCTTATTCACATAGACCGTGGTATAATTAGCCTGCATCTTATCACAGAGTTCTTTCAGCCACTGTCATTTTCTCATCCCTCTCATGGGAGATAAACTTTGGTTTTTCTTATTTATCTATTTATTGACGGTTGAATTTCACACCTCTCCCACTATCTTTTTCCATCTTTATCTCAAGACATCTTGTTTATCCTAAGAGAAAGTAAAATTACATAAATTTTTTCCATTTTGATTTTTTTAAATATTTGTTTTTAATTGTTGATGATTGCTTTACAATATTGGTTTTATTTCTGGCCTGGACTTCATTTTTAATTGGACCAGGAATTTATGAGATGAAAAAAATAATTCAAGTGAGTTACCTTTTTTTTACCACAGTGCAACACAGCTATTTTTGGGCTCAACCAAAGGACCCATGTCCAAGGGCACTTTATAGGTTTAAGGGTGTGAAACCTAACCAGGAAGGAGGAGACCATTTCCACAAATGAGCCAAGCGGTCATTTGTACCACTCAGTGGTCATGACACCTTCCCCATGATAGGGGTTCACTGCCAGTCTCACTTCATAGAACTGAAGATGGTTTCTCACAGCAGTTATGGGTGTGATTCGGAGAAATCAATATTAATTCACTCAATACATACTTTTAAAACAGCTGCAGTGCATTAGTCACTTGTGTGACGCTAGTGTAGAGAAAAAAAGGGGGCAATATACAATGGCAGTCTGAAAACAGACCAAACATTTTCCTTTGGTAAGAAGGCTATTAATTTATAGACATTGTTAATCGGGTTTTCAAAGCTGTAATTAGCTCCTAAGTCTATTTCAAGATCCAGGTTGCTTCTTGAAAGGGGCAACCTTACAAGAAGTGATCAATAACCCTTTTGGAGATTTGCGATCTTAGCATTGTTTGATTTAGTAATACCATCCCTTGCCTACACACACATAAACGTCCCTTCCAGAAGTTCAGAGACATAAATTCCTTAAGTAAATGTCCAGCTAATTCTGAAATGAGAATTGTCTGATATTCCTTGAGATGATTATCAACATAAAGCTAGGAAACCATTGTAGGTTCTACCATAACCTACTGATATAGGCTCTGCAAATCCAGTTAGGCGTGAATGAATTTTGTGAAAGTGTTAGTTGCTCAGTTGTGTCTGACTCTTTGTGACCCCATGGACTGTAGCCTGCTAGGCTTCTCTGTCCATGGGATTCTCCAGGCAAGAATACTGGAGTGGGTTGCCATTTCCTTCTCCAGGGGATCTTCCTGACCCAGGGATTGAACCTGGGTCTCCTGCATTACAGGCTGATTCTTTACCATCTGAGGCACCAGGGCTTGTATTTTACTTTAAATAAATATAAAATCCTTCTCAGGACTACTCAGAGCCTAAAAACATGCTTTCATCACAATAGGTATCCTCCTTTCCTCAGGTATGTATCCCTTTTAGTAAAATGTTCCAGTATTGTTCCCACAGTCCTGTTTCACAACTTTCTTTTTATTTAATCTAATTCCCTAGGTACCTACTTAAGCCATTTCTGTTCTCAGAAAATAGCTGACAGTTTTTACAACATTCTTGTATACATTGAACAATTATCAAGCTTTCCCCTCATTCCTCAATTCTTCAGGCTATACAGACCAATGTATTTTTGAAAATCTTCTCATGAAACTTATTACCGTATCTTGTCATCTTTATGGTTTTAAGCCATCCTTAAAACTGAACTGAAAACTGAAAACTGAACTGAAATTCAGTTCAGTTGTATATTAAGGCCCTGAGCACAATACTATACTCTCATCAAGGCAACCGACATTCCATGTTATGGGGAGATTAATTTATGGTCCCCTGAACACAAGCTTTGGTTTTTACTTAGCAGTAGCAGATTTGCTAATTCGCCTGTGATGTTCTGTCAGCTGCCCCCTCCACAATTTAATTCTTTAATTTGCTGGTGATAGCTAGCCCGTTCTAGTAACAGCTTTTTAGAGAAAGTATCTATAAAAATTTTAATATCCTTTGATAATATCAGTCTTCATGAAATCTTGATTTGCTGCTTATTGGAGATAGTTCTTTAGTAGGATTTCAAAGACAGGGATTACCACACCATCACTGATTTCGAGTAGCAATGACAGGGCAAAGGGATGGCTAGAGGAAAGGGTAGTCTAAAGCCCCTGTCTTCACCAGCCGCTCACCCCCCATTTGTGAGGGGTGCATTTAGAAAGCTATTTTGTTTCCAGTCATCCATAGAGTACCACGCAAAGACAAGGCAGCAGACCTCGTCTTGTCAGGTTGTTGCCCTAAAATCATCTTTTGTATTGAATTCTAGAGCTAACACAGAACATGAATCACATTATTAGTCAAGATCAGTCTGCTTTTATTAAAGTGTGAGCCCCAAATACCTGCCTTAAGACTGGAATTTATAAGTGTTTTGAAGTATTTCATTGTAAAATGCAAGTGTTTCTTCTCTTTGGTGCATATAAAATATGAGGTATGTGATTTCAGAGCTGCAGAAAACTTGGAAACCTACTTCCTTTTATTTACCAGTTCATGTTCTGGAAGTATCTCAACTTTATAAAATCTTCTCTCACTGAAAATTTATTGTAATTTTTTGGTATGTCCTCTTGCAGCCTGCCACATACTGGAATGCCGCAACGGAATGGCCCAGGACGTCATAAGTACCATAGGACAGGCTTTCGAACTCCGCTTTAAACAGTATTTGAAAAATCCTTCTTTGAATACCTCTTGTGAAAGGTCAGCCAGGAATTCTATGATTATTTGACTTAACCATACTTTGTTTTGTTTTAAAATTAATATGGCATTTAAAATGGACTAGTGAAATTAGTAATTTCTTATTTACCAATAGATACAGTTTCCTTACAAACTAATAGTGACATTTTTACTCTTCTTCCTTTCTTATTTGTCTAGGTATTTCCTCTTGCTTTGTAATAGAATTAGAGGAAACACTAAAAGTGAGAAGGGGTTGACCCTGTTTCTCTGATGTTATACAGAGCTCTGAATTAATTAGGTAGTGTCATAAAATGAGCAAGAAGAAATTTCTCAGGTTTGTTTCAACCCCAGATCCCTTGCATATCAGTTAAACGAATTAAGAAAGAACAAAATCCTAAGAATCAAATGTGTGTAGCAGGAACTCCTGTTTGCTGGTGTGTAGTGCAGATAGCTCAGCTCCAGCCAGACCAAGGGGTAGAGCATGACGTGACCCAGGGCTCAGGTTGCCCTTTCTGCAGCACAGAAAGTCCGCAGTGAAAGCTGAACCCTTTCAGGCCTGTCAGACTCCACCACGTGTGGAATGCATTGAGGTCCCTGGCTTGCAGAATTCATTCCCAAGAAATAAAATTCTTGGACACTTGTAAATGCATTTCTGGAACCCCCACCCCCCAATTTATCATTTTGTGTATCAACAAACACCAGACTTGGAGATCTCCTCTCAGAGGTGGTTTAGCACGGCAAAGAAGAGGGGCTACCAGCAGGCTTGATGTTGACTTTTTTTCTAGGGTGGCTCTTGCATTTTAGTGCTGTCTTTTCATTGACATGTAATGAACCCAACAAAGCTGTGGGTTGTCAGTGGAGTCGACTCAGTCCAAATGGACTTGATTTATTTTTTTCTCGTAAGAAACTTTGACTAATTCCAGTTTGGAAGAAAAATCTGTTTTCTTGTGTGTGTGTGTGTGTGTGTTTTTTTTTTGCTCTATTTCTTAAAAACAATGCATGTTTACATGAATCTACCCGCTTGCCACATATGGTTCTAATATTTCTTTATGAATCACATATACTCCAGATTTGTGCAGACAAGATAGCTGGCCATAGCTCTTTTATTTTATTTTTTTTTCTCATCTTGGTTTATAGTAAACTTGGTTTATAGCCAGGCCCTCTGCTCAGTATCTAAATTTTCTTTGAGCAAAAGTATTTCCGAAATGCTACAGTGAAAGTGGGCTGAAGAATTCAAGGAAAACTTTGTATTTTTATTCGATTGACAAAAACAACTTACATTCAGGAAGTTAGTGTATATAAATGTATATGTACATATTTTATCACTGAGAGGAGACGTGAAAACATCACCCATGGCACTTTTTGTTGGCTTACCCCACTTTGATTGTCTACAGAAAGCTAAACAATTCAGCCATCTGGTTGCTTCTATCCAGATGTTTGACATCACTTAAGCACAGCTATACTCTTAAAGCACGAAAAGTTTTTCAGGGTGATTTGCATGATTCTGATCTCTCTGCATCCCCAGCATATGAATTCCCACCCAGCCTCTTGGGGATCCTTTTTTCCCTTACAGTGAGGAGGTGCCTGTGGATGGCCATGCTGAGGAGAGAGAAGATCATGAGTATTATAATGAAATCCCGGGGAAGCAGCCGCCTGCAGGTGGTGTTTCAGATGTGCGGATCAAAGTTCAAGCCACAGAACAAATGGCTTACTGCCCCATACAGTGTGAAAAGCTGTGCTATTTGGTAAGTAATAGTTTATTGCTATTGTAGCTAACAATGCAGTCCTGTCCTATCACTGAGCTTAATTTGAGGATTTCCAAATGCTAGTTTGTAGAAGATATCATCTTCCTCAATACAGAGCCAGAGAATGAATCATTGTCGGAGCCTATACTAAGTAACTTTTACTCCTAATCCCCCAACCTCATCCTCAGCAGGTGACCTCACATCTTACTTCTCTGGAAAGACTAGGACAGTCCAACGTGTAATCCTCAACTTCATCCTTCCCTGTCTCCCAAGTGTTCCTATGTCCTCCTTGGTTCTCTTAGGTACTGTCTCCACAGCTAATCCTTCCCCCGAGCTCCCGACCCTATTCCCTCCCACCAACACTGTGCCCTTGTTCTGTCCATCAGTCTGTATTTCCATCTTTATATTTTTCTCTGTATACCAGTTCTTTATCTTCTGTCTGCAGATAAACTTGGACTCCCCCAACCCATCTAATAATGTCCCACCTCCTGTCATCTTCCTTTCATCCACAAACTTGTAGAAAACACTGTATTTCTGCATTCACATCCACACTACACTTCCAAAATCTGAACTCTGCTTGACAGCTTGATAGAAGCTTCTTTTACAGTGCTCACCAGTGGTTTTTTGGTTGGTTGGTTGTCAGTTTAATTGCTAAATCTATTTTTTTCAGTATTTTGAATCTGTCTGTAGTGTGTGATACCTGTTGGCTTTCTCTTCTTTTTTTAGACCTCTTCTGTTAGCTTCTAAAACATTTCCATGTGTCATTCATTCTGCATCTTTAGTTGCTGCTTTTCTTTCTTTTTCTTGTTTTATAAAATTTTATTATGAATATATTCAAACATAGAAAAAGTTGAAAGAATTATACATGAATACTCACCACCTAGATTCTATAATTATAATTTTAGTGTATTTGCCCTGTCATCCTATGTAGCTGTCATCCATCAATGCTTCTTATTTTTGATGCATTTCAAAGAAAGTTGCATCTTTACCTTTTTTTTGATCTTGTTTTCTTACATGCTCACCCCTATGAAACCAAGCATCTGCTTTACTGCCATGGACTCCCTTTCCAATGCTCTGCCCTTGGCCCTGGTTTTTCCTCTGACATGCCATCTGTGTACACACTCCACCAGCTTCTTTGTCTTCAGCCATACCTGCCTTTCCAGCTGTGATTAAACTCAACATTTTACCTTGACTCCAAGCCAGATTCCTCTCCTGATGTGCTCAAGTTTATTAATGGCATTCCTATTCTTTCACTAATCTACAGTTTTTTGTTTTCTCACACTGTAGGCCATATATCAACTCAGTCTTCAAGACCTAGGATCCTACCATGAAAATATCTTGAATCTACTCAGCCTATATCTTTTCTATTGCATCTTTCTAAGTTCTGGTCCAGATTTGCTCAGGTGACCCTGAAGGCTGCTTCTCTGTCTCCGGTTTCATTCCTTTAAACCCTCCTGCGTGGTACTGATGGATTAATCTTTCTAAAGCATAGATATTGCCCTTCTCAAAGGTGTCAGTGGATCCCATACTGTTAATGAAGAGAGATGTGTATATGGATGATCGAAGCCTTTGATAGCATGAGATTTTTCGAGGATGAAAAGTGAGTCTGGCATACGCCTCAGTAGAGTAGGGCTCCAATCTGCCAACTCACAGTTAGATAGAAGTTTGCTAAATGGCCAGTGTTTGTACAAGTGTCCTGGAAATCACACTTTCTGGCTGAGCTTGGATTGAGTCCTGGAATGTGACCTCCCAAGCAGAAGCAATAACCCTCAGGGTATAGACCTTACAGTTCTGACCCCCCACACCCTAATCAGACCCACCTCTGCAGCTCCCGAACAATTCACTGGGAAAGGAGGCTATACTTCCCATTCAAAATAACAGTTTCTTTTTCTCACTTTATCTCACTTCTTGTGTCAGAAAGTGGTGTTTTCTACTAAATTCTGCTGGGAGCTTTATGTGTCTTTTGCAAGTTTATGAACTTATACTATGTTTGTAAATGTTTCACAATTTGTTGTTCGCACAGCCTGGAAGCTCCAAGTGCAGCAGCATGTATGAGAACTGTCTGGAACAAAGCACAGCCATAGGTAGGTACAATTGCACTTCCCTATCTGCCGCACTTCTTATTCCTTTTACGTTATGTGATCGTGTGTGGCCCTTGCTCTTAAATATTTCATGGGAAAGTCAGGTGTATATAACCAAACACTCTGAGAAGCCGTCCCACACTCTGAAAAGCTCAGGATGTCATGTGTGTCAGCGAGAAAGCTGTGGTTCTCGCTTGCTCCTGTGTACTCTTCCACGCTACGGTTCTGCTTTATGGAGCCTTTCACTGCTTTGAATACCATGAAAGCTCTCTCACCGGAAAGGTGATTTCTCTACTCACAGCTCAAGGGAGTTCCACTTCAAAGAATATCAGACAGTAAGCTAACATGAAAATTGATGCTTGTCAGATCCATTAGGATTAAGAGAAAAGCTTTACTTCTGCTTGGCAAAGGGAACAAAAAGAGATCTGAAATGTGAGAGTCCCAATTACAAGTTCATACACCCCATACTTGCCAGGGCATTAAATGTCTTATTACCACACATGATAATTGGCGTTGGGCACAACTCTCCCACAACACGGTTGTAGGGCATATATAGACTATCACGTTGGAAATGTATTTTCATTAAACCATTCTACTGCTAGTCATTTTATTCTTATAAATTGTTAAAAGTATTTCTTTGGGAAGGAAAGTTTTGCAGCTTTAGAGTAGAAGATAACTGGACATTATAAATAATGCAGTGGGGGATAGAGCTGGATAACTATGCTTAGGGAGTCAAATTAGCAGCAGCTTGCCAGCTAGAAGGTAGTCTCTTACTTCCATGGGTATTTGCATATTTCTTATAGAATTTTTCAATGTAATCCATTAATTTTATTATTTCTTATAGAGTAGGGATACATGAGGATTTTGGTACCGCTAGGATCATCACTTTCCTCTACCCTGCAAAATAATAGGAGTTATGAACTTAGGTAGTATTTTAAATTTTTTAAAACATAGTTCTTTCTGATGGAAATTAAAATTCCATGCCATTCTTTAAGCTTACTTAAAATTCTGAATGCATTCTTAATAATAAGACTAAAAGCAAATTAAATTAGTATCAAGTGTAAATGTATTTTTAAACCTGTGTTCTCTGCTGCTGCTGCTAAGTCGCCTCAGTCATGTCCGACCCTGTGCGACCCCATAGAGGGCAGCCCACTAGGCTCCTCTGTCCCTGGGATTCTCCAGGCAAGAATACTGGAGTGGGTTGCCATCTCCTTCTCCAGTGCATGAAAGTGAAAAGTGACAGTGAAGTCGCTCAGTCTTGCCCGGCTCTTAGTGACCCCATGGACTGGAGCCTACCAGGCTCCTCTATCCATGGGATTCTCCACGCAAGAGTACTGGAGTGGGGTGTTCTCTAGGAGCTGTAATTCCTTTGTTCTTTCCTTTTTTCCTTTACTCTGGAAATTCCTAACCTAGGATTTGATAGTCAGGAGCCTACCACATGTGCTTTGTACTGTTGTATCCATTTTCTACCTGTGCTGAAGCTCACTTTGAAATAGCTCCGTGTCCTATTTTATCTTATTCTGTATTCTTCATTTATCCAATAATGCACTCAGTGATCATCAGGACCTCTGTGGGTCAGGCATTGAGCTAGTGCTGGGGGTGGAGACACAATTGCCTTTCATGAAGTTTGCAGTGTAGCCAGAGGGCATACCTTAAACCAGTGCTTACAAGTATGATGAGCATTTCAAAGCCCAGGATACTGCGGGAACAAATAACATGGAAACCTAACTTAATCTGGAGGACTAGAGAGGATCTCCTTATGGAAGTGACAACCAAACAAGACCTGAGGGGGTGAGGGGGGACCAGAGAGGGAACGGGAGAGGGAGCAGGAAGGAAAGGAAAGTATAAATGAATACTGAAATTGCTAAGTGTGCCAGGACCACTTCCATGATCACTGCAGGGAGAGAGTACAGGGGGAGCCAGAGGTGAGTTTTGGATCTGGGACAGAGTCCTGTGGAACTCCAGAATGTTTCTCCCTGCCCCAGTATGTCTCTTCCCAGCTCATCTCCCTTCTCTCCAGTATGTAATCGTCATGGCACGCTCTTCCAACCTCAGCCACCCGGCTTCTAGGGGGACTCACTGAGTGAAAATCCTCAGCTTTTCTAGAATGATGTTGAATGTGCTAAATCACAACTGCCATCAGCCAAGATGGAGAAGCTCTATACAGTCAACAAAAACAAGACCAGGAGCTGACTGTGGCTCAGACCATGAACTCCTTATTGCCAAATTCAGACTGAAATTGAAGAAAGTAGGGAAAACCACTAGACCATTCAGGTATGACCTAAATCAAATCCCTTATGATTATACAGTGGAAGTGAGAAATAGATTTAAGGGCCTAGATCTGATACATAAGAGTGCCTGATGAACTATGGAATGAGGTTTGTGACATTGTACAGGAGACAGGGATCAAGACCATCCCCATGGAAAAGAAATGCAAAAAAGCAAAATGGCTGTCTGGGGAGGGCTTACAATAGCTGTGAAAAGAAGAGAAGCGAAAAGCAAAGGAGAAAAGGAAAGATATAAGCATCTGAATGCAGAGTTCCAAAGAATAGCAAGAAGAGATAAGAAAGCCTTCCTTAGCGATCAAAGCAAAGAAATAGAGGAAAACAACAGAATGGGAAAGACTAGAGATCTCGTCAAGAAAACTAGAGATACCAACGGAACATTTCATGCAAAGATGGGCTCGATAAAGGACAGAAATGGTATGGACCTAACAGAAGCAGAAGATATTAAGAAGAGGTGGCAAGAATACACAGAAGAACTGTACAAAAAAGATCTTCACGACCCAGATAATCATGATGGTGTGATCACTGACCTAGAGCCAGACATCCTGGAATATGAAGTCAAGTGGGCCTTAGGAAGCATCACTACGAACAAAGCTAGTGGAGGTGATGGAATTCCAGTTGAGCTATTTCAAATCGTGAAAAATGATGCTGTGAAAGTGCTGCACTCAATATGCCAGCAAATTTGGAAAACTCAGCAGTGGCCACAGGACTGGAAAAGGGCAGCTTTCATTCCAATCCCAAAGAAAGGCAATGCCAAAGAATGCTCAAACTACCGCACAATTGCACTCATCTCACACGCTAGTAAAGTAATGCTCAAAATTCTCCAAGCCAGGCTTCAGCAATATGTGAACCGTGAACTTCCTGATGTTCAAGCTGGTTTTAGAAAAGGCAGAGGAACCAGAGATCAAATTGCCAACATCCGCTGGATCATGGAAAAAGCAAGAGAGTTGCAGAAAAACATCTGTTTCTGCTTTATTGACTATGCCAAAGCCTTTGACTGTGTGGATCACAATAAACTGTGGAAAATTCTGAAAGAGATGGGAATACCAGACCACCTGACCTGCCTCTTGAGAAATCTGTATGCAGGTCAGGAAGAAACAGAACTGGACATGGAACAACAGACTGGTTCCAAATAGGAAAAGGAGTACGTCAAGGCTGTATGTTGTTACCCTGCTTATTTAACTTATATGCAGAGTACATCATGAGAAACACTGGACTGGAAGAAACACAAGCTGGAATCAAGATTGCCGGGAGAAATATCAATAGCCTCAGATATGCAGATGACACCACCCTTATGGCAGAAAGTGAAGAGGAACTAAAAAGCCTCTTGATAAAAGTGAAAGAGGAGAGTGAAAAAGTTGGCTTAAAGCTCAACATTCAGAAAACGAAGATCGCAGCATCCGGTCCCATCACTTGGCAAATAGATGGGGAAACAGTGGAAACAGTGTCAGACTTTATTTTTTTGGGCTCCAAAATCACTACAGATGGTGGCTGCAGCCATGAAATTAAAAGACGCTTACTCCTTGGAAGGAAAGTTATGACCAACCTAGATAGCATATTGAAAAGCAGAGACATTACTTTGCCAACAAAGGGTCCATCTAGTCAAGGCTATATCTTTTCAGTGGTCATGTATGGATGTGAGAGTTGGACTGTGAAGAAGGCTGAGTGCCTTCTTTTGATGCTTTTGAATTGTGGTGTTGATGTGGTGTTGAATTGATGCTTTTGAACTGTGGTGTTGGAGAAGACTCTTGAGAGTCCCTTGGACTGCAAGGAGATCCAACCAGTCCATTCTGAAGGAGATCAGCCCTGAGATTTCTTTGGAAGGAATGATGCTAAAGCTGAAACTCCAGTACTTTGGCCACCTGATTCGAAGAGTTGACTCATTGGAAAAGACTCTGATGCTGGGAGGGATTGAGGGCAGGAGAAAGGGGACGACAGAGGATGAGATGGCTGGATGGCATCACTGACTCGATGGAGGTGAGTCTGAGTGAGATCCGGGAGTTGGTGATGGACAGGGAGGCCTGGCATGCTGTGATTCATGGGGTCGCAAAGAGTTGGACACAACTGAGTGACTGAACTGAACTGAACCATCAGAAAAAAAGGGGCAAGGCTTTCTTTCTTTTGTTTCCCTCAAAAGCTCTCACCTTGATTTTTATTTTACATTTTTGAAGTATCGTTCCCCCTAGAGCAATGCTATTTCAACTTTACTCAAGATTTTTCTTTTTGTAAGTATATCCTTGTCATATAATCTAATATATTGTTTCTGTTTATCTTGGTTTTATGTCTCCTTTAATCAGCAAACAAAGTAACCCCTTATTCTTTCATGTTTTATACATGTCCTAATCTATTACCAGATCGAAACTCAAGAACAGACTTTTGTAATAAACACTTATTTGGAGCCTGGAACCTGTTTTTCCATAGAATTAATTTTAGCCATGATGTCTGTCTCCTCCATGGATAAGTGACCATGTTCTGCTATTTTGGTTTCCTATGCTAAAGCTTGAATATATATTTTGTAATGACCAATACAACAATAGGAAATTCTGTTGTAAGCATCTGTTCTTTAGTTATACTCTGATTGTGGAGTAGTCTACGACTGATCCCAGCTTCAGTACACTGTCTTCCTTTTTGGTGGCCCTAAGGTAACAATTCATAGCTGGGAACCTTTCAGAATCTTGGGGAGATGACAGATGGTGTTCATAGTTTGAAAAAAACCCTCCAGCTGGATATCCTCTTCACCTGAAAAGCACTGAGCTACCACATTGTTTTCTTAGAAAAGCAGGTTCTAACTCCCAGTGGGAACCAGAGTACTGTGACGCCATTGCCCAGCCTTTAGGCACTCAGCCCATGGAGGGATCGAGGGACTCAACCCCTGCTGCGGGGACCATGACAGGTATCAGTCCCTCCTATTGTGGCAGTAAGGACTTTCCTAACTCGATAGTCTTTTCATCTGCAGACACCCAGAAATCAGGGGTTCCTATCTTAGGGCATGCCTGTGATGACTTGGGCATGTGTTTAAAAGTGATCTGAAATTCATGACCAGTCTCTAATTTAAGAGGAGTTGCCAAAATAGCAAATAGACAGTTTTTAATGGCTTTTCCCAGAGATTAATATGTAAGCATTTGAGAGACACCTATTCAAATATTTTAAATAAATTTTGGCTTTTTAATTCAAATATATTTATTTATTAAAATATTGACTTAAAATTTGAATTTTGGTATATAATAAGTACTGCAGTAGGCTTCTTGTTACTGAAGGAGTTAATTATATTATTGCCAGCTGTATAAAAGATCCCTGTCCTTAATAATAAATTCCCTTGTGGAAAAAAAATAATTAACAAAATAGCATACTGTTTCCCTAGCCTTCAAGTTAAAATGAAAATGTTGATATTTTTAATCAAAAAGATGTTAAATTCCCACAAGCCCTAAGGGCTTTCACTTTAAAACTTCGGTACCTCCAGTATACACACTATGTATGTATTTATTTTCTGCCACAAATCTTCTCTTTGGCAGATTGGATAGTTTCTCAGAGTAATACTTGGCACAAAGAACTTTTGGAATGCATAATGCCTGGCATGTGTAGTTAAGCTCTCATCAGCCACACACTTTACCCTAGGAAGATTTTAAATTTGGGCATGAGGTGAGTTTTTTTTTTTTTAATTTAAGACCACTTTGCTGACTTAGATATAATGGTGCATTTGAAAAAAAGGAATGGTGGTTTTTTAAGAGAGACTATATAGACATTGGTGCTTTTGTGTAAGCCTGTGAGATGGTAAACTTAATGTGTTTAGCTCATGCCAGTGCTCTCTGAGGGGCAGATGAGTCAGTGCCCTATGCTAAAGGTTAACTTGAGGTCTTCAGGATGCGGTAGGGTCACATTTGCTAAGAAAGAGAAACTGGGTAGACATTCAGTCATCTGTTCCTTCAGCTGACAGACATTTTTCTTTTGACCTGCTTTATACCCTACATTGATAATGAAGGAGATACATGGATAAATGGGTTCTAATCTCTCCTCGGGACTCAAGGAATTTGCAGTCTTAAGGGGAAGACAGAGACGTAAACAGAGACCTACAGTTTATTATGGAGTAGCACCTTCCCAGCTTGGGATGGGGACGGGGAGGGAGGAGTGTGGAAGGCTTCCTGGAAGAGTGGGATTCAGAACAGAATCTTAAAGGACAAATAGGAGTTAGGTCAGGAAATGGGTGGCAAGGATGTTATGGCCAGATGTAAGTATCGTGGGCAGAGGCCCAGCATCAGTGAGTAAACACACAGCTGAGCAGTGAGAGGAGCGCCTGCTGCAAGGTGGGGACCAAGTTCAGTGAGGGGCTCACCCACATTCTTCAGTTTAATCTTCATAATGTATTTTAAATCCAGCATCCTTATTTTACAGATATGAAAACTGATGCTTAGAGAGGTTAAGAAACTTGCCCTGGGTTGCACAGATAGTAAGAGGGGCCACTGGGATGATCTGAACCCAGGTCCATGTCAATTTAGAAGCAGACCTTTTACACTTTTGATCATATTCCACTTTCAGTAAATCTCTATGAGCAGGCATTCCTAAGTAGATATTAATTCACTCATGCATAAGTTCTCTATACTAACATATTATGCATGTATTATAAAATACACAACAACAGAAAATTTCAGTTAGAGTTAGCAATAGACATTTTTTTAAAAAATCTTGCTAATTGCACTGGCTGAATACTATCTTTAGATAATTATCTCAAGGCCCAGTGTACATCTAGAGCATTACTGATGAAATAGACATAAATCCACATTTTAGTCTTGATAATTTTAACTGTTAGGAAGCCAACATTCTGATCTAGTTAGATTATTCTTGTTCATAAACTTATAATGTAGCTAATGAGGTGCTTTTATTCAGTAAAAGAATGATCTTCAATCCTTGATTTCCTTGTAGTAATCTTTTAGCTACTTGTGAAAGTATTTGTGAAAGTGTACTTGTGAAAGTATTTTAGCTATTTGTGAAAGTAAGTTTAGTTTAAATGGGATCACCTAATTCATAAATCCACTTAACTAAGCAAATAGAAACAGTCATATGTTGCCAAAGGCAACAGAGAAACAAGGTGCCCTATTGCCCCTTCCTCTGTTAAATCCCACTCCTCCCTCAGAATATCCCATGTATGGATAAGACATGGGACAGGGTGATGGGTAAGGACTGGACAGACAGGAGCAAAGGAGGATCAGGTAGTAGGGCTTTAGTCTTGACTGGACTTCTATTTGTTATGTTCTTAGGTTTCCATACTTGTGTATAAGAATCATAGCACTGTTCACTAAGATGTGAAATCCAGTGTGAAGTTGGTCCCCTGAAGGGGTTTAATTGGCTGGAAGGACTGATGTTTAAGTGAGACAATGGAGTCTTAATGTCACTACTCTAGGTACAGCCTCACGGGAGTGTTGTATACATATGACCAGAGCTGTAAATGTACTTGTTTAAACAGAAAAGCAAGAACACTATCCTGGCATTTGCAGGACAGGACCAGTAGAGTGGTACAAATTACTTCATGCCATCAGGTAGTGAAATATGCTTCAATTATCCATTCATTCAGTAACTATTTGTTGATGTCATAGTGTGTGCCAGGCATGTGCTAGAGGCAAGAGGTGAAGAAGAAGCTGTGAAGAAGACAGACAGGATCTCCGTCTTCATGGAACATGCAGTCTAGAGGCAGTACAGATTTTAAGAAATATAATAATAGAATAGAGTTAATTACTCTTGTGATATGGGCTTCAGAGGAAAGCAGAGAGACATAGTCTAGTCTGAGAAGGTCAGGGAATGCTCTCTTGAGAAAGACATGCTTAAACAGACCTCACCTAAGGATGAGGGTGATAGAGAAGGAGAGGGAAGGGCATGTCATAGAAGATGGCCTTATGGTGGGGATTATTTTGCAGGAAGGCCAGTGTGAGCAGGGGCAGAAATAGGAGGACTAGGGTGCTAGGAGAGTTGGGTGCCCTGGAGCCAGTGTCTGGCTTGTTGAAGAGTCTGAGTTGTATCCCAAGAGCAGTGGGAAGCAGTGAATGTGTTTTTAAACCTCTGAGAAATAGGATCAGATTTTCAGTTGTAAAAAGATCATTTTGGCCAAAAGTATTAAATAGGATGGAGGGGGGAAAGCGGAGTAAGGGAAAGGAGGAGCTAACCTGAGGGGCGAGTTCTTTCCATTAGATGACAGAATGAACAGCAGCAGCTGGTGCAGGGCTAAGCTTGGTGAAACAAAACTTTGGCAAAGAGGGAAGAAAGACTTCTCATGGTTAATAATTTAAAATTAAGTAATGAGTCTTTTGAAAAGGTGTTTAAATAAATAGTAGATATTCAAGTTCCATATGGTATGTGCGGTTTTCTTGGTTCCAGGGCTACAGCTCTGAGCAGCGTCATTTATGGGTTTGTGCTGTTAGCTGGACAGTCAGCTCCCTTCCCATCCCCGCCCCCACCCCCCATCCCCCTGGCTGTTTCTCCTTCACATTTTCCTGGTTTGTCTGCTGTCTGCTGTTGAAGCAAAGGGTCAGCTGAGGGACAGGCGGGGAGGGGCAGGGAGGCCAAGAAAGGATGCTTTCCCTCAAAGACTGCTTGTTATTTTATTTTTACAGGTCAAATCTCCAGGTTAATATTCATTCCTTGCATTGGCATGGGTGTGGCTTTTCCCTTCCTGTCAGTGCTGGACTCAGCCATGATTTTATTTATTGGTTACAAAGCAAAAACGCCATGCAATGATCTTTACTCACTGCAGGTAATGCACACGAGAGAGGGGTGCCGTCCCAGCGAGAGGCATCACTGATGAAGCACTCGTGTCGGGCGGATCTTTTCGATGACCCCTGCTACATCAATACACAGGCTCTTCGAAGCACACTTGGCCCTGCTGGAAATCAAAGCTCACCTCACCCACTGGGGAGCCCATGGCCCCAGGAGAGTAAGTGGCTGCTCTTTGACTCTATGAGTTTCCTGTGCTGCTGTAACAAATTACCATTAAACTGGGTGTCTTAGAATTGGAGAGATGTGTTCTGTCACAGTGATGGAGGCCAGAATCCTAAATCAAGATGCAAGCCGGGTTGGCTTGGCTCGTCCTGTGGCTCTGGAGGAGATTTGGTTTGATGCCCGTCTCCTAGCTTCTGGTGGCTGCCAGCAATTCCTGGTGTTCCTTGTCTTGAGACATGCCACTCCAGTCTCTGCTTCAGTCTTCATTGGCCTTACCCCCATGTCTCAAGGCTCCCTTTCCTTTCTCTTACAAGTGCCTTTCCCTTATAGGTAGGCCACAAATCAAGGAAGATCTCATCTGGTGATCCTTAAATTAATTACATCTGCAAGGACCCCTTTTGCAAATTAGGTCACATTTGCAGGTACCAGGAGTCAGGACTTGAGCATATCTTTTGGTGCCACTATTTAGTTCACTGTCTCTCATTTTTAAAATGCTATTTCCTTAGCCTCATTTTTCAGGGAGTTAAAAGAATTCTTTCTTATTTCAATCCCTCCCTCATCACAGTTAATATAAGTTAGAACTTTGTAAAGATGTCATAGATTTCAATGTTTGAGAACTTTGATTTTGAATCATCTTTTCAAACACTTTGAATCGACTCCCAATTTTTGCTTTCTGCTGTGTGCTTTTCCTGAGGGAAGGATTGTCAAAGCCAAGAGATCATGTTTGTTTGTATGAGGAGCAATGGCCTCTATTTCAGTTCTGTTTAGTGATGATGTTAATTTTCTTCATTGCAAAAACCTTTAGTAAGTCATCTGTATAATGCTAAAATAAGATGACATCTTTCTTCAGCTGTATACTATGAGTTAAATACAGTAAGACAAACATCATTTTCCTGCCAGATTGCTTCCAGGGATAAGTCTATAAAGAGGACCATAAATAAATAAAAGCAAAACAAGTCAAAAGCCTATAATCAACTGAAAAAGAAAAAAAAATGCTTTTCATAAAACTGAAGCTTATTGGACTCAGAGATTAACTTGGTGTCAAATTTGGCTCACTCCAAAGATGGAGAACCAGTCACTGAGAAAGTTCTTTCACTGGCCCAGGAAGTAGCTCTAGACTGCCACGGGTAGCTTTTCAGCTAATGTGGCTGCAATAACAGAATGGAATTTGAAAGGAAATTTTGCTGAGGCTGGGCTTCACTAGACCACCTTAACTCTCTAGAATGAGACAAAGGTTTTCATTACCATCCAGGTGGCAAGTGAGCTGTCTTTTTGCAAGTTTTCCAAGATCACTCTTGGCAGTGAAAGAACCCATTTGAATTCTCTGGAAGCAGACTCTGAGATGGAGCTGGACATGCAGGATCTTTATTGTGATCAGCACAGGAATGGAGGGGAAGAAAGCAGGCTTGGGCAGAGGGAGAGGTGGAGCAACCAGGCAGGCCTGACAAAACCTCAGCCAACCATCCAGAGAGGACGGAGGCCCATCAGTGTTGTTTCGTGTTGGGCCCAAGGGCAGGGCCTTTTAGCCCCTCTTATCTCAGTCTTTGGCTGTGGGCCCATGAGGGAGGGCAGACCATTGGGCCAACAGCTCTCTACAGCTGAGGGAGACCCTGATGGGATCTGGGGTACTTGGGGTACTTGGTCCTTCCTTGAAGGGGGATCTGGGTAGTGCATCTCCATGTCCACCACAGAGGGCATCTTGTGCCATGGATGATGGGATATGCAATGAGTTTGGCTTTCTGCAGTGAATTTAACTGTTTAATGTTGAGTAGCCTGTGTGGATAATGTAACACATATTAGAGGGACAGTGTTTTTACTTTTGTCTACACCCCATGGCATGTGGAACTTCCCTGACCAGGGATCAAACTCATGCCCCCTGCATTGGAAGGGTAGAGGCTTAACCCACTGCACCACCAGGGAAGTCTTATTAGAGGGACAGTGTTTTGAAAAAAGTTTCTGGACCTAAGGTTTTGAAAGTAACTTTATAAGAGCATATACTCAGTAGCTTCCATTTCATGGACTTATCAAAGCAACAGTGTTTTATTAGAAAATACATTTAGTGAGTGGTCCAATTAGGTGATCTGGGATATTCTGTCATTTACAACTCAAGCAAAGAAACTTGGCCTTTTTCATAGGCAGTTCAATAATTTGAAAGGCAAAATTAATCCATAACAACATTCCTATCATTAGTTGAAAGTAAATAAGGTTTGTTCTGTCCAAAATTGTAATGTCAAAATGTGTTTTCATTGATTCCAGTCCCTTTCTCTTTCTCATCCTTTTTCCCTCTCCCTACCTTCACGGCAACATGTTTAATAATTTAAGTCTCTGGTCCTCTCTCACTCTTTATTTCCATTGAGAATTTAATATACCATAGCCCTCCTGGACTTCTTGCTACCTTCTTGAGGTTAATTTCAGTGTATCATCACTCCCTCCAAAAAAAAAAAAAAAATTAACTCCAAAAGTATAAATAATGTTGATCTAAGAAAATCTAGTAAGACAGAGTGGGCCTTTCTTGGTAGCTCAGTTGATAAAGAATCTGCCTGCAGTGCAGGAGACATGAGTTCAATCCCTGGATTGGGAAGAGCCCCTGGAGAAGTAAATGGCAATCCACTCCGGTATTATTGCCTGGAAAATCCCATGGACAGAGGAGCCTGGCAGGCTACAGTCCATGGGGTCACAAGAGTTGGACATAAATTAGCGACTGAACCACCACCACAGTAAGATGGAGTAAGGATAACTTTATACATAATTTTGTGCAGAATGTCTTAAATGCACCTTTTAACATTTCCTCTATAATGTTTCCTACTGTTTCTTTCCTTCCTTCCTCAAAAATTCTCTTTAGCTTCTTTAGGCATACTTGCCTTCCTTGCCCCGATTAGTTACTAATTAGTTCATTAAAACAAAACAAAAACAAATCCAGAGACAAGAACCTATTATATCTTAAAAATGCCTTCAGGGTTCCTCAATTCATCCTGTCACACTGCTATTGGAAAAGCTCTGACATAATCTTTATTCCGATCAAACAAGGCAGAAAGAAATCATTCGTACTGAAACTGTTTAATTTATTTTTTATTATTTTCAGTCTTGGCTGCCATAAGAAAAAACCACCCTTAAATCCCATTGTGTAAAAAGGACTGAAGTTTATTTGTTTTACCCATTAGCCCCAAAGATAGATGGAAGTGGAGAAGGCAGTGGCACCCCACTCCAGTACTCTTGCCTGGAAAATCCCATGGATGGAGGAGCCTGGTAGGCTGCAGTCCATGGGGTCACTAAGAGTTGGACATGACTGAGTGACTTCACTTTCACTTCACTTTCCTGCATTGGAGAAGGCAATGGCAACCCGCTCCAGTGTTCTTGCCTGGAGAATCCCAGGGACAGGGGAGTCTGTGGGCTGACGTCTATGGGATCACACAGAGTCGGAAACGACTGAAGCGACTTAGCAGTAGCAGTAGCAGAACAGCTTTGCCATTCTGGACACTGGCTTCCATCTCTGGTCTAAGAACTTCGCTTTGGTAAGTTCCTCTGTCTTTAGTCTAAGAGCTCAGACTCTCACCATCACATCTGTATTCCACCAGTGGGAAGTAAAGAAGGACATGACCCAGAAGTGGCAGACATCATTTGTTCTTAACCTGCCATTGGCAGAACTTAAACATGGGGCCATACCTAGCTTCATGTTACTCTAGCTGGGTGGCCATGTGCTCAGCTAAAAATAAGGAATTCCATAATGTAATGAAAGGGAGAATACACAATTGATACACAATTAACGGTCCCTGCCACAGCACACCTTTCTGCCACTCAAATATCCATGAACTCTTATTTTCACCTAGAACATTTGACCTTGCAAATACGGGAAATAATTACAGAATCCTGCCTAAAGTCTGTGACACGTGGGTGATGGTGAAATCCTCTCAGTCAAGACTGGATGGGGATCATATTTGCCAAGTTGTCTGCCCCCTTCCACATCCAAAATTAAGGAATAAGAGGAATAAGAATAGCCGCAATAAAAATCCACATTCCCAGAAGAGAAGCAAATAAAACACACAGCAGTCACTGGTCCATTGTAAAAAAAAGGTGGCTTCAGTCATGTCCAGCTCTTTGTGACCCTTTGGACCTGTAGCCCACCAGATTCCTCTGTCCATGGGATTCTCCAGGCAAAAATACTAGAGTAGGTTGCCAGGCCCTTTTCCAAGGGATCTTCCCAACCCAGGGATCGAACCTGGGTCTTCTGCATTGCAGACAGAGTCCTGGTAGCCCAGACGGTAAATCGCTGGTCCATAGTGATTACCAAATCCTGCCAGGCAGTAATTGTGAAGATTCCCTGAGCTAGAAGTGGAGAAGTAGATTTGCTTGGACTGGTTCAGCATTATAGAAAGAATCTCCATGTCCACTGTCATCTGGGTTGTTGCTGCTATTATCCTTCACATGTCCATCTAAAGTAGATGTGGGATAAAGTGCCTTTCTTGGGGTTTCACCACTTGGGCAGCTTATTTCCTGTTGACGTGGACTTGAGAGATTGGAGTTTGCTTTAGAGGGCAAAAAGCCATATACTAAAAGGGACTATGATTTCTTTTGCAATGTAACTTCCTTAAAAACTTAGTAGGATTTCACTCTATCCATTTAGAGTCAATTCCACATGAAATTTCTCATAATACTGTCCTTTTATTGCCTGAAGGATGCCTTCTCTCTTTCCTGTTATTTGTAATTTCTGTGTTCTTTTTTTCTTGATCAGTTTTGAGATTTATTAATTTAATTGTTCTCTCCAAAGGAATCAGGTTTTATTTAATTTTTTGTTGTTTTCTGTTTCATTGACTTCCATTTTTATCTTTATTATATCTTCCTTCTATTCTTTTACAATTTTCTCCTCTTTAACTTGTACTATGTTTTCTTCTATTGCCTTTGTAGTTTTATTTCCAAATAAACTTATTTCACCTAAACTTTATATTTTCTATGAGATATAGGGATCTAGCTTAATTTTATCTAAGTGATCTAATTTTCCAAACTACATTAACTAAACAATCTTCTCTTTTTCTAATGCCACTCTCCATTTTACTAGATTCCTCCTATATATGGGAATCTCTTTCTGGGCCTTCATTCTGCTTTTTATATTGGCCCACTTATTGTTTACCAGTATATTGATTACTATTTATGAATTACTGTGGCTTTGTAATGTATCTTAATAGACATGTAGCTTTTCCTTTGTCTTACATACTCTAAGATAATACCTTTTTTACCATTTCCCCCATCCCTCACTCTCTGCTTCTGGCAGTCATCAATCTGTTTTCTGTTTCTGTGAGTTCTGTTTTTTGGGGATTTCACATATAAGTCAGCTCACATAGTGTCTGTCTTTCTCTGTGTTCTTTCATTTAGCATAATGCCTTCAAGGTCTATCCTTGTTGCAGTTGGCAAGACTGCCTTCTTTTTTATGGCTGAATAATGTCCCACTGTGTATTTACTTCATCTGTTCATCTGCCAGTGGAATACTTAGGATTATTTCCATGTCTTGGATATTGTAAATAAGGCTGCAGTGCACATGGGGATATAGATATCTCTTTGAGATAATGATTTCATTTCCTTCAGATATATACCAAAAAGTAGAATTGCTAGATCATATGGCAGTTTTTTTTTTTTAATTGTTTTTGAAGACCCTCCATCCTATTTTCCACATGGCTGCATCAGTTTACATTCATTCGCACCAAGAGTGCACAAGGGTTCTCTTTTCTCATCAACATTTCTCTCTTGTCTTTTTGATGATCGCCATTCTAACCAGTGTGAGGTGATAATTTCATTGCAGTTTTGATTTGCATATTCTTAACGATTAGTGACGTTGAGCACCTTTACATGTACCTGTTGGCCATTTGTGTGTTTTCTTTGGAAAGATGTCTATTCAGTTTCTCTGCCCATTTTAAAATCAGATTGTTTATTTTTTGACGTTGAGTTGCGTGTGTTCATATATTTAGGATATTAATTCATCAGATAGATGATTTGAAAATATTTTTTCCATTTTGTAGGTTGCCTTTTCTTTGGTTTCCCTTACTGTGCAGACTTTTGGTCTGAAGTAGTTCCACTTGTTTGTTTTTGCTTTTGTTGCCCTTGTTTTTGGTGTCACATCCAAACACCATTGCCAAGATTGATGTCAAGGAGCTTACCCCTTGTTTTCTTCTCAGAGTTTTATGGTCTCAGGTTTTATGTTCAAGTTTTTAATCCATTTTTTTCTCTTTCTTTTTTACTTTTTAAATTATGAAAGTATGATAACACATTTACAGGAGACTTGGAAAATATAGAACAAAGTTACATATGGTTCCACTATATATTACAATTTTTTAAGTAGATAAATTAAGATTTTTAATTGGACTTTCAATATCAAACTCAAAAATTAACAGAATGAATATACAGAAAAGTAGAAGGATATGGTAGGCCTGAAAAGCACCATGAACCAATTCAACATAATTAAAATTTATATAATTTTCACACAACAGTAGGATACAAATTCTATTCAAGTTATCATAGAGTATGAACCAGGAGACACTGGAACATATCCAGGGACATAAAACTAGGTGCAAAATTCTTTAATCCATTTTGAGTTGATTATTGTGAATGGTACAGGATAAGCACCCAGTTTCATTCTTTTGCATGTGGTTGTCCAGTTTTCCCACACCATTTATTGAAGAAACTATCCTGTCCCTGTTGTGTGTTCTTGGCTCTTTCGTTGGAAATGAATTGACCCTGTATGTATAGATTTATTTCTAGTCTCTATGTTTTGTCCCATTGATCTATGTGCCTGTTTTCATGCCAAAACCATACTATTTTGACTACTGTGTTGTTAGTGTTAGTTGCTCAGTTGTGTTTGACTCACTGTGACCCCGTGGACTGTAGCCTGTCAGGCTCCTCTGTCCATGGGATTCTCCAGGCATGAATCCTGGAGTGGGTTGCCATTCTCTTCTCCAGGGGATCTTCCAGCTTTGTAATATAGTTTGAAATCAGAACACATGATGCCTTCATCTTTATCCATCTTTCACAAGATTGCTTTGGTTATTTGAGATCTTTTGTGGTTCCATACAAATTTGGGGGATTGTGTGAAAAAAAATCCCATTGAAATTTTGATAAAGGATTCTGTGGAATTTATAGATTGCTTTGGGTAGTATGGACATTTAAAAAATATTCTTTTAATTCATGAGCCCAGAATTTCTTTCCATTTGTTGGTGTCTTCAGTTTTTTTTTTCATCAGTGTCAGTTTTCAGTGTACAGATCTTTCACTTCCCTGGTTAAATTTATTCTTAAGTATCTTTTTCTTTTCGACATTATTGTAAATGGGGTTGTTTTCCTAATTTCTCTAATAGTTTATTATATAGGGTATAGTTCAGTTCAGTTGCTCAGTCATGTCCAAATCTTTGTGACCCCATGAACCACAGCATGCCAGGCCTCCCTGTCCATCACCAACTCCTGAAGTTTACCCAAACTCATGTCCATTGAGTCAGTGATGCCATCCAACCATCTCATCCTCTGTTGTCCCCTTCTCCTCCTGCCCCCTATCCCTCCCAGCATCAGGGTCCTTTCAGATGAGTCAGCTCTTCGCATCAGGTGGTCAAAGTATTGGAGTTTCAGCTTCAACATCAGTCCATCCAATGAATACCCAGTACTGGTCTTTAGGATGGACTGGTTGGATCTCCTTGCAGTCTAAGGGACTCTCAAGAGTCTTCTCCAACACCACAGTTCAAAAGCATCAATTCTTCTGCAATCAGCTTTCTTTATAGTCCAACTCTCACATCCATACATGACCACTGGAAAAACCATAGCCTTGACTAGATGGACCTTTGTTGACAAAGTAATGTCTCTGCTTTTGAATATGCTGTCTAAGATGGTCATAACTTTCCTTCCAAGGAGAAAGCGTCTTTTAATTTCATGGCTGCAATCACCATCTGCAGTGATTTTGGAGCCCCAAAAAATAAAGTCAGCCACTGTTTCCACTGTTTCCCCATCTATTTCCCAAGAAGTGATGGGACCGGATGCCATGATCTTTGTTTTCTGAATGTTGAGCTTTAAGCCAACTTTTTCACTCTCCTCTTTCACTTTCATCAAGAGGCTTTTTAGTTCCTCTTCACTTTCTGCCATAAGGGTGGTGTCATCTGCATATCTTAGGTTATTGATATTCCTCCTAGCAATCTTGATTCCAGCTTGTGCTTCATCCAGCCCAGTGTTTCTCATGATGTACTCTGCATATAAGTTAAATAAGCAGGGTGACAATATAGAGCCTTGACGTACTCTTTCTCCTATTTGGAACCAGTCTGTTGTTCCATGTCCAGTTCTAACTGTTGCTTCCTGACCTGCATACAGGTTTCTCAAGAGGCAGGTCAGGTGGTCTGGTATTCCCATCTCTTTCAGAATTTTCCACATTTTATTGTGATCCACACAGTCAAAGGCTTTGGCGTAGTCAATAAAACAGAAATAGATGTATATTCTGAAACTCTCTTGCTTTTTCCATGATCCAGCGGATATTGGCAGTTTGATCTTGGTTCCTTTTAATGTATAGAAATGAAACTAATTTTTGTATATTAATTTGTATCCTGTAATTTTACTGAATTTGTTTATTCTAGTAGTTTTATTTCTTATGGCGTTTTTATTGTTTTCTGTATATAATGTCACCTGCAAATAAGACAGTTTTACGTCTTCCTTTCTGATTTGGATGTATTTTCTTTTCTTGCCTGATTGCTCTGGTTAGGACGTCCAATACTGTGTTGAATAAAAGTAGTGAGAATGGGCATCCTTGTTCCTGATCTTACCGGAAAAGCTTTGAGCTTTTTACCATTAAGTATGATGTTAGCTATGGACTTATATGGCCTTTACTATGTTGATGTACGTTGCCTCTATACTGACTTTGTTGAGAGTTTTTTATCAGAATGGATATTGAATTTTGTCAAATGCCTTTTCTGCCTCTATTGAGGTGATCATATGGTTTTTATCTTTGATTTTGTTCATGTGGTGTGTCACATTGATTTGTGGATGTTGAACTCTCTTTATACCTGAAATAAATCCCACTTGATTGTTTTATTGTTGATTTTTGTGTGTTAGTATTTCTTTGAGGATTCTTACATCTATATTCATCAGTGATATCGGCCTGTAATTTTCTGTTCTTGTGGTGTCCTTGTTTGGTTTTGGTATTAAGAGTAATGAGTTTGGAAATGTCCCTTCCTATTTTTTTGGATGAGATTGAGAAGAATTGACATTAATTAGTCTTTAAATGTTTGGCAGAATTCACTAGTGAAGCCATCTGTTTGTGGACTCTTTTTGTTGGATGCTTTTGATTAGTTGTTCAGTTTTCTTGCTAGTAATTCCTCTGTTGAAATTTTTTATTTCTTCATGATTCAGGCTTGATGGGTTGTATGTTTTTAGGAATCTATCCATTGTTTTCTAAGTTATCCAGTTTGTTGGCATATAATTGTTTAGTCTCTTATGATCCTTTGTATTTGAGTGGTATCACTTTTATCCTTTTTCTTTTATAACTTTTAGAAAAGTTATATTTTTAACAAATGTTTGGATGATTGAAATTGTAATAATTTGGGAAACTATGTTAGGAAAATAATGTCCATATCCTCAGGCTGACCCATGATCTATTGCCTCTTTTCAAGATGATATAATGTCTGTTTTTCTTTTGTTTTGTCCTTGTCCGAGAGCACTCCACAATCTCAGAATAAACCAAAGCCATCATGCGCTAAGATGTGTGTGCCTGAACACACTGTGTGTGCATCTCCCTCACACTCACATAACACTGCATCGCTTGCTTATACAAACAAACACGTAGCTACTCATCAGAAGTTCTCTATTATGCCTGAAAGCAGGCAATGCTAAGGCCAACTACGAATATTATTCATCAAGTCTGGACACATTCCTTCAGCCTTTTTCCTGCTAACAATAGATACAGCCTGATTGTTTGTAGAAAAGAATATCTTTAGCCATTAGATACAGACTAAAGACATTTGCAAAAAGATATATTCATGAATACTGTGTTGAAATTGTGATATACAGAGAGATGTTCTTCAATAGGGAAAAACCTATAATGTATTAACAGGAGACTTGATTATGTCCACAGGGCACTTGTCTTGTGTAACTTGTAAAACTTAAAGTCAAGAGGATTTCTCATTTGTGAGACCCTTGTGTAAGGGTATATAAACATTCCTTTGCATTTATAAAGAGAAATCTGGCTTCTATGCAAAAGAGCCTTTGCACTTAAAAAGACAAAATCTGATTTCTGTGGTTATTTTCCTAGTAAATTTACTATATTAAGCATACAACTTTTGGGAATCCCCTGGAAGTCCAGTGGTTAGGATTCTGCCCTTCCACTGCAGGGGGCATGGGTTTGATTATGGTCGGGGAACTAAGATCCTACATGCTGTGCAGCATGGCCAACAAAATAAACAGATAGTTTTTATCAGGATTCAGACCTAAGAATTTTGTGTTATTGCTTCTGGAGATGTATGTCATCCTGATGGGCTTGCTATCTACTTAGAGACCTTTGTAGAGTGGTTGGACCACTTTTGAAAATGAAAAGATTTTCTCACCTGAACCAAGGGTCTTAGAGTGTGGTGATTAAGAACCTGGGCTCTGATGATAGATCTCATTTCAAATCCCTGATCTACAACGTATTAGCAGTGTGACTTTGGGTAAGTCATTTAATCTTTTTAAAGATCCATTTCATTCCTGTCTGATTTTGAGGATAATATATGTAAAGCACTGAGCAGTATCTATCATACCTAATAAATGGGAACTACGTAATAGTTGTTATTACTGTGAGAACCAGTAATACTGTAACGAGCTACCTGAATGTACCTTCTTAATCCCCCAGGCTCTCAACTTTGGATAGCATTTATTCTGTAGAGCCATGGGGCCTTGCCTCAGACCATACCTCCCTGATGTTTTACCTTCTTCTACTTGATCAATTCTGCTTCATCTAGGCAGGTGAATTACAAAAACAGCAGAGTGGTCATTTAATAGGAATGCTGTGAGCTTTAGCATAGCTTTAAAGTTTTTGGACAGAAGCATCTCAGAAACACATTGGTAATTTGGGTTAAAAGAAAAAGCTAGATGCTAAAAGTGGGCATAGCCCAAGTTACTGTAGGCATTTTCAAAACATCTGGGAATGTTTTAGAAGTTATCTATAATCCAGGTACAGCATAAACCTCTTTCTCCTGAACCTACAGCCCTTGGGACATAAAGAGCCTCTCTCTGCACTTATGAAAGCAGTTCTCATGAGTCAGTTCCATTTCTCATTTGAAAGGAAAACTCCTGCACCTGGGCAAGCCTTTCCCTGTAACAGAGGCCAAAGGCAATGTTTGGATCTACCATTAAATTAGAGCCCATTGGAAGTTCTGGAAACAAAAACCCCAATTGTTCTAGAAATAGCACTATTTAAAAAGTACTTGGCACACAGTAGGGCCTCAAGTTATATTTTCTGAATGAACGAATGACTGAATGAAAGGATGGATGAGGAGGTAACTTGGTGGTATCTCTATTTTTTGACTTCAGCAGCACCAGAAACTGTTCAGCCAGGTGCCACGGCCCAGCCTGCCAGCTCACATTCTTTGCCACACATTAAGCAGCAGCTGCGGAATGAAGACTGCTACCATGGCAAGCTGAGCAGGAAAGCGGCAGAGAGCCTTTTGGTGAAGGATGGGGACTTTTTAGTTCGAGAGAGTGCAACGTCTCCTGGCCAGTATGTGCTGAGTGGGCTACAGGGAGGCCAGGCAAAACATCTTCTCCTGGTGGATCCTGAAGGCAAGGTATCACTGACCCACACTACAGTTTCACAGTCTTGTGACTCAGATTACCCTGAATGATAGGTCTAAAACCTGATACTGAAGAGTGTTTAAGGTGAAGGGTTTACTTTGTCTTAAACCCTCCAGCTGGAGCAGAAGTGGTAAAATAGAAGCTAGTGGAGGAGTTTGAGTGGGAGTCACCCTAGAGAATCACTTAAAGGGCAGCCTCTTTCTGCCCTTCTTAATGCAATTCAGTGAATTAAATGAATACCTACTGCATAGAAGTTCAGGGATTCGCAGTTAACTTGCCGAGCATCACACAGAAACTGTACTTTCGGGGTACTTGTAATTTCATAAAACAGATGCTTAAATAATTGAGAGTGAATAGCATAAGAATGGTTCAGCCAAAGCATTATGGTATTTCTCAGGATAGAGGGGTTGCTTTGGTTGAGGCTGACTGAAAAGGCTTTTTTGCAGGGTCTGACATGTACGATGAACCTTGAAAGAGGCCAGACATTTTAAAGGTGGACATTTGGAGCATAGGGAAGGATCACAGGAGCAAACAGAGCGGTAGAATAATATTAAACCAAAAGAGGTATGGCTAGAGCAGAGGGTGCCTGTAGACAGAAATGAGCCAGGACAAGAAAAATGAACAAAATAGTAAGTCCTTCTCTATAAACAATTACTCTAAGCATAAATGGATTAACCTTCCCAAACAAAAGATGCAGAATAGCTGGATGGATAGCTGAATAGACAAAATCCAACTATATGTATGCTATTTATAGGAGACTCACTTTTGATTTAAGGACACATATAGGCTGAAAGTGAATGGATGAATAAAGATATGCCATGCTAACCCAAAGATAGCAGAGGTGGTCATACTTTTGTGATGCAAATATTTATACGAATAGGGGCATGATAGACTGTATCAGAAAGAAACATGGCAAAGAAGTTGGTTGCAAATTTGGATTAGGACAAGTGTTTACCATTTTCCTAACTGGGAATGACAGTTTCTTTAAAAAGATAATTGGGAATGAGAAAATAGTTTACTAAAGGATACAGAATTGAAAAGCATCTTTACTTTTCTTTGTTCAGCCAGTTATCTCATTCAAGGATATGTCTGTTTTTACCCTGTGGTTGTTTATCCCTTTCAGAACTGTTATGATTTTGCCTAAATACATTTGTATTTCCTTTTCAAGGTGAGGACCAAGGATCATGTATTTGATAATGTTGGCCACCTTATCAGATATCACATGGATAATAGTTTGCCAATCATCTCTTCTGGAAGTGAAGTAAGCCTTAAACAACCAGTCAGAAAAGATAATAATCCAGGACTTTTGCATTCCAACAAATGACCACTTGGAAGTACCATCACACTGATGCTTCAGGAAAGTTCACTTTGTATTAGGACACAAAGGTCATTCAAATTTGGTTTCTAGGTACATTAGAGCACAAACTGTGAAGTGCATCTTTCTGAGACCATCCTGGACTAGGTCCTTTATAAAACAAAGAACTAAGAAAAATTGATCTTCAGAGAGTGAAAATCAGAAAAGGGGAAGAGGATGTGTCTGTTTGAAAAGAAGTTATACATATGCACGGATGTCACTTTGTAAGGCCATATTGTGTGGAGAACAAGCTAAAAGCACAATTAAAATTTTACATGCTAAAAACAACTTGAATGAACTGCTGGGGCAGTGGTACGTGCCTTTCAACTTGATAATTTGGGGACATTTTCATATTGGGGAAATAAGTTCCAAATGTCTTCATATTCTATAACTATAGAACCATTTGCCAAAAGAGTTTTTCCTTGTTATAAAAATCAGAAGCAATTTGCTTAATAGTTACTGACTTTATTTTCTATTTAGCAGCATTTTCACTGCAGTGTTAAAATAAATTTGACACTGAATTTGGACTGTGTCTGTGCCAGTGGAATCAAATGGAAGGCCACTGAAAGCACTGGTCTGTCTCATTGGCCTGTCCCGTTTGCTAGTTAAAAGCTTGGAGCCCAGCTTCTTTGGCTTAGTATTTCTCAATCTTTGCTGTTTGGGCTGTTTGCATGTAACATATGACAAGCTAAAGAAGCCAAATGTATCAGTCATTTCTGGTTTCATTGCATTTCTCCCTTCTTCCCTCTCCCCCTCACTCCCCTGACTCCGCAAAGGAGCTCATGAATGCATGGATTTAAAAAAATGACAAACCAGTTCTTCATGGTTGGTCTCCATATTGGTTTTATTCTTATTTAAAGTACTGAATTTATTTTAAAGTATGGGGAAATATCCCCTTGATTGGCGGTGACTGACTCATAGTCCCTCATCTACATGTATCCTTAGCACCTTTTCTAGATATGACCAGACAAAATGTACCAGGGAGAAAACACTGAATGAAAAAGTTGAAAGGTTTGCCACATGTTGGCACACTTGGTAAACTGATGAGGTAATGAAGCATTGTGTAAGTTAAAGCGCTGAACGTGGTCTCAGTATGACCTTGAGCAAGTTGCCTGAATCTGTCTAGACTCCAGATTCCTTGTCTATAAAATGAGGGAGCTGGACTAGGTAAAGTCAGAGGTCCATTTTAGCCCTACCGTAATATGAGTTTATAAAAAGCAAATTTCCCCTTTATTGGGGGTTAATGTTGATAACCAGTCTGTATAATTAATCTGGAAACCAGTTTTTTTCCTTTAGTCTGTGTCTGTACTCACTGAGTTCATCATTCAGATAGCAGAGATCTGCAGCCTTTCAGTTAAAAACATTGGAACTTTGGGAAAATGTACGTAGTGGTGATAGAAGTAGATTTGCTTATTTTGAGTAGCAGAAAACAGCTTTGCATATAGAGATATGGCCATTACTTTAGAATTTTTTTATCATGAATTATCTGGACAATTGCCTTAATTCCACTTCACTTTGGGTATGTAGATAAATCTTTGCAATTGTGAAATATTTGCTAAATTTTAAATAAAATATGAGAAACTTCTTTTGGATAGAAATCATCAGAAATTAAGCACACTGAACTCTAATTATGTGAAGGTTTATGCTTTGATTTTACTTACACTGTCATTGGCTTCTTCGATATGTTGTTTTCTTTTATACAACTAGAAAATAATGTATTTTTCCTCAATTTTGCATACATTATAATTCTTGATTATTTGTCCTCGTAAAGGGGATCAGCATGGGTATAAATCAGTGAAATGTATGGGTGATCTCTTTACCTTAACAGGGTTGTGGTCTCATTCTGGTTGAGCAGAGTGATAACTGGGTTGGGTGGCAGGAAAGAGTTCTTGATGCTATTAGATGCGAAGAGTATGACTGATGTGAGCAGTATACATAGATGATCAGTATTTGTAATGGTATAAGTAGTTAAATGGGCAAATACTGTACTTACAGCCACAGGCACAGTTAAAATGAAACAACAAAAGTTTGATTGCATGCTATTTTAATGTCACATTCTTATCTTCATCTATCTTAAAGCAGAAATCCATTTGCATATAAATATCTGTAAACAACTTTTCAAAAAAATAAATGATTATTGCTTTATGACAATTGACAGAATATGTCTGATGTTTGGGATTTGGAAAATGTATCGTTTGTAGAATGTGTCAGGGACCTGACAGGAAACAGATGGCTCACTTAAATTGGGTAACTGGAGAAAAGTTTAATAAAGGGACTATTTACAAAGGTCTGGGCAGAGTATGGGAAACCACAAGGGAGGAGGCAGTGCTCTTCAGCCAGTGGTGGAGTAACGGGAGGGAGCAGTAACAGAATCTGCAGAGAGTCCTGTGAAAGGGCTGCCTATTAGGAGCTGTGGGCTACAGAGGAGGGGCTCTTAACCGGCCCTGGGGACTCCACTGGGAGGGAAGGCTAAGGGGCATTATACTCTCTGGGCAAAGGATGGCCTTTCAGCAAATGATGCTGGAGCAGCGGTACATCTGTAGGCGTAAGAAAGAACCTCACACTTTATGTAAGTATTAACTCATATGGATTATGGGCTTAAATGTAACATGTAAAACCATGATAACTTTTAGGAAAAAACACAGAGGAAAATCTTCAGGATATGAGTCCTTAGACATGATCCATTAAAGGAAAAACTGTTATGTTGCACTTCATCAAAAGTACAAATTTTTGCTCTGTGAAAGCTCTGTTTAGAGGATAAAGGACAAGCTATGGACTGGGAGGAAATATTTGCAAACCACATATCTAGAATACATAAAAAAAAACTCAGAAAAGTCAACAGTAAAAATTCTAATTAGAAAATGGGCAAAAAAATGCATAGACATTTCACTGAAGATACACAGATGACAAGAAGCACGTGAAGTTGCCTCATTTCAGTTAGGCTCATTTCACACGCTAGCAATGTTATGCTCAAAGCTAGGCTTCAGCAGTATGTGAATTTAGAACTTCCAGATGTACCTTAGCTAGTAGGGAAATGCAAATTAAAGTCACAATGAGATCTTACTACACACATAACAAAATGAGTAAATGAAAAATAATGAAAACACCATGTTGGCTAGGATGAAAAGAAAGTAGATCACGTGTGCATTCCTGGTGAGAATGTAAAATAGTACAGCCACTTTGGAAAGCAGTGTGGTAGTTTATTAAAAAACTAAGCATGGAACTTACATTCAACCCAATAAATTGTACTCAATGGCATTGGTCATACAGAAATAAAAACTTATGGTCCCACAAAAATTTGTACAGGAATGTTCGTAGTAGTTTTGTTTTTAATGACCTACAACTGGAAAAGTCCCAGATATGGTCCTTTAATGTATGAGTATTATACAAACTGTCATCCGTGGAACAATACTCAGTAGTGAAAAGGAATGAGATAATGATACACATAACCACTTAGATCTGCAGAGATTTAGGCAGAGCAGGAAAAAAATAATCCCTAAAAGTTAAGTATCATAGACTTACATTTATATGACATTCTTGAAATGTTTTTATAAAAGTATAGAAATAGAGTCAGTAGGAAAGAAGGAAGTGGGCACAGTTGGAAAAGGCAACATGAGGGACCCTTGTGTGATGGAATTGTTTTGAATCTTGACTGTAACTGTGGATATCTTGGCTCTCTTATTATACTACTGTTTTGTGAGATATTATCATTGGTGGAAGCTGGATAAAGCTTATAGGAGATCCCCCTGTATTATTTCTTACAATTGCATATGAATCTATGATTTTATCAAAATAAAAAGTTTAAGTAAAAAAAAATGTTTGGGAGTAAAAGATATGGCAAGAGATTGTAGGAAGATTGCCACTCTAACCCTTGGCCAATTCACTGAATATACTGAATCCATAGAACATAGTGGTTGGATCATCTTCCTAGTCCTAGGTCCCATCATTCTAGGACTGGGAGGGGTCGTTTGGCTGAGCTGCAGGAGACCACATCCATTTCTTACTCATGTAAATGTTTGATGTCTTCTCCAGAGACACATTAATAAGATCAAAGAATGACAAACATAGACTGTCCAGAACCCCTCAGATCTGTTGAGCCATTTCTGTGTGTTTTGCTTCTAACTGCCTGCACAAGTGACCCTGTTCATTCTAAGGACAACCTCAGGCTAGGCGAGCTGCTTTGAGTTACCCAGAGCCAGAAGTGCCTGTGGGCTTCCTCTTCCCTTCCCTGTGCAGGAGCGGAAAAACTCAGCCGATTACCCCATCCTGATCACACGCTAGAGCTCCCTAGCGGGTCAGGCTAGGCCAAGCACTACTCCTGAAAGCACACCCCTGCCGTGCTTCTTCCCCTTCCCTGTCCAGCTTCCTCAGTCCCTAACCACTTTCTCTGGGAAGCCCTTCCTTAGTAAATCATTTGCACTCAAATTTTCATCCCAAAGTTTACTTCTGGGAACCTGACCAGATAGAAGATAGAAGAATATCAAATAACTTTAAATTTGTATTCCATTACTGGACAATAATATCTAAGTGCTCAAATACATTAACATTTTTAATAAATCCTATAATTTCTTATAAATGGTATCATTATGTTGCATTTTGTTAATATCCATTGAACTTGTTATGTAGGCATATAAAACACCACTTTTATAATCTTGTTTTCGTACTTCTTTTTAATCTACACGTTCTGAGTGGGCATGAAACTCAGGGGAACACTGTTCAAACTCTATATGACCCAAGCTTGCTTAAGTCAAAAGATACTTTAAGGTTCGGATTATCACAGAACCAAGGAAAAGGTGAACTGTCAGGCTTCACAAAGTACAGGAACCAGGCAGGTCCGTGGCTCTGAGTGGCAGAAATTCATGATCGTCAGTCTGAGTTTGCACTATATACGTGACACAGCTATGGAAGTGGTATATTTCCCATAAAATACAGAAAGTGTAATAAAAATCTGCTTCTCTTCTGTAGTGTTACAAACTTGAGTCAGTTTCATGGAGTTTTATTTCTGTTGTCTGGTGCTCACCTTTGACCCGGTCAGGTATGGCCAGGTCTTGGAGTGGTGGGGAGGTGATAGTGGCTGAGGGCAGGCGTAGATTCTGTGATAAGCTGCTTAATAAGGAAAGGTTAATGGATGTTCAAAAAATACTCTTGAATATATAATACTACAAATAAAAATCTGATATTCCTCAAATAACCCTGTTGAATAGTGTTTCTACATTTAAAAAGCTCTTTCACACAATCTTATTTCATCCTTGTTACAATTCTGCAAAGTAGATATTATCACTTCTGTTTTCAAATAAGACCTTTGAGGCACAGAAGGATTAAATAGTGGACAAAAGCTAGTAGGTAGGAGAGCTGAAACTTGAACTTGGATCTTCTTTAAGTTCAGTGCTCTTTTGAGGATAGTCCTCCTTATTACAGGATGACCTGATAGCTCTGACACCAAAGAGAAGGTAGGAAATAGGAAGGGATGATGGCTTAGCTGCACCTTCCTAAATGATCTGAATCAGAGGGACCACATCACAACAGTCATTTCCCCTTGAAACGTAAAGGAGTTTGGTAGAGATAGTTCCTTCCAGCTCACAGGTATGTCAAAATGCAAGGCATTTGACCCAACATTTGACCCAAAACATCCAACATTCTATAGATAATCTTTGAACCATTCAAGGCCCCTGGAACTTTTTCTCTCTTTCTTCTCATTTGTCTTTATTACCCCAGAATGCCTCTGTGTGCTTGTGTTTCTCTGGGCATGTTAAATGCATTCCTTGTGCCTTACCACACCTTACCTCTGTAGCATGCCTTTTTTATTTCTCCACAGTTTACACTCTTCTTTTGGCTATCTTATTTTGGCCTATTTCTCCAGTCTTACCTTTAAATACAAGAATCCTTTATTTGTACTGACTACTGGGAGTTGGTGATGGACAGGGAGGCCTGGTGTGCTGCGGCTTATGGGGTCGAAAAGAGTCAGACACGACTGAGCAACTGAACTGAACCGAACCCTTCCTATTGCAACCACTCTTGCTAATCAACTTGCCTGTTAACTCTTTCTCTTATTCCAGGAACTTTCCCTGAGAGATCCTTCCTTATATGCTTACTTTCCCCCAGAATTAGTACTATCTACTCATATTGCATGTAGTAAACTACTTTTTTTTGTGTTATCACTGGTCTTTTTATGTAAGCATCTTGCACCTCAGAGTATGGAGTGGGGCTGGGATCATGCCTTCCATTTTATATTCAAGCACCTAGACCAGGAATTAAACATGATAGACAGTCAGGAAAATAGTGTTGATTATAATATGTCCATGCACGTGTCCGTGCTAAGTCACCTCATTCGTATCTGACTCTGTGTGACCCTTTGGACTACAGCCCACCAGTCTCCTCTGTCCATGGGGTTTTCTAGGCAGGTATATTGGGAGTGGGTTGCCATGCTCTCCTTCAGGGGATCTTCCTGACCCAGGGTTCCAACCTTCATCTCTTAACAACTCTGGCATTGGCAGGCATGTTTTTACCACTAGCGCCACCTGGGAAGCCCATAATATGTCCATGCTGCTGCTAAGTTGCTTCAGTCGTATCCAACTCTGTGTGACCCCATAGATGGCAGCCCACTTGGCTCCCCGGTCCCTGGGATTCTCCAGGCAAGAACACTGGAGTGGGTTGCCATTTCCTTCTCCAATGCATGAAAGTGAAAAGTGAAAGTGAAGTCGCTCCATCGTCCATGGGATTTTCCAGGCAAGAGTACTGGAGTGGGTTGCCGTTGCCTTCTCCGAATATGTCCGTCCATAGCTCCACTCAAATCCATTTTTAGAGGCAAGGAGCTCTGGCATTCTTTTTCATCTTTTGTCTTTTAAGTGTGTAAGTTTCACTTTTATATATAGTGATGAGATCTGGATTTCGGGATAAAGGAGTTGGATTCAAATTCTGTCTCTGTTTCACATGAACTGTGTAACCTTGAACAAGTCACTTAATTATTATTTTTTTTTTTGGTCAGTTTCTTCTACTGTGGAACAGTATCCTAAAACCTGTACTAGCCCCTCACAGGATTGTTGTGAGGAAAAATGAGTTAGTGTCTGTAAAAGAAGTTATCAATGTGTAAAGCACTATGTAAGAGATAATAAACACTGTCCCTTCATGTGCTTCGTCTCCCTTAACATGTTTTTTTTTCCCTTCCATCTAAGAAATAGCTATTTATGGATAGGGATCACTTAGCACTCTTGCTGTAACATTTCATCTTAACCCTTAACTTGGGACATTACAAGCACCTTGCTGATGGACTGTGGTGAGACGTGGAAAGCCCATAAAGCCTAGTTCTTACACACCTTGGCTCAGATTTCAACAACTGCCATTTACCTGAATGCCTTTTATTTGCTTTTTCTGAAACAAAAAGACTTCATTTTATTTGTTCATTCATTTACTCATTAATCAAATTTATTTTGATTGCCTACCAGGGGCCACAAAGCAAAGTAGTGCCTTTAGATGTTGTTGGACTTAGTGAGACAATCACATAGCAACTGACTATAGTAGATAGTAGGGATTATAGTAAGAGATGTACACTGTGTGCAGAGTGGAGAAAGATCATTTCTACCGAGGAAGGGAGGCGTGTGTCATGAAAGACTTCAGAGGAGGTACTCCTCTATCTTGAAGACTGAGTAGTGGGGGAAGTGGGCAACTCCGTGGAGGTGAAAGAAATAAGCAAAACAATACCACTCTGGGAATCAGGGGCAGCCTGGCCAGAGATTTCACTCACCTGTTGCTATGGATTAAGTACCTATTATGTGCCAGACCCTTATGCTTGGGTTACAGGGGTCAGTATAGGCATCAGGGGTAGGATGGTGGAGGTAGCAAGAGGCAGCTAGTCAGGTTATGAGCAACTTTTAACAGTCCTTTTACTTCATACTAATACATATGGGAAAGGGTTAAAAAGGATGTGTGAATCTGCTGCTAAGAGCTCCCTCCTTGATAATTCACTGGAACCATTTACCCCCAGGAGGTTAGACACAGTAGAGAGCTTTACTGCACATTGGGCTGCACGGTCTTAAAAGAACAGGTTAAGAATTGAAAGAGACACGTGTACCCTAATGTTCATCACAGCACTGTTTACAATAGCTAGGGCATGGAAGCAACCTAGATGTCCATAGGCAGACGAATGTATAAGAAAGCTGTGGTATATATACACAATGGAATATTACTCAGCTATTAAAAAGAATGCATTTGAATCAGTTCTAATGAGGTGGATGAAACTGGAGCCTATTATACAGAGTGAAGTCAGAAAGAAAAACACTAATACAGTATATTAACACATATATATGGAATTTAGAAAGATGGTAACAATGACCCTATATGGGAGACAGCAAAAGAGACACAGATGTAAAGAACAGACTTTTGGACTCTGTGGGAGGAGAGGGTGGGATGATTGCAGAGAATAGCATTGAAACATGTATATTACCATATGTGAATAGATCACCAGTCCAGGTCCCATGGATGAGACAGGGTGCTCAGGGCTGGTCCACTGGGATGACCCTGAGGGATGGGATGGGGAGGGAGGTGGGAGGGGGGGGTTCAGGATGGGGAACACATGTACACCCATGGATGATTCATGTCTATTTATGGCAAAACCACTACAATACTGTAAAGTAATTAGCCTCCAATTAAATAAATAACAGAACAGGTTAACAGGGATACCTGGCATGCTGCAGAGTCAGACATGACTTGGCGACTGAAGAACAATATTAAGTGACAAGAACATTCACACTCGAGGAAATTCAGGTAGTAAATAAACGTGGAAAATATGTCATTTCATCAGTAAAGAAACACACATTCAAAAAGGGCGGGACCTAGTAAGCAAGAAGACTCAGGCTGTTAAGGTGATGGGGAAGCAGGCACCCATCACCTTAGAGAATCGGGTAAATGCGAAAATCTCTAAGGTTGGGGAAAGTGAGGGATTCTGTTGCTACTGGAATTCAGGCGTGGGGAGCGTAGTGGGCGCGAGACACTGCACCAGATGGTGAAGTGAGGGGCAAGGAGTTGGGGCGAGACCAGTTCCTCCACGCCAATGAAGGCAAGGTGCTTGGGCGTCTCTAAGTAACTGATAAGCCCGCCCTCTCTAGAGTCAACACTTTCGTAATTGGCTCAGGAATCCACCAATAAGTACACAGGAGGAGCTTCCCGCCACCTCTGGCGCCCGCTTTTAAACAGTCGTGTAATATTTGCAACTGCGGGCGGACTTCTCAATCTAGCTTGAAAAAGGCGGAGACTTCCGCTTCTATGCCCCGCCCCGAACCGGCATAACCCCGCCCACTAGGCCCGCGTCTAGACTGCAATTGAAGGAAGCGGCTGCTCCTCAATGGGCTCGGGGCTCAGTGGGCTCGGTTGTGAGTAGGAAGAAGCTGGTGGGTTAGAGCCCGGGAGAAGTATTTCCTAGAAGGTGGTGTTCCTCGGGAGCTTGAGTGTCACCGCTGTGACAGCATCCGTGGCTTCCGGTGAGTTTCGCTTCTTGGCTGGGTTTGGGGCTGGGATAGGAGGAGGTGCGGGGTCCTTGGGATCCTGGTTGAGGCTTCCCGGAGGACTGATCTCCTCCCTCCCCAAATCCCGGTGTGGTGAATTGTTTGCGGGTGTCGGGGCTCCGCCTTTGGCTTTGAAGTGTTAGCCAGATCGCAAGTTCCTATTTAGGAATGACGTTTGGGAAGCATCCTCGCCTCCTCCAGACTGCTAGGGTAACCCCGAGACCCTGCCCTGGGGGCCCCCGCCGTGGTTACCCGGCGCTGTGCCTGACTCACAGTGGGTGCTCTGTACACGTGTGTTGACCGAGTGCAGGTGACCTGGAAGCCCAAGCCAGCAGACCCAGGCATCCTGAGCTCCGTGGTCCTTCGGTCTCGCGGTAACTGTTTGTTGTGCCATAGTTGAAGCCAAACGGAGTTCCTTGGTAAGGACTTGGCTTATTCTTCGTTCAGCCTGTGGGTCCCTACTCGCAGCATCCTCTGGGCACCCTGAATGTATTTGTTTAAGCTGTTGACCTTAGTACTGGTCACAGGTTATTGTCATTAGCCTTTATGTCTGTTTTCTGTTCTTACATCAAGTCCTGATAAACTTTGTAATCTTGAACAGTGCTTGCAAGTAATTGCTGAATGAATAAAACAGGCCTCCTAAGCCTTAGTATGTTGCAAGCCTGAAACAGCCTAATGTTCTCTGGCTGTTTCCATTCTTGAAGCTAACATATAAGCAAGTAAGTAGCATTATGGCACCCCACTCCTGTACTCTTGCCTGGAAAATCCCATGGATGGAGGAGCCTGGTGGGCCGCAGTCCATGGGGTCGCTACAAGTCGGACACGACTGAGCAACTTCACTTTCACTTTTCACTTTCATGCATTGGAGGAGGAAATGGCAACCCACTCCAGAATTCTTGCCTGGAGAATCCCAGGGATGGGGGAGCCAGGTGGGCTGCCGTCTATGGGGTCGCACAGAGTTGGACACGACTGAAGCGACTTAGCAGCAGCAGCAGCATTTCCTACCCCCTAGGGCACTTAAACGGAGAAGGCGATGGCACCCCACTCCAGTACTCTTGCCTGGAAAATCCCATGGATGGAGGAGCCTGGTAGGCTGCAGTCCATGGGGTCGCTAAGAGTCAGACACGACTGAGCGACTTCACTTTTCACTTTCATGCATTGAAGAAGGAAATGGCAACCTACTCAGTGTTCTTGCCTGGAGAATCCCAGGGACGGCGGAGCCTGGTGGGCTGCCGTCTATGGGGTCGCACAGAGTTGGACACGACTGAAACGACTTAGCAGCAGCAGGGCACTTAAAAACCACTTTTGTGGCACTTAGCCTTTTCTGTCTTACAGCCATGAACTGAGTCTGATTTAATCTGAATTTTGCCATATCCTTCACAATGAGAGACAATGTATATGCACTTCCTACATGTGAATGCACTCAACTAAATGAGTTGAAATTGAAACCATAAGAAAAGTACAAGAAATAAAGACATAAAGTGTCAGAGTGACTAAATTCATGAAGGAACAGGATTGGGGGGGCATCTTGAAGAAAGTATTGTTTTTATCACAGAAAAAGTTGCATTATTTGAAGTAGGGTTTCACACACAGGGCACACTCACCTTTTCTCATATATACTGAATGCTGTCCATTTGTTTAACATCTTTTGTAGCTGGCAGAGTTGTATTCGTCAGTAACATGTTATATAAAAAACAAAACTAAAATGTATTGATTGACACACACTATAGGGCACTTTACATACACAAATCTTGTGGATCCTCATAACCAATCTTTGAAATAGTACAGCTTTTATTAAATAAAACCCTATTTTATTAATGAAGAATGGAACCAGTTGTGCAAGTTTGCACAGCTGATAAGCAGGTGGGCCAAAACCTAGCCCCAGGTTGTTTGAATGAGTACCCTCTTTCTAAACCACATACAGCCATGCTGTGTCCTTTAAGATCTATTTCTAATCTAAAGCTTTTCTTTCTATGAAACTTTTTTCAGCCTTCTTTTCTTCTTAGGCATAGTTATTTTGTGCTGTGTACTTTGTCTATTACAGGATTTGTTATCAGTTCAGTTCAGTCGCTCAGTCATGTCCGACACTTTGCAACCCCATGAATCGCAACACGCCAGGCCTCCCTGTCCATCACCAACTCCTGGAGTTTACCCAAACTCATGTCCATCGAGTCGGTGATGCCATCCAGCCATCTCATCCTCTGTCGTCCCCTTCTCCTCCTGCCTCCAATCCCTCCCAGCATCAGGGTCTTTTCCAATTAGTCAACTCTTGACATGAGGTGGCCAAAGTTTTGGAGTTTCAGCTTTAGCATCATTCCTTCCAAAGAACACCCAGGGCTGATCTCCTTCAGAATGGACTGGTTGGATCTCCTTGCAGTCCAAGGGACTCTCAAGAGTCTTTTCCAACACCACAGTTCAAAAGCATCAATTCTTCGGCGCTCAGCTTTCTTCACAGTCCAACTCTCACATCCATACATGACCACTGGAAAAACCTTAGCCTTGACTAGATGGACCTTTGTCGGCAAAGTAACGTCTGCTTTTCTATATGCTATCTAGGTTGGTCATGACTTTGCTTCCAAAGAGTAAGCATCTTTAATTTCATGGCTGCAATCACCATCTGCAGTGATTTTGGAGCCCCCAAAATAAAGTCTGACACTGTTTCCAGTGTTTCTCCATCAATTTCCCATGAAGTGATGGGACCAGATGCCATAATCTTAGTTTTCTGAATGTTGAGCTTTAAGCCAGCTTTTTTGCTCTCCTCTTTCACTTTCATCAAGAGGCTTTTTAGTTCCTCTTCACTTTCTGCCATAAGGGTGGTGTCATCTACATATCTGAAGTTATTGATATTCCTCCCAGCAATCTTGATTCCAGCTTGTGCTTCTTCCAGCCCAGTGTTTCTCATGATGTACTCTGCATATAAGTTAAATAAGCAGGGTGACAATATGCAGCCTTGATAAGGTATCATAATTCCCAGGAGAAGGAAATGGCAACCCATTCCCGTGTTCTTGTCTGGGAAATTATGGACAGAGGATCCTGGTGGGTTACAGTCATGGGGCTGCAAAGAGTCCATAGTGACTTAGGGACTAAACAGCAACAGCAGCATTATTATAATTATTTGTATCATTGTTTCCCTAAGAGACTGTGAGCTTCCCATGGCTGGTGTGATGTTTTAGATACATCTGGCATCTGGCAGACAAAAACCTGGTAAAATTTTTATTGAAAAATGAATCTGTATAGAGCAATGTTCATTCAACAAATACTGGTTGTATGGACCTGCTGCTGCTGCTGCTGCTACTGCTAAGTCGCTTCAGTCGTGTCTGACTCTGTGCAATCCCATAGATGGCAGCCCACCAGGCTCCCCCATCCCTGGGATTCTCCAGGCAAGAACACTGGAGTGGGTTGCCATTTCTTTCTCCAATGCATGAAACTGAAAAGTGAAAGGGAAGTCACTCAGTCGTGTCCGACTCTTAGCGACCCCATGGACTACAGTCTACCAGGCTCCTCTGCCCGTGGGATTTTCCAGGCAAGAGTACTGGAATGGGTTGCCATTGCCTTCTCCATTGTATGGACCTAGAGACTGTCATAGAGAGTGAAGTCAGAAAGAGAAAAGCAAATATCGTTACAGTTCATTTCAGTTCAGTCGCTTAGTCGTGTCCGACTCTTTGCGACCCCATGAATTGCAGCACGCCAGGCCTCCCTGTCCATCACCAACTCCCGGAGTTCATTCAAACTCACGTCCATTGGGTCGGTGATGCCATCCATCCATCTCATCCTCTGTCGTCCCCTTCTCTTCCTGCCCCCAATCCCTCCCAGCATCAGAGTCTTTTCCAATGAGTCAACTCTTCACATGAGGTGGCCAAAGTTTTGGAGTTTCAGCTTCAGCATCAGTACTTCCAAAGAACACCCAGGACTGATCTCCTTTAGAATGGACTGGTTGGATCTCCTTGCAGTCCAAGGGACTCTCGAGAGTCTTTTCCAACACCACAGTTCAAAAGCATCAATTCTTCGGTGCTCAGCTTTCTTCACAGTCCAACTCTCACATCCATGCATGACCACTGGAAAAACCATAGCCTTGACTAGACGGACCTTTGTTGGCAAAGTAATGTCTCTGCTTTTCAATATGCTATCTAGGTTGGTCATAGCTTTCCCTCCAAGGAGTAAGCGTCTTTTAATTTCATGGATGCAGTCACCATCTGCAGTGATTTTGGAGCCCCCAAAAATAAAGTCTGACACTGTTCCCACTATTTCCCCATCTATTTGCCATGAAGTGATGGGACCAGATGCCATGATCTTCATTTTCTGAATGTTGAGCTTTAAGCCAAGTTTTTCACTCTCCTCTTTCACTTTCATCAAGAGGCTTTTGAGTTCCTCTTCATTTTCTGCCATAAGGGTGGTGTCATCTGCATATCTGTGGTTATTGATATTCCTCCCAGCAATCTTGATTCCAGCTTGTGCTTCTTCCAACCCAGCATTTCTCATGATGTACTCTGTATATAAGTTAAATAAGCAGGGTGACAATATACAACCTTGATGTACTCCTTTATTAGTGCATAAATATGGAATCTGAAAAAAATTGGTATAATTGATCTTATTTACAAAGCCAAAGTAGAGACACAGATTTAGAGAAAAACCCTATGGATACCAAGAGGAAAAGGGGAGTGGGTGGGATGAATTGGGAGATTCAGACTTGACATATGTACATTATTGATACTATGTATAAAATAGATAACTAATGAGAACCTATTGAATAGTACAGGAAAGGCTACTGAGTGCTCTGTGGTGACCTAAATGGGAAGGAAAAAAAAAAAGGGAGATATATCTCATTCACTGATTTAACACTGTAGTTCAGTCAGTTCAGTTGCTCAGTCATGGCCAACTCTTTGTGACCCCACGGACTGCAGCACACCAGGCTTCCCAGTCCATCACCAACTCCCAGAGCCTACTCAAACTCATGTCCATTGAGTTGGTGATGCCATCCAACCACCTCATCCTCTGTTGTCCCCTTCTCCTCCTACCTTTAATCTTTCCCAGCATCAGGGTCTTTTCCAGTGGGTCAGTTCTTCACATCAGGTAGCCATGGTATTGGAGTTACAGCTTCAGCAACAGTCCTTCCAAAGAATATTTAGACTGATTTCCTTTAGGATGGACTGGTTGGATCTCTTTGCAGTCCAAGGGACTCTCAAGAGTCTTCTCCAGCACCACAGTTCAAAAGCATCAATTCTTCAGTGCTCAGCTTTCTTTATAGTCCAACTCTCACATCCATACATGAGTACTGGAAAAAACCATAGCTTTGAGTAGACGGACGTTTGTTGGCACAATAATGTGTCTGCTTTTTAGCAACTATATTCGAATAAAAATAAAAAAAATAGTACAAAAAGTTACTTGTAAAACAAAAATAAGTATTGGTTGGGTGCCTCACTTGTGTAAAGTGTGTGGGAGATAGATTTTAATAATTCTGCCTTTAGAGTGCCTATAAGATGAGGCAAAAACAATGCTACTTTTGCTTTTTAATATTTCATGCAATTAAACATCCATTGATCTTTGTCATTGCAAGGAGGGAAAAGAAAACAACCAGGGACAACCAAATGAGTACTAAGTGGGACATATGACAGAACAGTCTTGGTAATAGGTTCAGAAAAGAAGTTATTTAAGAAGAAAGTATTAACCACCTTGCTACTAAAAAAAAAAGTACTGTACACTTACTCTGCATCTTGATTTTTTTTAATGATCAAAGTATAGAGAAATCCTTCATTATTTTTATTAGTGACACACTGTTGCCAAATTTATTCAGAAGTACTTTTGCTAGGGCAAATGCTCTTTTTGATATATCGATAGTTTTCAAGATGGTGTCCCCAATTCACACTTTCATCAGCAGTTGATGAGGATGCCTATTTCCTATAAAATAGCCTCCACTAGGTGTAATCGAAGTTTTCCAGTAGTGGTTGAATACCATGTTTCATCAGTTGTCCATTTTAGTCTGAGTTGTTTGATTTCTTTTTTGTCTGTGCTGGGTCTCCGTTGCTGTGCATGGGCTTTCTCTCATTGTGGGGGCTCCTCTTGTTGCAGAGCACAGGCTTCAGTTGTGGCACATGGATGTAGTTGCTTGGCAGCCTGTGGGATCTTCCTGGAGCAGGAATTGAACCCATGTGCCCTGCACTGGCAGGCAGATCCTTATCCACTGTACCACCAGGGAAGTCCTCTTTCTCATTTCTTTGTGAGAATTGTATTTTGGTACTTTGTCTTACATTTTGCAAGTATTTTTCTCATTATTATTTTATCTTTATATATATATATATATAAACATATTTGACTTGCTAATGATTGTTTTTGCTACATACAATTTTTTTTTTCTGGTTAAGTTTCTGTCAAGTTTTTCCTCTCTATGGCTTCTGAATTTATTATCTTGCTGGTTTTTTTTAAAGCAACTTCTTTTATTGTTCTGAATATCAAAGCCTCTGGTAGAGGTAATTAGTATATGATTAATATGCAGAAGAAACACATTAGCTTTTATTTTACATTTTAATTAAAACACTAATTATCTTTTTAGTCATTTTTTTTCAATGCCAAAGTAAGTTTATCAAATATACTTTTATGCCTAAAACAGTTTCTTATGGTCTCTGACAGTTTGCACTTTTCAGAAGGAAAGCTAATTTGTACCTTTTCTTCCCCAGTGGAGAGAGATTTTATTCTTTCAGATAGTTTCAAAAATTTCTTCTTTATGATATGGTTTGGATTTAAAACACCATTCAAAAAAAGACAGTTGTGTCTTTTACATTTTCTTCACTTGGAAATACCTTGTAGAAGTCACTGTTATCTATTAACTATTCGAGAAAAAGTAGTTTTTTTGTTTTTTTTTAATAGCTATATTTAGCAACAGGCTCTTGTAAATCTCAATGTTCTTTTTCAGTGTTCAACAGGAGTTGATGGCAGGTTAGTGAAGGGTAAAAATCACCCCAAAACAAAACCCTCTCTCCTTTTACCTAATAAAAGAGAAGTTAATCCAAATTTTGTATTCTGGGTTTAAGTATAAAGTTCAGGAAAAGGTGGAAAATATAAAAATTAGAAGCAGGAAAGATTATATCTGTCTGGACAATTCAGTCTTTAAGGTCCAGCTTAACTACATTTCTTTTAAGGTGCCAGGATTTAAAGGGGGTTGTACTTTCATTATCTATTATCTATAATATTTCATTATCTGTTATCTATAATATTTCTACTGTCTTTAGTGAACTTGATGTTCACCTGAAGTAAAGTCCCTAGAGACACGAGCTTGGGTGCGTGTTTTCCCCTTACCACTTCAGCTACACTCTAGCCTCGTCCCCACATTCAGGTCTCCATCTTCTGCTGGTATACAGAGGGTTCTTGTAGCCGCTGAGTAGAGACAAGGTTGAGATTCCCCAAGTGTCTGTTTTCCCTCTCAGTGAAGAGGGGTGCGTGTCCCTTCCTCCATGTTGCCCTGGCACTGGAGCAGGTCTAGTCTAAGAAGCAGAGGCTGGAAGGGTTTGTTGACATGAGGAGTTTGAATTCCTAAAGTTGAAATGAATGTGGTGGTTGTAGGGACCAGAGAAGAGAGGAGTAAAGAAGGTGAACCACAAATTAGAGCTTGGCCAAGAAACACAATTCAGTCCTTGAAAAACAAACAAAATTTGACTTATGGGAATTATCAGCATTGAAATTTGTATTTGTGTTCATGTGTAAAATCATATTTCATCTATTCTAATGTGCACATTTTCTTTTCATGTTTTTCTTAAAGGCTGCTCCCCACGGCTGACAGAATCTTAGTTCCTTGACCAGGAACTGAACCTGGGTCACAGCAGTGAAAGCACTGAGTCCTCACCCCTGGACTGCCAGGGAGTTCCCTTCTTTTCATATTTTAACATCTGCAAAGTTGGACCTCATTTTAAAATTAATGATTTGTCATAATTTAATTGGCCACATCTTTTTCTTAGCAGTACAAATGAAACTGTTATACAATCAAGGGCACCTTTAATCTGATGAAGTGGAATCGCTTTTGCTGTAGAGCTACATAAAAGTAGCTTACATGGCTTACAAAGAAGTTTGTGATCTTAGTCCTCAACTGTTAACATGCAGGAGCTAAGTTCTTCATGGTAAAATGTGTTTGGATTGCCAGTCTCTGCTTCTCATTTCACTTTCAATTTAATGACAGTTTAGAGGCTGAAAAGTGCAGTCCATGAGCTGTGGCCCAGGCTCACATCAAAGTGCATTTCACTGGCACACACACGAGTGGACTGAATAGAGGGCAGTATTAGGCCGTGTAATTGATGACGCCTGCCTGCTTTTTGGTCAGGATTCTTCGGAGCTTTGAAATTCTGGGTAGGTTCTGTGGACTATCAGGATTCCTAAGTATTATTTAAGCCATCAGCCGTCTTTTGACCGTAAGGACTTGAAAACCCATCTCCTACTGCCACAGCAGTGACCATTCTCCAGGGAACACTTGCTGTTGCTTTTGGACAGTGGTATAGCTTCACATCCTTGACTCATGTTTTTCCTGAGTACTTTTTGCTAGAACCTGATTTGATCAAGCTTAAGAGCAGGACATTTAACACATTTTTGTTGTGTGCTCTGTGGAGTTTGCCAGGTTGTAAATGTTTTTTTGGGTAGCAATCATTAACACAGCATATAGTGGCTCTCTTTCTGAAAAACACGGCATTTGTATTGGTGATATTCAAAAGATGAAATAAGAACTTCCCTGGTGGTCCAGTGGTTAAGATTCCATGCTCCCGCTGCAGGGGGCTCGGGTTCGATCCCTGGTCAGGGAACTAGATCCCACATGCCACAGCTAGCACAGCCAAATGAATATTTAAAAAAGAATGAAACCAATTGTGGTGGGTCCTACCTGTGTCATATTTAATACATCAAATTAGGAACTTTGAGTGTATTCTTAAAATTGTTATGTTTGGGCATATCTGTGGTTTATTATTATTTTTGTCTGTGGACAAAAATCTTACTGTTTTGAGTTATGCTTTCCAGACCACAAGAAAGGTCTAGTCACAGGTTTATTAGCTTTTGGCATTTTTTCGTCTTTTTATGAGTTTCTGTTATAATACCTATTTTCTGCGAATCATGATTTAATTTTAAGGACTCTCTTTATATTGATATTTGGGATACTGATCACTTGTCACGCACGAGTTACATATAGCTTCTCCCCGGCTGCACCTGTCTTTTTGTGTATGGCATCTCTTATGTAGTTTGCTTTGCAGTAGTTTTTGTGGGCTGTTTAAAAACTAAGCATCTTTTTGTTCCTGCAGAAGGACCATGTCACTAGACTTTGGCAGTGTGGCCCTGCAGACACAAAATGAAGACGAAGAATTTGACAAAGAAGACTATGAAAGGGAGAAAGAGGTAAGTTATTCAGAAGAAGAATTCTAAGCCCAATCTTAAACAATTTTATATTCTAACCAAAATTATATAATTTTGTGTCATTTCAAAGGATTTGTAGTTCTTCTTTTCCCCTACCCTGAAACTTGATTGGTATTTTAAACGGTAGATGAGTGGAATGCTTCCTTTTTTTGAGACAAGAATAAAACACAACTGTGTATGATTCCATCAGTTAAATGGTTAGATTCTTTAAGATCTTTTCATTTAGGAGGTAGTGGTTGATCTTGGAGGCAGAGATATACTTGCATGGGGAAGTCAGCAAGGTTCTTTGCCTCAGGTATTCCACATCCTAAGTGGAGGCAGATGATAAACAAGCAAACAAAGTAATTTGTGTGAGTGGTAATTTAGCACTGATAAATGATAGGGAAACAAAATATGGTGATATTAAGGCAGCCGTCCGGGAATGGTTGGGAAGGTCCCTTGGAGGAGGAAATGTTTGAGCTGAGCCTTGAGTCTTGAGATGAAGCAGAGATACTGAAGCCCAGAGGGAGTACTCTAGGCCAAGATACAAGTGTTAAGCCTGGAAATTGAGAAGAGAAACCTCCATATCTGTGAAATAGCCAGAAGGCTGTGGTGTTGGGATTGTGTGAGCAAGGGGTTAGTTGTGGAGGCAGGTGAAAAGGTGCCAGATCATGGGATGTCATGGGAAGATGTTTGTATTTTTTTCTAGGAGTAGTGGGAAGCCAGTGGAGGATTTTAAGCAGGGAAGTGATGTCTGATTATATATTTGAAAGATCTTTCTGAGTGCTGTGTTGGGCGGATAGATTTAAGGAGAAAAGGAGTTAAGTGTGTTTACACTTGGCCCAGTAGTAATAGTAGCAGCCGGTGGGAATCAGTTTGATGGTTACGATTGTTTTTAGTTTGAGTCAGATTTCTTGACTGACTATAATAACAGGTTTTTGTACTGAATGTTGATCTGACCCATTTTCTTTTTTTTCTTTCAAGTGTTTTTTAAATTTTTTATTCATTATAGTTGACTTACAATGTTGTGTTAGTTTCAGGTGTACAGCAAAGTGATTTATTTATCTTTTTCGATACTTAGATTCTTTTTTAGATTCTTTTTCATTGTAGGTTATTATAAGATATTAAATACAGTTCTCTGTTTTATACAAGAGTCCCCTGTTTGGTTATTGCTTTTACATATAGTAGTGTATATATGTTAATCCCAAACTCCTAATTTATTCCTCCTCACCTTTCCCCTTTGGTAAACATAAGTTTGTTTTCTATGTCTGTGGGTCTATTTCTATTTTGTAAATTCCTTTGTATCATTTTTTTAGCTTCCACATATAAGCGATATTATGTTTGTCTTTTACCATCTGACTTGCTTCACTTAGTATGATAATCTCTAGGTCCATCCATGTTGCTGCAAATGGCATTATTTCATTCTTTTTTATGGCTAATATTCCATTGTATATATATACCATTGTGTAAATCTTCTTTAACTATTCATCTGTTAGTGGACACTTAGATTGCTTCCATGATATGACCCCTTTCCCAATATGTAAAATAATCATTTTGAGTAGTTACCATGGACCATTTGTATTAATCAGAAGCAATGAATGGGGTCAGTTGCCCACATGGCTGGCAATAGCATTAGGGTAGAGACAAGGCTGGCAGCTTGGTGGATTTTGTCTATAGACATGTATTGTTTGTTTGTACAGTGTTTTTGAAAAATTGAATCTAAATTTAAAGATTGGAGAATTTCATGTAGCAGTCCAGAGCATCTGGCCTGTCTTGAAATAGGCCACATGTGGCCTGTTTCTGCACACAGTAGTAGGCTGGCTGGAGCTGAGCAGTGGCTTTCCCATTCCGGCTGGCCATGGTGCCCCCAACCCCCAAACAAAACAAAACAAAACAAAACATGAACTTGTGCCCTTGAACCCATTAGCTTCACTCTTGTAAATTCTCTGCCAAGTCACCAAGGGCATTAGAGTTTGTGACCCTTGCCAGGGTTTCCAGATTTTGATAGGGGCCTTCACAATGATTGTTGTGGCAGAGATGGGGTTGAGGGTTTTCTGTTACTTTTTGAACTCACAGCATGAGGTTTTCATGACCTTGATGGCCTTGGGTAGTTCACTGGAATTTAGCTACTGGGATTCTTGAGAGGATCAGTTTGAGTAATTATTATACTAGACTTTAAAGAAGAGAAAAAATAATTCTGACAGGTGATTTTTTTCATTGGAAATGGTGGGTAGGATATTAGAGAGAACTTACTGCCAGGTGTACTGTGTGGTGAAAGTTTTAAACGCGGTATTGATTAAGGAGACAGTTAATTCTAGATGATATAGAAGATAGCCATTGGGATCATTCTTTGATAGATTATGTGCTGGAGTAGGAAATTTCCAGAGGAAAAGGTGATCTTAAGAGGTTAAGTATTTGAGAGTGATTGTTTCTAGCACAGTAGAAGAAAATAGCTAGCTAACTTTGACTCTAACATGATTACTATGGATAATAAATGTTATCCATATGTTAATGAATGTTAAGTGTTATCCAAATGTTAATAAAAAGTGTTTCATATTTATTAATAAGTATTTTACCTTTTTAAAAAACAGCTGCAAAGGAAGAAGTGAGATTAGAGGTTAGAATTTCAGCAAAAAATAAAATTCAGAATTTTTCTAAAAATTCAGCCATATATATATTTTGTCATCAGTTGGTCAGTTTCATCACTCAGTCATGTCCAACTCTTTGTGACCCCATGGACTGCAGCACGCCAGGCTTCCCGGTCCATCACCAACTCCCAGAGCCTACTCAAACTCATGTCCATTGTGTCAGTGATGCCATCCAGCCATCTCATCCTCTGTTGTCCCCTTCTCCTCCTACCTTCAATCTTTCCCAGCATCAGGGTCTTTTCCAATGAGTCAGTTCTTCACATCAGGTGGCCAAAGTATTGAAGTTTCAGCTTTCGCATCAGTCCTTCCAGTGAATATTCAGGACTGATTTCCTTTAGGATGGACTGGTTGGATTTCCTTGCAGTCCAAGGGACTCTCAAGAGTCTTCTCCAACACCACAGTTTAAAAGCATCAATTCTTTTGCGCTCAGCTTTCTTTATAGTCCAACTCTCACATCCACACATGAGTACTGGGAAAACCATAGCTTTGACTAGACGGACCTTTGTTGGTGAAGTAATGTTTCTGCTTTTTAATATGCCATCTAGGTTTGTCATAGCTTTTCTTCCAAGGAGCAAGGGTCTTTTAATTTCATGGCTGCAGTCATCATCTACAGTGATTTTGGAGCCCCCAAAGTCTGTCACTGTTCCCATGGTTTCCCCATCTATTTGCCATGAAGTGATGGGACCGGATGTCATGATCTTCATTTTCTGAATGTTGAGTTTTAAGCCAGCTTTTCACTCTCTTTTACTTTAATCAAGAGTCTCTTGAGTTCTTCTTTGCTTTCTGCCATAAGGGTGGTGTCATCTGCGTATCTGCTGCTGCTGCTGCTAAGTTGCTTCAGTCGTGTCCGACTCTGTGTGACCCCATAGATGGCAGCCCACCAGGCTCCCCCATCCCTGGGATTCTCCAGGCAAGAACACTGGAGTGGGTTCTGCGTATCTGAGGTTATTGATATTTCTCCTGGCAGTCTTGATTCCAGCTTTGTCATGGCGAGTTAAAAATAATAAATCACCTGATCAAACCTAAGTTCATTTTCATACCAGAAACCTTTCCACCCTCCTCAGTCTCCCTGACCCTACAAGTAGCAGAATAGTTTAAAGTCTTAAGAAGTTAAAAAAATAGAATAATCTTTTCATGCCTGCCTGGTTGGGATTGCTTTGGGATTGCCAGGCAGATTAGAGTGTTAGCAGTGGGCTTCCCAGGGCTGCCTGCCAATGCAGGATATGCAGGTTTGATCCCTGGGTTAGGAAGATTCCCTGGAGGGGGAAATGGCAATCCACTCCAGTGTTCTTGCCTGGAAAATCCCATGGACAGAGGAGCCTGGTGGGCTACAGTCCATGAGGCCACGAGGAGTCAGGCGTGACTGAGCAGCACACACACATACACAGCTAATGCACAGTGCATTACAAACTGAATCACTTTGTATTCAGTTCATTTGTGTAGGGGGAGTGCTTACATTCCCAAAGGTGTCCCAAGCAGGCCATATCTGTCTCATGGGCTACTTTGCTAAGAACTTGTGAGATTTCCCTCTCTGTAAATGGCACAATAACCACTTAGAGATTCTGACCGTCTCGTATGAATGGCCAGTTGCTGATACAACATGCTTTACCGAGCCGTTTGGGATCAGCTGGGATTTTGTCCACACTTGCCCATAAGTCAGTGAATAAGCCATAGTCACTTCCAGCCTCCATGCCGTCCTAATTAGCAGCTCTACAGTGATGAACTGGACTTTACTGTTTCTAGTCCCTCCCTTGTTTGCGTCAAAGAGTAAATGGAGAGTGCATTTAATCTTTGGAAAAGGAAAGAGTTTAGTAAAGTGATTTCAATATTCAGAGGACACTTGGACCAGTGGAATCTCAAGACACAGACCACCACAGATAGACGCATATTTTGGAAAAAAAAAAAAAGAAAAACTCCAAGAGGTTTTCAGAAAAGTAAGGCACCATAATCATCTCTGAATCGCCACAGTTCTGAATGGTATATTGGCAAAAGTTTGGCCATTGTGTTCCAAGGCATAGCAGACAAGCGTATAACCCACAGCCTCACCAGGGTTTCACTGGAAGCTCCACCTCTTAAACAGTGAACAGAGTGGATTAGAGTACAGGTGAGGGAGGGTAAGAATATGATGGAGCTATGCTATCATGTCAGTTAATATTCATATCACTCTTTCCTCACAACTTATTGGAGTTCATTACTTTGAGAACTACTGATGTAGCTATCCTTCTTGCAACTAAGTAGACCTCATACAGAGTATTCTAGAAGAAGAATTCAAAAACTCTTTCCTTAACTCATTCATAATGTAACAATAGTATCACTGACTCAGCTGACATATGTTTGAGCAAACTCTGGGACATACTGGAAAGACAGGGAAGCCTGGAGTGCTACAGTTCGTGGGGTCACAAAGAGTCAGTCACAACTTAGCTGACTGACCAACAACAGCAAATGTTCAGTTCAGTCGCTCAGTCACGTCCTACTCTTTCTGAACCCACAGACTGCAGCACGCCAGGCTTCCTGGTCCATCACCAACTCCTGGAGCCTACTCAAACTCATGTCCATTGAGTCAGTGATGCCATCCAACCATTTCATCCTCTGTTGTCCCCTTCTTCTCCTGCCTTCAATCTTTCTAAGCATCAGAGTCTTTTCAAATGAGTCAGTTCTTCACATCAGGTGGCCAAAGTATTGGAGCTTCAGCATCAGTCCTTCCAATGAATATTCAGGACTGATTTCCTTTAGGATTGACTGGTTTGATCTCCTTTAGCAGTCCAAGGGACTCTCAAGAGTCTTCAGCACCACAGTTTAAAAACATTACTTCTTCAGCACTCAGCTTTCTTTATGATCTGACTCTCACATCCATACATGATACTGGAAAAACCATAGCTTTGGCTAGATGGACCTTTGTTGGCAAAGTAATGTCTCTGCTTTTTAGTATGTTGTCTAGGTTTGTCATAGCTTTTCTTCCAAGTGGCAAGCATCTTTTAATTTCATGGCTGCAATCATCATCTACAGTGATTTTGGAGCCCCCCCAAAATAAAATCTGTTACTGTTTCCATTGTTTCCCCATCTATTTGCCATGAAGTGATGGGATGGGATGCCATGATCTTCATTTTCTGAATGTTGAGTTTTAAGCCAGCTTTTTCACTCTCCTCTTTCACTTTAATTAAGAGGCTCTTTAGTTCTTCTTTGGTTTCTGCCATAGGGGTGGTGTCATCTGTGTATCTGAGGTTATTGATGTTTCTTCCAGCAGTCTTGATTTCAGCTTGTGCTTCATCCAGCCTAGCATTTCGTTTGATGTACTGTGCATATGAGTTAAATAAGCAGTTAATATAAGTTAATTAAACAACAAATGTAACAGTGTGATTTTGCAAAACATTTTCCACCTAAAGTCACTATGTAATTTCATCATGGAATATTACAGAGATATAGTTGTTGCTGTTGTCATTGTGGTTGCTGAAAGCCCCAGAGTTACTGGTAAAGCCACATGTGCTTTAAGGTAGATGGTCATTTTGCTGGAGCTTGCGTGTACTTTCTTCAGTGTCACCAGAAGTAGTTCTGCGATTGTTGTTTGGTTGTCCTGTGGCTCAGTGGTAGAGAATCTGCCTGCTGTGCAGGAGATGTGTGTTCAATCCCTGGGTTGGGAAGATCCCCTGGGGAAGGGAATGGCAACCCACTGCAGTATTCTTGCCTGGAGAATCCCCATGGACAGAGGAGCCTGGCGGGCTACAGTCCATGGGGTTGCAGAGAGTCAGACACGACTGAGCGACTGTAACTCACACATGTATGTATTTTGGAGCCTGTGGTTTGGGGTAGAAGGAATTAGTAATTTGTGCTTATCAAGGTAATACTTGTTGATGATCGTTCATTAAGTGATGATGTATTTAAAACCTGGAAAGTGATCTTGAGTAGAAAGATAAGTGGTTTGAATAGCAGATGGCAGACAGAAACTTGTACCTGGGAATACAGATTTGAGTCCCTCTTGGTTTTAATACAGGTACTTCTCTGGAGAATAGTAAGCTCAACTGAGCTTGGAATGGTATAGTTTAAAGACTGTTTTCATCGCAAAGCCATTCTTCTACTTTTAACTGCCTTGTTTGATTACTTATGGATACATTTTTGATGTTTTGTCTCCACTAGGGGGAGTTGTAAAGCCAGCATTTGTTTGCATTTTATATTCTTTGATTTATTTAGTGCAATTTTCTTGTCATCACCTAAGTGAAGCAAAGAAACAAATAGTGGAGTGTTCATATTGTATTTTTTTGTTGTTCATATTACATTTTGTTTTCCTTTAGCAATTTCTTACACTTTATCTGGGACTTTCCTGGTGACTCAGTGATAAAAAATCTGCCTGCCAATGCAGGAGACCTGGATTCAGTCCCTGGGTCGGGAAGATCCCCTGGAGAAGGAAATGGCAACCCACTCAGTAGGACTGCCTGGGAAACCCCATGGACAGAGGAGCCTGGCAGGCTGCAGTCCATAGTGTCACAGAAGAGTCAGACATTACTTAGCGACTAAACAACAGCACTTTATCTAGATGGTGCCTTTGAAGTGTTTCCCATAATATATAGGTATTTTTCAGGAACTGTCACAGTGGGAACAAAAACACTGACTCTGGTTGACACTTACTTGTATGCAAACAGGTAGGACTGTGTCTTCCAGTGGCCAACTGAATGGCATGTGGAAGATAGGAGTGGGAATGGAGAGACTCAGGTTCCCCTGCTGGCCCAGGGGCTGTAACTCTTGCTTTCGTGGGCATGCCCCTCACCTGCTCTCGGCCTCATCGTGCTCACCTTTAGAAGGAGAGATTTGGCTTGGAGGGTCTCTGGTGTTCCTTCCAGGCCTAAAGTTCTATTATGTGTCACTTGCAATGTCGCTGATATTTGTGTAATAAATGTTGCTGTGTTTCTTTTACAGATGTGTGGCAATCTAGGCAAATTCTTCCCCACTAAGATTATAAAATTTGTTTTACCTAATGGAAAGGATTAAAAAAAAATTTTTCATGTAGTGTAATTCATAGACTAAAGCTCTAGCTGCCAAGTTATTTGGCCCTTTGTCAGTCCCATATTGGGCCTTTTCAAGGATGTTTTTATTAATAACTTGGCTCTGAGGCTAAGATGAGGATTCTACTTAGTGTGTATCCATGAAAGCATTATTTCACAATTCATATTTGAAAATATCAGAATCAGTTCATCAGTGTACTTGTTGGGCAGCTTGTTCAGAAGGCAGATGAATGTTGTCCACTCCATTTGCTGCTGTCCTCTGGGGAGAAGATGTATTATATGCTTTGTAATCTGAGAACTCTTGCTTTCATGAATATCAAGGATTATAGACTCTGAAGACAGTCTGTTTAGTTAATTTAAGCTGAAGAATCTTATGAAAAGGTTTACATGTTCCTTGTTTTACATTCTGCTTGAACTAGGCTTTTTGGCTGTTCTTTGTAGATTATTGTAAAAGTGTTTTGTTGCTAAAGTTCTTTGAGTAAAATGTCCTCAAATAATTTTTTTTTCTTTATTTTTGCAGGAACAAACACACGAGCTAGTAAAGGGAGAGGATTTTATAGACTAGTTTAAAATGCATTTCAGTAGGGGTCTTAGCAATGCAAATTATCTTTTTTCTAGGGAAAGTATCTCTTTAATTATTAAACTCAGTTGATAACTCAATCATATCCTACTAAGAGGATTGTATTTGCGACCAAAAGACGGTATTACTTCCACATTTGGAAGTAATAAGGGGAATTAGATCTTGCCGTTTATAAGGATTGTTACTTTGTTCTTGAATCTGTATTTGGTAGTTGGGTGGATCTTTAATGAGGAAATTTTATAGTTTCTAAAATTTTCGCTGGGTAACATGCATAAGTTGATATGATAATTTTGTGTTTTATGGCACAAGGTTCAAAAGCAAAATCTATTTGACAGTTGTATGAGGAGGGCACCCTTTGATCCCAGGAATGGAAGCCTGGGGCAGGTGGTATTTTGTTCCTGAATGGCCTTATTGGGAAACTCGTTTAACCTCTCTGTCTTCAAAGTTATGGAGCCAAGGAATATAGCCCAGCTATGACAAAGATCTTGAGAAATTTTTTGAAAGTGAATGAAATGATTTAAAAATGTTAGTACATTTTGTAAAATATTTTATAAAACACTAAATACAGTAGGGATGTTTTGCTACTTGACAAGTTTACCTATGGATCCAGAAGCATTTTGAGGAACTTAATTGCTTATGCTCAAATTAATTTTCTTCCATGGATGCCAGTTTTGTTAATTTTGTGGTGTTGCAAAGAAAGCTGTAAGAACTGCTTAATTATTGTGTAGCTTTTTCTATCTTTATGGGAGGGGGTGGAAATTGTACTGTTTAGATGTTCCTATTAAGGTTTTTCTGAATTATAAGGCTGTGTACTTGAACCTCACTGAAGGTTTAGAAGAAAATGTTTTTTCTTTATAGGAGTCCTTATTTGATTTAAGTATAAAACATTTATTTCGGTTTTATTCCCTGTGTTATATGTGGGTACAGTCTTTTTCCTTAAAGTTCTCGTAGGTGCTTTTTTCTGTGACTTTTGTCCTTGTAAAATCACTTTGCCATCTTTCTCTTGAGTCCCATTGTGGTATCCTACTATACTGATGTGTTCTCTTTTAGTGTTTGTTATTCTTTATATCTTTAGGTCAACTCTGATGTGGCTAATTCACAAAATGATTTTTCAGTTACTATGTGAGCAGGTGGCCAATAAGTCAAGCTCCTGATCGTTAATATCAGTTCCATCAAGATAACTTTTCATTGGAATAGAATAGTTTTCTCTTACTTCATTTTTAGAGAAAGCAATGTATTGAGAACACCTTCAAACAAACAATCCACTCAATGTTAGAAATATGTATGTAGGTGAAGAAGTGTCCCCCTTCCCCACCTCACATACCCCATTCCATTCCCAAGTTTGACTTCACCAAAACTCTGTTAACAGTTGGGGCGTTCTTTTCAGACATTTCTTAGGATAATTTTATTTAACTTTTACCATATGCTTTTTAAGAACATCTTTTAAATTATAAATGTAATACTCAGATATGTTTTATAGCTATACTTCATTTCTTTCATTCTAATGCAGAGAAGTAGGGGAAAAAACCTGCCATAGACTAAGCAACTTCTCATTTTTTTCTTCCGGATTTTTATAGAGTACTAATATCTTTAAAATTGATTTATTACATAATTTTATGGGATTGATTTATATACTCTGGAGAACTCGGTCAATTTACTAATAATCTAACTGATGCTTAGGTTTAAAGAGAAGTCATTATAAGCAGTCCTTTGACCCTTTAGTAACATAATGTTTGAATCTTCTGATTATTACAAATTTTAAGTTCTTATATTGGGATTTAAAGACATTTACAGATATTGAAATACAACAAATTCGATAATTCATTTGTCTCTTTGTCACAGTTTATCTTGAAACTTGAGTGAATTTATCTAGTTCTTATAAGGCAGAATGCTAAAGATGTGATTTTTCTGGAAAAAAATTGGAGAGCAAAATCATGTGCTTTTATGTCAGTTTTAGTTATACTTTTGAGAGTACTGTGTCCATAAAAACCTGAAGCTTACAGCCTTCTTTCTACTCAACTGTTTATAAGAGCCAAGCATTGTGTATCTTTTCATCATTGGAATTGGATGGCTCTCTAGTAATTAGTTACTCCCCAAGAGGTTTCCCTCATATTATCGGTGCTTCTAAGGGCTTCCAAGGCCACCTGCTGCTGCGGCTGTTACCACCACCTGGGTACAGTGCATCTGGCCACTCAGATTCCCAGGAGGGTGTCTGATTGCCAAGTCCTCCAGGTCTGATTACTGGTAGAACAGGATTCTGAGATGCAGATCTGCTCCCCGGATAACATGATACAGTGATGGTGCCATTATGATGACCTGCTGTGTTTGCCTAAAAGAAGTTTTAAAAGCTTTCCTGCTGTACGTGTATCTGAATCTAAGACCTCTAGAAAAAGATAAAAAAGATACCTTCCAATATGAAGCCTGATATTTATGTGTTCCCCTTCCCCCTTATGTGTTCCTCTTCCCCCAAGTGAACTGACGAATATCATTCCTGTGGAATTTAAGACCTTTATTACATAGAGAAATTAGGAAATTCTTTGACTTCTACAGTCAAAATCACCGGTGCCAAGGCAACTTTGGTTTGGTATCTTGGGTCTAAGCCAGTGTGGTATTGACGCTGACCTTCCTGTCTCAGTTGCAGCAGTTACTCACAGACCTGCCTCACGATATGCTGGATGATGACCTGTCTTCCCCCGAACTTCACTATTCGGACTGCAGTGAGGACAGCAGAGAGGAAGAGTAAGGACCTGAAACCCCTTGCGTTTGTATATCACAATGCTTTGAGTTTTTTTCTTTAGATAGCCTGCAGGCAATAATAACAGATATGATTGTAAAATTGTAGACTACTTCTTAATCCTTTAGGTAAAATTTGGAGGGCACCCATGTTAAAATCTTGAGGTTCTCTATGGTGTCTCTGTCCAAATAGATGATAGGCTCTAATTTAAAATACTGATTTTTCTCAAGCACACATCATTCTGAGCAATTGGAGATGAACTGGACTGAGCATCAAGTGCTGCCTAAACCTCCAAATGTAAATGTAAGTATCTGGCATGAACTTGACTTTGAGGGTGGGAATAGATCTTAGTACTTTTCTCTTACTCTTGTTATCTAATAGGCCTATAATGACATTCGGGATATATGTATTGGAGAGAAAAGTGGCAATGGCTGGGAAGACAATCAAAGTAGAACTGAAGACCAGCATCCTGTCTACCATCCTGAAGGAGGTGGAGATGAAGGCGGAAGTGGTTATAGTCCTCCGAGTAAATATGAGCAGACTGATTTATATCACCTTCCTGAAAACTTTAGGCCATATACCAACAGTCAGAAGCAGGAATTTAATAGCCAACCAACCAATGTAATTACATTTTCAGATACTCAAAGGAATCATTTTCAGGTATTGTAAAAACTTGACTTTCAAGAAATTTGTGTGTGTACACACATTTGCTGTGTGTGTGTGATTAAGAAATGTTTGTGAAAAGTACAATAGTAACATTTAAGTACAAATAGTGCTGAGGGTGCATTTATTCAGCCTCATGCTGAATTAGTCGTGCAGTTTTCTGTTTACAGTCTAATTAAATCATCTTAAATGAGAATTTTAAAATAGAGACTTCATGGAAATAAATAAACATGAAAAGTTAAGTCTGTCAAAGATTGGCCACCTTTGTCTACTGAGGCTTCTGGCTTCTACCATTAACTCTTCTCCAGTGAAAAGCTATGTTCAGGTACCCTGATGGAGTTTAAAAATGGTTAATCACCTACATGAGACCAGTCAGTTACCTTGATCATCTAGCTCATCACCCTTATCACAAATTTTGCATCAAATACTTCAAAGATGATTATCTGTTGTGATGATACAGCAATAGACAGGATGAATGTTAAAGAAAGAAATACTTTCCCCTTCTGCCTCTGGAGAGTTTGATGAATAAGACCTTAGGATACAGTTAGCTGCTTCTTAGATTTTCTCAATGACCATGAATGCCTTATTTCACTAGTAGATATTCTGTGTTACCTGATGACAGGATAATTTTTTGGTTGTTTTAAGGTGTCATTTCCCCTTACTTCCCCTTACTTACTTAATTTCCCCTTACTTTTCTATAAAATGTTATTCATCCCACAAAAGTTACTATTTATTACATGAGTCATTGTATTACATGTTATTGCATAGATGTGTTTTCTAAATTATTCTTAAATGTTTATATACAATCTCACTGGAATTCTTGAGTGTTATTTATGGAATTGGTAATATTATATGCTCAGAAGTACAACTAAAATGTGTGAAATTACATATTTCAGACTTTCTGTGAACTTTATTAAGTAACAGTAAGTGCTATTTTTAAACAGAGATATATATATAAAATTTGTAATTGTACCACCATTAAGTTTTATAACAAGTTGTCTAATTCAGATAATTTTTGAAGAAAAGAGCAAATCCTAATTGTCAACTTTGTCTCTCACCTTGTAATAGCAATTTGGCATGTCACAAGGTCCTAGTTGTCAAGCTCTGGAATCATATAAAGTGACATATAAGCCTTTTCAGTCTTCTGCCCAGAATAATGGCTCACAGGCCCAGGACATTGCAGAAAGTGACACATTTGAAGGCCTGCAACAGCAATTTTTAGGAGCTAATGAAAGTAGGTATCAAGTTTAAATTTCTTAACCGCCTATTTGGAGAACTTTGAGCACTTGGAGCATGTTCAAGAATTATGATTTTAAGGAAGATAATGAACATTTTTGAAAAGAATCCAGTTTTAAAAGATATATTCTGAAGTTTGAATAAGCTGACATGAAGTCTAGAATTGACTTCAAATATCATGTTGTTGGGGGGTAAGTTTGCATGGGGATGTAGATAAAGTGAGACTGGCCATGAGTTCACAATTGTTGAATCTAGGTGATGGTTTCATGGGGTTCATTGTACTCTTTTCTCTACCTTCTTATATATTCGAAATTTCCCTTAATGAAAAATTAACAGAAATTTTCTCAGCTGTATATTCCTGTCATTCTATTTGGTTAAGACTTAATTAGCTTCATATAGCATATCTTTCTTAACAGAAGCCTAAATTGGAAAATGAAATGTAGTTTTCTTTTCAATCTTAGATTTTTTTCATTATAGAAATGTAATTTAGTAAGTCAACCATTATCTTAATTTTTTCTTTTGGTTTTTAGAGTTTTACTGTGGACAACTTTGGTTATAAATGGACAACTTTGATATAAATGACTGTATACTCAGAATGAAAACTAGAGTTACATCTCAGGTTTAGTCCTGTGACGCTAAAAAATTTTCTTATGAATAGTATATGTATCGGTAAAAGTGCTACTAGGGAATTTTGACGAGATCCAAACATGCAGAACTAAAAACCAAACTTGACTAATCTGAACCTTTGTTATCATACATCCAACTTTTGTCATCCTACTCTCTGGCATGTGAAATAACTTCTAGTTATTGCTGAAGAGCCAGTGTGATTCTAGAATGTGAACACAAGTGTTATTTTTGTATTACATTTAAGAAGTGGTGGGGGGGAAAGTCATATCAGATATTCTGGGTTTCCTGGGCTGCATGCACCAAAGAGAAAACTGAACTCTAGTGCCCTAACTTCATGGTGCTGCTTCCATCTTATGCTCAGGCTCTAGGATAGTTGAAAGGGACGCCTTTTCCCCCAGTGAGCTGACAGCAAATATGGGGGCAACCCCTCTGTTTCTAAGGTTTTGTGGAATGAAGAGATGAGGAGGTGGACAGTGTGTGTGGCATAAATCTTTTGGGGTTAAGTAAATAGACATCAACCCACTCCAGTGTTCTTGCCTGGAGAATCCCAGGAATGGGGAAGCCTGGTGGGCTCCTGTCTTTGGGGTCGCACAGAGTCGGACACGACTGAAGTGACTTAGCAGCCAATAGACATCACAACGGTGGCCTGACACCTTGATGTTATTCTTTCAGTTCTGCTGTGTTTGGTTACATTTATATTGCCTGGTCATTTTGCATATATCACTTTCATCACTTCCTTAACAATCTGCATTTTTATCCAGTTGATTCATTTTTTGTTAGTTACACATTTGCCTAAATTTGACATCTGAGAGTTAACTAACTTAATGGTAGTGCTGAATTTAGTGATTATAGGTTCTTAGTAACAGTAGTTTAAAAAAATGAGTTTGAAGAGAGTGGCAACCCACTCTGGTACTCTTGCCTGGAAAATCCCATGGGCAGAGGAGCCTGGTAGGCTGCAGTCCATGGGGTCTCGAAGAGTCGGACATGACTGAGCAACTTCACTTTCACTTTTCACTTTCCTGCTTTGGAGAAGGAAATGACAACCCACTCCAGTGTTCTTGCCTGGAGAATCCCAGGGATGGGGGAGCCTGGTGGGTTGGGGTCACACAGAGTCGGACATGACTGAAGTGACTTAGCGTTATAGCAGAGTTTTCAGCCTTCAGTTGGGGGTTTCAACCATATCTCTTTTAAAAAAGAAGACTGTTTTATTTGTTAGCAAATAGTAGCATTGTTCTTATAGGAAAATATTCGTCATTGTGTAGTTGAAAGATTATCCTGCTTCTGCGAATCACTTTTTTTTCTCCCCCAGTAATTTTTAAGTGGTCCTTAAAATGACTTTATTTCTGAAAGAAGACCTCAAAATTTTATTAATCTATTCTTTAATTTATTAATTCAGCAGTTATTTGCCAGTATAAATGAGTTCATTCTTGCTTAAAATAAAATATTTTGAGAAGGATATCTAGAAATTTTCTTTGAAAATGGTTTTATAGACGTCGATGTACTTCTATTTTTCAACTTAATGAGAGCTTGGAGCTCTATTCCATTGTCATTGGTATATACTTATTTTTCATTAGCCCAGATGGTAGTGATTCAGAGGTATGCATTAACTAGTGACTTTTCAGACTTTCCTGGCAGTGACCATGGAGTAAGAAGTACTTTTTTTTTTCGCATTGTGATGAGGTCTACAATATTTATATAAATATTGTATAAATAGGTTTCACATAGTAATACTTATTTATGCTACATGATACACTCCGATCATATTCTGTCTTGTTATTACCAAACCAAAATTTGGACCTTCTTGCCTGCTTTCAATAAAGCCAATCTAACTAACACCTGGTTGTGATGAAGGAAAAAGTGTGAAAGTGTGTCACTGAGTCATGTCTGACTCTCTGTGACCCCATGAGCTGTAGTCTGCCCAGCTCCTCTGTCCGTGGAATTCTCCAGGCAAGAATACTGGAGTGGGTTGTCATTCCCTTTTCCAGGGGATCCTCCCACCTCAGGGCTTGAGCCCAGGTCTTCTGCATTGCAGGCAGTTTCTTTCCTGAGCCACCAGGGAAGTGTGGCATTTATGATAAGGTGCAGTAAGAGAAGTCCTGGACACCTGAGGCTTAAAAAGCTCAAACTCCTTAAATGGCCCCTTAAGCACTGCACTTGCCTTCACTACAACCAGGTGTCAGTAGATTGGCTTTACTGCGTGCGGGTGAGCAGACCCAAGTTTTTGGCTTGGTAACATTGTTTATTAAAAATGCTAGTCACAATCTCCTGAATTCATTTCAGGATACCCTAAGTTGTATTTGCAGTTTGATAAAACATTGCCCGAAATGACCACAAATTTATATTTTGATATGTTTTTATCTAATAAATTGTCTTTAATTCCCAAGCAGACTCTGCAGAAAATATGCAGATTATTCAACTTCAGGTTCTTAACAAAGCTAAAGAGAGACAACTGGACAATTTAGTTGAAAAGTTAGATGAAAGTGAACGTCAAGTTAGGTTTCTGAATCATCAGCTTCTGATAACCAAAGGTAAGAAAATAAGTGTTTGGTGCTGTTGTGTTTGAGGTCCGTAGAGCTAGATAGCTTGTTTCTAGTAACCTCATTTTAAATATGAAGCATAGAGATTTGATGCACTTGATGAAGGGTTCACGAGGAATCAGTTAGAGCAAAACAAAAATCTAGGACTTTTGACACATTGCCTTGGACTTCTTTCCAGAACATACATTTTTGAGGTCCTCATTTTTTCTACCTTTTTTCTATTCTATTAGACTAATAGAATCAGTGAACACTATATAAATATGCTGATAGCATTCCATCTCAAAAAGCTGTCGATTCCTTATGTAGTTTACATTGGATAAAGTATTCCAGTTCCCAGAGAGACTTATGTTTAGTTTGCAGTATGTTTTCTGAGCCTATGAATTAGCATAACATTTCAGTCCAAGTAAGAGTTAGTGATCCTGAACTGCTTTGAGAGTGCCAAGGAGAAAATGTGGTCATCTCTGGGAGAAGCGGCGTGTAAACACAGATTTCAGATTATAATTGCTCATTCTTTGTGCTTTCTGTAGTTTTGGTCAGTGTTGAACTCTCATTTGTAGAATAATTTTGTGACCGAACTCCAGCTTATTTCAAACTTAATTGATAGTGAAAAGATCTTTTTGTAATGCTCATGAAATTTATTTTGAGAGAAGAACTTGTGAACTGTTACAGTAAAGTGTGTGGGAAGAATGAAAGACTAGGTGAATTTATGAGGTCATTGAAAGTATGTATAAAAAGTAATTTTTCCTCAGATTATTTCTTTGATCAGCAGGGGCTTGTCATATCTATGTAGCTTCTCAAGTAACAGATATTGAAATGATTTTTTAGGGGATCTTTTGGTCCCTAAAGGGATACAATAAGATTTTTGAAGAGTGGTTGCTGTTCTGTAAAAAAAAAAAATTTTTTTGATGTCACTCACATTCTTTTTTTGAAGCTTTTCTAATTTTCTCCAAATCAAGTGAAGTTCATTATCTGAACTGAATTAAATGCAGCAACATTTATATGTGATAAAGATCTGATATTTGATAGATTGTGGCAATTAGGATCCCTCTGCAGTAACATATTACTTATATAAAATTTTTTAATGTTCTAGATGAAAAGGATGGTTTGGCCCTCAGCCTTCGAGAATCACAGAAACTTTTTCAGAATGGAAAAGAAAGAGAAATACAACTTGAAGCACAAATAAAAGCACTGGAGACCCAAATACAAGCATTAAAAGTCAACGAAGAACAGGTAAATATTTGATCTTCATTATTTACGGTAAAAAGTTGTTGATTACAATGAAATCTTAGTTGCTTAATGTTTTGTATTGTGGGACTAAATTTAGGAAAACTTTGAAGTTTACACATTCTTCTCCCATAAGTCAGTCTGCATTTCTTTCCCTTTCCTTGGAGGAATGGGTCTCCCATTCACCTAGTCATCTATCCATCAGAAATCTGGAGGAGAGCTCAGCTTCTGTGTTCCTCTGTCTAGTCAGCCACTACGTTGTGTTGAGTCTCCTCATTTCTGTCCACACGTCCCTAGTTCAGTATTTTATCGTCTGTTGCAGAAGTCTTGTATGTAGTCTCTAATCTTTTACCCCTTCTCTTCTTTCATCTGGCCATCTGAGTAATCTTTCTGAAGCACAGTTCTAGTTATGTCTTTCCCTTACTTAAAGTCTTTCAATGACCCTGCTTCACTTGTGGGATGAAACAGGGTATCAGGATGACCATCTGATCCTTGCCTTTCTCTTCTCTCACTCTTAAACTCAATAGTCTGTTTGTTTTTATGTACTCATATGTGCTGTCTCTTCACTGGAATGCCCTCTCCTCAGCACATTGCTATTTGATTAACAAGCCCCTGCTCAAGGCTTTTCTTAAGTCTTCCTGTTTTCTTCCTCAAGTCAGTTGATCACATCTGTTATAACAGACCTAGAATAATCTTGAAGGCCAGAACGGGTTGTCCTCATCTTAGTAACCTCACCACATAAGCCCAGAGCCTGGTACATTATAGGTGGTCAGTACATGGTGAGTGACTTATGGTGTTCAAAATTGACCTAACCTCTGAATTTTTTTTTCTTACATATTTCTCTTTTCCTGCTCTGATATTATCACAAGTATAGTTTTATTTTGTGTTTTGAAATCTGATAAACAAGGGCTACCCTTACATTTCTTAAAATATTTAGTAGCTCTTTTTTACACTTTTCCTTCTAGATCTTGCAAATCAACTTCCCATGCTTTATAAAAAGTCTTGTTGGGATTTTGATTAGTGAAGCATTGTGTTTACCATTTTATGGATGGTTAACCAAGTCTTGGTGAGGTCACATTACTTTTCCAGGATTACAAAGCCGGTTACTGACAAAGCATCAGAAACTGAATTTTCTGACCCCAACAGACTAGTCTTTGAAGTGGTGGCACATTCTTTGATTAATGAGAATGGTGGCCATTTGATCATGGGAAATAGTCACAAGTCTTTGGTAGCCACGCCTGGCAGTGAATGATTCATGTAAGTAATGCTGTTTTGGTGGTTACAAACAAAAGTGACTTGGTTCTAGATGAGATTTGTGGCTAGTTCCGAGGATGGAAGAGTTTAAACAATGTTGTCTCATGTCTGGTTCTTTCTCAGCCATCAGTTCTTAGCTAAAAACAGAGAGGACTCTAAAGTAGCCTATTGCTTTTCATTCTCACTCCCCTCTATTGTGCCGTATTTTATCACTCTGTTTTAAAACCGTCTGAAATTATCTCATCTGTTTACTTATTATTGTCTGTCCGTTTTCACCAGAAAGTAATAAGACTTTAGGCCTTGGCTGTCTTGTCATCCTGTCCTTAAGTGCTTGGAACCCTGCCGGGCACAAAGTGTCCACATCATTTACTGAACAAATGATGAATGTCTTAAGTAGTTTAAGTGGTATTGGGATAAATAAGCAATCTCTGGAATAGAATGAAGAAGCGACCTCATTTGAAATTTTTCATTTTTATGTGTAATATAGACCATCATTATTTAAAATTTTTTGAAAAATGATAGTTATTAAAGAGTTGCTTTTATGTCATAATCTACATACTCTTAGTATCTTTTTATAAGTTAGAGCTTGCATTTATAAAAAATAACACAGTATAAAATTAAATTAAAAATTAAAAGTAAGAAAGCCCAGAGATAAATCCACGCACATATGGACACCTTATCTTTGACAAAGGAGGCAAGAATATACAATGGATTAAAGACAATCTCTTTAACAAGTGGTGCTGGGAAATCTGGTCAACCACTTGTAAAAGAATGAAACTAGAACACTTTCTAACACCATACACAAAAGTAAACTCAAAATGGATTAAAGATCTCAACGTAAGACCAGAAACTGTAAAACTCCTAGAGGAGAACATAGGCAAAACACTCTCTGACATACATCACAGCAGGATCCTCTATGACCCACCTCCCAGAATATTGGAAATAAAAGCAAAAATAAACAAATGGGACCTAATTAACCTTAAAAGCTTCTGCACATCAAAGGAAACTATTAGCAAAGTGAAAAGACAGCCTTCAGAATGGGAGAAAATAATAGCAAATGAAGCAACTGACAAACAACTAATCTCGAGAATATACAAGCAACTCCTACAGCTCAACTCCAGAAAAATAAATGACCCAATCAAAAAATGGGCCAAAGAACTAAATAGACATTTCTCCAAAGAAGACATCCAGATGGCTAACAAACACATGAAAAGATGCTCAACATCACTCATTATCAGAGAAATGTAAATCAAAACCACTATGAGGTACCATTTCACACCAGTCAGAATGGCTGCGATCTGAAAGTCTACAAGTAATAAATGCTGGAGAGGGTGTGGTGAAAAAGGAACCCTCTTGCACTGTTGGTGGGAATGCAAACTAGTACAGCCACTATGGAGAACAGTGTGGAGATTCTTTAAAAAACTGGAAATAGAACTGCCTTATGATCCAGCAATCCCACTGCTGGGCATACACACTGAGGAAACCAGAAGGGAAAGAGACACGTGTACCCCAATGTTCATCGCAGCACTGTTTATAATAGCCAGGACATGGAAGCAACCTAGATGTCCATCAGCAGATGAATGGATAAGAAAGCTATGGTACATATACACAATGGAGTATTATTCAGCCATTAAAAAGAATACATTTGAATCACTTCTAATGAGGTGGATGAAACTGGAGCCTATTATACAGAGTGAAGTAAGCCAGAAAGAAAAACACCAATACAGTATACTAACGCATATATATGGAATTTAGAAAGATGGTAACAATAACCCTGTGTACGAGACAGCAAAAGAGACACTGATGTACAGAACAGTCTTATGGACTCTGTGGGAGAGGGAGAGGGTGGGAAGATTTGGGAGAATGGCATTGAAACATGTAAAATATCATGTATGAAACAAGTTGCCAGTCCAGGTTCGATGCACGATACTGGATGCTTGGGGCTGGTGCACTGGGACGACCCAGAGGGATGGAATGGGGAGGGAGGAGGGAGGAGGGTTCAGGATGGGGAACACATGTATACCTGTGGCGGATTCATTTTGATATTTGGCAAAACTAATACAATTATGTAAAGTTTAAAAAAAAAAAAAGATCAAAAAAAAAATTAAAAGTAAATAAATTTTAAAAAGCAACAGGACCACCAAGTACATTAATTTTCTATTGCTGCTTTAACAGATCCCCAGAGGCTTAGTGGCTTAAAACAGCACAAATTTATCACCTTACAGACAGAAAGTCAGAAGTCTGACATGGCTCTCATTGGGCTAAAATCAAGGTGTCGGTAGAGCTGTTTTGCTTTCTGGAGAGCTGAGGGAGAATCCCTTTTTTGCTTTTTCCAGCTTCTGGAGGCCCCCTGCATTCCTTGGTGTATGGTCCATTTCCATTTTCAGAGCTAGCAGTCACAATTCTGACTTTTTTTACCTCAGTTTTGCACATTAAAGGACCCTTCTGGATGCAGTGGGTCCACCCTGGTAATCCAGGACAGTCTCCTTATTTGAGGTCATCTGGTTAGCAACTTTAATCCAGTCACAACCTTAATTTCCCATTGTCATGTGACAGAACGTATTCACAGGTTTCAAGAATTAGAACATGGGTATCTTGTGGGAGTTGTCAGTAAACCTGCTGCACAATTACTTCTCCACAGCCATATAGTTACAGTTTAAAAGCCTCCTTTGTAGTACATGACCACTGAGAAGTTTCATCAGTCTTTCCAGCAGCAGTTGTTTTTAACCTCCCTTCTGCCTCCCTCCCCATCCCACCCCTCATGTCTGATTCATGCTGCTTTTTGGCAGGAACCAACACAATTCTGTAAAGCAATTATCTTTCAATTAAAAAATAAATAAATTTAAAAATTAAAAAAAAAGTTGTCATTTTTCCATGACCTAACAATTGGACTTCCCTCCAACACTTGGAGCACAGAGTGATGCAACCAGCACTGAGATGGGTGTAGAAGCAGCAGATTCCTTGCTTGGAACCCACATTGCCATCATGTTGTGCAAAATCTTCTCTCGCTTTCCTGAGGCATGTCCAGATTCTTTTTCTCTGTGAATAATAATTCCAGCAACCATGGGCCTGGTGAATCCCAGCTAGGGAACTAGAGCCACCATGGGGAGACCTTTCTTCTCTTTGTTCTTGTTCCTGTTGTTTAGTTGCTCAGTCATGTCTGACTCTTTGCACCCCCATGGACTGTATGGCCTGCAGGCTCCTCTGTCCATGGGATTCTCCAAGCAAGAATGCTGGAGTGGGTTGCCATTTTCCTGCTCCAGGGGATCTTCCCGACCCAGAGGCTGAACCCCACGTCTCTTGTGTCTCCTTCATTGGCGGTGGGTTCTTTACTACTGAGCCACCAGGGAAGCCCCTGCTTTCATTTAGTTAAGCATGGTTGAGTTTTAGAATTAAAATTCATGAAGATAGCCCAGTCAGAATACTGCAAATGTGTATCCTGTGTGTATTTTCTAGATGATTAAAAAGTCCAGAACTACTGAGATGGCCATGGACAGCCTGAAGCAGCAGCTGTTGGACCTGCATCATTCAGAGTCACTTCAGCGCACGAGGGAGCAGCATGAGAGCATCGTGATGGGCCTCACGAAGAAGTATGAGGAGCAAGTGCTGTCCTTACAGAGGAAGTTGGATGCTACCCTTACTGCACTGAAGGAACAGGTTGGAATGATTTCAAATAGCAACTATTATAAACAAGTAAAGCCATGACTGACATCTTGCGGTTCATCATATAGAAATGCTGGGTGTTTGCAGTAGGTATTTGAGTATGAGTAAAATTTAAAAGCCCGAAGAGTTTTATCTATGTATATGCCCCGAGGGCATACTTTTGGAAATCCTTCCTCTGGTAGGACTGGTTAGTGCTTTCTCAGTTCTCATATTACTGCTTCTTCATTTGTCGAATATTTATGCATATTATTTATATGTCTTCAGTTCAATTCAGTCACTCAGTCGTGTCCAACTCTTTGCAACCCCATGAAATGCAGCACACCAGGCCTCTGTCCATCACCAACTCCCAGAGTTTACCCAAACTCATGTCCATCGAGTCAGTGATGCCATCCAGCCATCTCATCCTCTGTCGTCCCCTTCTCCTCCTGCCCTCAATCCCTCCCAGCATCAGGGTCTTTTCCAATGAGTCAACTCTTCACATGAGGTGGCCAAAATATTGGAGTTTCAGCTTTAGCATCAGTCCTTCCAATGAACACCCAGGGCTGATCTCCTTTAGAATGGACTGGTTGGATCTCCTTGCAGTCCAAGGGACTTTCAAGAGTCTTTTCCAACACCACAGTTCAAAAGCATCAATTCTTCGGCACTCAGCTTTCTTCACAGTCCAACTCTCACATCCATACATGACCACTGGAAAAACCATAGCCTTGACTAGATGGACCTTTGTTGGCAAAGTAATGTCTCTGCTTTTGAATATGCTGTCTAGGTTGGTCATAACTTTCCTTCCAAGGAGTAAGCGTCTTAATTTCATGGCTGCAGTCACCGTCTGCAGTGATTTTGGAGCCCCCAAAAATAAAGTCTGACACTGTTTCCACTGTTTCCCCATTTACTTCCCATGAAGTGATGGGACCAGATGCCATGATCTTAGTTTTCTGAATGTTGAGCTTTAAGCCAACTTTTTCACTCTCCTCTTTCACTTTCATCAAGAGGCTCTTTAGTTCTTCACTTTCTGCCATAAGGGTGGTGTCATCTGCATATTTGAGGTTATTAATATTTCTCCCGGCAATCTTGATTCCAGCTTGTGCTTCATCCAGCCCAGCGTTTCTCATGATGTACTCTGCATATAAGTTAAATAAACAGGGTGACAATACACAGCCTTGACGTACTCCTTTACCTATTTGGAACCAGTATGTTATTCCATGTCCAGTTCTAATTGTTGCTTCCTGACCTGCATATAGGTTTCTCAAGAGGCAGGTCAGGTGCTCTGGTATTCCCATCTCTTTCAGAATTTTCCATGGTTTATTATGTCTTAGAAGATTCCAAACTGAAAAGAAGGAGTGTTCTGGGAGCTGGCCTGAAATTGAGTGGTTGTCCTGGGAGATTAACCAGCAGAAGACCTTTCTTGGGTTTTCCAGTGTTTGGTTATTAACTTGTCAGTAAATATTTTCTAGAAATGATTCTTGGGAGAAGAGTTGATTTTGAGACTAGTGTAATAAATAGGGAAGAGATTCTGATCTGAAATCATTTAGATATGAAACTTGAGCATGTTTCACAGTTTTTATTTTAGCTTTGCCCCAAAAGGAATAAAATGTAACCCAGGTAGTGGGTTTCCTTGTGCTCCAAAACCCCAGATAATCAGTTGAATGAATAAAATTTCAGGGATTGTCTTTCTCAATGTAATTTCAGAATTAATTTAACCCAAGGAAAGAAGAGAAGAATATTAAGATGTGAGGATCTAGAAAATCCCACCCCACTTAAAATTCACACTGATTTAGGTTGTTCTTTCTTAATTATACAGCTGACTCTAAATTTTTCCACGATTTAGGTAGAGTACTATAAAACTGCACTGCATTATTGGCAATAATAATTGTCTATCGTTTCATTTTATTTTACTTTTATACATGTTTATATGAATTTTTATTGGATTTATTTTCCCATATAGATTTTTTAAAGATTCTTTTTATGTAGAAAAATACTGTGAATTTGATCAGTGTGAAGGATAAGTAGAGGGTGGGGAAAGACAAAGACTTTGACAAATTATTGAAGTCTAGAAAAAAAGGTAAAAAAAGAAAATTTATTAAAGTCTACTTTCTGTAATATTAAAACAGATAGAATTTGAGATGTGGTTTTATTAAGCATGGCTCTGTTTGGGTAGCAGTGTGAAAGCTGCTGTGGAGAGTGGTGCCTCCTCAGATGATGAGAGGAGTCGGTATCAGTGTCTTTTCCACGTTGGTTTGGGGGTCTGTCCTACTGACTTAGGCACACTTACACAGGGGCAGCCTGGGAGCAGTTCCTAGTGTGTTTCAACCCCTGTACTTGTTCCATTCACTTTTCTCTCCTCTTCCAACCCCTCAGCCGAAGAATCCTAGACTAGAACACAGCACAGCATCTTCATTCTGTGCTGCCTGGGCTTCGGATCCCTGAACCATATACTGAGGGTGTTGATTAAGGTCTTGTCTGCTGTTACATTCTGTCAGTGACTTTCCTTTCTTCTTTTGTTTAAAGCTGAGCAGAGCATAGCACTGATGTTCGCTTCTGCGTATTGTTCCATAACTGCTTTGCAAAGTGGTGATTCCAAAGTGCCTAGTGTTTTTTTCTTTCTGGGAATGCTTTTTTTTTTTTTTTGGTATCCCTTTCATGCTGTCCATTTGCTATCATTTGGCTCAGCAGTATTTTTAATAAAAGGTCAGTTCATATTATCTCAAAATCCAAGCTGAGAGTCCTAATTGGAAAAGGTGCTGTAAAGATCAGCCAAGAGCCAGGGAGTTGGCTGCCTGTAATCAGGAAGATGCATGAGTGTGTTCTATAGAGATGGGCAATTTAGATTTTCTTACCATAACTGGTAACCATACATACATACTGCCCCTTGTCCTCTTTTTTTTTTTTTTTTTTAATATAAAAGTTATTGAAGAGGAGCAAAATCTTTCCCTTTTTGATAAGCCTTTTCCTGCTCCACTCAACTCAGCAGGTTACAAAGAAGAATAAAACAACTCTTGAGAAAGAGTAGCATGGAAATAACTAGTTGATGTAGCAGATGAACAAGTTTGCTAATGTCTGGGTTCTCAGTGGCTCTCACATAGTCACACAGCTGTGTAGCTGAGTACATGCCAGTGTTACCTGAGTAGATGATCACACATTGTATGATTTGTGAGTGACAGAGATTGTTAACCTGGCATCTCCTAAAGCAGTCCATGACTAGGCTCTAGGGGGCTCATGAATCTCTGAAATTGTGAGTGTGATTTTCTCTTGGGTGTCAGGATATGCAGTTTTCTTTGAGAAGACCCATGAGCTTATTCAGATTTTTCAAGAGGTTCAGACCTCCCCCTTGCAAAAATTTGAAAATCACTGCTTTGTGAAAAACTTGCTCTTGAAGGGAAAGGACTATACTTGTAAAATAATCATATTATTTCATTTGTTCAGCAAACTTTTACTGAAGCATCTAAACATCAGGATGTAAACAAAGTTTACATAGATTTAAATCTATTTTGAAAGACAAAACTCAATGCAGAAGCTACCTAATTCCACGTGATGGGAGGAGTAGCAATCCATCGTATAATTGTGTTTGTATGTGTTTTAATTTTTGTGTAACTCATGTATATTGAGAAATACATGGCATGTAAAATTGTATTACTAATTTAATATTTTCTTTAAGTCATCAGCTTTTCTGGTAGAAAGGATTGTACACACACTCAACATGTAGCAGTTCTTATTATTTTGGCAGAGTTACTCTTGGGTTTTGTGTGTGTGTGTGTGCGTGTGAGACAGAGAAGATGAGAAGAAATGAGCTCTTGCAGCTCATAATGTTCCTTCACTGACAGAATGCTTATAGCATGCTACCTTTGAGGTGCTTTCCTCCCAGGTGTCTCCTTTCTCTTCCATTCACGGAAGTGTCATATCTTGAGATCTCTTTTCAGGTGTCCGAGCTGACTTCTACTTTTTCCTGATACCAGTTGACATCTCTGATTAGCTCCTCGGTGGTTTAAGTCTTTCTTCGTTCTGGTCTTCTTGAAATCTTCAGCTTCTGTTGAAGTCATGGACTTTAGTTTCTATGTTATGACCTTCAGCTGATCTATCTTCTAATCTTTTATATGTATTTAAGCACTTCCTATTGACTGAGAGACTCCAGCAGACCTGTGTGCATGTGGCTTAATTCTCATTTTTTTTCCTTTGTGCACTACAAATCTGTTCAATTCTCTTTCATCTTGTAGGTTCAGCTATTATCTCTTTATCACTGCAGTTTTCTCATTAAGTCTTCAAAGACATCTGCCTCTATCAATCTTGAACTGAGTGTTCTCACTCAAGCTAATTGTGGAAAAGATAGAACCATTTATTTTTGTTTTGTTTCTTGGTGTTTAAACTGCATAGTTTTATGAGTATAATCTGTTTTCCTGAACTTGTCAACAGGAAACAGCATGGCTTAGTTGATTGTTGCCTAAGACCCCCGCCTCTGCCCCCTGCATTCTGCCATGTGGCTTTTGAGGATCTTAGGTCCCTGACCAGGGATTGAACCAGAGTCTTGGCAGTGAAAGCCCAGAATCCTAACCACCAGGCCACCTGGGGGACTCTTAATTAGATTGTTGCATATAGTCAAATTATTTCCATGGTCTGTCTCTTCATTGTAATAGTTTTCATAATTACCTTTTCTTGAACTCTTTGGGCCAGTTCTCAGTCTCTTGTAAAAGCTATTGTGACCTCCCCAGCACATAAATGTGAGTTGTCTCCCCACCTCTTCTTGCTCACACATTCACATTGTCATGAATATTAGCTCATTCGTTGTGTTTGCCATGTTACTCTGGTGCTTTAGAACCAAACTGGCCTGGGAATCAACAGCAGTGTGCCAAGAGGTTTGCACTGTTGAATAAACATGGACCAGGTTCCAGAAGCTTCATTTTGCTCAAAAATTTGGTAGAAAAACTTTAAAGCAAACATGACACATTATGAAATAGAATACAAAATGCTCACGAATTTTTAAGCTAACAGAGGGATCTTCAGAGTCTCTTTGCTCTGCTTAAGGAGAATGTTAGTATCCCTATGAGGTGATGTATTTTTCTATTTGTTACCGCAAGGCATTATTAGGCTTTAGATTACGGTAAAATCAGTCCCCAAATGCCTTCTCTCTGTCTCAAAGTCCTTTCTTGATATGCCTCTTACTATTTATTTTCTTCAGGCTTTTTCTGATAACTTCAGCCAATTACCTTGATTTACTTCTGTGCCTCTCACATGCTCTGCTATTTGCCTGGAATTCAGCCTGTGTCACACTTCTTAAATGAGAAAGATGATGATTTCTTCTACCTGGCTTTGGGATTCCCATGGCTTATTACTTCCAAACACAGTTTCTTTTTGTAGACATTTGAATATATTATATACCTGCTCTAGATTCTCTATATATCCCCATGTAATTACACACATGCACACATTTATCCTGTTTTTCTTTGTCATTTTTCAAATGTTTTTTATAGCATTCACTATGTATAAGGCACTATATAGGCACCTTCAAAGAGACTGTTAAGAGAAAAAAGACATATAAAAGACGGAAAAACATGAGAGAAACAGATCAGGTTTAAAACCAGTTCAGAAGAGGGAGAGCTACTTTTTGGCTTTCAGAATAGAGTGAGTTTCCATGTGTTTTGTCTGTATCCTTGCTGACTTGGGACACAGAGTCCGTGGTTCAAGGTGGTTTGCCTGGTGTGTACACACAATTATACTGAGAGTGTAAAATGCAAATAGGGATGTAATACATTTCCTTTGGCTTGAATAAAATCCAATTTTATAATAACAGTGTCTTAGGTATATAGAGCAGAGAGAGACTTTAGAGGCCATCAGATTCAAATTCAACCTAAATGAAAAACAGACTGAGCAGTTGGTGACTGACCAGTTTGTTCTCCTGACTCAAACTTGTGCACTTGACCTTGTAAAAGAGGTGATCCTGCCAGGTAATGATTTTATATTTGACTTAAAATTCAATGATGTAAGGTCATAATTGTTAGTTTAATATACAATAACTGATTATGAAAAGGACTTCTTGGATGCTTTTTCTGTTTAGGAAGATATCTGCTGTCATTTGAAAGATCAGGTTAAACAACTGGAAAGGAATCAAGAAGCAACCAGATTAGAGAAGACTGAGATCATTAACAGATTGACAAGAAGCCTGGAGGAGAGTCAGAAGCAGTGTGCCAACCTGCTGCACTCAGGTGGGTGTCTGTGTGGGTGCTGGCTCCCCAGAAGGCTAGGAGAAAATGTGGAGCGAGCATAGTAGGATCCATGAATTACTGTAAAAATCCAGAAAAAAACAGAAAAGTTCATCAGTGACAGTTTTTCTAAACATTGTTACTGCTGTATGTCTATGAAGATGTGGTGTATTTTCCATTAGATAATTGGGGAAATCTAGACAAGTATAAAGTAGAAAATAAAAATAGCCAATAATCCTACTATGCAGAGATAGCTGTTAATGTTGTTCACAAATGAACATGTATAGACAGTTCCCTGCTTCTGTACCTAGTGCATTTTAAAACAAATCAAAGCTGAATGTGCAAAAATTGAATAATTCAGACAGGTACAATGTTTGAAGAATGGGTTATTCAAAAGTTGAAGTCTGTCTAAATGTGTGTGTGTGTGTGTGTGTGTGTGTTTTGATGGGGACAAAATTCGCATCATACTCCATTTAGGTCATTTCAGTTTTGTATCCTTTGTTGCACATGGCATTACTGAGTAAGTAATGAAAATATGGCTTTGAAAATATGATTTTCTTTAGTTGCCTAATACTCCATCATTACTTTGCTTAACCATTTCTTAGATGCTCATTTTCTTCTGAAGAAACCCAATAAAGTCCTTTTTAAATGGGAACCTTTAAACCATTTAAAATATTAGGTTACTGGAGTTTCAAGGGTACAATCCTACTTTGCCTCTTATATCTGTGGAGGTGGGAGTGGTGGAAATAAAAGCACCCGGAAAGAAGCTAAAGGGAGCAAGATGTGGTTTTCTTATTGGAAGGTAGAAATGGGTTCTAAAGAATTTTCACTTTGGCGATCTGTGAGCTAGAATGTTACTGTTAAGGTCTGTAGACATGGCTGTTTTAATTCATGGCAAGGTCACAGTAGCCCATGTCTTCAACTTCTCGAGGACCTTTGGGCAGCCGTACTAAATCTTGAAAATGTCAGCACCACACATATGCTTTCTGAGTCCCACCGGCTGCAGCCTCGGTGGATGCAAGTTCTTCTGTGTGTCATAGGCAGTTTGTTCCGTTACATCTGACGTATTCTGTGGTTCTTTCTCCCACAGGCTCAGTACAGGAGGTGGCTCAGCTCCAGCTCCAGCTGCAGCAAGCACAAAAGGCACTCGCTATGAGTGAAAACATGAGCAAGGCTTTGCAAGTGAGTGTTGCCACTACGAAGAGACTTCCTGGATAACTGAATTAGGCGATGGTTACCTCACCTTTTTGAACCTTGGATTTCTCTCTATATGGTGGCTGGACCATCTCCAATCCAGCCCCCAGGAGTCTTTCACAACCTTACCCACACAGCTGGGTAGCCAAGCCCAGGTCTGCCCACCTGTGGAGCAAGGGACCCATCCCTTCCTTCACATGGCACATCCTTTCATCTTGGGGAGTGTCCCAGAGTTAGGTTTATCTACAGGTGTGGGAAACCTACAGTTCAACTGCAGTCTTCTCACATCCTCCTCCAGTACCAGTTATGTTTCCCCCGGAGGAAGAGTTCAGTATCCCCTCCCTAGAAAGATGTATAGTATTTTGTGCCTTTTCACCACTGGCAGACTAAACCAGTCTCCTCTGTCCACTACTCTTAGTCAGCATGCACTGCCGCCAGCTTCTCAGCTCAAGGGAGGCTTTTTGTGAAGAACGGAATGTCAGTGAGGGAGGTGTGAGAGAAGTGTTTACATCTGCTTTCTCATTCACTTTATTTGTTCATTCAGCTTACCTGAAAATCTTGATATGTGCTGGCCTTTACATTTTTAATGTATGCCAAAACATGTATTTGAAGTAGCATTTCTGCCTTCTGTTGATCATTAAAATGAACTTTGAAGAATAGAAAGAATGACTGATTCCTTATAAAAAATGAAAATGGTTTCAATTATTTTGTGTTTTAGGAAGAATTAAAAGAACTAAAAGATGAAATTTCTCTCTATGAATCTGCTGCAAAACTAGGAATACTTCCAAGTGACTCAGAAGGAGAATTAAATATAGAACTAACTGAATCGTATGTTGATTTGGGTATTAAGAAAGTCAACTGGAAAAAATCCCAAGTTAAGAGGTATGGAGAAAATACTTTACTATAGAAGAATTCACATTAATAATATTGATGGTGCATAATAAGCAAGCGGCACCAGGCATGAAATGATGAACTGCCCAGGGGTTCCTTAGTGCAGGACAGTTTATTTTAGTAACTTCTAATGAACTGCCAATGTCAGAAATCAAAATGAACAGAAACCTCAAGTGTTGCTATTGTACTGTCTTAATACCAATAGGCACGTCAGTTCCAATAAGGTAAAAATAATTTAGTTATAATATACAAGTTAAATTCTACTACTTATATTATGTATCTGTTTTTTAAGGCAAGAGCATATTATTTTTATTATGTTAAAACTGTGTGTTGAAAGCAGCCATTTGTCAATGGTATATGAGAAAAGGAGCATTAATTTTCCCTAGGAACCCTACTGTGACCTTATGTATTTATTTATGGCTACGCTGGGTCTTCGTTGCTGTGCACAGGCTTTCTCTAGTTGTGGCGTTCGGGGCTACTCTCTAGTTGCGGCGCATGGTCTGCTCATTGTGGTGGCTTCTCTTGTTGTGGAGCATGGCACTATAGGGCACACGGGCTTTAGTAGTTGCGGTGCCCAGACTCAGTTGCCCTGCAGCATGTGGAATCCTCCCTGATCAGGGATCGAACCCATGTCCCCTGCATTACCAGGTGGATTCTTAACCACTGGACCACCAGGGAAGTCCCTGTGACCTTACTTTTAAAATAGGGATTCTGTCTTTTATGCTTAATACGGATATTTTAATGCTGCTTATTTAACACATATATTTATAGGAATCTCATGGAAGGGTGTGCGTCACTGTCCCTGCTGGGCCTAGCGGGGAAGGGAGTGGTCATGGTAGAAGAGGGAGCACATTTAGATATCATGAAACACTTAAAAGATAAACGCAGGAAAGGATGTATAGTTTGAAGCATTTGCTATTTGGAAGGGACTATGCAAGGCTCTGGGAGTGGAGTACAGAAGATGAAAGAGACGCTCTCTTTTCCCACAGGGAGTTTATATTTTGTCTGATGAAGAGAGGGAGACACACTTGTAAGCCACTAAGTGCTGTGTGCTAAATGCAGTGCTTAACATACAAAGGGGCATTTAGCCATTTCTTCTCCTGGCCTGGGATAAAGATGAAAGATAGGCTTATTTGGAAGAGATTGCATTCAGGCTAAGGAAAGCCTTTCTTGAACACATTCTTGAATGAAGCCACCACCTTCCAATTTATAGTTTAAGACTGAGTTTGCCATCATTAGTGTTTAGCCAAGTGTTTAGTACCTGGTGTGTTTCAAGTATCATGCAACTAAATACAAACATATGAATCCTCTGAAAAGTTTGTTCCACAGTAAGTTTTAGAACTTACCTATTTTAGTGCTGTGATTCCATTTTCAAAACAACAAAATGAGATGCAATAACTTAAGATCTCAGTCAGGTGATGCTGTAGAACACAATGTTGCGTTAGTTGAGTGAGGTTCCACTTATCTGGAAGTCAGTCTTTAGGGACTGTCATCTCAACAGAGCACAACTACAATCCAGACGCCAAGAAGCAAACAGCAGACCTAGATTGTGTGATATATTTGTTAGAAGCCACCATGGGGCTCATACCCCAGGGCCATATTGACTTAGATTTGTTGGTACCCCATGTGTGCATGTGGGTATATGGTAAGTCGCTTCAGTTGTGCCTGACTGTTTGTGACCCCATGGACTATAGCCTGCCAGGCTCATCTATCCACGGCTCCTCTATCCATGAGTTACCTGATTTCCTAAGTGACCATGGAGTAAATGGGTCGGGGAGGTGGGAGAGGTGCTGCCAGGACTTCAGCCGGCCAGCTCAGTCTCAGCAAGGAGAGAACGACAGGAACCCACAGTGCTAGAGTGGCCAAGCAGCAGGGTAAGCAGCTTTTATACATCTAGGCCTGTTCTGACCCACATCAGAATGTCCACAATTGTGATCCTGAGTTATCAAAGGAAGCCTTCAGCTTTGGTTAGTTAATTATAAGCAAAAGAGGATGAATGCGCTTTTACAGATTTACATAAAAATTTAAAGTTAAAATGTAGTCATCTGGAAAATTGACTGCTGTGAATGGCTCATTTCCTGTTAATGCTGAATTAATTCTCAGGGGCTAGTGGAAAGAGCACAGTCTTTAGATCTAGAATTGTTTTGAATCATAGTTTTGCCGTTTATTACTAACTTTCTGACCTTGGGCAAGTTTCTTGACTTTTCTGAGCCTATTTTCTTATCAGGCTTTTTCTATCAGGTAAAAGTATAGCATATCCCTTGGGGGCTTAAAATAGATAATGACTATAAAGGGCCTCATGTAATAAATTCTAGCACATATTAGGCATTTAATCAGTGGTAGCTGTTACTATTATTATTTAAGAGATGCTTGGCTAAAATATACCATTGATCAGATTTTATATTAATCTTTTTTCTTGGAGTATAATTCTTTACAATGTTGTGTTTCTCCTGTACAACAAAGTGAATCAGCTATATGTATACATATATCCCCTCCCTCTTGAACCTCCCTCCCCTTAATCAACTTTTAATAGGACACATTTAATAAAAAGTCTTTGATCCTCATTTAAATCTTGGGGAAAACATGGGAGACATATTATTTTAGAGTTGGGAAAACCGGAGCTCAAAAGAGCGAACTCCTTAGCCCAAGAAGACAGACGCTTAGCCACAGAACTAGTACTTCAGCCCAAAACTTGACTGTCATGTAAATCTGTTGGTTTATATTGCCTGGTGGGCTGCAGTCCATGGGGTCGCTGGGGGTCGGACACGACTGAGCGACTTCACTTTCACTTTTCACTTTCATGTATTGGAGAAGGAAATGGCAACCCACTCCAGTGTTCTTGCCTGGAGAATCCCAGGGACGGGGGAGCCTGGTTGGGCTGCCGTCTATGGGGTCGCACAGAGTCGGACACGACTGAAGCAACTTAGCAGCAGCAGCAGCAGACCTGTTTGCCCTAAACTTCATTCTTCTATGTTTTTTCAAAAAGAGGATTAAAGATTTAGTTTCTGCCAAAAAAGATATCACTGCAACTTATAACTTTAATTTATGCCATCATTAGTCTGGGAATTGGGTAAATAATACATGTATATATGTGTGTGTGTTTATATATGTAGGTTTATCTTTGATGTAGAGTTATTCCATCTTGACTTTTACTAAAATATATTTACTTTGCCCTTTCTATTTAATTAGTAATCATCACCCAGATCCTACAGTAATTTAAAGCACATCCCTGGGTTGTAGCCACGTGTTCCAGGAAACAAACTCACTCAGAAGGACAACGCAGATAGTGGAGTGCAGTTTATTACACTGGTGGGCCCCAGGCAGAGTCTCCTCTTAGCCAAGGACCCCGACCTTGTGAAAACCTTATATACCCTAAGTGTACGTGCCCAAACCCACCTCCCCAAATTCCCTGAAACTAGGCTGAACAAAGGAAAAGAAAGATACAGAGATAACCCTGTGATTCATATGTCTTAGGCCTAGGTAGTTAACAGTGGACAATTATCAATAGGCCTGTGGTCATACCCTAATAAGCATAATAGAATTTATGATTCCATTCGGTTACACAGACACTTGGGGGTCTTTTAGGTGACTGAGGGTCTAGGTACGAGCCCTGGGGCTCTTCCATCTGGGGGAGTCTGGTTTTCCAGTTGGTATGTCGTTTCCATAGATACTGGGCATATAGCTCAAAATCCGCAGTCCAGCCCAAGATGGAGTCCTGCTTTCAAGATGGAGCCTGTTCTGTCTGTTTCCTCCTTCACCTGTGGATAATAAACTCTAGATATCACATGGCTATCATACCAAAAGGAATGCCAGTGTTCAACCAGGAAAGTGAGGGATAACTAAAAACAGGTGGTTCGTCATTGGGGCTAAGGAAGGAGATGTTCAGTGAAGTGCAGGATAAGTGAAGACATTATCTTACGGTCATCCCTCCCACCATGGGCTACATGGCTCAGGAGGTAAAGAATCTGCCTACCAACGAGGAGATGCTACAGTTGCAGGTTTGATCCCTGGGTTGGGAAGATCCCCTGGAGGAGGAAATGGCAACTCATTCCAGTATTCTTGCCTGAAAAAATCACAAGGACAGAGTACCCAGGTGAGCTACAGTCCATGGGGTTGCAACGAGGCGGACATGACTGAACACACACTTATTTACTTACTATCCCTCCCACCAATGTTTTAATGGATAAGAATTCAGCTTTGTTGTTGTTCAGTCACTTTGAGGAAAAAGTAAAAGTATTCTTAGTTCAAAGTGGGAGGAGGTACAGGAGAGATTAGATTTGTACCTTTTCTCTGCTGAATCATGTTTCTTAGAACAAAAGGAAGCAACACTTTGCCAATGTTGAGAATTTTACTTCTTTGTTGACTTGAGCTCCTTTCAAATCACTGACCCAAATTTTAGCGGCTCCAAGCTTTTATTCCCAACTACCATCTCCCTCAAGCCGCTGCTTAGTAAACCTTAAGGGTTTAGCCTCAGTGCTCTATTTCACATTCATGGAATTGGAGTAGCTAAATCTGCATGCAGCCTGCAGACAGCTTCCCTTCTTCCTTATTGTAGTTGGCTGTGAAGCTCAAATAATAAACATTTAACAAGTGGAAAGCCTTTCCCCTCCGGTCTTCTCAGCAGGTTTCATCAGGGACAGTTTATTTGGATTGAGGGGAACCGCCCTCCCCAGGGCTCACTAGTGAGCCTAATACAGAGCTGGTCACCACTGCTGACTTTTCCCTTTTGGAAAAGAAGAGAAAATTATTTTAGCTAGCACTTTCTCTGCGCTCTGACTTGGCTCCCTCTAGTAGTACATGGTGTGCTGTTTCAGTGGTCAGTGTTCAGTAAGAAAAGAAGCATAATTTGTTATCGGCTTGAAAGTTAGTTCACCATGTCATATACCACTGGAAGATGCATTGCAATATGTTTTATATTTCTTATGTAAATTATATTTATCTCATATATTTTAATATAAGTAGAAGTGGTTTAGGTTGGTGAGATCTACACATACACACATATTTACACTATAATACATATTTTAAAAGTTGTGTATACTGATAAACATGTAGTACATTGCCAGGAGCTCCTTTTGTAGCATTAAAAAACCCCTAATATTTTGTTCATCTTCTCTTTCTCTTTCTGTATGTGTATATGTATGTATATACACAGTATGCATATATATGTGTGTATATATTTAATGTCTCATTTGGAATCATCTGAAACTGAAAATTAGAGAAATTATGTTAATCTGGATACTATTCTTTTTCCTTTTTCTTAGAAACAGACTTTAATTTTTTAGAACAGTTTTAGATTTATAAAAAAAATTAACATAGTACAAAGAATTACCCCATACTCTGCATCCATTTTTCCCTATTAACATTTTACAACAGCATGGTACAACTCTTGAACTAATACTGATGAATTATTATTAATGAACATCCATAGTTTATTTATATGTCCTTCATTTTTACCTGGTGTTCTTTTTTGTTTCGAGATCACATCTAGGATACCCCCTTACATTTAGGAGTCATTTTTCCCTAGGTTCCTCCTGACTGTCCTTGTTTTTGATGACCTTGACAGTTTAAGAAATGCTGGTCAAGTGTTTTTAGGAAGGAAGACCCTCCTGGAATTTGAAGTTTTTCTCAATGGGTTTTGTGGAGGAAGACCGCAGAGATGAGGTTCCATTTTTATCACTTCACTTTAAGGGTACATACTATCAGCTGTTTATTTCTTCTCAAATGTAGCTTTCTCCTTTTTTATGGAAACATTAGAAGATACCAGTTAAAAGCAGCCATAATCTTACTTCCCCTCCCAGGAAGAAAACTACTATTAACACTTTGGTATATAACTTCTTGCCACATTATCTGTTTTGTAGGTTTCTAAAGGATAAAATATTATTGAATATATTACTTTAAAATGTGTCTTTTAACTTGGTACATTCTGAAATCCTTAGATATCAGTAAATATTGTTGTAAACACTTATCAGTGGATATTTGGAACTATATTTTAGTAATACAGTGTTTAAAAAATTTTTTTTAACATAAGTATGTTTTTAAACATAAGTAATTTTTTTTTTAACATAAGTAATGCAGTATTATAACTAAAAGCATACTGGTAGTCTGGTCTTTATTCACATCTTTGGTTTATTTCCTTAGATGTGGATGAATAATCTTGTCAAAGAGCATGCGTGTTTGAGGCTTTTGATAGGTGTTGTTACTCATATCATGATAGTACCTATTTCTTTGTACCCTAGGGATTGTTGAAGGTTATCACTTCCTGTTTAAAAATTTTATGTAGTTAGATCCATCACTTTTCCCTTTTGATTTCGTGATGGTATTTTTCTAGTACTTTTTATAACTTTGCTTTTTAAACGTTTTAAAATTGTAAAATATAACACATAAAAGAGTATGAAATATAAGTGTACAACTTAATGTATGATTTTAAAATGAATTCCCATGGAACTATGATCAAGATCAAGGAATAAAACATTGCCAGCCCGTATTCCTCTTTCTAGTCATAACGTTGAGTTTGCTACTGTCTTAACTCTTAAATTATTTTGGTTTTCTTGTTATCTTTTAAAAGCTATTTATTCTTGCCTGAACACTATATGTTAGATTTGCCTTCATTTAGAGGGAACTTATATATCAGGTGGCTTTTCTTTTTTCCTTTTTTCTATAGTTTTATTTGATATACAGTTGGCCCTTGAGCAACATAGGTTTGAACTGTGGTTTGAATGTGGATTTTTAAAATAAACATAGTACATGTATTTTTATTTTACAGGTGGTGGAGGGGGGACCAGTGCCCCCAACTCTTCACGTTGTTCAAGGGTCAACTATATTTCCAGGACCATAAAATTCACCCATTTGAAGTGTACATAGTTCAGTGCGTTTAGTATCCCCAGAGTTGTCCGTCTATTACCGCAACCTAATTTTAAAACATTTCAGCTTCCCCCACAAGAAATCCAATACTTGTTATCAGTTATTCCCTGTCATCCCCTCTGTATTCACTGTGCTGTGCTTAGTTGCTCAGTCGTGTCCGACTCTGTGTGACCCCAGGGACCATAGCCTGTCTGGCTCTGCCCATGGGGATTCTCCAGGCAAGAATACTGGAGTGGGTTGCCATGCTCTCCCCCAGGGGATCTTCCCAACCCAAGGATCGAACCCAGGTCTCCCGCATTGCAGGTGGATTCTTTATCATCTACCAGGGAAGCCCAAGAATATTGGAGTGGGTACCAATCCCTTCGCCAGGGGAACTTCCCTACTCAGGAATCCAATTGGGATCTTCTGCATTGCAGGTGGATTCTTTACCAGCAGCTCAGGCAAATACTAGTTTTCTTTCTACCTCTATGGATTTTCCTATTCTGTATATTTCACTTTAATGGATTTATATAATATGTGGTTGGCTTTTTTTGTGATTGGCTCCTTTCACTTGGCACATAATGCTTTCAAGGTTCATCCATGTTGTAGCATGTATCACTACTTCAATCCATTTTATAGCCAAGTAATATTCTGAACAAGTAATATTGTACAAATATAGCATATTTTGCTTGTTTATTTATCAGCTAATGGACATTTATTTGGATCATTTTACTTTTTGGCTATTACGAATAGTGCTGCAAATTTTTTTGTTGTTGTTGTTTTGTTTTTTAAATATAAATTTATTTATTTTAATTGGAGGTTAATTATTTTACAATATTGTGTTGGTTTTGCCATACATCAACATGAATCCACCATGGGTATACATGTGCTCCCCATCCTGAACCCCCCTCTCACCTTCCTCCCCATACCAGCCCTCTGGGTCGTCCCAGTGCACCAGCCCAAGCATCCAGTATCATGCATTGAACCTGGACTGGCGATTCGTTTCATACATGATATTATACATGATTCAATGCCATTCTCTCAAATCATCCCACCCTCTCCCTCTCCCACAGAGTCCAAAAGACTGTTCTATACATCTGTGTCTCTTTTGCTGTGTCGCATACAGGGTTATCGTTACCATCTTTCTAAATTCCATATATATGCGTTAGTATACTGTATTGGTGTTTTTCTTTCTGGTTTACTTCACTCTGTATAATAGTCTCCAGTTTCATCTACCTCATTAGAACTGATTCAAATGTATTCTTTTTAATGGCTGCATAATACTCCATTGTGTATATGTACCACAGCTTTCTTATCCATTCATCTGCTGATGGACATCTAGGTTGCTTCCATGTCCTGGCTATTATAAACAGTGCTGTGATGAACATTGGGGTACACGTGTCTCTTTCCCTTCTGGTTTCCTCAGTGTGTATGCCCAGCAGTGGGATTGCTGGGTCATAAGGCAGTTAGTTCTATTTCCAGTTTTTAAAGGAATCTCCACACTGTTCTCCATAGTGGCTGTACTAGTTTGCATTCCCACCAACAGTGTAAGAGGGTTCCCTTTTCTCCACACCCTCTCCAGCATTTATTACTTGTAGACTTTTGGATCGCAGCCATTCTGTCTGGCGTGAAATGATACCTCATAGTGGTTTTGATTTGCATTTCTCGGATAATGAGTGATGTTGAGCATCTTTTCATGTGTTTGTTAGCCATCTGTATGTCTTCTTTGGAGAAATATCTATTTAGTTCTTTGGCCCATTTTTTGATTGGGTCGTTTATTTTTCTGGAATTGAGCTGCAGGAGTTGCTTGTATATTTTGAGTGGACATGTTTTTCAGCTTTTTTAGATGGTTTATATGGTAACTTTATGCTTAACGTTTTGAAAAATGGTCAGTTTTCTGAAGTGGCTACACTGTTTTACATTGTCACTGGCAATGAACGAGGGTTTCAGTTTCTTTATATCTTCATCAGCACTTGTTATTTTTTATTTAAGAAACTATAGTTTCCTGGTGGATATGGAATAGTTTCTTATCATGGTGATTTGCTAATGATGTGGTTTTTACTTGATGGCTAATCATGTTGAACATTTTTTCATGTGTTGATTGGCCATTTGTGCATTTTCTTTGGAGAAATGTCTATTACATCTTTTGCCCATTTTAAAATTGGGTTGTCTTTTTACTGTTTAGTTTTAAGAGCTATTTATATATCCTGAATTTAAGTCCCTTGTCAGATACATGATTTGCCTATATTTTTTCCTATTGAGTGAGCTGTCTTTTCTCTTTCTTGATAGCACGCTTTGAAGCACGAAAGCCTTCAATTTTATGAAGGCTAATTTACGTATTTTTTTTTCCTTTGGTTGCCTGCACTTTTCTAAGAAACCATTCTTTAATCTGAGATTCTGAAGTTTTATACCTGTTTTCTTCTAAGAGTATTATCTCTTATATTATGTCTTGAAATCTATTTTGAATTAATTTTTTGCATATGATATGAGGTAGGAGTCTAACTTTATTCTTTTGCATGTGGATATCCAGTTGTTTTGTACCATTTTTTGAAAAGACTATTTTTCACTAAATTGTTTTGGCATGCTTGTCAAAAAATGAATTGATAGAGAATGTGAGTGTTTATTTCTGAGCTCTCAATTTTATCTCATTGGGCTATATATCTTTATGCACTAGATTGCCATATCTTTGTAGTAACTTTTGAAATTGAAAAGTGTGACTCTTCCAACTTTGTTCTTCCTTTTCAAGATTTCTTTGGCTAATCTGAGTCTCTTGTAATTCTATATAAATTTTATGATCAGTTTGTCAATTTCTGCAAAGAAATTAGGCAAGATTGTGGTAGGGATTGTATGGAATCGGTAGAACCATTTGGAGGAATATTGCCATCTTAATAATATTGTGTCCTGATCCCTGAACACTGGGTGTTTTTCCATTTATTTTGGTCTTCTTTTATGTCTTTCAGTGTATTGGTCATACACGTTCATAATTTTGTGGTTTTTGGTGTATGGGTCATGCTTTTGTTAAACTTACTGCAGTGTTTTATTCTCTTGGCTATTCTTTTTGCTGGATTGTTTTATCTCTTATTTATTTTTCTGACCTCACCACATAGCTTGGAGGATCTTAGTTCCCCAACCAGGGATCAAACCTGTGCCGCCTGCAATGGAAGTGTGGAGTCCTAACCGCTAGACCCACTAGGGAATCCCTTGGATTGTTTTCTTAAATTTATTTTCAGGCAGTTCACTACTAGTGTATAGAAATACAATTGATCTGATGTATTGATCTTGTATCCTGCCACATTGCGTAACTTGTTAATTAGTTCAAATAGTTTTTTAGTGAATTCCTTAGGCTCTTTTATAGTCAAGATCATGTCATCTGAAAATAGACGTATTTCTTTCTTTCCAATGCCTTGTATTTCTTTTTCTTGACTAATTGCTCTAGCTAGAAACTCTAGTACAGCGTTGACAGAAGTGGTAAGAGTAGACATCCTTGTGTTGCTCCTGATTCTACATGGAAGTGTTTAGCCGTTCTCCATTAAGCATGGAATCTAGCTGTGGGTGTTCTGTAGATATAGGTTTTCTTTAGATTTTTCTTTCACCAACATTTTGTTTGTGAGACTTACATTACATTGTAGCTGTAGCTACATTGGAGAAGGAAACGGCAACCCACTCCAGTGTTCTTGCCTGGAGAATCCCAGGGATGGCACAGCCTGGTGGGCTGCTGTCTATGGGATCGCACAGAGTCGGACACGACTGAAGCGACTTAGCAGCAGCAGCAGCGGTAGCTACATTACCAGTCGCTGTAGCTCTTTCATTTACATATGTAAATATATGTGTGTGTGGCTTTCATTTGTATGAATATTCCACAGTTTATTTTCCTTTCTACCATTCATAGATTCTTAATGTTATTTTCTGGTGCAATGTACATACATTTCAGTTAGGTATATACTTAGAAGTGAAATTTCTTGTAGTACATGTGTTTCAACTTTAATAGGTAATGCCAAAATCTTTTCCAAATTAGTTGTGCCAATTTACCTCCCCACCAGAAGTGTATGAAAATTGTAGTTGTGCTTTGTCTTCTTGGTAGCACTTGATATTGTCATTAATGTGTAGTGTTATTTTATTGTGATTTTTATTTGCATTATCCCAGATTACTAATGAGATTGAGTTCTATTTAAGAAAATATGTCTATTGTGTTTATTGATGGCTTGGGTATGGGGGGGTGTGTGTGTGTGTGTGAAGAAGGACTTGCTTGTGTCCCTTCTCAGTTTTTAGATGATTTTTTTGTGTGTGCGTGTGTTCTGTTGATTTATAGGAGTTTTTTGTTTTTTTAATATCTGTTCTAGATAGGCACTCTTTGGTTATGTGTATTGCAAATATCTTTTTTCACCTTGGGCTCGTCTTTTTATCCTTTTAATGTATCTGTTGATGAATGGAAGTTCTTAAGCATCAGTCAAATTTTTCCATCTTCATGGTTAGTACTATTTATAGTCCCTTTTAAGAAAAACCTTTCCTTACTGCAGGGTCATGAAGTTATTCTTTTATGCTGCCTTCTGAAAGCTCTATTGCTTTGCTTTATATTTTAGTTTTACCATCTACCTGGAATTGCTGTTCTTGTTAGGGTTTTTCTGACTATTCTTGCTCGTTTACATTTCCATGTGAACTTCCATGTTTAACTTGTTCTGTTCCAGGAAAAAAAAAAATCCTGATAATATTTTCACTAGGATCACGTTAAATATACATATATTCATTAACCCAGGGAGAGCTGATATCTTTAGGATGTTGGATTTACTTATTCAAGAATATAGCATGTCTTTTCATTTGTTTAAATCTATTTGTCTTTAAAGAGTGTTTTGAAGTTTTTCACATTTAGATTTTGCAAAATTCTTGTTAAATTGATGCCTAGATATTTTATTTGCAATAGCGAATGGCATATTCTTTTCCATTATTGCTTCTGAGTATTGTGTGTATATATGATTTCTATATTTTAGGTTATAACCTGTTGCATTCTAATTCTCTTCATAGTAGTTTTTCCATTAGATTTAAGGGTTTTTAGATACAATTGTATCATCTGCCAATGGAGATAGTTTTACTTCTTCCTTTTCACTTATGCTTCAAATTGCTTTCCCTTTAAGCTTAAAGTTCCTGTATTTTATTTAGACATTAGCAGTATAAATGCTCTTTCCCAAAGTGGTTGTACCATTTTGCATTCCCAGAAGAAATGTCTTAGAGAGTTCCAGTTGTTCTCTGTCATTGCTAAAACTTGATAGCCAGTCTTTTAAGATCTGAGCACTTCTAGTGTGTGTGTAGTGATATCTCATTGTGGTTTTAATTTGTATTTCTCTAATGACTAATAATGTTAATCATCTTTTGGTGTGGTTTGCTTCCTCTTTTCTTGACATGCTTAACTGCCATTTGTATATGTTGTTTGGTGTATATATATAGACTGGCGTGCTGTAGTCCATGGGGTCGTGAAGAGCCGGACATGACTTGGCTATTGAACAACAATATGTTGTTTGGTCTTCATGTATTTCAGGATACAAGCCCTTTGTATCAGATATATGTGTTGTGAGTGTTTTCCTCCCCTCTCTGGTTTATCTTATCATTTTCTTATGTTATCTTTTGAAGAGCAAAAGTTTTTTTATGAACTCAAATTTATTTCTTTTTACACTTCATGGTTTTTGTACAGTTCATGAGTTATTGTAACTCAGTGTTAACAAAATTTTTCTGTGATGATTTTAGAAATTCAGTAGTTTGGGCTGTTATATTTACATCTGTGATCCATTATGAGTTAATTTTTTAGTATAGTGTGAGGGAAATTTTGATTTTTTTTATTCCAGTAAACCCAATTGATCTAATCCCATTTGTCAGAAAAACTTTTCTTTTCCAATTGAATTGCCTTGATATCTTTAATTATCAGTTGATTGTATGTTTGTGGGCCTATTTCTGTACTCTTCATTCTGTTCCAGTGGTCATTTTGGTGGGAGCAGTCTTGATAATGTAATTTTATAGTCTTGAAATGGGTTGAACAAATCCTTCAACTTCGTTGTTTTCAAAATTGTTTTGGCTATTCTAAGTACTTTGCATTTCAAAATTAATTTTATGATTAGCTTGTCAAGTAATACAAAATTTGCCCTCTGGACAAATTTGAAACTTAAATTTCAAATTTTGAAATATGTTGAATCTATAGATAGTTTTGGAAGAATTGACATCTTAAGAAATTGCCACTTGTTACTTAACACTTCGGTAAAGCTGAGGGGATAAAAGAAAAGGAGTCTTTCAGTTTCTGAATATGTATGCTGTACTTCTCTATCTAGGTCTTCTTCAGTTTCTCTCAGTAATGTTTTGTAGATTTTATTAAATGTTTGTTTATTTGGTGGCTCAAGAGTCTTAATTGTGGCATGCAGGATCTTGAGTTGTGACATGTGGGGTTTAGTTCCCTGACCAGGGATTGAACCTTGGCCCCCTGCTCTGGGAGCTCTGAGTCTTAGCTACTGGACCACCAGGGAAGTCCCAATGTTTAGTAGTTTTCAGTGTAGAGATTTCCCTTTAGCTGAAGAATTTCCTTTGGCATTTGTTCTAGAGCATGTCTGCAAATTCTTAGTTTCGTTATATGGAAATGTTGTTATATTTGCTGATTACAGAATTCTGGATCAACTGTTCTTTTTTTTCAGCACTTTAAAGGTACGCTGTCCCACTGTCTCTGGCCTCGGTAGTTCCTGAATAGAAAGCTATTGTTATTTGAATCATTGTTTCTGTATATAATGTGTAGTTTTTTTCTCCTGCTGTTTTAAGATTTTTTTCCTTTTTCTTTTTTCAGTTTTCAGCACTTTCATTATGATGTGTCTAAGTGTGTTTTTCTTTTAGTTTATCTCATTTGCAGTTCACTGAGCTTCTTGAAAATGTAAATTATGTCTTTTACCAAATTTGTGAAAATGTTGACTATTCTTTCTTCAAATACTTTTTCTGCCCCTATCACTTTCTCTCTCCTTCTGGTTGTCCAGTTGCATATAATGTTAAGTCGTTTTATGTTGTCCCACTGTTCTCTGAGACACTGTTCATTTTTTTTTTCCACATTAGATAATTGCTATTGAACTATTTTCAGGTCCACTCACTCTCTCCTCTGTCATTTCTATTCTGTTGAGCCTGTCAGTTGAGTTTTTTTTTAACTTTTATATATTGTATTTTTATAATGATAAAATTTCCATTTGGTTCTTTTAAAGTTTTTATCCTCTGTTGAAAATTCCTATTTTTTCATTCATTTCAGTGTGTTTTCTTTACTCATAAAGGCTAGATATTTGCTGCTTTAAACTTTCTAGCAATTGGGTTTTCCTTGTTAGTTTTATATCCAGTGCTTTTAGATTGTATACTAGACATTGTGATTTTTTTTTTTTTTGTATAGAGACTCATATGGGTGTTTCAAATCTTCGTTTATTTTTCTGAGCCTTTGTCACATTGATTTGAATCTGTTCTGTGTATGTATGTGCCTCTCCAGGGCTAGTCAGTGTGAGACTTGTGTGGTTCAAATTTCAGAGAATTTCTCCAAATCTTTCCTGATTTGATGCATGCAGTCTGTTCTCTGCGTGCATAGTTCAGGGCTTAGACTGAGGCTTGCTTATACACAGAATCCAGAATTCCTTCCCCTGGTCATCTCCTCAGGAATCTTCCTGCACTCTTTATCATTGGTTTAAGCGATTTGGTGTTGATATAACTTATAATGGTTTTCATGTTTTTTGCGCTTGAGATTCATTGAGCTTCTAGGTTTTAGGGCGTTTTAATTTTTATCAGATAGAAAAATTGTGGTTATTATTTTTTCAAATATTTTTTCTATCAGCCTCCCCACTCTTCTGGGACTTAACTACAGTTAACTTAGAAAATTTAATATACTCTATGTATTTCTGGTCTTCTTTCTCTTTGTGTTTAAGTTTGCTGTGTCTTTATGTCCATGGATTTTTTTCGTATGCTGTATTAAATAGGCTGTTAATCTCATCTAGTAGGTATATTTTTTCAGATATTTTTATTTTTTGTCTCTGCAAGTCCCATTTGGGGCATAAAGTCTTCCATTTCCCTCCTCATTGTTTTTGTGTCCTCCCCCGCCCCGCCCCGCCCCCACCTCCTTGAACATATAATTCTACTATCTGTCATCCCTGATCATTTTCTCCTGGTTATAGTTCATATTTTCTGTCCTGCTTTATTCATGTTTGGTAAATTTGATTGGATGCTGGACATTCTGAATTGTATGCTTTAGATTTTGGACTTTATTGCAGAAAAAAAAAAAAATACCTTTACTCTTTTTCTGTGACATACTTAAGTTACCTGGAATTCATTTGATCCTTTCAAGCCTTCTTTGTAGGCTTCATTAGATCAGATTTAGAACAAACAGCTTAATCTGGGTCTAATTTGGCCTTATTACTAAGGCAGTATTTGATGCTGTGTGACTTAGGAAGTCTCTCCCCTATGGTTCATTGAAATACAAAATATTCCCAGCCCTACTCTTTTGCTGTGGCTTTCCCTGCCTCGCCCCCATCTTGAGGTAATTTTCTCACATATACCACAGGTCTCCAGAGCCCTTTTTCTGTGTAGCTACCTTCCTCATGATGTTTTGCTCCCCAGATTTTAGCCATTTTGGTTTTCCCATAATGAATTCTGCAACTTGGTGAGACTGCAGAAAGTGGACTCCCTGGGTTTCCTCTTTCTATGCTGCACACTGGAAACTCTCCAGGAAGAAAGCTGCAGCCATTATAGGGCTTACTTTGCTTGCTTTACTTTTCTCAAGCATCACTACACTATGCTGCTTCTTGTCCAGTGACTGAACACCACCATTTCATTTATTTTATTTAGTTTTCTAGCTTTTTTAAAGACAGAAAGAGAAAACTGGTCCTTTTAATCCGTTATGGCAAGGAACAGAAACACTCATTCCAATTTTAAAATTTATTGACCAACTGTAGTGGGGATTAAATTAGCATGGCATTTATTTGTGTTATTTTTTTTCTTTCCAGTTGCTCAGATATCCACCCAGACTTGTGTTTTAATAAAAGAGAGACAGAAATTGTTGATTAGGATAACTAGTGTTTTACTATTCATTTCCTCTTTATTTTCTCATTGTTTCTCTTGGAGTCGTGAAGGACATGTATATATAGCATGCAATTTATCAAAAGTAAAAATGCATGCTCTGCTGAAGTTCATATGGTTGAACTCCGTGCAGTGAGGCAGCAGGACTATGCTTAAGAATGGTCTTCCTGTGAATGAACTTATTTCTATATAGCGATGTATCAAAGGCAATAACCTGTGTATGACAAAGCTTAAAATTGTTTTTGAAATGCGAGTATATAGTTGGATGGGTTGCAAAGCATGGTTACCACTGCAGTTAGTTGCTTTTAAGGAATAGTCATGCTTGATTTGTTACTGGATTTAACCTTAAATATGATCATTTTTCCATTAGCCTTGGGCAGCAAGAAGGCCCAGATGAAGCACTTTCTAAAGAGGAGGTCATCTTGAAGCTGAAGGCAGAGGTGCAGCGTTTGCTGGATAGCAACTCTGTGAAGCGTCATCTGGTGTCTCAGTTACAAAGTGATCTCAAAAACTCTCATAAGAAAATCGAAGCTCTCCAAGTGGAGAAGGAGGAAAAAAGCACTGAGGTAGAATTTGTAAAGCTGTTTTTCAAGACTTAATAAAGAAAACTCTTACAGTTTTCACATTTAAATTAAACCTTTGTCTTTCAGGCATTCATTTGACTTTTTTATAAGTAAAGTTAACTAACTAATTTCTAACTGTTCTGGATCTGCTTTGCTACACATGGGCTTTCTCTGGTTGCAGAAGATAGGGAATACTCTTTAGTTTCGGTGCCCAGGCTTCTCATTGTGGTGATTTCTCTTGTTTCGGAGTGCAGGCTCAGTAGTTGTGGCTCCCAGGCTTAGCTGCCCCTCGGCATGTGGAATCCTCCCAGAGGAGGGATCGAACCCACGTCCCCTGCATTGGCAGGCAGATTCCCAACAACTGGACCACCAGGGAAGTCCATAAATGAAGTTTAAAGAAGGAAATGCCACTTAAAGGAATATACTTTCTGGGTACTCTTGGCACCTAGTAAATGAGACACCACTTAGGTAAAATTCCATAACCACAAATCCAGTGCAGCGTTCTTTATAACAAGGCATCTGCATTTCCTCAAGATCGGCTTGTTCCTGTAGTGCTTTCACATCTAGTTAGACTCTCCACAAAACGCCCTCGCAATTTGCCTCATATTTCCCTGGCCCATGTTCTTAAAAGAATAGTCATTCTACAATGAAAAAAAAAATTAAGTGTATGGTGGTGTTAGAGGTGGGAAAGGCATGTCAGATATGTCAGAGTCCTTGAAACCCACCTTTATATCTTTATAAAGTAAGTTAGTTTGCTTACTTTATAGATAAGATAAATGAAACGAGGAATTTGTGACCCTTCTGGGCTTAGAGTGAGTCTTTGGGTAAATTGAGACTAAAACACTGGACTAATGAATAAGTCAAGGTTATTTCTCCAAGATCATGCTATCAGAGGTCTTTAGGGATGTCCTCTTTCAACATCTGCCTTCTTCACCCTTCTCTGTCTCTAAATCCCAGCTCACCTCTATTCCTATTGGAAAGAAAGATCTAGAAGCTAAGAGGGGAGGGAAGGTAATATATGAGTGTAGGTAGGTGGGACTTGCCTGGTGGTCCAGTGTTTAAGACTCTGTGCTTCTGCAGAGGGCATGGGTTCAATCCCTGGCCAGAGAACTTAAGATCTTCCATGGTGTGTGGTGCTGCCAAAAAAAAAAAAAAAGATGTAGGTAGTGTATTCCTTTTCCTCATGGATGGAAATAATATTTTACTTCCTACTTTGGTACTGTTTTATCTCTTGATCCTTTAAGCTAGGAGTTGTATTCATTAAAACAGTCCTATTAAAGCAAAGTGTGCAAGATGTTCTCTGGCGCTTATTATTGTGGAATTTTAATCGTGCCTAGTTTGCTTTCCAGAAATAATAGTGTGCTCTCACTGTGAAAGCCCTGCCCAGTTTGGTTCTTTCTTCTGAGTAACTATATTTGATGAACACATTGATTTCAATGTTAATAAGCAAATGAGAAATGGGAGACTGTGCTTCCCCACAGCACATTTAACATCTTTAAACCAAGCTCTTTTAACTGTTCCCATATGTTTTTTATAAAGAATGGAAATGAAAATTTGTGTTAGGTTAGAGTTGATTAGTTTAATAAGCATTTTGGTGTGAGTGTGCTAAGGGTAGGAGCCTGATTTGGGGTCTGAACCTTAGCTCTGGTGTCTTGTTGCTTTCTCTTTTCCATATTGAAATCCCTGGTCGGCATTTGCTGTACAGATAACTTTCACATGTGTGGGGATGGCTGGTGGCCATTCCTTGTGTTGTTTTTAACCTTTCCGTTTGCCTCCACACTCTACAGTCTGTTTTATCAGTAGATTAGAGGGAGCCATCTCATCTTTGAATACCCTTTTTTTCCTTTTTGCCAGGTAGCCTTCTGCCATTGGAGAAGGCGATGGCACCCCACTCCAGTACTCTTGCCTGGAAAATCCCATAGACAGAGGAGCCTGATAGGCTGCAGTCCATGGGGTCACTAAGCGTCGGACACGACTGAGCGACTTCACTTTCACTTTTCACTGTCATGCATTGGAGAAGGAAATGGCAACCCACTCCAGTGTTCTTGCCAGGAGTTCTCAGGGACGGGGGAGCCTGGTGGGCTGCTGTCTATGGGGTTGCACAGAGTCAGACACGACTGAAGTGACTTAGCAGCAGCAGCAGCAGCAGCCTTCTGCCATAGTGATTTCTCAGCAGTCTACATTTGGTTTTTCTTAAAGTGAAGCTGAATTCAGTCCTTGATGCTTATGGCTATTCTGCTTCAACTTAACTATATAGAAATCTCTTGAGAGTATTGTCTTGATAATTCTGTGAGTGTTTGCTCAGTAAATATTTATTGAATTATTACATATGTTGACCCATTTCCTAGATGGGGAAGAGGGAGAGGAGGTAGTAATTTAATGGACAGGTGGGTTTTTAAAATAGCACTCAAGTTCTCAGTCATCTCATTAGCAGATGAATGCTTTCAAACTTGGCCTTTGCCTCCTGTTTCTCTCATCTTTTTCTAATGAAGCTCCCTATTTAGTCTGTAAAGTCAGAAAGCAGGGTTGGGGAGGTATGTGGATGAAAAGAAAATCGTTCAGTTTAGGGTTTTTTTTTAAGCTACTTTATGCAAGGTCTAATGGGATTCAGCGATGAAAGAAACAATGGCCATTCTATGAAGGAACTTCGATTCTAGAATATCGGTATCCAGTAGAAATATAATAATGCCATCAGTTCAGTTCAGATCAGTTGTTCAGTTGTTTCCGACTCTTTGCGACCCCACGAATCACAGCACGCCAGGCCTCCCTGTCCATCACCAACTCCCGGAGTTCACTCAGACTCACATCCATTGAGTCTGTGATGCCTTCCAGCCAACTCATCCTCTCTCGTCCCCTTCTCCTCCTGCCCCCAATCCCTCCCAGCATCAGAGTCTTTTCCAATGAGTCGACTCTTTGCATGAGGTGGCCAAAGTACTGGAGTTTCAGCTTTAGCATCATTCCTTCCAAAGAAATCCCAGGGCTGATCTCTTTCAGAATGGACTGGTTGGATCTCCTTGCAGTCCAAGGGACTCTCAAGAGTCTTCTCCAACACCATAGTTCAAAAGCATCAATTCTTCGGCGCTCAGCTTTCTTCACAATAATGCCATATGTATAACTTAAAATCTCTAGTAGTCCCATTACAGTAAAATAGGTGAAATTGATTTTAATAATTTATTTAACCTAGTATATATAAAATATTATCTTCTCAATATGTGATCAATGTAAAATTATTAATAAGACAGTTTATTTTGTGTGTGTGCTCTGCCCTTGAAATCTGGCATGTATTTTCTCCTTACTGCATGTTTCTATTTGGACAAGTCACATTTCAAGCGCTCAACAACCATACGTGGTTACTGGCTACCATAGTCAATACTACGGATCTATAAGAAGATGGACATGTATAACTTTGTATAATAAGGATGATACTAATTACAAAGTGCTATGAGAAGGAATAACTAACTGATCTTGTGGGTGACGTGGGGTACTAAAGTAACCCTTGTGAAGTCTATGAGGGAACTTTTGATCTCTGTCCTCAAGGATAAACCCAGGGGAGAAGGTGGATAGGGACATTTCAGCCTTGAGCAGATGTACATAAAAGGATATAGCAAATAAGCTAGAAATTTATATAAACTTAGTCTTTCTGAAATCTTTAATGAAGCTAAATTCATTAAATGTCTCTCGATTTTTTTGTTTTTAATTGTGGCTACACTGGGTCTTTGTGGTGTGCCGGCTTTCTCTGGTTGCTGCGCATGGAGCAACAACTTTCTCTGTTTGCTCTTGAGTGCATGGGCTCAGTAGGTGCAGCAGGTGGGCATCATTGCCCTGCAGCATGTGAAATCTTAGTTCTCTGACCAGGGACTGAATCCTAGTCCCCTCTACTGAAAGGCAAACCCTGGACCACTAGGGCAGTCCCTCTATTGATTTTTTAGAAAGAACGATCATAGCTAGCATCAAATCCGGAGCTTAACGAAATGATGTTGAACTTTGTGCTTGCTAAGAGAAAGAACACAATAATTTAAACTTCCCTGGATGTCTTTTTAAAGAGAACTGGGCCATCAGAATCCTCCTCTAAAGCCTTTATGTATTAAGAAGGGCAACAAAAATAGTTCATATATAATCTTTTTTGACAGATTCTTTCATAGATGTTTTAAAGGTATTGATATATATATTTCTTTATAAATGCCTTTAGTATGTTTTATATCCATTTCTATTCATCTTATATAGAACAATTTAGAGTTACTATAGAGTTTTTTTTTTTTTTTTTTTTTGCTTTTATGTCATATGACTATTCATAGCAGTGCTGCTTTATGACATTTCCAGGATAATATGTGATCAAACTGAGGAGTCTGCCCATACATAGCACTATGCAGTGATTGGGGGTGGGTCAAATACTATGCTCTTCATTCCAGTTGAACAACTGGGCCATTAAGGTAGAATGTGGCAAAGGCCTTAGAAAAACCAGACTGGCTTACTAGCAGGCAGGGAGCACATCGACACTAAGTTTTTTGTAAGCTTAAGAAATGTAACACAGAGCCCTTTCTATGTGTGATACTTAATAGAGATCATTACCTTACCACAAGCTGTGGTTAAAGCCATACTCTGAATCCAAGGGACTTGATAGGCAATGTTCAGTAGCCAACTCAAAAGGGTCCTGGCTAGAATTTTTTGAGACATAGAAATTAGGAAGATAGTATAAGAGTTGGTATATTACATTTCTTGTGTTTTTGAAGATAATGCCTTCTGTATTCCAGCTTTAGAGAGAGAAATTTTGTTGTGACATTCAAATGGTCCTTTTCTTGTGAAAGACATTCTTAAGAGTTTTGTGCTAACAATTACTGCAAGTGCCAAGTCCCAGTGTGCCTGCAGTGTGAAAATATGTCAAAATTGAGTGCAGTGACTAGCCATGAAGATTGTTTTTTCAGGGCAGCAGTATGATGTTACTTTCATTCTAAGTAATAGAACCTCACTAATAGGGAAGGAAGCACAAATGAATGTCATAAACCTTAAAAAGTAGAGGCCATGTTTAAAAAAAAAAAAAAAGCCATTCTAATAAGTCAACAAAATCCTTTGAAGTCTCATTAATACCCCCAAGTCTGGAAAGCTAACAGAGTAGATATTCTTATCTCCTCTCTCTTCTAACTGGGATAGGAGCAGTGGCTTCTGGGACATGATGGCAGGTGAACCAGCAAAGCCAGCAACTACAGCAGTCTCCCTCTGAAGGAAACGAAGATTAAATGGGAAAAAGAAGTCAAAGGCTTGGGGTTCTGTCACCCCACATAGAATGAGATACACATACCTCTTTTTCCCCCAGTTAGTAGAATGAACTTTGGTACAGATATATTTTAAACATTGAAGGAAAGACCTCAGAGTTCAGGTAACGAATAAAACCAACAGGTCAATTAGAGTAGATATTAAAAAAAAAAAAACTTTGACCTCTTCAATGAACAAATAACTTATAAAAATGGACAAAATACTCAGGTAGTAAGAGGAAAATGCTAACCTATATATATCCTGGAAGGTGAAGAACAAGTGAAAAATGAAGGCATGTAAGAGGTTGCTCTCTGATGGTGACACAAGAAATGGAAATGAAAAAAATTTTGGAGATCCTTTCCCTCATCAAACACAATAATCATTCAATCACTGGCCATTGGTGGCAAAGAGAGCTGGACAGACTCTTGTACTACTTGACGGTATACATGTGTACCAACTTTCTGGAAACAATTTACCAAAGGCTATCGTGAATTCCTATTGAATAAAATGTATGAATTAATATTGATTAAATATGCTAAGCCTAATGGGTGAGAGTGTGATGAAAAATAGAATGTTTGCATAGTCTCAAGTGTCTCTGAATAATATACTTACTATTAATTGCAAAATAGTAACTTTATAGTGGAGGTGCCTGCAGACAGGGCCTTTGACCTTCATCAGTTAGCTGATCAATACCAGTGATGAGGCATATTGATGTCATATGTCTCCTCAGAAGTGTTCACATCACTTCTTTGGTGTTCATGCCAAAAATGCATAACCTAAATTTAATAATGAAGTAACATCAAAAAAGCTCAAATTAAGGGACAACCTACAAAATAAATGATTAGTACAAGTACTCTTCAAAAATGTCATGGATTTAAAAGACAAAGACTGAAAAAAACTGTCCCAGATTGGAGGAGACTAATAAGATGTGACAACTAAATGCAATGTAGAGTTGTAGATTGCATCCTGAACCAGAAAAAGAACATTTAGAGGAAAACTGGAAAACTTTGTATAAGGTGTGTAGATTGGTTAATAGTATTGCATCCTAGTTAATTTACTGGTATTGATAATTGTACTCTGGCTATTTGTACTGTTTTTGTACTTTCTTTGTAAGTATGATATTGTTTCATAACTAGTGCTTAAAAATTTTTAAAAACCTGAACACTTTTGATTTCTCTTTAATATTTAGACTAAAACAGATACCTCAGAAAAACCAACTAATCAGATATGGCCTGATTCTTCTGACATGATTGTCAAAGATGATATACTGCAGCTTAAAAATGAAATTCAAGTTTTACAGCAACAAAATCAGGTGATTAAAAAACTTACCTCTATTTTATGAGAAATCTCATGACCTCATTCAAAAATAGAGAGGTACTATGACACAAAGGTATTAGTGGTCAAGTACATTAGCAGGTAATTAGGATTCCAGTTATTTCCTTTTACTACTGGTCATGTGGTAGTATTTTCATTGGAAGGTAGTATAATTCTAGCTTCCTGTCTGCATAATTGCACGGCTATTGGAAGTATTCTTTCCTCCTTAGGCAGCTCTTGACCAAAAAGTAAAACCTTGCTTATTTATATGGTTGGGAATATTATTGTATTCTAAGACTTGTTAGAAAGCATCAGTTAGCCAGTTCTTCACTGATTGAATGCTTTTATACAAGTTTTTAACGTTTACTCCAATCAAAAAGCTACTTGATAAGCCTATACTCTTACAAGGCCTGAAGAGACTTTTATAGAATTATGAAAATGATATTATGTCAAATAATGTTATAATGAAAGACAAAAGGCACAGAGGATATCAGAAAATAAGATTAGACTAGTCAATAAAGGTGTTTATTTCCTCTAAATACTTTATTCTTTTGTATCCAGGAACTTAAAGAAACTGAAGAAAAACTGAGAAATACAAATCAAGACTTATGCAATCAAATGAGACAAATGGTACAAGATTTTGACCGTGATAAACAAGAAGCTGTTGATAGGTGAGGTACAGACAGAGGCCTCCCTTCTCCCATCTCCTATTACACACCCTTACCTATTACATCTCCCTTATACACACCCCTCCAAAAGATTCAAGTAAAATGATGCAGGTGAACCCTTCCCATTGAGATCATAAATTGGAGAAGATGAGTCCCTGGCTTCTCAAATTAGAATTTGGAACACACTTTCCATAGAAATAATGTTATGTAGTGGGTTGAGTTCTATAGAACCATCCAAATTGTAGTTCATTGAAACAGTAGAGCTTAATGGCTTAATTCTTTTTTTTAATAAGAAAGAAATTTGTGGGAGGAAATAATGTCTTCTAAATACAAAGTCATAAACTTGGAAACAGACTTTTGGAACATAACTTATGTGTGAGTTGGGTGCTTTAGTATTTGTGTTTATAGATAACTTAGAATTTTTGAACCACACCCTCTGTTATTTCAATTATTTTTTTATAAACAAGTTCTAAACACAGACTGTTGTACTCTGTGTGAAGGACTAGGGCATTCACACATCTAGGTTTCTAATTTTTCTCTAGAAACATTTGCAGAAAGAAAATGTTGAAGATTCTCAAAAGATCATCTATTGAAAGTTAACTATTACCACTTTTGGTTGGGGAAGACCAATCTGATCTTAATTCACATTGCATTCGTAGGAAAGGAGTGGGAAGGATGGGAGGGAAACCAGTTCATCTTGCTGTTTCTGGTAATGCTGGGCACTGCCTTAGATTCCGCTGTCTGTCATCTGTCTCTAGGTGTGAGAGGACTTACCAGCAGCACCATGAAGCCATGAAAGCCCAAATACGGGAAAGCCTGTTAGCAAAGCACGCTTTGGAGAAACAGCAACTCTTTGAGGTTTACGAGGCAACTCGCTTACAACTTAGGTGAGAATGCAAGTCTTGCTGCCCTTGAAAGTGTAGAGACAGCTTTCTCTTATTGCATCATTTAGAGGAAAATTGTTCGTTCTGCAGCCTTACATTTAGTTGCTGGTTTTGTGTATCCAAGGTCTGACTTAGATAAGGTGAATAAGGAGATGGCGGCTGTGCAGGAATGTTACCTGGAAGTGTGCCGAGAGAAAGATAACCTAGAAGCGACTCTCAGGAAGAGTGTGGAAAAAGAGCAACAGGCACAGGAGAAGAAGGTACAGAACAAGTCCATGTTGTGCTCACTTCATTGCTCTTTGAAACCAGTACACTCATTCCCTTGTAGAACAGGGAAGACTTCTGTAGAAGGCTCTTTACGTTTGACTGATTAACATGAATTCAGCTCACAAAGTTCAGTTAACATTGAAATGATTATGAAAGCCCTGGTAGAAAATGGCAGATCCATGGGAGAAAGTGATTCTTCCTTGTAGATTTCTAAGAGACCAAAGAGAGTTCTGTAAAAATAAGGGAGGTGGACTTTGAGTCACTTTGAGTCTGAAGCCCAGGGATCCTCATTTTGTGTGTGTGTTTGCTGCTCAGGTGGTTACTCCCAGCCCTGTGAGCACTTCACGAAGTATCCCCCTCAGAGATCTTTTCCTCTGACCCATTTCTCTCAGGATGTAAGCATCCATTTATTCTGGGGAAACGGGCAGGAATTTTGAACTGGGGTATTGTGATACAGGAGGTGATGATATGGGGCTGTGGAGAGGAAGGTCAGTTTAAGTGTGTCCTCCGTCCAGGGAGGTCTTGTCGTTCAGGGAAGCTGGAGGGGCTGCAGTGTCCTCTGTACTCCTGCCTGAATCTTCCAAGTTGCCCTTGGCGAGTGTCCAGGAGTCAAATCACTTAAAAGCAGTCGCCCCTCCTGTCTTCTTCCCTGTCCTGACCTAAGCCTGATCCAGACACCCATCCGCTTCTCCCTTTCCCTTGAGACCAGGCTGCAGACCACAATCTGAAAGCCACCTGCATCAAAATCAGCAAATATTTTTAAAGGCTTGAGGAAATGTTTTTAACAGAGATTTCTGAATAAGTTATAGTAAAGCTTGATGATTGCTACCACCAGACTTGAAAAGAATGTAAGGAGCAGGTGAGGCAGTCCAGTTCATTTAATATTTTGATTATTTTTGAACAGATGAATATGGTAGAAAAACATGCCATGTATACATACCATCTAGTGAAAAAAGAACTAAGGGGAGATGTTTTAGTTTGTGCTGGTGAAATAAAAGCTAGAAAGTGTCTTAAATTACCTAGAAATTAAAGACTTAGCTCAGTAATGTTTAAAAAAATTAAAATAGGGAGAAGATCTAGTGTGATTGTTTTCTTTCTTTCTTCCTTTAAATATATAAATTGTCAAGAACATAAGAGCATTTCTCTCAAAGAGGTCTTTCTTTTCGGAAGTATATTTCCTAGTAGTTTTAAAAGAATCAATTTGGCTGTAAAATTTCACCCCCCATAATCAATCAGTTGCAATTAATAGCTGATACTAACTGGTATTTTGGCTCATGAATTCTTGTGCGCTGGGGCAAGAAGGAAAGTTAAAACTATTTGGGCCTTCCAAAAAAACCTACAAGTTACTTTTTTTCTTTAAAATTTAAAATTATAGTAAAATTGATTCTTTTTTATTTGATGTCTGGTTTTATGGATTTTTAACCCATGTATGGATTGAAACAGAACAGTCTAATCACCCTAAAAGACTCCTCTGCACTATCCGCTTGTAGTTATACCCATCCCTCACTTAAAGGGCCAGTGTACCTAAAAGCAGTAAAAGTTGAATTCCTTTCTTCTCTGGATATTCTTTAATTTTTTAATTTAGATTTATATAAGTCCTTTACAAAGCCTAGTAGCCTTCATAAGCCAGTCAGAATAGAACTTCTTTACATTTATGAGACTTTAATTTTTTCGTATCCTCCTCCAGAACTAGGCAAAGATATGTATTTACACACCAGTGTACTTTCCTAGGAATTGTTTCACATTCACACAATAGGAGAATCTTACTAACTTGAGCAAGCTAGGGAACTGTTAGGGTAGTCCTTCTCCACAGGACATGAGTCATTTTCCTTGCAGTTGGTCTTCAGGTCAAGAGCTTTGCTTGGATACAAAATGTATATGACAGGCAGTGCTGTGAGTCCCCAGTTGTATTTCTCTTTTTCATATGTCATCTTTCTGAAACACTCGTTGAATCAGGCTGCAGGTTAAGTACAAGTTCAATTCCAGCCTTTAAAGCTTCTATTAACAGTTGTTAACCTGGCTTGTTCATATACACAGGAACCTTCAAACCGGGTAGTAATCAACAAAGGCTATCAATCTGTGCGTTTCCCTGGTGGCTCAGACAGTAAAGAATCTGCCTGCAATGTGGCAGACCTGGGTTTGATCCCTGGGTTCAGAAGATCCCCTGGAGAAGGAAATGGCAGCTCACTCCAGTATTCTTGCCCAGAGAATTCCACAGACAGGAGAGCTACAGTTCCTGGGGTTGCAAGGAGTTGCACACGACTGAGTGACTAACACACAGATACACATGAATCTGTAGACAAGGAAAAGATGATCGATGCTGCCATGCATAATGCCATTCCTATACAGAAGCTAAGGCTTGCTTATACAGTTGTAATCCATGTTAAATCAGTCCTTAGTTAGATTTTTTTGACTGTCAGAGGCATGCAAAACAAGTTTCAACATTTAAAAACTATCCAAGTATTCCTTCCCTTGAATGATAAAACTTTTTAAATTAAATATTCCTGTAGTATGTTCAAATGACAGATTCCTGTGAGCAATAAATTTGCTTTTCTTCTGTAGAGTTGGAAGCAAGGTTTTCCTCACTGTGGTGGATTGCAGAAATGGCTACACTTTTTTCCTATCCCTGAATGTGGGTCTCTGCAGTGTGGCTTTGTAGCTGTTCTCAGTTATAGATAGTCTGTTTCTCTTCCCTTGAATCTGGCCTTGGCCAAATGACTTACTTTGGCTAATGGGATATTAGTAAAAATTATGTAAAAAGACATTTATAAAGCATTTATGTGTTGGTCCTTGGAAGCTTGATACTCTTATGAACCCTTTATCCAAGCACCATGTGAAGGATCTGGAATAATCTGCTCGATGATGAGACATGTGACCAAGTCACTGTGTCATCCTGGTGACATTGAAAAAACCACCAGGCATGTGAGTGTTGCCATCTTAGACCATTGTAGCCCGAGTTGTCTGCAGAGATCAGCTGAGTAAGCTCAGGCCATCACCACCACCCAGCTGATGCACAGAATCATGGGAAATAATAGACATTTGTTGTTGTCTCTGTATTGTCTGGTTTATTGTGTAGTTAAGCTAATATGTTCACACATATAGACACACAGAAAATTAGTAGCAATTTTCTTCTTTGTGTCAAAGGAAATGCAAATACATATTGAAACAACTCCTAAAGGAAAGGCACACACAGATAAGACAATTTGGGGATTTCTTCTACAGTCAAAACAAAAATAACAGTGATATATGATCTATGATGTGACAATGGACAATTTTCCCAACCGTGTGGATGAGACTGTCCTATAGTCCTAGTACAACTGCAGTCCCCATGATGTGACTGAAGAAATGAGTCCCTCAGTCCCTAGGAGGTTTTCCAAAACCATACAACACTCAGCAAACATAGATAACATCTTCTTGGCATGTACCAGTGGTGGAAAGGACTCAGATAGCAATTAAGACAGAAATAATCAAGGTCAGCTGTGAACTCAAAAAAAATCCAGACAACCATATAGTCACGGGTCAGAAATAATGCCGAAGAATCAGAACAAAAGATCTGTTGCCAAGTAGCACTAGGTATGTGAGGTGTACTTCCTGGGTATTGTAGTCTGTGGTCTTCAGTGTGTTTCTTCTCATAGCATCTTGGTGGGACTTCCAGAAGACCCATTTGGAAAAACTTTCCAACAAACGCTCATAGATAAGTTTGATCTCTGAGTAGAATTTTATTAGAGTTTTCAGATCACTTGTGTTTCTAGAATAGAAAATATTATAGGAATAGTTCAAATTATTAAATTTTAACTGACATTTGACAGTTCTTAGTTGATAATGCTTTAGCTAGTTTTGGTAAAGTTTTGAATTTGATAATGAATAAAGTACTAAGCTGAATTTGTCGAAGGATGCGTAACTTTTAGAATAGAGCAGTAAGAGACTTCCCTAGAGTTTCAGTGATTAAGATTCCATGCTTCCATTGTAGGGAGCACAGTTTTAATCCCTGATTTGAGGAACTAAGATCCCACATGCCTTGTGCCCTGCCCCTCAACCCCCCCAAAAGAATAGAGCAATAACTTTGGGCTTATCTCAGAATACAGATCTTTTCAGAAATGTAAATTTTCCTGGGCTGTGATACCTCTCATGTCCCGTGATGGCTGGACTATAAACATAAATGTCAGTTTCACTTTTAAAAAAGGATATTTGGTTTTCTGGGAGTATTTATTTATTAGATGTATTTATTAGATGTACTAGATGCCTTTTCTTTTAATGAATCCAACTGTAAATTTCTTATCCAAATATGTGAGATGTAGGCAAGTTTTTACAAGACAACTTATTCAACTGATTGAGTTAGCATATAGGAAATTCACTTGTCTCTGTTGCTATTGTCTATTACATGCATATAACTATTGTTTTATAAATTTGACTTGGAGAATATTAGTGTCATATGAGATACTTATTTGAATTTTGTTTAAAGAGACAACTATTGGAGGAAAGAGAAGAGTATATAGGGAAACTACAGGTGGAACTTGAAGAAAAGTACCAAGATACCCTTGTGATGGAAAAGGACAAGTGGCTGAAAGAACATGAAAGTAATATTAAACAGCAGGTTGAAAATGAAGTGATATTAGCGAAAGAACACTGGGATAAGGAACAGAAAGAGGTGTGGGTTAAAATTTCTTTCTAGTCACTATGTTTAAAAAATGTATAGTACTAACTGTTGAGAGATAGCTCTTCCTGAACTGACATTATTTTTAATAGCCAAGTACATATCCAGTATTCTTGCCTGGAGAATCCCATGAACAGAGGAGCCTGGCGGGCTATAGTCCATGGGGTTGCAAAGAGTTGGACACAACTGAGCAACTAACACACACACACACACACACACACACACACACACAGACATATATAATCATTCATTTTATATCTTTGAATTGGGCTATTTGCAGTTTATACCAGTTTTATTTTTTAAAACTTCCCACCCCTTAGCTCTTTAGCTTAATTCAGGAAATGTGTTTTGAGGGGTACTTTTTAATTTTTCAAATGAAACAACAATCAAATTTCAAATTTTGAAATTTTCAAATTTCATATTGTTAAATGATTCTGATAACTCAAGACCAATATAATTAACAAATACTTAATGTACACTGTGGATTAGAAGATAGAAGTAATGATTGGGTAGGCTTGGAAGTATAAAACTTCTATTAACCTCTGTAGCAAATGAGGTTAAGAAATGCTCATAGTTTCCAAGAAAATGAAGAACCAAATTATGATCTTAAAAACTTAGTTGGAAGTGAAATAAGTTCTCAAACTTATTTAAACTGGGTTCTTTTGTCCTTGCTATTGCTATTAATTTGTGTTGGGGCTATCTCAAAATGGAATCGTAGACCATTGTCCTGTCTTTTGACCTTCTAACTCATCTCCCAACCCTTCCCTCAAATTTCATCAGTCAAGTGCTGGCACTTGAAATTCCTTCACTAGTCATTTTTTAATATAAAAATACATTCTGGAGTGTATCTAGCCATGTATCTATAAAAATACAGATGTCACAAAACAAATGTCCTATTTTTAAATTACTGCAAATTGTTTTTTAGTTGGATTTTTTTAACCAGTTATTTACTAGGTGGAGGAGTGAGACAGCTATAATGCTTTTGTGAGAATGTCAGGAAAGGATAAATCAAAAAAGGCCACTTAAGATAGCCCTTTTAAGAGAAGCAATACAGCCAGAAGCTGTGGTAGCCAGGGAAGTAATCTGAAAACCCTGGATACCCAGGAGGTGGGAAACAGAAAAAAGGAAAAGCAAATTTTGCTATTTCACAATTTTGCCCACTACTAATTATGTTTGGGTCCATCCTACTATACTGCTGAAAGTCATATCATTAAGACATTCTTCCAATAATGCCCTCCTCTTGAATGCACAGCTGACTCAGTGCTGCTAAGTCACTTCAGTCGTGTCCGACTCTGTGTGACCCCATAGATGGCAGCCCACCAGGCTCCCCTGTCCCTGGGATTCTCCAGGCAAGAACACTGGAGTGGGTTGCCATTTCCTTCTCCAATGCATGAAAGTGAAAAGTGAAAGTGAAGTCGCTCAGTTGTGTCCGACTCTTAGCAACCCCATGGACTGCAGCCTACCAGGCTCCTCTGTCCATGGGATTTTCCAGGCGAGAGTACTGGAGTGGGGTGCCATTGCCTTCTCTATGACTCAGTGCAGTTTATTGTAACAAACAAGATTCTAATGTGCTCAAGTAAGTCAAACTATTTTTTAAATTGTTCAATTTTAGGTTCATTAATTATACTTAACCCATTCCTATTTTGTGGAAACTCTGATATTGATGGAAAATCACGTATTCATGGCAGAGATTTTCTTCATTTTTTTCTTTTTTTTTTTAAAATCATACCATCATTGTAGTGGCAATGTGAAAGTTTCCATCTTGAGAGCAAGATAACCTGATCTTATACAACATACTTAACTCTCCCATGTGATTTGTGTCCCATAGATAAAGTCAAAGAGTAACTTTCAGGATTTCTGTGAGGATATGTTCTCATTGATTACATTTCGAAACCTCACGTGATTACTGCAGCAATGTCTAGATGGTTCTCAAGCCATCTGTGGTTGCTTTTTTGGCTACCTATTAACTCTAGTTTTTGCTTATTTGAATATTTTTCTCTTCATGTGATTTTTCTTCTGAAAACAGATCAAACAAGAACTGATTCAACAGCTTGAAAAGGAGTGGCAGTCTAAACTGGATCAAACTATAAAGGCAATGAAAAAGAAGACCTCAGATTGTTGCAGCCAAACTGACCAAGAAACCACCATTGATGTTATTTCCAAGAAAGAGATGGCAATCATGATAGAAGAAAAGAAGCGAAAGATCCAGCAAAATTTAGAGCAAGAGAAGGAAACAGCCATCAAGGGGAACTTGAAGAAACTTGAGTTTGAACTGGAACTCAAATATTGTGAAAATATTGCCAAACAGGTAATAGGCAGGTTTACTATAGCAAAATTATTGGAACTGCCTAATGAAAGCCTGTCAAGTGCTGCCACTGAACTTGTTCCTAACTTTATACTTAAATATTTTCTGCACCCTAAGGTAGAGTAACAATCTTATGTTCTAAAGTTTTCACTATATTTCTGTCGCAAAACTGTTGACTCTCAGTTTTTCTATATATTCTTTCAGTGTACAAAATGTTTGCTCCTCTGAGGTTGGTCTAAATATTAAGATGACTGAGGTTAATGCTGATGGTTTGACATCTGAATGAAGCACAATTTACTTATGTATCTTTTGTATCTAACTGTATGGAAAGTATTTTGCTTAAGTAGTTATAGATAAGTAAGCTTAAAGTGAATAAGATATCTAACAGTATTTGTGTTGAGACTTGAATCTGGAAGCCTGCCGTTTAAATGCAGCTTTGTCTATAAATCCTGTGGCCAAAAAGTGGTGTCGTCACCTCCCCTTGGAGGCACTCAAAAAGGTAGGGCCTTTTTAACTGGGGCCTGTTGCTTGCTTCCAAGAAAGGTCCGACAGAGAAAAGCATAGCTCTTTGTTAATAGAATAAAGCTGAGTTATTCTTTTGTCAATACTATCAATTACAGTGATGCTTAAATTTTTTGTTCTCAGGATGTCTTTACAATTTTACAAACTGAAGACTTGACACAGCTTTTCCTATGTTGGTTGTATATATTTTTTTACTGTATTGGAAAAAAAAATGCAAGAAAACTTTAAAAAATAAGAGTCCTCATGCACATTTGCCTTCGGCTGTCGGGGAAGTGACACATTATATAGCATGTAGCCTCTGGAGAACTGTACTATTTACACGTGAAAGAATGGGAGTAAAAAAGACAAAGGAGGTCCAAATATTTTGATAATTTTGACCTCACAAACCACCTGACAAGGTTTCTAGCCCTCAGAGATCCTCGGACTTTAATATAATATTATTTATTATATATTTTAAAATTTTAGATCTGTTACTTAATGTAAAGTCTTAAGATAATACCTGAAGTAAAATTAAAAAAAAAATACATACTCGGCTTTTGATAAATACTTGAAGTTCTGCCTATCTGTTCAATTGTTATACATGATTTTATAAGGGATCCTCAAAGTATGGAAGCATAGGCAAGTGTATGTAATTGTATTAAGGACATTTTCAGTCAGTTAAAAAAATAATTTTCTCAGCTGTTTAAGTTTTGAACAGAGTTAATTGTTTTATTGGCAAAGAGACATATTTAAGGGTGCTGGTTTGGTATTTATATAATTACAGATCTTGTGAAGAAAAACAAAAAGCAGGATGTTATGGAAAGGAAATGTTTGCAGTAACTCATGAAGGCATATAAATTTCTGTAGGAGCTTTATTTTTTCCCCTTGTTTCTAACTCCCTAGAATTTACCTATAAATTTATTTAGCATCTTAGTGACAAATTGGGCCCCTTATATCAACTCTTTTGTGTGTATGTATGGTCATATGAATATCTTGATATTTTGAACAAGGAAATAGGAAAGATTATTTAATAAATGATCTGTGGTAACCTCTAATGGATTTATAACCAGATTGCCCTCATAATTCAAGCCTTATATTTTTGCTTGACTTGAAGTATCCCCCTTACTTTATAGTCACAGATTCACCCTTGACAGCGAGAAAAATTGCCTAGTACAAGGCTCTAAACTGTATTGGTGCATTTGCCTGTGTGCACATGTTGATACGTCAGGCACAAGGACTGAGATGGTGGTGGGTATACTGATTGGTCAGAGGCCAACACCAAGCAAGCTTCCTGCACTTCTTCTTTTTCACCCTGAGATAAATAGGAGTTTGTTGGAAGTGGCAATTTGTATAATTTTCTACTAATGGTGGTGGTGGTGGTTTAGTCACTAAGTTGTGTCTGACTCTTTGTAACTCTATGGACTGTAGCCCACCAGGCTTCTCTGTCCATAGCGTTTCCCAAGCAAGAATACTGGACTGTGTTGCCATTTCCTCCTCAAGGGATCTTCTCTACTCAGGGATTGAACCCTGATATCCTGCATTGCAGGTGGATTCTTTTCCAGGTGGATTCTTTACTGACTGAGCCACCAGGGAAGCTCTTTCTATTAATTGTAGTGGCCATTAAACATGTATAGTTTTCTGCTTCCTGGTTTGGCATTTGCATGGGCCAGTATGGAACATTTAGAACAGAAGGATTAAATTCACTGCTGGGGATAAAGGTTGAGGGGGTACTTGAAATCAGTTTACTCCAGTGCAAAACAGTGTAAAATGCACAGGAAATCATAGAGGCTTCCTGCAAATGGGATCTGTCTGAAATTGTACACCTTACTTTACCTCCCCGTCTCTTGCAATTGCTCTCCTGAAGGTAGAAACAGCTGTGCAGAATGCTCGTCATCGGTGGCTGGAAGAACTGCCAGAGCTCGCAGAGTATAAAGCACTTGTAAGAGCAGAACAGAAGAAGTGGGAGGAGCTACAAGAGCAGTCAGTGGCCAAACGGGTAAGAGCTCTCCTGGGAAGAACCTTCACGAGGACCTCATCTCGGTCCCAGGGACTCCTACCTGCTCACAACATTGTGGAAGGATTACATGCGATAGTGCCTATTAAGCATTAGCTCAGGACCCAACTAGTGGGATCTGTTCTCATCAGTATCATGTAGTTGAGGGGAAGAGAATGTGTTTCAGAGTCAATGAAACTCTCACCATCTGGGGACCTACCCATGGAACAAAATCTTTTTCTACTTTGCCGTATTTTTAGGAGAATCAGAGAGCAGTTAGCTATATATCCTTTCACACGTGTAACTGTTGTTTTATGTGCTGTGTCAGTAGCCTTATACTTTCCTTGGTAAATAATCAGCACTTCTTTCCAGAGATGTCATGTTGCTTGACTAGAAGTATCAGGTATTACAACCATTTGTATTCTCCCAACTTACTTTATTAGTATAAACCAATTCTAGTCAGAATACCAATAAACTGAACTTAGTTTTGAAATTTGACACAATAATTTGAACATTTATTTGGAAAACTGAAAGGGCTAAGAAATTTAAAATATTCTGGAAAAGAAGTAGTAGTCCAGCCCTAACACTTAATAGAATATGTTGGAAAGGAACAATTCAGACAGTGTTGAGTCACAAAAATAGAATTCTTTTTCATTCAGTATTATACAGACTTTGAAGATAGGTCCAACGACGAATAAAAACTTAATTGTTTCAAAACATGGAATGAGGAATTATTCTATATTAAGTAGTCTTATGATAGCCAGATAGCACTTTGGAAAAATTGTTTTCCCACCCCAAACATCACAATAAACTCTAGGTTGATTCAGAAATTAAGCATTTTAAAATGAAAGTATAGGAAAATTAAAAGAAATGGAATATTTCAGATTTGCATCATAATTCAGTAGTAAAGCAACAGGCACAGTAGCAAAGACAGATAAATAGGATAAAATATGTACACCACTTAAAACATTTTTGTTTATGTAATAAAATTAAAAGAAGGGATAATAAAAATAAGGGAAGTAAGCGAATCAAATAGAACCATTATATGTGATAAGAAAAATAATACAAATTTATGAGAAACAATCTATGGATAAGTACCCCAAATATATGGACATACAGTCTTCATGAGAAGTCCAGAAATAGCAAGCTTGAGGTGCTATTTTATGCCATATGTTTGTATCCTCTCTTAATTGTAATATGCAAAATATAATAGATTGCAGTTTCAAGCATATATTGTCACAACAATTTTGGAAAATAATGTATGTAATAGACATTGTAAATGAATCATATGTTGTATTCATAGTCTTATATTCCACAAATTACTTAAGGAATAATTCAGCATAAGTAAAAAAAAAAAATCTGTTTCAATATTTTTCTCAAGTTATATGGTGGTACATGGATGTTCACTATAATATTCTCTGTATTTTTTTAGTTGTTGTTCAGTTGCTAAGTTATGTCCGACTCTTTACAACCCCATGGACTGCAGCGCGCCAGGCTTCCCTGTCATTTACTCTCCCAGAGTCGACTCAGACTCATGTCCATTGTGTTGATGATGCCATCCAACCATCTCATCTTCTGTCACCCCCTTCTCCTCCTGCCCTCACTCTTTCCCAGCAACAGGGTCTTTTCCCATGAGTTGATATTTCAAAAGGAAATTTAAGAGGTAGAGAGAAAGAGGAAACTCTATGATGATGTACATATGTCTCTTAGAGTTCAGAAGTTAAGGATAATAAGTTGATCTTTCCGTAAGAACACAGAGTCCTGAATGAATATATGTGAATGTAGAAATACAGAAGCAAGAGGACCGTGTGTTGCTTCTCAAACTTTGAACAGGCATGAGAATCACATGGAGGAGTTGTTAGAGCAGATTGTTGGGCTTTGCTCCTAGAGATGCTGATTTGATGGTTCTGGAGTGAGTTAACGTGTTGTAAATCCTTCCTCCAAGCCAATGAGGTAGGCAAGAGCCAGTTTTTCAGCACTGGCTGAAAAGTTCTTGTAAGATTAGAGGGATCCATCAAAATCTGTGGGAATTTAAAGCCAGTTTCTAGAATCCAAAAGTAGTCAAGTTGGTTCAGTGGTTCCTCAACTTTGCCGCACATTGGAAAAACTTGAGAATCTTTAAAAAATGTTGCTGCCTGGCTCCCACCCCTAGGCTTTATGTTTTAATTGGTACAGGGTGTGGCCTGGGCATCAGTCAGGATTTTTAACAGCTCCTCAGGTGATTCTAATGTGCAGCAATGTCAGGAAGCACTAAATCAATTAATGCTGCCCAGTTCTCCTGTAAAACTTTATATGAGAGGTTGTATACTTTTGGTGAGGTTGGGCGAGTCACCCAATTTCCCTGGGACCTGACCCCTCCACCCTAGTTACCTGTTGATCATTTCCAGGCATTCACTGTGACATGCCCTGTTTTCCTCCTTGGGATAGGAAATATGTTTCACATTGCTACTGAATTATTTTACTGGTGATAAAAGAATTTTGCTATGAATTCCTTTGTAAAGTTCATCTTAGATAGTGGGTTCCTTTAGTAAACTTTAAGTATGATTCAAAATTTTTGACTTATATCCAACTATTTAGGAACACATTTTATTGAGTAAAGATATATAACGTGTCTAGGAATCTATATTGGAGAAGGAAATGGCAGCCCACTCCAGTGTTCTTGCCTGGAGAATCCCAGGGGCAGGGGAGCCTGGTGGGCTGCCGTCTATGGGGTCGCACAGAGTCGGACACGACTGAAGTGACTTAGCATAGCAGGAATCTATATAGTTGAAGACATTTGCTGTAATTATGTAATAGCTGAGAATTAAGGAAGCTGACCCTCCATCTCCATAGCCACAGTGTATATATGGTATTATATGGTATTGGTTCATAGTGGTCACCACCATCTAGGCCAGACCAATTCTTCTTTTGCATTTGTATCCTTGTGGCTTCTCTGATTTAGTCCAGGGAATATTAGAAGTGAAAGGAACTTGAGGTTATCATCTAATCTGCTTGTTATAGAAGACAGTGTAAAACAGATGAAGAACTTTTCTAAGCCTGTGTAGCCAAGAGTAACAGTAAATACATAATATTTTCTGAGTCTTATTGTTTGCTATGCTCTGGACTAAGTGCTTTAAATGAATTACTTACTTTTGTCATTTACTCTTAAAAAATCTTAAATACTTTTTTGCTTATTTAAATAATTTAAATTAAATAAATAATTTAAATTAAAAAATCAATTATCAGATGGGCATTGTAATTGTCTCCAGATTATAGATGAGGAAATTGAGGATCAAAGAAGTTGAGGAATGGAAAGTTGTTAATTTTAGCAGTTTATCTCCAGAGCCTATATTATATGAGGCTGCCTCTGTAGTCCAAGTCAGGATTTGAGCTAGAGCTCAGGATTTTTGATCCCCTGTTAATTTTTGCTTGTGTTCTATTGATGCCTATGATCTACTCGTCCTGTTATTCTGTTACAAAGAAAAATTAGATTAATGAAAAAATGACTTTTCTGTTTGATATTTTATGAACTGATTTAAGCAGTAGAATTGCATTAAAATACATTATGTTTGCCAGCAAGTTATTGTTCATGTAAGTGTTACATTCTTAAAAATAGTAAGATTTCCTTATGAGGCTGCTTTTTGCTTTACATAAAAGATGATTTATTTTTGGGCGGCTTAGATTTGAGACAGCATCTGTATTAAAATACAAATTTTTTTTCTAAAATTAGTTTCAGATAATTATGTAATTGTATATTTTTTGGTCACTTTAAATTTCTAGTTATCCATATAGAAATGGATGTTTTATTTTTTAATTTTAATTTTAAAATTTTATTTATTTTTGTCTTACGTAAGACAAAAATATTAGATGATTTAAAATGAGGGCAAAGATCCTCACATTGAGTGTAATTATATTTTAGGACCAGCTAATGTCTTATCTCGGAGAAGGCAATGGGACCCCACTCCAGTACTCTTGCCTGGAAAATCCCATGGACGGAGGAGCCTGGTGGGCTGCAGTCCATGGGGTTGCTAGGAGTCGGACACGACTGAGCGATTTCACTTTCACTTTTCACTTTCATGCATTGGAGAAGGAAATGGCAACCCACTCCAGTGTTCTTGCCTGGAGAATCCCAGGGACGGCGGAGCCTGGTGGGCTGCCATCTGTGGGGTTGCACAGAGTCAGACACAACTGAAGTGGCTTAGCAGCAATATCTTATCTAAATTTACTTTTTCTCTTTAATTTTGATTTTAAATCTCTTGTTTGACAAGTTCAAAGATTAAACCAAACAGTAACTTTAATTTTTTTTATTGATGAAAAGAATCATAACAATTTTCATTATATATTGTTTTACCCTTTAGATATTGTTTGCTGTTTCTGAAGCTAAAGAGAAATGGAAAAGCGAGGTTGCAAATATGAAAAAAAATGTCACACCTGGAAAGGAAATGGAAGAGAAGATTCATTCTCTGCAGAGAGAGCTTGAGTTAAAGAATGAGGAACTCCCTGTGGTTGTCAGGGCTGAGCTGGCAAAGGCCCAGACTGAATGGAACAAAGAAAAGCAAGAAGAAATCCACAGAATTCAAGAACAAAATGAGCAAGATTACCGGCAATTTTTAGATGACCATCGAAATAAAATTAATGAAGTGCTTGCTGCAGCTAAGGAAGATTTTATAAAGCAAAAGACTGAACTACTTCTTCAGAAGGAGACAGAATTACAGATGTGTCTAGACCAGAGCCGCAAAGAATGGACTATGCAGGAAGCCAGGCGGATCCAACTGGAAATCCATCATCATGAGGAAGACATCCTGACTGTCTTGGAGTTTCTCTTAAAGGACACACTGAAGGAGCAAGCCAGTGGTTCAGAGAGTAAGCCCCTTTTGGAACTCTTGTCGACTTGTTCTTCGAAATGGATGTCTGTGCAATATTTTGAAAAACTAAAGGCCTGCATACAGAAAACATTTCAAGATATACTCTCCTTACTTATAGAAACTGTCGACTCAGACTGGGGGAAGGTATGTTCCTGATAAGTGAAAAGAGCTATGATTCAGCGTCATGTATGATTATTGAAGTTGCATTTGGTATTTCTTCCTTTCCTCATTCTCCAGTTTAATAGATGTGAGACTTGTGTTTTTACTAGTGGTTTAAAAAATCTCTAGCAAATTCAAAGGATTGCAATATTTTTTTTTTTTTTTTGCCCCCAAAACTTTACTCCTTCATAGTGCCACAAATATGAGCAGAGCTTTTATCTTCTAGATATCTTTTTTTCCTAAACAAAACAAAACAAAACCAAACCCATGCTGTTCTTTGTAAGGACCTCAGATTTCAGAAATGGAATAACTGTCATTCCTAGTTTTGGGAGGCATGACAACTTTAAGAAACATGCATCGTATTAAACTAGAACCTCTAAGGAGTTTGAAAGCCTATTGCTTACCCTTGAATTTATATCTCATGCAGGCAAAAAAACACTGAGTCCAAAGAAGATTGTTATAGAAATAAACAAGTAGAGGTACGGTTTAATCACACAAAACTCTGAGGCAGAGTTTTGTTGGTGTACTTTGTATGTGCATGTAGAATGGATTAGTTGTATTCTTTTCATTGTATAAGTATTCTCTGACACCAGCTTTTAGTTTGTGTGGAAAATCTGATAAAACCAAAGTCTTGCTGCCTTATCAATAAAGACATTAGATATACATGAAAATTCCAGAATGGTATTCTAGCCATTGTGAGCAGCCAATGTTAACATTTGGTATTTGAGGTAGAAAAAAATGCCAATATTGTAAGTTTTGTCTGATTGAAAAGTTGAAACACGAGTTAAAATTCATTAAAATATTGTGATTCAAGATTTTCAAGGCCAGGATTGAGTGTTTGGTATTAATACCTACTGAAAAGAATTACAGGCTACAAAAAAGAAAATCTGAGTTCCAATCCCATACTTAGTGATATCTAGTTTATTACCTTGGGTAGTCATTAAATTATAGTTGCTCATCTGAAAAATAAAATACAAATCCCTGGTCTAATTCCTTGGATTTTGGTAGGATACAAATGACACAGCTTGGTCTTTCTGCATCTTGCATTTGAAACAATGCAGAATTGTTGAGCCAAAGGAACCTGAAAGGTCAGTCTACCCCATCCCAGTTCAACCCAGTTGATATTTTTTTCTTGATTTCGCAAAGATGTTACTGCCTAATAAGTTACTTTTAGTGTAAAATTCACTGGGCAAGACAAATTCCCTTGAATACTACTTAAAATACTTCATTGAGAATTTTTGGATAAAGTATATAATTAAGAAAAATTATTTATGGCAACTTAAAGGGTAAGAAGTGATGGGAAGATCATGTTATATGCTTTCAAGTTTGCTTTCCTGAAGCAAACTTTTGTCTACTGTAAAAGTCAAGAAACTCACAACACCATTCTCCTAATGTTAACATATAATCAAACCTGGGGTCTTTTTATAGGGCTTATAGTTGTGCAGGCTTCCCAGTTGGCACAGCAGTAAAGAATCTGCCTGCCAATGCAGAAGACACAAGAGGTGTGGGTTTGATCCCTGGATCAGGACAATCCCTTGGAGAAGGAAATGACAACCCACTCCAGTATTTTTGCCTGGAAAATTCCATGGACAGAGGAGTCTGGCATGCTACACAGTCCATGGGGTCACAAAGAGTCAGACATGACTGAGCGACTCAGCACACATAGTTATGCAAGCAGGATAAGATCCTCTGTATGACTTTGTGTCTTACACATATATGGAGACAAAGTCACATAATTTGGCTCAGAATTTAGACTTCTGCAGCTTATGTTGAGTGGGATCAGATTCCGTTCTTGGGAAAAGGGTGACTCTGAAATGTCTTATTTGGCATTTGTTACAGAAATTTGTCACAGAAGAGTAGTACTCAGCCTTCTGCTGTCTTAGAGTTAACTCTGCTCAGGACCTTGAGATAAAGCAATGATTAAAAAGCAGTGATTATAAATTTGCAATATAAGTGCCATAAATGTGAAGAACTGTGATTTATAATTAATTAAATTTGTGGTTTCTGAACTTCTCATGAAACTTAAGACTGGAAAAAAGTGATCAGTATACATAAAACAAGTCCTCATTAAAATTACTTAAATGTCAAGATTTAATTAAAAAAATTTTTTTTCAGCTTTATTGAACTATAATTGACAAATAAAATTGTAAGATGTTTAAGGTATATATCATGGTGATTTACTATACATATACATTGTGAAAGGATCTTCCCAGGTAGCACACTGGTAAAGCATCTGCTTGCCAATGTAAGAGACACAAGAGATTTGGGTTCGATCCCTGGGTGGATTCCACCATTTAGTTAATTAACACATCCATCACCTCACCTATTTACTGTACTTTTTTGTTGGTGAGAACAGTTAAGTTTAGATTATCAAGATTTTAAATGGTGAAGTTGTAATGAATTAAAAATACAGTTTCCAATAAAATGAATGCCTTATCAAACGTTATTTATATTTATGTACTAAGTATATTAATATAGCAGTTCATAATGACTAAAAGAAAAGAGAAATAGCAATTGAAACACTATTTTTAAACAAATTTAAGGATGTATGGTCTTACCACCAATGTCAAGTTAAAACTAAGACAAAAAGATTGCTCCTTTTTTTTGCCATCTTGGCTTTTCTCCAGTCTGAGCAGAAATTGGAAACATTAGCTGCCTTTGGGATCATTTTTTATTACTCCTTTGGCCTCAACCTTATACAGCATCTTGATTGCCTGAAGTTTGCAGTCTTGGTACCTATTGACCTCTGCTTCTGTTGGGCTGCATGAGTAACTTTCCTGGCAGTGATTCAAAATCAAGGCTTCCAGAATAAAGCATATATAAAGTATTGTAAGTAAACAAGACAGCTTTCTCAAGATCATCTGGTCTGTTTGGTATTCACTAGTTGTCCAAAATTGGAAAGTATATTGCCTTAAAAAAATGTCCCACCATTAATGAGTTAGTAGCTGTGTTGCCAGAACAGAAACTAGAATGCAGAAATGTTCAATAAATACTAGTGAGGAAATGGTCTTGTACAAGATTTTCACTTAGGTGAGCCTCAGTTTCTCTCCTTAACATTAGCATTGAACTGTCTTTCCTTGTCAACAAATGACAACATAAAGTACTTAGATACATAGCATACTATGTAAGTTTCAAAAATTTTTATTGTTGTTACTTTCAATTCATGGAAGGCATAAGCTTAGTATTATAAATTTCTAATGATTTGCTCCCTGTTGCAGTGAAAATGTTTTAGATTTTCAAGAACAATTCTGATTGCTTATGTCAGTCCTGTGGGTTGATCACTCAAACTGTTAAAATATCTTAAAATGCAAATGATATCTCCATCTGTCCCATAGCTAGTCTACCAGTCCTCTGTTGGATCACGGTCTGATTTGGAGCGTACAATCCTAGGAGTCTAGCTGATGGTGATGACAGTATTCATGTAAAACCTTAAGAAAAATGTTGATGGTTTAGGCCAGGTTTTTTTAAGGCTTTGTTTTCTTTTTATATTTTAAATATTAGCATTTTAATAGGCATTAACTATGAAGATAATCTGTTTCAGAGAAATATGACCAAGATCTCTAAGGATCCTGCCACGGGCAGAGGAGACCCTGGAGTCCAGGCGATGCTTCCTGCGCCTACGTCTGGACACCATGCTCTGCCTTTGGCGGCCGTACAAGAAGCAGAAGCTGGTAATGGGATTCTGTTCCTACTCGTCTTTGCAATATCCACAATTCCAGTTCCCGAGGGTTGCTTTGAGGATGAAAGGAAATCAAAGATGTGTACAGTTTTCATGAGTGAACAAATGGGTGATATGACTGCTACTTTATATGTATCCTCTCCCTAGGTTCATTTTATATTAGAAGACAGGGTTGCTGTAGGCCCTCAAATTTCTTCTCTTTTCATGATCTTCCCTCCATTCTTGAGTGACTCGTATTATAAAGGTAATTAATGAAAATTTTAGTAGAGTGGTCATGTTTTCATTCCCTGGCTTTGTTGAGAAATCAGAGGTTACACATAAGAGAATTACATAAGAGAATTGCCATATCACTGAGACTTTTCTATTCAGGTTACTGAAGCTTATTTTAGCTATGTTTAATAGAAATCTTTCTGAAGTGTATTAAATGTTTTCTGATGTATTGGGGGTTTTCTTCAGGTGGGGGGCAGTGTTTTTATCTCTTCCTCTCTACCACCTGGCACATAGTGAATGGCACATAGTTTGTGTTCCTTGAATATCTGATGAATTAATAATTTAACTTAGTGACTTAGAGTTGTTAGTTTGAAAAGAATTGCACCGTGCTGCAGCCCCTTGAGGTATTCAGAGCTCACTGGGGAATCTGGGCATATACTGTCCATTTACTGGGATTTTGAACTAGGAAGTGCCGTACTCCTTGTAAGTTCCAGTCCTCTTAGGACATCCACCCTTTGTAGCCTGCTCCCTCCCTCCACCTACAAACTATACATACTTTTTCTGTTTCTTGTCTGCTGTCTCCATTGTAACCTGGAAAAGAACTAAGGCTTGCCAGAGGAAATCATGTACAAAGTGAATGACCTTAGTTTCCACACTCTCAAATTCAGTAGGCATATTACCAGAGCCCTAGAGAGCATCTGCCTTTTCTACGACATCAGTAGACTGCTATTTCTCTCATCATCTGACCAGAGACCCTCTTCCCTTACCTCTAGGTTCTAGATGGTTGCAAATATCTTTTTGCCAATTAAGAAAATACTAATTCAACAATTAGGGTAATGCTATTCTAATTTGCATTTTGTTTCCTACTTTTCAATGTCATTTTATTTTGTTGTTGTCTGTTGTTATATTTAGAATAACTTAAAAGTTACTTCCTAATTTGTGAAATGCATAGAAATGAGTTTTTATTTGGCTTTGGGAGATCCAGTCAATATGAAAGAAATCAGTTTTGACTTAGGACAAATCAGACTATAGAGGATTTACATTCTTTCTTTAATCTTTTTTTCCCCTAAAAACAAACACATTAACATCAGAAAGGGTTGAATAATCCAAAACATTTACTATGTGATCAAGCCCCTCACCAGAGAGTACCACTGTGTTAGTAGTGTGATTATATTCTCCTAATATTTTATCATTTTTAAAACTAATTTAAACATTAATTATGAAATAATTGATACATGCAAAAAATATGTGTAATGCCCATGTAAGTTATCAACCCAACAAACAGGAACCCACTATTTGATTAGGAGGTAGAACATCACCAGTACTGTTGAAGATGCCTGTGTTTCATCATCATTCCATCCCTGTAACTTCCCTACCAACTGAGGTAATAAATATGCTGACGTTAAAAAAAAAAAAAATTTCCTTGCTTTTCTTTATGTTTTGACCAAATATAGGTATCCTCAAAAAGCTATTGCTTTGTCTTTTAACATTATAAAAATAGTTTAATACTTGTTTTAGTCTTTGTAACTTGTTTTTTTCCCACTTAATATTGAGCTTCTAAAATTTGTCTTTGTTAATGTATATGGCTCTGGTTCATTCATTTTCATTGTTGTATAGTCTTCTGTTGTATGAATATAGTATAATTTATCTATTCTCTTGTCGATGGGCATTTGGCCTGGTTTCCAGTTTTACAAAACAGTACCTGCAGTGAAGTGTGTAAGTGCCATGAATGGTGATGTTTCATTAATCCTTTGATGTTTGTAAACATAAATGATACCATTTGAAAGAAACTGAAAAGTGAGAAGAGAGCTAAGAATAATTTTGCTAGACCAATGTTTTTACATCAACATTTTAGATACTGGCCTCTGAGCCTGTGCCAGTTTGTATTCCTACTTCATTATATCAGTTATATTAATAGTAACAATCTCTATCTTTTTTGTATATTACTTAAATTTTATAAACTTTATATGTTACTAGTAGCCATAGCTATTCCTTATTGTATACTTGCTCTATGCCAGGTTCTGTGCCAGACAATATTTGTACGTTTATACCTCCTGACAGTTTTATATCTTTTTTTTTAAAATTTGGAGATAATGTCAAATCTTACAGAAAAGTTGCAAAAATAAAAATAGTTGCAAAGATTGCTCGTATACCCTTAACCTAGATACACTTAGTGATAACATATTACCCCATTTGTGTTCCTCCGTGTGTACATGTCTGTGAACATTTCATTTCTTTCTGAACCATTTGAGGATAGGTCATATACATTATAGGACTTCCCTGGTGGCTCAGATGGTAAAGCATCTGCCTATAATGCGGGAGACCCAGGTTCAATCCCTGGGTTGGGAAGATCTCCTAGAGAAGGAAATGGCAACCCACTCCAGTATTCTTGCCTGGAAAATCCCATGGATGGAGGAGCCTGTTAGGCTACAGTCCATGGGTTGCAAAAAGTCGGGCACAACTGAGCGACTTCACTTTCACTTTCACTATATACTTTATGCCCTTTTACCCCCAAATACTTCAGTGTGTATTTTCCCAAAAATAGGGATTTTTCTTATGTACTTCAGTATAGTAAATTTAACATTAGATGAAAATATGTGTTACATAGTTTTATCAATCTGCTCTTTGTATTCTAATTTTGTCAATTGATCTAATAAAGTCTTTATAGCATTTTTTCCCCTTACGGTACTGCAGTCTGTCTGGGGTCACGTATTATATTTAGATGTCACGTCTCAATCTCTCTTAATCTAGGGTATTTCTATGGCTTCTCTTTGCCTTTTATGACATTAATATTTTTGAGAGCTATATTCTTCACTCTCCCCAAAACCTGTCAACCCCTGGCTTTTAATAGAACTTTCCTCATTTTGAGTTTGTCTGGTGTTTCTTCATGATTTGTCCTGGATTGTGTTTTCTTAGTTGGACCACTGCACAGGTGGTGTGATACTACACCTGGAGGTGTGTGAGGTTCATATTTATTCTTGTCCAGTTTCTTCACTGTATAATTACCGTGTTTTTTTCTCCCTCACAGCTAATGAGGAATCTGTGGGGAGATACTTTCAAGACCATAAAAATGTCCTTCTCCTAGCAAAATATTCTAGTCTCATCTTGAATGTACCCTGTCTCAGTACTGGAGTCAGCCATTTCTTGAAGAACCCTGGTTCCTTTTAGTGGACAATTGTATTCGATACTAAGATCTGAACATTGTGTTTCAGAGCAGTTTTTAAAATAGATGGTATTATTCAATTTTCCATATTAGGAAACTGAGTCTCAAAGGTTAAGTAATGCAACAGCCAGTAAATAGTGAAAACAGGATTTAAATTCAAGTCTCTTTTTCTTAAGCATCATACTTTTTTCAGTTACACTATAACCTTTAGTCATGTGATCTGGTTTCCTTCCTTCTCGTAGTCTAAATTGATATAAAAGTGTGCTATCATTTAATTTTTGCAGATGAGAAAAAGATCCTTGAAATTAAAGATTCATGCTGTGGACACTGCTTCCAAGAACTTGAAAATGCAAAGCAGGAATGTCAAGATCTGAAAAGAAAACTGGAGAAATGCTGTAGGCATCTTCAGCATTTAGAAAGGAAGCACAAAGCTGTAGTGGAAAAAATCGGAGGTTAGCATTTGAAGTAACACTGCTACCAGTGTAAATCTCCTTGATCCGGGTTGGAATATTCAAATGTGACATTTTAGTTAATGGAAGCATTGATTATCTTTGGGATTTACATTAACTAATTTGGATCTTATTTTTATTAGGCAAATAATTATTATTGAACTTGGTCCTTCTTTTTTTGATTGAATAGCTTTTGAGTGCTTAATGTGTGTCAAGCAGTGTTCTAGGCACTGAAGGTACGGCAGTGAAGACATCAGACAAAATTCCACTTCTGATGAGATGTACAGGACTCTGTTCTCTTGCTTCAAGAAGCTTATCATTAAAAGAGGAGAACTGAAAACATTAATGAATAATTGCAGCTCTGGGTAGCTGGCAGTACGTTCATGTAAACTAGGAAGAAAGGATGTTAGTTGATTCTTCCTCCTATTAAAGTTAAGGAAGGCTTGACTAAGCCTTGAAAGATGAATGTGTTTGCCAAAGAGAATGGCATTCCAGGCAGAGGGAAGAGACATGAACCAAGGCGTCTGGGTCTGATGTGGCCTCCTCTCTGTCCGTTCTTCACAGTGCTGTCAGGGAGTTGTCTAAAAGACCTGTCTTCTGCCTTTTCCTATTGCCCCCTTGAAGAAGGGAGCTATTGGGCTCACAAGGCTGCTCCCTCTTACATTTCACAGGGTGTTGACTTACACCCTGTGCTCTGTATTCCTTACCTTTGAAATATTTCAGATGCCCTAGCTGGTCAGGAATTTTCTTTTACAATATTGTCATTCTGTCCTATGCTTTCCCCTCTCATTCTTGTTTTGGCCCTACTCTTGCCCATCCTTTAGAATTCAATTGAGAAGATATCTTGTCTGCAGAGCCTTGATTTTTACCAGTGTGGGCTAGATGGGCTGCTTCTGTGTGGCCTCAGGACATTTGTCTCCTCCTCTGTTAACATTCTGTATCTCACTTTTTGATGACTTGCCCAACATCTTTTTAACCTGTAGATTTGTTGAGATATTATCTCATTTATCCTTATAGTCTGGTACCCATTATATACAAGACAGTAATAAATGCTTGAATGAAGGAAGGACTGAATGCAAGGGTCCCAAACAATGGGTAGGTTCACTTTTTTCCTCCATTCGCCTCTGTCACTTGCTTAGGCAACAGTCATCTCTTTCTGCTTCCAGTCTTGCCCCTCCAATCCATTCTCCATCAGGAAGCTAGAGCAGCCTTTTAGAAAAGTAAATATGGCTGTGGCACTCTGTTGTTTAAAGTGCCGCAGTGGCTTGTCTGGCCCTCGGTGTAAAACACAATTTGACATAATTTAAGAAGCCCTCCCTGATCCCACTTCTGCCAGCCTTTCAGGCTCATCTCCTGCCTAGCCCTCTTATTCTCTCACAGAGCTGTGGCAGGGATTTCACTGACTCTCTGGGCCTTTGTGCACCTCTTCCTTTACCAACAGCATCTGTCTCCCCATCCTGGTCACAATGCCTGGCTAACTCCTCCTCGTCAACCCCCTGGGACATGATTTCCCTATAGAGGCCTTCCTAAGCACCCCAGACTTGGCTAGTTTCTTCTGTTAGACATTTCCCACTGCTCCTATGAGGTTTGTAACGCTTGTCATCCTTGCGATTATTTAATGTCTGAATTCTCCTTTGGAGTGTGATGGTGACAAGGATTGAATCCTGTCCCAGCCTTAGCACAGTACCTGGCATCATAGCACACTCGGTAAATATTTTTGCCCAAGAGAAGCCACCTTCTCCCATTACTTGCTTCCTAAGTCTGCTAAAGATAGATCATAATTGCTTTAATGCTGAGAAAGTGTTTCAGCAATTTTGAGATAAAAATTTTAACAACTGTAGTTCCCGTGGTGATTGCTTAGGTCTTTAACAGAGGCTGGAGAGCAAGTAAATTTGTCCAACTGTGGAGGTAAATTTCTCCTCCTGTGGAGGAGGCTGTTGTAAAATTTGATGAAAATCAAGAAATTTGTTTTATATAATAAAATGATAAGGGTAGTAGTTTGTGGTTATTTACAGATAATAATATTTAGCACTGTATATTGTGATTATACAATAGTTATTTTACATAGTGTATTTTGAGGCTGATAACTTCTGTAATTTGTAGACTTAGAAATAATCCAAGAAAGTTGGTAATTGGCTCAAAACAACAAGCTAATAAAAGAGGTCAGGGTCAGAATTTAAGCCATTTGATAATTTCAGTGTTTGTGTTAATGTAAATCCGCTAGTTGATAAAATTTTTGCTATTTTGGTTGCTTTATTGTTTCTTAAGTTCCATTTTCCACTGTCATGGTAGCATTTATTGAAAAGTGATGGAGTAAGAGTGAGTGGTTTAGAAATATACAAGCTGTATCCATCACTGGGAGAACAGAATGATTCATTCCCCAACTTGTAGGGTGTGTTGAAAGGCTGGTATAGTAGGAAACAAGGGGTGCCATGTTCATATTTATTAAACATTGTTATTGCCAGACCTTGTATAAGGTGCTGTGCATTTACTATTTCATTTCCATTATAATCTTCAAGGTCAATAACACTATCCCCATTTTACACATGAAAAAACTCAGTTTCAGAAAGATTCAGTAATTTGCCTAAGCTCATCCAGTGGATAAGAAGGCCTTAAACTGTGTCTTTCTGACTCTGAAATTTATACTTTGTCCTCTGTGCCACATGGACTCCATCAGTCTCCTCATTTTGTTTTTAAAAGTTCAAAGAGTTGAAGATCTTATGTTATTTTTGAAAATGGCACCTATTTAAGCTTAACTTTTTTCTCTTAATTTTGTATTGAGGTGCTTGTTCAATAATCAGTTTATATGCGCATATACTGCATGCCAGGATCCAGGAGGGACATGGAATTAGGAAACCTGTATTGCTAAATAAAGCCTTCTATCTAACTGGAAAGCAAACCACATGCATATAAAGCAATTGGAGATTTATTCCAGGACAGTCTGTAACCCAAAATAAGTTGAAAATGGAATACAGATTTAAAGTGCTGAGAATATAGAACAGTGGGTGGTCAGATTTGGGTTTATCAGGGAACAAATGACACCAGGGAACACCTGGAAATTTGGCAGTCTCTTCTATGAACATTTGTGCTGGTAATTTAAGGGAAAGACAGAGAAAAAGAGATTGATCAATATACTATAAACTTTCTTTTTTAGAAGAGAATACTAAAGTTGTTGAAGAATTAATGGAAGAAAACAATGACATGAAGAATAAATTAGAAGAACTGAGAACACTTTGTAAAACACTACCACCAAGGTAGACTTTTACTATTTCAAAGAAACTGTTTATTTCTGAGTATCTTTACTTTTTAAAAAAATAACAGTCCTATCAATATTATCATACCAAGAACATCAATTACTGTTATTGTTGCATAGCAAAAAATATGGAAAAAAAAAAAAAAAAGGATCTTTTAAAATCGTATTCCCAGAAGATACTCTTTATTTAAAGTCTTTGAGTTGGGAAGATCTGCTGGAGAAGGGAGAGGTTACCCACTCCAGTATTCTTGGGCTTCTCTGGAGGTTCAGCAGATAAAGAATCTGCCTGCAATATGGGAGACCTGGCTTTGATCCCTGGTTTGGGAGATCTCTTGGAGAAGGGAACGGCTACCCACTCCAGTATTCTGGCCTGGAGAATTCCATGGACTGTATATCCAAGGGGTCACAAAGAGACATGACTGAGTGACTTTCACTTTCACTTTTGTACAAACACAACATGTGCACATGTTTTAAAAATTGAGATTATTATATAAGCTACTTTGTGACCTTTTATTAGTATTGTAAGATAAACTCTTCCCCCATGTCATTAGATATGCTTTTATAATGTGCTCTTTAGTAACTGCATAGGTTTTCATCATGTGGGTTTATTGTGGTATAAGTAACCGTAACACTTAAGTTTGCCTTTTTCTCCTAAATAATTATAGTCGAGATCCTCAGATGTGAATTTTTTAGCACACCTTAGCTTGTTTTATTAGAATATATATTTATATATATTTAAAAAATTATATATACATATTTTCAAATTACATTTTTCACTTAATCTCTGTATTCTTTTAGGTCACTGTCAGAAGGAGCTATTGAAAATGCCTGCCTTCCATGCAATGAGGTGGCCTTGGAAGAACTTCGTGGGCAATACATTAAAGCTGTAAAAAAGATTAAGCGTAAGTCTCTAAGGTTTTAAGGTGGTTTGGGTCTTTTTTGTAACTAATAGTAGTAATTTGGGGGAATTTTCTGAACTACCTTAATCTGAGATATTACCTGTTTTTAGAAGAAATCATTGATAGCTTTTCTAAATTATGCCGTCATAGGTGATTTTACCCAAGTAAATTTGGAGTTTGCCACTAAAATTTGGGAAGTGGCACAAGGATAGAGATATTTTTATATTGTTAATTATCCTGGGGTTTTTTGGGGACTAAAATGTATGTGTATATAGATTTTAAAGTATAACTGACATATATCACTATATTAGTTTCAGGCTGTAACATAATTGATTCAGTGTTTGTTTATGCTGTGAAGTGATCACCACAATAAGTCTAGTTTCCCCATCACCATACAAAGTTACAAAATATACAATAGTCCCCTCTTATCTGTGATTTTACTTTCATGGTTTCAGTTACCTGTGGTCTACTGTAGTCCAAAAACATGAAGTGGAAAACTGCATAAATAGTAAGTTTTAAATTGCAGACCATTTTGAGTAGCATGATGAAATCCCAGCCATCATGCTGTGTCTGCCTCTGGAAGTGCATCACCCCCTTTGTCCAGCGTATTCTGCCTGTTGGTCACTTAGTACCCACCTCGGTTATTGGACCCACTATCACTATATCGTAGTGGTTGTGTTCATAACCCTTCTTTTACCTAATAAAGGCCGCAAAATGCAAGAATAGGGATGTTAGCAATTCATATATGCCAAAGAGAAGCTGGAAAGTGCTTCCTTTAAGTAAAAAGGTAAAAGTTCTCGACTTAATAAGGAAAGAAAAAATCATGTGGTGAGGTTGCTGAGATCTACAGTGAGGACAGATCTTCTACCCATGAAATTGTGAAGAAAGAAAACAATTCATGATAGTCTTGCTGTCACACCTCAAACTGCAAAAATTACAGATATAGTGGATGATAAGTGCTTAGTTAAAATGAAAAAGACATTAAATATGCACAATAAGATATTTAGAGAGAGATCACATTCACATAATTTTATTAAATTGTTAAAATTGCTGTCTTACTAATTACTGTTGTTAATCTCTTACTGTGCCTAATTTATAAATTAAATGTTAAGAAGGCGATGTATGCATCAGAAAAAATGTAGTATATATAGGTTTCAGTACGTGGTTTCAAGCATCCATTAAGGGTCTTGGCATGTATTCCCCAGGGATAAGAGGGGGACGGCTGTAAGGTATTCTTCACTATAGTCGCCTGTGCTGTACTTCCTCATCCTCATGACTTTGCACTTACCGACCCTCTTCCCCATTTTGCCCACTGTTCAACCTTCTCCCCTCTGGCAATCACTAGTCTGTTCTCCGTTCATTTGCTTTGTTTTTTAAGATTCCACATATAAATGAAATCATACACTATTTGTCTTTCTCTGACAGTTCACTTAGCATAATGCCCTCAAGATCCACCCAGGTTGTCACAAATGGCAAGACTTTGTTGTTTTTTTATGGCTGAGTAGTATCATTGTATGTATATACCACATCTTTATCCATTCATCCACTGATGGATGCTTAGGTTGTTTGGATAGCTTGGCTATTGTGCATAATGCTGCAGTGAACATTGGCACACATAGATCTTGCTGAATTAGTGTTTTCACTTTCTTTTGATAAATATCCAGAAGTGAAATTGCTGGATTATATAGTAGTACTATTTTTCATTTTTTGAGGAACCGCCATACTGTTTGAGTATGCTTGAGGAACCTCCATAGTGGCTATGCCAGTCTACATTCCCATCACCAATTCATAGTTTCTCTTTTCCTCCACATGCTCACTAACACATCTTGGTCTTTTGATAATAGCCATTCTAACAGCTGTGAGGTGACACCTCATTGTGATTTTGACTTGCATTTCCATGATGATTAGTGATGTTGAGCATGTACTTATTGGTCATCTCTGTTTTGTTTGGAAACCTGTCTATTCTTCTGCTCATTTTTTAATCAGGTTGTTTGTTTCTTGTTGATACTGAGTTGTATGAGTTCTTTATATATATTTTGGAAATTAATCCCTTATTAGATATATAATTTGCAAATATCTTCTTTCATTTATTTAATAGGTTGCCTTTTTATCTTTTTGATGGTTTCCTTTGCTGTGCAGAAGCATTGTAGTTTGATGTAGTCTCACTTATTTATTAGGCGTCCCTGGTGGCTCACAGGTTAAAGCATCTGCCTGTAATGCAGGAGACCTGGATTTGATCCCTGGGTTGGGAAGATCCCTGGGTTGGGAAGATCCCCTGGAGAAGGAAATGGCAACCCACTCCAGTACTCTTGCCTGGAGAATCCCATGGACAGAGGAGCCTGGTGGGCTATAGTCCACGGGGTCCCAAAGAGTTGGACATGACTGAACGACTTCACTTTCACTTATATATTTTTACTTATGTTGCCACTGCTTTTGGAGTTGGGTCCAAGAAAAAAAAAAAAAATCACTGAGACCAGTGTCAATGAGTTTACTGCCAGTATTTTCTTCTAGGAATTTTATGGTTTTCTGGTCTTACAGTCAAGCCCCTAATCCATTTTGAGTTGATTTTGTATATGTTATAAGAAAGTGGCACACTCTGATTCTTTTGCATGTGGCTGTTTGGTTTTCCTGGTACCATTTTTTGAAGAGATTGTCCTTTCCCCATCATATATTCTTGCCTCCTTTGTTGTAAATTAATCAACCACGTGTGGGTGGGTTTGTTTCTGGGCTCTATATTTTGTCCCATTGATCTCTCTGTTATTATGCCAAAACCACACTGTTTTTATCCCTCGTTTTGTTAATGTGTGGTATATTGCACTGATTGACCTGTGAATGTTGAACAGTCCTTGCATCCCTGGGATAAATCCCACTTGATCGTGGTGTATGCTCCTTTTAATGTATTGCTCAATTTGATTTGTTAGTATTTTGAAGATTTTTGTGTCTGTGTTCATCAGTGATATTGGCCTCTAACTTTTTTTTTTTTTTAAGTGGTGTTCTTGTTTAGTTTGGCACCAGGGTAATGCTGGCTTCATGAAATGTGTTTGGGAATATCCCCTTCTCTGGTTTTTTAACAAGAATTTGAGAAAGGTAGATATTATATCTTCTATGAATGGTTGGTAGACTTTAATAGTGAAGCCATCTGATCCTGGGTTTTCTTATGAGTCTAGCTAAAGATTTGTCAGTTTTCTTTTTTCAAAGACTCAGATATTAGTTTTATTGATCTTTTCTCATTTTTGTTGTTGTTGTTTTTCTTTTAAGTAAATCTTGTTTTTTTTCCTCTCTCTTCTTTCATTAAAATTTTTTTTTATTGAAGTATAGTTGATTTACAGCATTGTGTTGGCTTCTGGTGTACAGCAAAGGGACTCATCTATATGTGTATATATAATATATGTTATACATAATATGTATATTATATCCCATTATGGTTTACTATAGGATACTGAATATAGTTCCCTCTGATATACAGTAGGACTTTGTTATTTATCTCTTTTTTTTATATTAGTCTGTATCTGCTAATCACAAACTCCTAATTTATCCCTACCACACCTCCTTTCCCCTTTGGTAGCCATAAATTTGTTATCTATGTCTGTTAATCTGTTTCTGGGTAGTTTTTTTTGGTGCTACCATGTGGATTATAGGATCTTAGTTCAGTGACCAGGGATCCAATCTATGTCTCCTGAAGAGGAAGTATGGAGTCCTAACCACTGGACTGCCAGGGAATTCCCTTTTCTGATTTGCAAATAAGTTCATTTGTATCATATTTTAGATTCCACATATAAGTGATATCATATGGTATTTGTCTTTCTCTTTCTTCACTTAGCATGATGATCTCTAGGTTCATCCATGTTGCTGCAAATGGCATTGTTTCATTGTTTTCTATGGCTGAGTAGTATTCCATTGTGTATGTATATATGTATACCACATCTTCTTTTTCCATTCATCCATCAATGGACATTTAGTTTGCTTCTGTATCTTGGCTATTGTAAATAATGCTGCTATGAACATTGGGGATGCACGTATCTTTTGGAATTAGAGTTTTTACTAGATATATACCCAGAAGTGGTACTGCTAGTTTGGATGGTGACTCTAATTTTAGCTTTTTGAGGAACTTCCATTTTGTTTTTCATAGTGGCTGTACCAATTTACATTCCCACCAACAATGTAGGAGGGTTTCCTTTTTCCACACCATCTCCAGCTTTTGTTATTTGTAAACTTTTTAATGATGGCCTTTCTCACTGGTGTGAGGTGATACCTCATTATAGTTTTGATTCACACTGCTCTAATAATTAGAGATGTTGAACATCTTTGCATGTGCCTGTTGGCCATCTGTACGTTTTCTTTGGAGAAATGTTTATTTAGGTCTTCTGCCCATTTTTGTCATGGAATTTTTCTATTTTTTTATATCTCTATTTTTATTCTCATTTTTATTATTTTCTTCCTTCTACTAACTTTGTCCCTTCTTTTTTCTTCTTTTTCTAGTTCCTTTAGGTGTAAAGTTAGATTGTTTAACATTGTTTCCCAAGGTAGGCCTGTATTGCTATGAACTTCTCTTTCAAAACTGCTTTTGCTATATCTAGTATATTTTGGTATGTTTTATTGCTTTTTTCATTTATCTTTAGGTTTTTTTTTATTCCTTTAATTCTTTGATTATTTAGTAACATGATGTTTAATCTCCACATATTCGTGCTTTTTCCAGTTTCCTTTTTTGATTTTTTAATTTCATACCATTGTGATTGGAAAAGATACTTGGTATGGTTTCAATTTTTTAAAAGTACATTGAGACTGGTGGCCTAACTTGTGCTATATACTGGAGAGTGTTCTATGTGCACCTAAAAAATGTGTATTCTCCTGTTTTAGAGTAAAATGTTCTCTACATATCTTTTTAAGTTCATCTAGGCTACTATATTGTTTAACGCCAATGTTTCTCTATTTATTTTCTTTCTAGAGGAGATACCCATTGATGTAAATGGGGTATTAAATCCCTTTATTATTATTTTATCACTATTGATTTCTCCTTGTAGGTCTTGTTTTATATGTCTTGGTGCTCCTGTGTTGGGTGAATAAATTTTAACAAATGTTATTTATATCTTCTTGTTGGGTTGATCCCTTTATCATTTTCTAGTGTCGATCTTTGTCTTTTATTATAGTCTTTGTTTTAACATCTATTTTATTTGATATAAGTGTAGCTACTTCAGCTTTCTGTACTGTAGTGTACTTTAGCTTTCTTTTACTTTCTATTTGCATGAAGTGTTGATCCATCCCTTCACTTTAACCTTTATATATCCGTACATCTGAAATGAGTCTCTTTAACATTTCTTGTATTTCTTGCTTATTTTATGTTTAAGTTCCCTCTGTGTTCATCCATTCTTATTGATGAGCATCTTTATGACCATTAGTTTGAACTCTTTATCAGGTAAGTTACTGACCTCCATTTCATTAAAGTTTTTTTTTGTTTCTTCATTTTGCTTAACTCTCTCTGTGTTTAATTCTATGTATTATGTGAAATAGGAGAGCTACCTCTCCCAGCTTGAAGGGGTGGTCACAGGAAGACTAGGGTGTGTTTAGGCTGCTGTGTCCTGGGGGTTGTAGATTGCCAAGAATGGTCTCTCCGGCTCTTTCATTCCTGTGGGGCCCAGAAACACAAGCCTTCTAGGCACCAAGGCCAGGTGTTCAAGGGATGTCCCCTGTGTGGACTGTGCACACCTGCTGGGTTTTGTGTGTCAGGACAACCGGGGAATGCAGAGGTGGGACAAATGGCTGTAGTATGCAGGAAGAGTGCAAAAGTGTACCTGTAAGGGCCAGACTTGTAAGGTAGAAGTCGAGTGCGAAAATGGCTCCTGCTAGCACCTCTGATCCTAGGAGAGTTCTAACAGATTCTGCCCTTCTCACAGATGCTTTAAGATTATCAAGTGCATCTCCTTCACATAAGGTCTAGGCATGTATCATGCTGCTGTTTTGCACTGGGTTCCCAACTTGAGCAAGTCTCTGCATGGGTCCTGTAAGAATGGAATCTCAGTTTCCTACAGCACTTTGTGTCTCTTGGATGTAAACCTTTTTGGTTTCCAAAACCAAATGTTTTGGAGGCTCAACTCTCTGGTTCAGGTCCCAAGAGTTGGGGTATCTGATGTGGGTTCAAACCCCTTGCACCTCAGGGAGAAGCTTTGTTTTTGTGCTATTATTCCTAATTGTGAGATGCCATGTCCAAGGTGAAGGTTTTGACAGGACTGTGTGTCTGCCTCTGCTACTCACCTTGATATGTTGGCTTTGCTGTGGGTGACTCTTCTGCTAGTTCTCAGGTCATTTTCAGAGACAGTTGTTCCATATGGGGCTATAGGAGTGGAATGTCCATGGGAGGAGGTGAATTCAGGATTTCCTGTATCACCATCTTGAACTGCTTTCAGCATTTTTCTTCTTGGACACTAATATTAAACTAAAAATTTCATAATCTTACAATTTAAATCTCTAGTCCCCCAAAAAATGCCATATGAGTTTTAAACAAGTTATTATTATTTTCTTCCATAAGCTTTTAAAGACCATAGAAAATTAATGTTATTAGGAATTATTCTGTGGTTTCTCATTATTTTCATAATGGATTATGTCATTAATGTAAATTTGTTTATCAAGACCTTTGTGGTACTAGGTGATGTAATATAACCTGCAGAACATTTATGTGGTTTGTTTTCCTAGTAAAAAACCTCCCAGTTTGTAACTGTAATATCACATAGTTAGTATATATGTCTCAGAACAATACCAGTGTTTATGCATGAGATATGTATATTTGCCTCCTAAAGCTTGCATTCGTTTTAAACAAAATGAGAGGGAGAGGTCTCAAGTTTCAAATATAATTGATAGATCATCAGAATCATGCTGTAGATGCTTTGAAAATGCCACTTAGTATAGAGAATATGCTTCTTTGTTGTTGCTGGTCTAACAGAGTCCATGTTACTAGAAAGAAATTGACTTTTTGTTAATAATTATATTAATTGAAAAGTGAAATTTTAAGTGTTCCTTTTCATCCTAATGTGAGAACTTGTTGTGTATTTATGTGTATTACATTTGAGAAATTGGTTGGATATTTTGCATTGACATGTACTCCATTAAAATTTTTCCCACTTGAAATAATGAAAAATAGTCTTCCGCTTAGCATTTTTGCATAGAATGTGTAATTTCCGGGAAGAGCTTACTGATAATAAATGAGATTCCTTTATGAATTAGACTCCTTAATATAATGGGGATGGTGATATTCAACCAGTAGGATATAGCCCTGGATTTAGGACAAATGTTAATCTTAAGCAGTGGTTCAGTTTAGTTTATTTCAGTTCAGTTGCTCAGTCGTGTCTGACTCTTTGCAACTCCATGGACTACAGCACGCCAGGCTTCCCTGTCCATCACCAACTCCTGGAATTTACTCAGACTCATGTCCGTTGAATTGATGATGCCATCCAACCATCTCATCCTTTGTCATCCCCTTCTCTTCCCGCCTTCAGTCTTTCCCAGCATCAGGGTCTTTTCTAATGAGTCAGTTTTTTGCATCAGGTGGCCAAAGTATATTGGAGCTTCAGCATCAGTCCTTCCAGTGATATTCAGGACTGATTTCCTTTAGGATGGACTGGTTGGATCTCCTTGTTGTCCAAGGGACTCTCAAGAGTCTTCTCTAGTACCACAGTTTAAAAGCATCAATTCTTCAATGTGGTAGTCCCAAACAAAGCACATTGAGTTAAAGATAAAAGGAAGACTTGAAAGCTGTGAACTATTTTTAAGTGTAAATTTCAGGAGGCATCGTGAGTCTCAAATCTCTCCCTGCAATAGCATTTTGTATACCTCTCATGGATTATAGTATTATATTTAGTTGGATATTCATAAGGTTTGTGGAAAGAATTGAAGAAATAATGAAACATGGGTTTTCAGAGCACAAGTAAACAGAAGGCGATGAATCTCTCCAGCTTATATTGCCTCCTTTCTCTCTGTGTCTACGTCTGTCTTCCTTGCTGCCTCACCCTTTCAGTATATTTCTTTTTTCTCTTGTCTTAACTTGACATGTAATTGAAATGCATAAATTTCTGTGCCTCATATTAACGATAATTTCTTGTCTCAGTGTTTAAAAATATGACAGTTTCCGTAGGGGATATGCTGTGTTTCCCTGACCATATTTGTGTTCTGTCATCTTTCTAACTGGACTTTTAGATGACTTCTCCTTTTAGTCTACCAAAATGGTGACCGAAATATTCCATTTTAATGATGGTGGAAAGCTATAACATTTAAGCTATATCTCCACTCACTTCATCTCCCAGAAAATTGGTCTGAAGTCTGCCTCTCTTATTTTGAAAAAACTGCCAATAAACATGCATTTTGTGGGGATTCCCCCCGCCCCCAGGTGATATGCTTCGTTATATTCATGAGAGTAAGGAAAGAGCTGCAGAAGTGGTAAAAGCAGAGGTGTTGCGAGAACGTCAAGAAACCGCCCGAAAGATGCGCAAATATTATTTGATTTGCCTCCAGCAGATTTTGCAGGATGATGGGAAGGAGGAAGGGTAAGTTCTGTCTAAACAATGTGTCCTGAGAGTACCAGGACAGCATTTTGTCATTTTGTAAGCATTTTCCTTAGCCACAGAATTAACTGTATCTACATGATGAGTAGAGGGTTAAGAGAGGCTTAATGCCTGTGCTACTCTTAATGGTGGCAGAGCATATAGGAAAAACAGAAATCCTGGGGCTAAGGAAACTCATTTTCTTCCTGTAAACTGTATTAATTTTATATTCTGGAATTCCCCACAGGGCTGAGAAGAAGATCATCAATGCTGCTAGCAAGCTTGCTATGATGGCAAAATTGCTGGAAACACCTATTTCTAATAGATCCCAGAGCAAAACTGCACAGTCAGGTATGTGAAAATGAGTTACTTGAAATATTTTTCTCCCTTTCTTTTAGATATTTAATGTTTTTAGTAGGAGAGTGGGGAATGTAAGGAGTGAGAGCTAATTTAGCAAATTATATGCATATTTTACTTAAACTGGAAAAACAGTGTAGTAGGCAGACTGAGCTTGCCCGTCAGCTTCATTTTGCTGCTTCTATTCCTAGAAGGATAGAAAGGATTTTAAGTGACAATATAGAAGGAGAGAAAGAAGAAAATATAACTGAGCTTTTAAAAGTTATAATTGCTAAATTAGAGGCTGTGAGAAATCCCTGAAAGAAGACAGGCGTTTTCAGATTGAAGGTGGAAACCTCAGTTCAGAGCTCCCAGAAGACGACAGTTACAAGTGGGAGCAATATGGAAACTGTTCTACACAGGACGGTAGTGGTATATTCCAGAAGTAGTAAGCCTAGGGGATACCAATGGGGTATTGGTATTCCAGAGCAACCAAAACCAGGTGGGGGCACCCTCTTTATTTCTGCTTACTTCCCTTTCTGAACCCTGGTACTAAGCTGGGTGAGAGCAACAGAAACAGAGTCTGGGAACAGGGCAGTACTCTAGGTGGCTGCACACACCAAGGAGAAACTGAGAGCTCACGTGCCCAGAGTATCAGCAATTAGGTCTTTCTGCTCTGCGGCTCATTCCTTTCCACTCCACTTCCAACTCCTTTAAACAACTGGCAGATACTGTGCTCAAGACATCTAAAAGATATGCATTCAACTGAGAATTACTATATATTTATAGAAAGCAGCACCATGAAAAAAGAAACCAAACTTAAGACATAGCAAAAAAAAAAGCAATCCTCAAAACAGAGCTTGCTGCTGCTGCTGCTTAGTCACTTCAGTCGTATCTGACTCTGGGTGACCCCATAGATGGCAGCCCACCAGGCTCCCCCATCCCTGGGATTCTCTAGGCAAGAACACTGGAGTGGGTTGCCATTTCCTTCTCCAATGCATGAAAGTGAAAGTGAAGTCGCTCATTTTCTTCCAAGTTTTACCCTTACGACTTTGAAAGTTATATATTCTAATTCTCTATTGAAAGTGAAGTCACTCAGTCATGTCCGACTCTTAGCGACCCCATGGACTGCAGCCTAGCAGGCTCCTCCGTCCATGGGATTTTCCAGACAAGAGTACAGAAATAGAATTAATAGAACAAACTACAGGATGTGAGAATGTTAGAAAAATACGGTATCCTCAGAGATATGTAAGAGGATATTGTAGAGGAAACTAACAATATGCTAAAATTTATATCATTTTCAAGAAGATACAGATACTTCTAACTCTGGAGCTTGCTGGAAAGATACAAGTTTAAGTATGTGTATAAAAATTTAAGGCTAACACATGGGGAGACTAAGCCTATGCACCACAACTGCTGAGCAGGTACTCTAGAGCCTGTGAGCTGCATCTGCTGAGCCCTGTGCCCCAGCTATGACGCCCCTGCACTCAGAGTCTGTGTGTCACGACTACCGAAGCTTGTGTGCCCTAAGCCTGTGCTCTGCAATAAGAGAAGCTACTTCAGTGAGAAGTCCTCACACCCCAACTGGAGTGTAGCCCCCGCTCACTGCCGCTACAGAAAGCTTGCACACAGCCCCGAAGACCCAGCAGAGCCAAAAATAAATTTAAAAAGAAAAATAATTAAGGCTAACTAATAATTAGAATATATAACTTTTTTTTTTTAATTTTATTTTGTTTTTAAACTTTACATAATTGTATTAGTTTTGTCAAAGTAGTAAGGGTAAAACTTGGAAGAAAACGTTTTCAATCTAATAAAGGAAAAATACATCTGGAAAGCATAGGTAAATGGAAAATAATAGTAGATTGAAACAGCAGTCACACTAAACATGAACTGCTTAAACACAGTAATAAAAGAGCATAATTTTCAAACAGCTTTAAAAATTCTAGACATATGTTATTTCAGATAAGACCATCATCAACAATTCAAAATACAGGGCTAGAGAGTGATATACCAAGCAATGTAGATTGATATTAGGTAAACTATAGCGTTAAAAACAGTATTAGGTAAATGAGAGGTAGCATTAAACTGACCAAAGTAAAAGTTCATAATGATAAAAGGTACAGCTTCCCAAGAAGCTACAAATGAGAAGCTTTCCCAAAGCTCAGCTGAACTTCTGGAAAGCGAAAAGCAAAGATTGTTCAGGAATTCCTGAGTTGAATGTTGGTAAACATTCTTCAAATAGAAGCACAAAGATTATTTGTGTAAATTTTGGAATGGTGATGTGAAGCTTGGCTATAAAGGGGCAATGGCATATAACATGAGAAGTTTTCTGGATTCGATCTAATGTTCCCAGCAGTTGCAATCAGTGGATAATAATAATAGATTTCAATAGCAAAATTACTCAGCTTTATCATATATATATATATATATATATATATATATATAAAAGAAGATTTTAAAATGTCTAGTATTGATGTCTTTGAGAATGATTAAAATATATATGTATTGCTTGGAAATATATAAAAACATGTTTTATCCCCCCCTCCTCTTTTAGTGTTAATTTTCTGCTAATTCTGTTTTCCCCTAATTTTGTGTTCCCTTGTACATAGAAGTATTACCTCTGACTTCAGAGAGGCCCACTGGAGTTGAAAAATCAAAAAGAAATGATGTGAATCAGAATACACCATGTCACACGGAAAGCAAATCAAACAGTCTAAAAACGATCCCCAGAAGTATGTGCGACCAAGTTCCTAAGAGGAGGGCTGCCTGTAACCTACAAAGCCGATTAGAGGATGCAGAGCGTGGGGACAGAAAGCCCGAGTGTTCCAGAGAGTCGCATCTGGACTTTCAGTTCAGGGATAACAGTCGCAAACACGTAGACATTTTGCCAAGGAGTGTTTCTCCTGAGTTTGTGCCTTGTGAAGATGAAAGAAGCTTTGATTTGCACAAGAAAAAAGACCTTGGTGATCCTGGCTCTGAATCACTCCAGCACTCAAATGCACACCCCTTCCTTGGAACCTTTGGAAATAAACCTTCATCTCGATACACCCCTGATCTTTCTGAGTCTGAATCCACACACATTACTTTTCGAAGTCCTAATGAAAGACTTGGTTTAAAAGTATATAAATGTAATCCACTAATGGAAAGTGAAAATGCTGCATCTGAGAAAAGTCCGAGTTTGGGTGTTAAGGAAGTTCCAGTAAAGGATGTAGGGGACCTGAGTGACTCTTCAGGCTGGCATTCCAACACTGCCACTCTACCCTACAGCAGTCATGAAGCGTCATTTTTGCATGGTGGGCCGCAAGACACCCTGGATTCGCTCCTTGAATCTGTGAATTTCAAACAGTTTTCAGCAGCTAGCTATCTTTCAGACTCAGAGAAAAACAACATGATTCGTCAGCCTACGAAATGTCAGAGTGGTCATGCTCCAGACCTGTCAGAAGAAACCACATATTTCCAGCCAGGGAAGAGCAGCGTAACTCTTGGACACCCACCTCATCATAAAGCTGATGTATTAAAATCAGAATTCAAAACACTGAGCAGTACAGTACCACCTGCCATGTGTCCGCTGCCTTCAAGAAAATTAATTGCTCCTCTGTCTAGCCAGCAAGATAGTGGCTTTGATAGCCCATTTGTCAATCTAGACTAATTGTTGTAGAGTATTTAAGAAGAATCATTAATATATTGACAAGAAAACTGAAGGGAAGACTTGAAACTGAAATATTTGTGGGCCCTGCATATTTTGAGATGTTTTAGTAACATCTGACTATGATATAAGTAAAGTATTCTCATAAAATTACTGAGATATTAATGTTGCCTTCATCTTCTTTAGTGGTGTGTGTGTAATCTGCTTCTGTGTGATGCTTATATTTGGTTGCTAAACCATCCATTTTTATACTTATAAATTAGCTCTCTGTGCAGTTTTAAATTATTTAAATAAACTTGCATATGGTCTGTAGAATTGTTATGAATTGTTTTTTAATTCACAATGTAGAAATGTTATGTTGGCATATTTGAAATTCACCCAGAAAAATGTATCAATTTTGATTTGTTATGTATGATCAGCCAGATTTAATTTTTGAAGTTAGCCATGTTTAATGAGTCTATATATTTTCTCTGCACATAGTTTACCTGGAAATATCTGCTCAAACTTTTGATCCTGCTTTCAGTTACTGGAAATGAAGTATTGCGAGCATTGCCACAGACTATGTACCTGTATCCTCACTTCATTATTTCAAAATTAGCTTGCATTTTTTTTAGTTGGCGTTTGTGTTATTTCAGATCTCCTGTGACACGCAGAGATTTTGTCTCTCTTATGGTTTCACAGTCTTTCCTTCATCTGAAGCATTACTTTTTAAAAATGGAAATAATCTTTGTCATACAGCCCCAAATTTTAAACTATTAGATTTTTATGTTCATTTATAGTGCAGAATTGGCTAACTTATTAATGCTGTGGTTGACGGTTACATTCTAAACCATGCAGAAATGAATGACCACTTGAATATGGTTGCCTCTTTTTTGAATTCCTAGAGATGGGTATTAAAGTATTAGGTGTTTGCCTTTAATACCCATACCCTAGTATGGGCATTAAAGTATTAGGGTATTAAGTATTAGGTACATCTTGAAAATGCCATAGCTTTCTCTCATCTGTCACCCCAAATGTATTATGGACTGTATTTGTGGGTTTATCCCGTATATTTGGCTTCCCAGGTGGCTCAGTGGTAAAGAATTTACCTGCCCATCGATCCCTGGTTTGGGAAGATTCCCTGGAGGAGGAAACGGCAGCCCACTCCAGTATTCTTACCTGGGAAATCCCATGGACAGAGGAGCCTGGGGGGCTACAGTCCTTGGGGTTGCAGACACAGACATGACTGAGCGATGGACACTAACAAACTGATTTGTCCACCAGGCTAACTTTTATGAAGGCTGGATGGGTGGCAAGGTGCATCATCCTCCTGCTGATAACCATCTCTAAAAGCAAGAACCTAGAAGTGAACCTTATAGGAGCTGGAAAGTTCTGTAAACTGGTGACCAGATATCGATAAACCTAAATATTAGCACTGATTTCGGTGCTTGAGTTGACATGAAGTTGGAGAAAGGAACACGCTGCCATCTCTTCAAAATCTTATTTGTCTTTCTGAAGATACAGTGCTTTTTCTCCAATGATTAGGGTGTCATTTCTCACTCTAGGAAAACTAAACCAGCTACATTTATCTTCCACATGGAACTAGTTGGTTCTTGAGTATTTTGAGTCCTGGCTATTAGCAAACTGAGAATCAAACCCATTGCTTTCCTAATTTTTCATCTTTGTGTGTTTGTTTTAAGTCCTATTTTAACCCTTAGCATCAAGGCTAAAAGTGGAAATCTTGCTCCTTTTGTGGTATCTTTAATCTCTTTTTGGTATCCATAATTTCAAGAGGCTTAGATTACTTTATTTCATACACCTATACATAACCACCAAGAAAGGTATACACTGGTTAGTGTATACGTGAAGGGACCACACAGCCAAACTACCACAGTTTAAATCTGTCTGAAGGGTGATGTCGATGTCAGAACAAAGAGACAAGAGGAGCCCCATAAATGTCACTGTCACATAGATCTCACTTCATCATGATTTTAATCTTGTTATATGTTTCTGCATTTCATTTGTCAACATCATGTTAGAGACTTTCATGTGCATGCTCACAGGGGATACTGATCTCTAGTTTTCTTGTCATACCTGTCTTGCTTTGACCTTAGTCTTGGGTGAAATAAGGGACATTAATTACCAACCCTTCGGAAATTAGAATGATTATAAGAGAATATGACAAGCAACTTTACTTGAACAAATTGGACAACTTAGGCAAAATGAAACATTTCTTGTCTAATATAGGTACTTAAACTTTTGAATTTCCCTCTAAGCACTGTATAAGGCATACTTATAAATTTTGACACGTTGTGTTTTTGTTTTCATTTAGTTCAAAATATTTTCTAGTTGCCCCTGTGATTTCTTTTTGGACCTATTTATTATTTAGAAATGTATCACTTACATTTGAGATTTATCTTTTGGGCCTAGCATATGACCTAGCCTGGAGAATGTTCCACATGCATCTGAAAAGAATGCATATTCTCCTCTCATTTGGTAGAGTGTTAAAAAATATGTTAGGTCAAGTTGATTGATAGTATTGTTCAGATCTGCTGTAGCCTTGCTGATTTTTGGTCTACTTGTTCTGTTAGTTATTAATACTGGGACATTTTCAACTACAATTGTTCATTTGTCTATTTCTCCTTTTGATTCTCTGATACTTGCTTCTATCAGTGAGACAGGTATGCCAACAACAATTCTCTCTCCATTTTTTACTTTGTACTGTATTTCAAATTCATTTTAGAAGGATGGCATTTGATGGATTTAGAATTCTCTGCTGGCATTTCCCCACCCCTGCCCCAGGCCCTTTGATTATGTCATTCCACTGCCTTAAAGGCCACCATATGTTTGCTGAAAAGTTAGCTGTGAATTATGTTGTTCGTGTATTCTGAACTGGTTTTAGGTACATATATCTTAATATATTTGTTACATAAAAGGTACTGACCTTTTATCATTATAAAATCTCTTTTTATCTAGTAATATTTCTTAGAGTTCATTTTTAAGATATTACTACAGCCATTCCAGCTCTTATGATTATTGTCTGCATGCCATATCTTTTTTGTCCTTTCTTTTTTAACCTATTTATGTCTTTTGATTTCAAATGGGTCTCTGAAAGACAGCACATTGTTGGATCTTGCTTTTTTACACAGTCACTATTTGCTTTTGGATTGGAGACTTTTAGTCTGTTTAATAAAATTATGATTGGACTTACTACATTTGCCATTTTACTTTTGGCTTTCTCTATTATTCACTTTCTCTGTTTCTCTTCTGTGATATATGTCTGTTTTTTCCATATCTTATGCCTTTTTTGTTACTAAGTTGCTTGTTTCAGTTCAGTTCAGTTACTCACTTGTGTCCGACCCTTTGTGACCCCATGGAGCGCCGCACGCCAGGCTTCCCAGTCTATCTCCAACCCCCAAAGCGTGGTCAAACTAGTGTTCATTGAGTCAGTGATGCCATCCAACCATCTCATCGTCTGTCATCCCCTTCTCCTCCTACCCTCAATCTTTCCCAGCATTGGGGTCTTTTTTAGTGACTCAGTTCATCGCTTCAGGTGGCCAAGGTATTGGAGTTAAAGCTTCAGCACCAGTTCTTCCAATGAATATATTCAGGACTGATTTCCTTTAGGATGGACTGGTTGGATCTCCTTGCAGTCCAAGGGACTCTCCAGAGTCTTCTCCAATACCACAGTTCAAAAGCATCAGTTCTTTAGTACTTAGCTTTCTTTATACTCCAACTCTCACATCCATACATGACTACTGGAAAAACCATAGCTTTGAGTAGATGGACCTTTGTGAGCAAGGTAATGTCTCTGCTTTTTAATATGCTGTCTAGTTTGTCACAGCTTTTCTTCCAAGGAGCAAGGGTCTTTTAATTTCATGGCTGGAGTCACCATCTGCAGTGATTTTGGAGCCCAAGAAAATAAAGTCTCTCACTGTTTCCATTGTTTCCTCATCTATTTGCATGAAGTGATGGGATTGGATGCCATGATCTTCGTTTTTTAAATGTTGAGTTTTAAGCAAGCTTTTTCACTCTCCTCTTTAACTTTCATCAAGAGGCTCTTCAGTTCCTCTTCACTTTCTGCCGTAAGGGTGGTATCATCTGCGTGTCTGAGGTTATTGATGTTTCTCCTGGCCATCTTGATTCCAGCTTGGATTCATCAAGCCCAGCATTTCGCATGATGAACTCTGCATATAAGTAAAATAAGTAGGGTGACAATATACAGCCTTGACATACTCCTTTCCGTATTTGGAACCAGTCTGATGCTCATGTCTGGTTCTAACTGTTGCTTCTTGATCTGCATGCAGATTTCTCAGGAGGCAGGTCAGATGGTCTGGTATTCCCATCACTAAGAATTTTCCACAGTTTGTTGTGATCCACACAGTCAAAGGTTTTTGAATAGTCAATAAAGCAGAAATAGATGTTTTTCGGAAACTCTCTTGCTTTTTCAATGATCCAACAGATGTTGGCAATTTGATCTCTAGTTCCTCTGCCTTTTCTAAATCCAGCTTGAACAACTGGAAGTTCACGGTTCACATACTGTTGAAACCAAGCTTGGAGAATTTTGAGCATTACTTTATAGTGTGTGAGATGAGAACAGTTGTGCAGGAGTTTGAGCATTCTTTGGCATTGCCTTATTGTAGGATTGGAATGTCTCTGGCGTCTGGAGTCTCTGGCGGAGGTGTGGGTCAGCTGTGGCCTGCTGCAGGGTTGGGTGCACTGAGTGTAGCAGTGTGTTCATGGGACCTTTTGAAGGAGGTTCATGGGACCATTATAGTCATTACCTCCACCATAGTTTGGCCTCAGGTCAAATAACAGGGAGGGAACACAGCCCCACCCATCAACAGAAAACTGTATTAAAGATTTACTGAGCATGGCCCCACCCGTGGTTGGGGTGCTCATGGTTGGGGCATAGACTTGAGTTATTGTGATACTGAATGCTTTGCCTTGGAAACGAACAGAGATCATTCTGTCGTTTTTGAGACTGCATCCAAATAGTGCATTTTGGAATCTTTTGTTGACTGTGAGGGCTATTTCGTTTCTTCTAAGGGATTCTTGCCCACAGTAGTAGATATAATGGTCATCTGATTATCTGGATTGTGAACATATTTTTGGAATAGTTCTTCTGTGTATTATTGCCACCTTTTCTTATCATCTACTTGTGTTAGGTCCATACCATTTCTGCCCTTTATTGTGCCCATCTTTGCATGAAATGTTCCTTTGGTATCTCTAATTTGTTCTAGAGCCAGACATTGTGGAATGTAAAGTCAAGTGGGCCTTAGGAAGCATCACTACGAACAAAGCTAGTGGAGGTGATGAAATTCCAGTAGAGCTATTTTAAATCCTAAAAGGTGATGCTGTGAAAGTGCTGCAACTCAATATGCCAGCAAAATTTGGAAAACTCAGCGGTGGCCACAGGACTGGAAAAGGTCAGTTTTCATTCCAATCCTAAAGTAAGGCAATGCCAAAGAATGCCTACACTCCTGCATAATTGCACTCATCTCACACGCTAGTAAAGTAGTGTTCAAAATTCTCCAAGCCAGGCTTCAGCAATATGTGAACCGTGAACTTCCAGTTGTTCAAGCTGGATTTAGAAATGGCAGAGGAACCAGAGATCAAATTGCCAACATTCGCTGGATCATGGAAAAAAGCAAGAGAATTCCAGGAAAACATCTGTTTCTGCTTTATTGACTATGCCAAAGCCTTTTACTGTGTGGATCACAATAAACTGTGGAAAATTCTAAAAGAGATGGGAAGACCAGACCACCTGACCTGCCTCTTGAGAAACCTATATGCAGGTCAGGAAGCAACAGTGAGAACCGGACATAGAACAACAGACTGGTTCCAAATAGGAAAAGGAGTACGTCAAGGCTGTATATTGTCACCCTGCTTATTTAACTTCTATGCAGAGTACATCATGAGAAATGCTGGACTGGAAGAAGCACAAAGGAATACGTCAAGGCTGTATATTGTCACCCTGCTTATTTAACTTCTATGCAGAGTACATCATGAGAAATGCTGGACTGGAAGAAGCACAAGCTGGAATCAAGATTACCGAGAGAAATATCAATAACCTCAGATATGCAGATGATACCACCCTTATGGCAGAAAGTGAAGAGGAACTAAAAAGCCTTTTGATGAAAGTGAAAGAGGAGAGTGAAAAAGTTGGCTTAAAGCTCAGCATTCAGAAAACAGATCATGGCATCTGGTCCCATCACTTCATGGGAAATAGATGGGGAAACAGTGGAAACAGTGTCAGACTTTATTATTTTGGGCTCCAAAATCACTGCATATGGTGACTGCAGCCATGAAATTAAAAGACGCTTACTCCTTGGAAGAAAAGTTATGACCAATGTAGATAGCATATTGAAAAGCAGAGACGTGATTTTGCCAACAAAGGTCCGTCTAGTCAAGGCTATGGTTTTTCCAGTGGTCATGTATGGATGTGAGAGTTGGACTGTGAAGAAAGCTGAGCACCAAAGAATTGATGCTTTTGAACTGTGGTGTTGGAGAAGACTTGAGAGTCCCTTGGACTGCAAGGAGATCCAACCAGTCCGTTCTAAAGGAGATCAGCCCTGGGATTTCTTTGGAAGGAATGATGCTAAAGCTGAAACTCCACTACTTTGGCCACCTCATGTGAAGAGTTGACTCATTGGAAAAGACTCTGATGCTGGGAGGGATTGGGGGCAGGAGGAAAAGGGGGTGACAGAGGATGAGATGTCTGGATGGCATCACCGACTCGATGGACATGAGTCTGAGTGAACTCCGGGAGTTGGTGATGGACAGGGAGGCCTGGCGTGCTGCGATACCTAGGGTCACAAAGAGTTGGACACGACTGAGCGACTGAACTGAACTGAACTAAGACTTTTGGATAGCAGGCATTCTGACTGGCATGAGATGGTACCTCATTGTGGTTTTGATTTGCATTTTGCTGATAATGAGTGATGTTGAGCATTTTTTCATGTGTTTGTTAGCCATCTGTATGTCTTCTTTGGAGAAATGTCTGTCCAGTTCTTTGGCCCATTTTTTGATGGCTCTTTTATTTTTCTGGAATTGAGCTGCAGGAGTTGCTTGTATTTATTTGAGATAAGTTGTTTGTCAGTTGTTTCATTTGCTATTATTTTCTCCCATTCTGAAGGCTGTGTTTTCACCTTGCTTATAGTTTCCTTCGTTGTGCAAAAGCTTTTAAGTTTAATTAGGTCCCATTTGTTTATTTTTGCTTTTATTTCCATTACTCTGGGAGGTGGGTAATAGAGGATTCTGCTGTGATTTATGTCAGAGAGTGTTTTGCCTATGTTTTCCTCTAGGAATTTTATAGTTTCTAGTCTTACATTTAGATCTTTAATCCATTTTGAGTTTATTTTTGTGTATGGTGTTAGAAAGTATTCTAGTTTCATTCTTTTACAAGTGGTTGACCAATTTTCCCAGCCCCACTTGTTAAAGAGATTGTCTTCTCTCCGTTGTATATTCTTGCCTCCTTTGTCAAAGATAAGGTGTCCAAAGGTGTGTGGATATATCTCTGGGCTTTCTATTTTGTTCCATTGATCTATATTTCTGTCTTTGTGCCAGTACCATACTCTCTTGATAACTGTAAACATTCTAAGTTTGATTAGGTCTCATTTGTTTCTTTTTGTTTTTATTTTTTTTGCCTTGGAAAACTGATCTAACAAAATATTGCTATGATTTATGTCAAAGTGTTTTGCCTGTGTGCTCTTCTAGGAGTTTTGTGGTATCATAACTTAATTTACGTCTTTAAACCATTTTAAATCAAGATTGCCGGGAGAAATATCAATAATCTCAGATATGCAGATGACACCACCCTTATGGCAGAAAGTGAAGAGGAACTAAAAGGCCTTTTTTTTTTCATTGTTTTTTTTTTAAATTTAATTTTATTTTTAAACTTTACAATATTGTATAAAAGGCCCCTTGATTAAAGTGAAAGAGGAGAGTGAAAAAGTTTGCTTAAAGCTCAACATTCAGAAAATTAAGATCATGGCATCTAGTCCCATCATTTCATGGGAAATAGATGGGGAAACAGTGGAAACAGTGTCAGACTTTATTTTTTTTGGCTCCAAAATAACTGTTGATGGTGATTGCAGCCATGAAATTAAAAGACGCTTACTCCTTGGAAGGAAAGTTATGACCAATCTAGATAGCATATTCAAAGGCAGAGACATTACTTTGCCAACAAAAGTCCATCTAGTCAAGGCTATGGTTTTTCCAGTGGTCATGTATGGATGTTAGAGTTGGACTGTGAAGAAAGATGAATGCCGAAGAATTGATGCTTTTGAACTGTGGTATTGGAGAAGACTCTTGAGAGTCCTTGGACTGCAAGGAGATCCAAGCAGTCCATTATGAAGGAAATCAGCCCTGGGTGTTCTTTGGAAGGACTGATGCTAAAGCTGAAACTCCAATATTTTGGCCACCTCATGTGAAGAGTAGACTCATTGGAAAATACTCTGATGCTGGGAGGGATTGGGGGCAGGAGGAGAAGGGGACAACAGAGAATAAGATGGCTGGATGGCATCACTGACTTGATGGACATGAGTTTGAGTGAACTCTGGGAATTGGTGATGGACAGGGAGGCCTGGTGTGCTGTGATTCATGGGGTCTCAAAGAATCGGACACAACTGAGCGACTGAACTAAACTGAACCTTCTTTTTTTTTGCTTTTATTTTTATTAATTTTTTTTCCTGTAAATGTTATTTTATTTTATTTATTTATTTTTAATTTTATTTTATTTTAAACTTTACAATATTGTATTGGTTTTGCCAAATATCGAAATGAATCCACCACAGGTATACATGTGTTCCCCATCCTGAACCCTCCTCCCTCCTCCCTCCCCATACCATCTCTGGGTCGTCCCAGTGCACCAGCCCCAAGCATCCAGTATCGTGCATCAAACCTGGACTGGCGACTCATTTCATATATGATATTACATGCATTTCAATGCCATTCTCCCAAATCATCCCACCCTCTCCCTCTCCCACAGAGTCCAAAAGACTGTTCTATACATCAGTGTCTCTTTTGCTGTCTCGTATACAGGGTTATTGTTACCATCTTTCTAAATTCCATATATATGCGTTAGTATACTGTATTGGTGTTTTTCTTTCTAGCTTACTTCTCTCTGTATAATAGGCTCCAGTTTCATCCACCTCATTAGAACTGATTCAAATGTATTCTTTTTAATGGCTGAGTAATACTCCATTGTGTATATGTACCACAGCTTTCTTATCCATTCATCTGCTTATGGACATCTAGGTTGCTTCCATGTCCTGGCTATTATAAACAGTGCTGAACTAAAACCATTTTGAATTTATTTTTGTATTTGGTGTGAGGGAGTGTTTTCATTTCAGTAATTGACATGTAGTAGTTCTTTTAGAACTAACACCCAAAAAAGATGTCCTTTTCATTATAGGGGACTGGAATGCAAAAGTAGGAAGTCAAGAAACACCTGGAGTAACAGGCAAATTTGGCCTTGGAATATGGAATGAAGCAGGGCAAAGGCTAATAGAGTTTTGCCAAGAAAATGCACTGGTCATAGCAAACACCCTCTTCCAGCAACAAAAGAGAAGACTCTACACATGGACATCACCAGATGGTCAACACCGAAATCAGATCAATTATATTCTTTGCAGCCAAAGATGAAGAAGCTCTATACAGTCAGCAAAAACAAGACCAGGAGCCGACTGTGGCTCAGATCATGAACTCCTTATTGCCAAATTCAGACTTAAATTGAAGAAAGTAGGGAAAACCACTAGACCATACAGGTATGACCTAAATCAAATCCCTTATGATTATACAGTGAAAGTGAGAAATAGATTTAAGGACCTAGATCTGATAGAGTGCCTGATGAACTATCGAATGAGGTTCGTGACATTGTACAGGAGATAGGGATCAAGACCATACCCGTGTAAAAGAAATGCAAAAAAAGCAAAATGGCTGTCTGGGGAGGCCTTACAAATAGCTGTGATAAGAAGAGAAGTAAAAAGCAAAGGAGAAAAGGAAAGCTATAAGCATCTGAATGCAGAGTTCCAAAGAATAGCAAGAAGAGATAAGAAAGCCTTCTTCAGCGATCAATGCAAAGAAATAGAGGAAAACTACAGAATGGGAAAGACTAGAGATCTCTTCAGGAAAATCAGAGATACCAAGGGAACATTTCATGCAAAGATGGGCACAATAAAGGACAGAAATGGTATGGACCTAACAGAAGCAGAAGATATTAAGAAGAGGTGGCAAGAATACACAGAAGAACTGTACAAAAAAGATCTTCACAACCCAGATAATCACGATAGTGTGATCACTGACCTAGAGCCAGACATCCTGGAATGTGAAGTCAAGTGGGCCTTAGAAAGCATCACTACAAACAAAGCTAGTGGAAGTGATGGAATTCCAGTTGAACTATTTCAAATCCTGAAAGATGATGCTGTGAAAGTGCTGCACTCAATATGCCAGCAAATTTGGAAAACTCAGCAGTGGCCACAGGACTGGAAAAGGTCAGTTTTCATTCCAATCCCAAAGAAAGGCAATGCCAAAGAATGCTCAAACTACCACACAATTGCACTCATCTCACACGCTAGTAAAGTAACGCTCAAAATTCTCCAAGCCAGGCTTCAGCAATATGTGAACCGTGAACTTCCAGATGTCCAAGCTGGTTTCAGAAAAGGCAGAGGAACCAGAGATCAAATTGCCAACATCTGCTGGATCATGGAAAAAGCAAGAGAGTTCCAGAAAGACATCTATTTCTGCTTTATTGACTATGCCAAAGCCTTTGACTGTGTGGATCACAATAAACTGTGGAAAATTCTGAAAGAGATGGGAATACCAGACCACCTGACCTGCCTCTTGAGAAATCTGTATGCAGGTCAGGAAGCAACAGTTAGAACTGGACATGGAACAACAGACTGGTTCCAAATAGGAAAAGGAGTACGTCAAGGCTGTATATTGTCACCCTGCTTATTTAACTTCTATGCAGAGTACATCGTGAGAAATGCTGGGCTGGAATAAACACAAGCTGGATTCAAGATTGCCAGGAGAAATATCAATAACCTCAGATATGCAGATGACACCACCCTTATGGCAGAAAGTGAAGAGGAACTCAAAAGCCTCTTGATGAAAGTGAAAGTGGAGAGTGAAAAAGTTGGCTTAAAGCTCAACATTCAGAAAACGAAGATCATGGCATCTGGTCCCATCACTTCATGGCAAATAGATGGGGAAACAGTGGAAACAGTGTCAGACTTTATTTTTTGGGGCTCCCAAATCACTGCAAATGGTGACTGCAGCCAAGGAATTAAAAGTCGCTTACTCCTTGGAAGCAAAGTCATGACCAACCTAGATAGCATATTGAAAAGCAGAGACATTACTTTGCCAACAAAGGTCTGTCTAGTCAAGGCTATGGTTTTTCCTGTGGTCGTGTATGGATGTGAGAGTTGGACTTTGAAGAAGGCTGAGCGCCGAAGAATTGATGCCTTTGAACTGTGGTGTTGGAGAAGACTCTTGAGAGTCCCTTGGACTGCAAGGAGATCCAACCAGTCCATTCTGAAGGAAATCAGCCCTAGGATTTCTTTGGAAGGAATGATGCTAAAGCTGAAACTCCAGTACTTTGGCCACCTCATGCAAATAGTTGACTCATTGGAAAAGACTGTGATCCTGGAAGGGATTGGGGTCAGGAGGAGAAGGGGACGACAGAGGATGAGATGGCTGGATGGCATCACTGACTCGATGGACGTGAGTCTGGGTGAACTCTAGGAGTTGGTGATGGACAGGGAGGCCTGGCGTTCTGCGATTCATGGGGTCGCAAAGAGCTGGACACGACTGAGCGACTGAACTAACTAACTAAGTCCAAGTTTTCCCAACACCACTTGAAGAGACTGTCTTTTCTCCATTATTTATTCTTGACTCTTTTCTCATAGAGTAATTGACCTTAGTTACATGGGTTTATTTATGGGCTGTCTATTTTGTTCATTGATCTATATGTCTGTTCTTGTGCCAATATGACACTCTTTTGATTACTTTAGCTTTGTAGCATATTACAAAGTCTAGAAGGGATATGCCTCCATCTTTGTTCTTTTTCTTCATATTTGCTTTGGTATTTCTAGGACTTTTGTGTCTTTATTTGAATTTTAGGATTATTTGTTCTCGTTCTATGAAAAAATGTCTTGGTATTTTGATAGTGATTCCATTAAATCTGTAGATTGCTTTGAGTAATATGACCATTTTAATAATATTCTTCCAGTTCAAGAACGTGGGATATCTTTCCATTTCTTTGAATTATCTTCAGTTTCTTTAACGTTTTATAGTTTTCAGGATATAGGTCTTTCACCTCCTTCAATTCAGTTCAGTTGCTCAGTCGTGTCCGACTCTTTGCGACCCCATGAATCGCGGCACGCCAAGGTTATTCCTAGGTTGTTTTTCATGTGCTTTTACACGTGTTTTTTCTTTCCTCTTTCTGATATTGCATTATTAGTGTATAAAAATACAACAGATTTCTGTGTATTAACCTTGTATCCTACTACCATGCTGAATTCATTTATCAGTTTTAATCTCCAACTTTGGGGTCCTCTGTATAGAGTATCATGTTATCTGCAAATAGTGACAATTTTACCTCTCTCTTCCCGTCTGGATACATTTTATTTCTTTTTCTTGTCTGATTTCTGTTGCTAGGACCTTCAGTACTTAAACAGAAGTGGTGAAAGTGGGCATCCTTGTCTTTTGGGTTTTTTTTAGACATCCTTGTCTTGTTCCTGAATTTAGCAGGAAGCCTTTCAGTTTTTCACTGTTGAGTATGACTTTTTGGGTAAATGAAATTGAGTCTTCAGATCAGATCAGTTCCTCAGTCGTGAGGCTTAGAGAGGTTAAATAATTTGCTCAAGGTTAACACAGTTAACACATGGCAGAGCCAGAAGTCACACCCAGGTCTTTTTTTTTTTTAATGAACTTTTCACTTAAATTAGTTTTATATTCACAAAAAGGTTGCAAAGATAGTACAGCGTCTGTATGCCTCCCACCCAGATTCCTCTATTTAAAAAAAAATTTTTTTAGTTATTTATCTATTTGGCTGTGCTGAGTCTCTGTTGCTTTGCAGGGGCTTTCTCTAGTTGCGGTGGGCAGAGGCTCCTCTTTGTTGTGTTGCGCGGGCTCCTCGTTGCCGTGTCTTCCCTTTTTGCAGAGTACAGGCTTTAGGTGCATCGTCTTTAGTATTTGCAGCACACAGGCTCTAGAGTGTGGGCTCAGTAATTGTGCCACACCGGTTTAGTTGCCCCAAGGCATGTGGAGTCTTCCTGAAACAGGAATGAACCCATGTTCCCCGCTTTGGCAGGATTCTTATCCACTGCGCCACCAGTGAAGTCCTCTCCAATTGTTAACAGCCTCCAGAATGATGTATTTGCCACAACTAAGGAACCAATTTCATCTAGCTTATTTCCCCCCTTTATTGTTTTACTCCAGAGTTTATGGTCTTAATCCCTATGCTGTCTTTATTTGGCTTGGTTTCTGGCTTCCCTGACGGCTCAGCAGGAAAAGAAATGCCTGCAATGCAGGAGACACAGGAGATGCGGTGATCCCTTGGTTAGGATCCCCTGGAGGAGGAAATGGCAACCCACTCCAGTATTCTTGCCTGAAAAATCCCGTGGACAGAGAGGAGCCTGGCAGGCTACAGTCCAAAGGGTTTCAAAAAGTCAGACATGACTAAATGACTACAAAGCACGCATGGGTGAATTAGAATTCATTTTAAAGGGAAGTTCTTTCCTCTTTCCTCTCCTGCTTTTCCGCCTATGTTCCCATGAAAGAAAATGAGTTCAGCGGGCTTCTCTACATGTAAAATGTGTCTAACTTGCTTTCTTGGTAGGACATGTGAAAAATAATAGGTCTTAGTGGAGGTTTATGGATTAGGGCATTATATGGAGTTTATGTTGCAATTCCAAATTTACCAACACAACTGGAAAACCCATAATACAATAGAACCATCTTTTGTAATTTTAAAATCCAACCAGTAGTGATTCATCTAAAAATGAAAAGACATTTAGAATTTTCCTAGTAGTAAATATGCCATTCCAAAACTTCTTGATATCATTATAGCATTTTTTTCTTAAGGACCAGAACAGGAAATTAATTAGAAATCAAAATGTTAAGTGCAATTAAAGAGAAACTTCTTTATTTTTAAAAGTAACATAAATGGAATGGCTTTTTTCCATAAATTTCGGGAATAATATGGAAATTTTGTGATCAAATTAAATCTTGTGCTCTTAAAAATGTTGTTTAATGTGTAAATTGAATAGAACTAACAAAATATGTGGTTTTAAAAATTGTTTTGTTTTGGTTCAGACATAGTCCCTCTCTGAAGGATTTTGTTTTCTCACAACAAATTTGATTTGGCAGTTTTATTAATCGTGTTGTGTACTTTATGAACTGGACCAAATTTTGCTTCCTGTTCTCTGATCTTATGAACCATAGAAATGCAGTTCATTTATAAGAACATAGGGTGAACCCAGGTCTTGCATTATCACAGTGGCCCTATAGACACTAATGGTTTTATTGGCTGCCAGTGCGTCTTTCTGGAGATTTTTTAAAAAATGTACAGTTTCACAATTTGCTCTGCAGAAACTCCAAGACTGATTATTCATCAAATAGTTACTTTGATTTTTGAATGCCCAAGTATTCCCATGAATGAATTCAAATTTCTGTTTTAATTGGCCAGAAGTTTTTCAGAATTCTTACCTGCTGGGTTTCTTAAGGCTTGGCTCATGTATAAATACAGAAAAATAGCATATGCCTTTGGGGTACCTATTAATATAATGGGTCAGTTGGCGAGGGCCACTTTCTAGATATCTTACCTACTGAAAGCAAATTATCATCTTCCAGTTGCCTCCTGAATAAATGTGGTAGGAAGTTCACTTTTAAAGGTCTTTTCCATGGAGCAAATCGAATTGTTAACATATATTTGCCCAGTCTGAAGCAAAAGTGAATACCAGTAGAAATTCCCAACTTGCTCAAACTCAAAACATTAACCAGAGATTAACCAGAGGCTCCCGTAGGAGAAATGAAAAATTCTATTTTTCTTGGAAGAAGTCTTCAAAGATTATAGATCCAAACACACATGGGTTTGAGCAGCATAAGATTTTAAAAAAGATCTCGAAAAATGAAAATGTCTTGTCTCTACGTTCCTCAGAGTAATTAACATATTGTAGCTGACAAATTCTGTGGCCAAATAGAGAGAAGCCTGCAAGTTGAAAAATCTGGAAGGCTCTGACTTCCCATCTCTGCCTAAGAGCATGAACAAACATCAGCTGTCTCCCCCTTTCCATCAGCCTGCTTAGACTCAGACTCCCAGAGAAGGGGCAGAGATAAGTGGCAGAGGGACCAAATCCCGGTGCCAGAACTTAGCTTTCAAAATGTTCCTTGGGATGAAGGCTCAATTCAGAACACCCACTTGGCCAGAGAAAGGGTTTTGGAAACAGCAGAGTGGCTAACATTCTTCATTCTTTTGTGCTCATTTTCCAGCAAGGACAAATATTTGATTATATAATGAAGAAGTTATGTCTCCTGGCACCCAAAGAACTGACCTACAATGACAAATGTGCAACTTATTAAGCAAATTCCACGGGGCCTGCAACACGTACTAGTCGTTTTCTCAAGACACGTAGTTGCTTTACCACCAAGAGCCCTTTCCCAGTGCTTCCAGCTGGCAAATCGCACTCTCATTCGGATCCATTACTTCGTAATCACACAAAGCTTCTCTGTGGCTTTTTTAAAACAGAAAATAACTTGACGTGCTCTCATTTGGTTTTGCTGCCATGATTCTAGAGACCATAGATAATCATTTAAGCCCAAGCCTATGATGTGCATTTCTACTGGAGAAAAAACAGAGCAAGAGAGCCCCCTCCCCGTGAGTCTCATCTATACATACCGCCTCTTTGTTTCCTTAATTGAGATGCACGTCCTGAGCAGAGATGCCTGGTTTCTATTTAAATGGCTCCAAAATGTGTTCCCTTTGTTCTGGAGTGCTCACTAAAGCTAGTCCAGAAAACTTGGCTCTAAGGGCTACTGGAGTTTCTCCTTTTCCAACAAAACATGTGGGATGGGTGGTTGTGCCAACGGTGAGCATAATCACAGCAGCTCATTAAGTTGACTGGCACGAATCCTGAGTTTGCTGAGGAGGAATAGTATTATGAGCGGAAATACCTCCATGGGGAGTATTGCGTCGCTGTCATAACAGGTTAAGCTTTGGAGAGCCTTAGGAAGGAGATAAGGATTGCAGTAGCTGCTGGTTGTGCATATTTCACTTGTATCCAAACATACATTGCAGTTGTAGTATATAGAATGATTTATATATATATGGTGAGAATTTGTTCATAAGTCAGTTTGTCTTGTTTTTAAAATACTCATAGATACAAATGGTAGTTGAACCTTTCAAGATGTAAAGTGAAAAGCCTCCTTTCCAGCTCTGACCCCCAGTTCCCTAGTTGTCCACCTTATAGCAGAATCTTCTACTCTCAGTCTATGTACACAGGTGTATATGCATATACAGCTCCTATTTTATGTAAGTGGTAGCATGTTATATTCTGTTCTGTACCTTCCTTTTACAACAAAAAATGTAAAGCAAGCTTTTTTAATGCTAAAAAATAATGAAAACTGGATATAAAAAAATCAGTCACATAAGTATGGGGTGGTCCTTCACAGATAAGTTATGACTGGAGTGTAGGGTGAATTTCCAGTGGGGACAGCCATCATTACCCCAAGGTTGGAGGGAGGCAACCTGGCAAAGGAGGACAAAGCTAAACATAGGCCTCCCTGCTAGCCTTCTCTTCTGCCTTACTGCTCTGCGTCTCTTCCTCTAGACCTTCCCTCTGTGCTTTTTCCACCATCCATCCGCTTTCCCACCCCTCTTCCTCTCCCTTCCTCTGCAGGTTATTCACTCAGTTCTTTTAATCTACTCTTTTCCACCTCCATCTCTTCCACCAGGCCATTCTTCTGGATTCTTTGACTAGTGCCCTTTCTTGCCTTTGAAGTTTTTCTTCTTTAGTTGGAGGGCAGGAGCTGCCTGTGGTAGTGAGGGTCATGAGAAGGACATTCAGGGTCACACCAGGCTGGGTCTGAAGAGGGTGACATTGAGCTGGTGTCAAAGAGGAGGTTTCAGGGTCTGGAATCAGATTGCCTTCCCTGCCTGCTCAACTGTAAGAAGTAGTGTTATCTGCCGGGGTTCAACTAGGGAGGGAGAACCAGTAGGAAGGATAGAGAGAGAGAGGGAAGTAGGTAGGTAGATAGATGGATAGATATTAAGAGACTTATTACAAGGAATTTGCTTATGCAGTTGTGATGGCTAAATAAGCAGGTCCAAAGTCTGTAGGACAGGCAGTCAAGAAGAGAGGTATGCAGCTTCAGTCATTGTCTATAGTCAGAGTCTCTCTTATAAGGCCTTCCAGCCTATTTAGTTAGGCCTTCCCAGGATAATATCCCTAACTGAAAGTGATGATTTTGTGTGACTTAAAATCACTCAGATCAGCAAACTCCCTTCATAACAACACTGAAATTAGTTTTTGATTGAGTAACTGGAAGAAGGGATGTGAATGTAACAGAATGTCTGTCATTTTCTTTCCATCCTTCAACTCTTACAACAGAATATCATTTCTAGCCCACATTGTCCAGAAACATATGAGAAAGGGAATTCTGCATCATACAGTTTAACTCGAGAAAATTGAAATACTACAAAGTCATCCCAAATAGTTAACATGCTGAATAGTTAGATGAATGCCCCAGTCCTCACCAGGTATCCTAGAAGGACTTGGAGCTAGTTTGCTTTTTTTTTCTTTTGCTTTCCTGCTGCTTTTGTGGTGTCCTTAAGAAATGGCATGGGCAGAAGTAGGACATTCCTTACCCCGTCTCTGGCTTCCAGTTGGGTTTGGCCAATGGGTCGTGCTGGCAGGAGATAGGAGAGAAGAATAGTGAAGTCCAAGTGTTTAATTCCCTGGCTCCAGCCCTTGGATTATCTCAGGATGCCTGTGTCCCTGAACTAAAGGGAATACTTCCCTCAAGGCGTCCTTCTCTACACCAGCACTTCTCAAGCCGTATGTGCTGAAGGACCAGGTTTTGTTGTTTTCATTTCATCATCGACTGATCTTGTTGATCTTTTATAGTAGGATGCTATAGGCTTGTATGTCTCAGTAAAGTCAAATAGTTATAAAAGTTTTAAGCTACATTCTCTTGATTTTTGTGCTCTCATCTCATTGTGGGCCACTGGTTTTGCACACTGGAACCTACTTACAGGCCACACTTTGAGTTGCGCTGCTTTCCATGACTCTCTGGGTCGGAGTAATCTCTCCCTCCTCTCATCGCTTAAAGCTTGGGGATAGAGTCAGTCCAGTTGTTACTAGCCTTAGGGTTCCCACATTAGCTCTATGGTTACCCCACATCTACACCTTTATAAATAAACCATTCTCAAATCATCCCATTTTGATTATTATGTTTCCTGTTACAGATTGTACTACTCTATTTTTAAAAGCATGGTCAGTACTTTTACCATCATTTACTAGTTTATCAATTCAACATATTTTTCACTTAATATTTAACTGGCATGGCTCATTAAAATTTTTATATAGTTTTCTTAATCTATGCATGTGTTATTGAGTTATTTAGATTGTAAACCTTGGAATGTTAAGACCATGCTTTGAATCGAGAAGATGTGAGTCATATGGTACACTAATTTGAGTCTGAGCCCTCCCTGAAGGATTAGTGGCTTTTCAGAAAGCTGTTTGCAAGAGGGACGTAAGTGCCTCCAAGGAGATAAAGCATCATGATGGAGAGGAGTCCTCATAGAGAAAGAGAAATTCTGAACATGGCGTGGTGTTTGCCTCTCAGATTACTGTGTAGGCTAATGCCTGAGGCCCTTGGATGACAGTGTAGTTGTATTTAACCACGGAAAGCTGGTTCATGAAAACCTTTTTAAAAATCGACATTGTAGGTTAGCACACCTAACTCCTCCCTCTGACAATGTGCAAAGCAAAGGAGATAGCAGTTTGCTGGCAGAGGTGGTGGTGTCAGGGATGTGCACAGTGTTCTGTGGAAGTAGTAAACTGTAGGCATCAGAACATTATATCGAAACTTACATGACATACATGTGAGTTTCTGAACTTTCCTATGCTTACTCACATGCAGATCAGGTAAGTATGTCCCAGATAGTGCGTGGACACAATTAGGATTTAAATTTGAATTTCAAATAAACTAAAATACTTGTTTAGTGTAGGTATATCCCGAATATTGCATGGGACTCACACTAAAAATTACTTGTTCATCTGAAATTCATATTCATTTGGGCATCTTATATTTTAACTGACAATCCTAGTCATTAATCTTCTCTCCTTGGTCATAAAGGTAGGCACGTGACTTAGACCTGGATAGGGATGCACATTAAGACTCAAGCTTAGGGAGTCGGTCTCCTTCTAGGATTTTATGTATGGTTGTTGAAAGAAAAAGACATTGTCTTTCTGAAATGAAGTCAGTTTTGAGATCCTCTTCCATTAGCCAAGTGAAGGAAAGCATATACTGATCAAATGCAACACAGTGACTCTGGAATCAAATGACAGACAGAGAGGCAGACCTGGCGACACTGTCCACATAACATAGTTTGAGTTGGATTTCTGTCTTGTAACTGAAGAGTCTTGCTTCATATTTTGTGACTCTGGAAAGATTGCATGAATAGTTCCAGGTCACAGAGTTAGAAGTTAGTTCATCTATCTAGAGCTTGTCTGACCCCTAAGTTAATGCTTTCTCTACTTTGTCATTCTGCAACTACTAGGAAATTTAAAAAATCATGAAACCCTGAAGAAATAGAGAACGCGTGTGTGACTAGATTCTTCTAATATCTAGTCCTCTGAGCTGAGTCTCCAGTAGAGCCCTACCAAGGTACCACCCTCCTTCTCCTTCCTCTGTTCCTCCTTCCTGTCCCTTGAAACTGACTCCCCAATAATAAAAACCAGAAGCCAAGGTCTCCTAAACTACTCTGAAAGAAAAGATGAACTAATTATGTTAAAATCATTGTTCTTGAAAGTAAAAATGTTAAACCTATGGGTTAGGGGTCTCTAATCATCTTAATGTGAGGGAATACCCCCGCCACCTAAGACATTTTTCCTTCAGCCTTCACGGTACAAAGAACTAGAAACACAGTTAAGGTTCTGAGGTCTCTTTACATATTACTAGTCAAGTGTTGGAAACGCAGGAGTTGCTCTGCACTTTCATTAAGAATAAGTTGTTCGGATGAAATATCTTTTCTGAATTAAGAATCAGGGCATCTTTTGATCACTGTAACCCAGTTGTAAATAAAAAGAAATCTAGAGATAAAACAGGCACTGTGGTTCTCAGGAACTGCTCTTGTTCCATTAGCAAGAGTACAGAGAATCCCTAGCCCCAGGCTTAGGGCTTTATTCCACAGAATAGAAAATTTCCACATGGAAATTGTGATTCCCTCACATTTTTGTATTTTAAAGCAATTAAGTGAGATTGGTCTGGGACAGTAGACATTAGGCAGTAATTACAAATATAATTTATATAGGATATCCAAATTGAGGTGTAGTATGCTGTCATCTAATGTTTTACTCCCCTCTAGTGGATTTTTATATAGCACACGATACCATAAGTATGCTATAGGATAGCAGATTTTAGAGGAAAAAGTAATTTTAAATGTCTTTAAAGCATGTTCATGTTCTACAGAATTTCTATGCAACTTTTTAGAATTTCAAAGGTAAAAAACTTAAATTTGGAGTTCTCTTAGTCTCAACAAATTTCTATACAATTCTTTGGAATTTCAAAGTTAAAAAACTAAACTTGCAGGTATTTCAGTACATACTCCTATTTTGCAGGCGAAGAAACCAAGACCCAGAAAGGGGAAATGATTCACCCAAGATCACACAGTTGGTTTCTAACTGAACCTCTCATTACTAATAGCAATATGGAACATGTAAACCTCTGGTTTCCACTGAAGTAGCCGACATGTCCACTCAGATGCTTGTTAACTGAGGAAAGAATTATGTCTTGGAGGAAATTGGGAATTAAATTCAGTAAATGTATTACGGGTTCTGAGCACTCTGGTGGGGAGGGGCTTGCACTGGGAAGGGAGGGTTAAGTGTTAACAAGGACCTAGAGATGGACATACTGACCAGGTAAACCTGTTTGGCTTCCTCTTTGCTAGTGCTGATGGGGCAATACCTGCTCAGAGGTGTCTTTTGGTTTAGAGATATTTCTGTTTTATAGTCTGAATTCTTATTGTAATATTCAGCTCTGCTTATTCTCCTAAAACCTTCACCATCATTCTTCAAAGAATTCCTGCCTCCCCCTGCTCTCCAGATAAACATAAACTTTCTTTTTTTTGGTATTGGAAATTTCTATTTGAGATACAGTACTAATAGTTTTTAAAACTTGCTATATAAAAGTAATTCTAATTCAATGTAGGAAATATATTAAAATATTTTTTCATAAAAGCATGAAAATCTTCACAATGCTGATTCACTTCAAAAATGTCTAAGATTCTAATAGACTGGTCTTCCACAGATAACAACTCTAAACTCTGTGCAAAATGAAATAAATGAACAAGCAAAAGCTACCTGAACAAAATTAAACAGGTTATGGTGACAAATTGTCATTTGGAAGAAGGAAATAGCAAAGAATGAATTTTCTTGGTTTTTTTAAGCTTTTAGCTTCGAGGCATACTACATTTGGCCACTTGGGGCAATTAAAGGGCTTCCCAGTGGGTGGAGTGGTAAAGAATATGCCTGCCGATTCAGGAGACACAGGTTTGATCCCTAGGTCTGGAAGATCCCCTAGAGGAGGGTATGGCAAGCCACTCTAGTATTCTTGCCTGGAAAATACCATGGACAGAGGAGCATGGTGGGCTACAGTCCATAGGGTCACAGAGAGTCAGACACAACTAAAATGACTTAGCACGCACAGCCTCTGGAAACTTAGAGAAGAATCTTAGCAGTGAGAAAGCCAAGAGGGGAACCTAAACTTCTGTGTAACTTCTGTTATCTCAAATTCTGCCTGAATGGGCCAGAGTCTAAGTAGCTTAAATGAGAAAAGAACATCTGAACTGAAATTTGAGTTTAGTGCCCAAGAAACTAGATTTTAATAGTTTAAATCCATCTACTAAACCAACCAAACAGAAAACAAACAAAAAGTAATACTCTTCTGAGAAACATAGTAGGATACATTTTCCCCAGATAATGTTTACAAATGTCCAGGATAAAACCCTAAATTATTGAACATAATAGAAATACACTATAAGATCTATTATTGAGAAAAATAACAGTAAACATAGGTAATACCAAATATGATCTAGTTGTTGGAATCAGAAGACAAGGATTATTTTATTGAATTATAGTTGATTTACAATGTGCAATCTCTGCTATGTAGCAAAGTGACTCATTTACATATAGACATTATTTTTTACATTCTTTTCCATTTTGGTTTATCATAGGATATTGATTCATTATGCTTTATCATAGGATATTGAATAGTTCCCTGTGCTACACAGTAGGACCTTGTTTATCCATCCTATATATAATAATTTACATCTGCTAATCCCAAGCTCGAGTCCTTCCTTCCCCCACCCACCTTCCCCTTGGCAACCACAAGTGTATTCTCTATTTCTGTAAGTCTGTTTCTTTTCTTTAGATAGGTTCATTTATGCCTTATTTTAGATTCAACATATAAGTGATATCTTATATGTAGCCACCAGGCATCCCTGGTGGCTCAGAGGTTAAAGCGTCTGCCTGCAATGCGGGAGACCTGGGTTCAATCCCTGGGTCAGGAAGATCCCCTGGAGAAGGAAATGGCAACCCACTCCAGTATTCTTGCCTGGAGAGTCCCATGGGTGGAGGAGCCATGGGTGGAGGAGCCTGGTGGGCTACAGTCCACGGGGTTGCAAAGAGTCAGACACGACTGAGCGACTTCACTTTCACTTTATAAGTGATATCATGGTATTTATCTTTCTGACTTACTCCACTTAGTTTGGTAATCTCCAGTTGCATCATGTTGCTGGCAAATAGCATTATTTCATCCTTTTTTTATATCTGAGTAGTTGTCCATTGTATTAATATATATGTACCACATGTTCTTTACCCAGTTATCTGTTAATGAACGTTTAGGTTGTTTCCATGTTTTGGTTATTGTGAATAGTGCTGCTATGAATATAGAGGTGATTATATCTCTTTTAAATATGGTGTTGTCCAGGTATATTCCCAGGAGTGGGATTTCTGGATCATATGATAATTCTGTTTTTAGTTCTGAGGAACTTTCTGAAGTTCTGAGGAAGTTCTGAGGAACCTTCGCACTGTTTTTCCATAGTGACTGCACCAACTTAATAGTAAGGGAGGGTTCCCTTTTCTCCATACCCTCTCCAGCATTTGTAGACTTTTAAATGATGGCCATTCTTGCTGGTGTGAGGTGGTACCTCATTGTAGTTTTAATTTGCATTTCTTTAACAATTAGTGATGTTGAACATCTTTTCATGGGCCTCTTGGCCATCCATATGTCTTCTTTGAAGAAATGTCTATTAAGGTCTTCTGCCCATTTTCCAGTTGGGTTGTTTGTGTTTTTGTTGTTGTTGTGGAAAATTGTATGAGCTGTTTGTATATTTTGAAGATTAAGTCCTTCAGATAAAGCAACTATTATAACTATACATAATGATTTAAATGTGTAAAAAGTATAAAAATATACTTACAGTGAATGAAAAGATAGAAAATTTCAGTAAGGAAATAAACCATGGAAAGAGCAAAACATATTAAAAATTACTTTATATGTAAAATTTGCTTGATGGGCTTAATAGCAAAAGGAGATGATAGAGGAAAGAGTCACTGAACTTGAAGGTAGATCAACAGATATCTAATCTGAATGACAGTGAGCAAAAACACTTAAAAAAGAGGTATTTGTGGTATAATATCAAAAGATTAATGTGTATATTTTGCAACCCAGAAGAGAGGAGAAAAGGCAAATGAGATGGAAAGAAACATTTTAAGAAATAATGGCCAAAATGCACCTAATTTTGTGTAAATTATAGATTTACATTTCACGCCAGTCAGAATGGCTGCTATCCAAAAGTCCACAAGCAATAAATGCTGGAGAGGGTGTGGAGAAAAGGGAACCCTCTTACACTGTTGGTGGGAATGCAAACTAGTACAGCCACTATGGAGAACAGTGTGGAGATTCCTTAAAAAAACTGGAAATAGAACTGCCTTATGACCCAGCAATCCCACTGCTGGGCATATACACTGAGGAAACCAGAATTGAAAGAGACACGTTTGCCGCAATGTTCATCGCAGCACTGTTTATAATAGCCAGGACATGGAAGCAACCTAGATGTCCATCAGCAGATGAATGGATAAGAAAGTTCAGTTCAGTTCAGTTCAGTAGCTCAGTCGTGTCCGACTGCGACCCCATGAATTGCAGCACGCCTGTCCATCCCCAACTCCCGGAGTTCACTCAGACTCACGTCCATCAAGTCAGTGATGCCATCCAGCCGTCTCATCCTCTGTCGTCCCCTTCTCCTCCTGCCCCCAGTCCCTCCCAGCATCAGAGTCTTTTCCAATGAGTCAACTCTTCGCATGAGGTGGCCAAATACTGGAGTTTCAGCTTTAGCATCATTCCTTCCAAAGAAATCCCAGGGCTGATCTCCTTCAGAATAGACTCGTTGGATCTCCTTGCAGTCCAAGAGACTCTCAAGAGTCTTCTCCAACACCACAGTTCAAAGGCATCAATTCTTCAGCGCTCAGCCTTCTTCACAGTCCAACTCTCACATCCATACATGACCACAGGAAAAACCATAACCTTGACTAGACGGACCTTTGTTGGCAAAGTAATGTCTCTGCTTTTCAATATGCTATCTAGGTTGGTCATAACTTTCCTTCCAAGGAGTAAGCATCTTTTAATTTCATGGCTGCAGTCACCATTTGCAGTGATTTTGGAGCCTCCCAAAATAAAGTCAGCCACTGTTTCCACTGTTTCCCCATCTATTTCCCATGAAGTGATGGGACCAGATGCCATGATCTTCATTTTCTGAATGTTGAGCTTTAAGCCAACTTTTTCACTCTCCACTTTCACTTTCATCAAGAGGCTTTTGAGTTCCTCTTCACTTTCTGCCATAACGGTGGTGTCATCTGCATATCTGAGGTTATTGATATTTCTCCCGGCAATCTTGATTCCAGCTTGTGTTTCTTCCAGCCCAGCATTTCTCATGATGTACTCTGCATATAAGTTAAATAAGCAGAGTGACAATATACAGCCTTGACGTACTCCTTTTCCTATTTGGAACCAGTCTGTTGTTCCATGTCCAGTTCTAATTGTTGCTTCCTGACCTGCATATAGGTTTCTCAAGAGGCAGGTCAGGTGGTCTGGTATTCCCATCTCTTTCAAAATTTTCCACATTTCATTGTGATCCACACAATCAAAGGCTTTGGCATAGTCAATAAAGCAGAAATAGATGTCTTTCTGGAACTCTCTTGCTTTTTCCATGATCCAGCGGATGTTGGCAATTTGATCTCTGGTTCCTCTGCCTTTTCTAAAACCAGCTTGGACATCTGGAAGTTCACGGTTCACATATTGCTGAAGCCTGGCTTGGAGAATTTTGAGCATTACTTTACTAGCGTGTGAGATGAGTGCAATTGTGTGGTAGTTTGAGCATTCTTTGGCATTGCCTTTCTTTGGGATTGGAATGAAAACTGACCTTTTCCAGTCCTGTGGCCACTGCTGAGTTTTCCAAATTTGCTGGCATATTGAGTGCAGCACTTTCACAGCATCATCTTTCAGGATTTGAAAAGCTCCACTGGAATTCCATCACCTCCACTAGCTTTGTTTGTAGTGATGCTTTCTAAGGCCCACTTGACTTCACATTCCAGGATGTCTGGCTCTAGGTCAGTGATCACACCGTCGTGATTATCTGGGTTGTGAAGATCTTTTTTGTACAGTTCTTCTGTGTATTCTTGCCACCTCTTCTTAATATCTTCTGCTTCTGTTAGGTTCATATCATTTCTGTCCTTTATTGTGCCCATCTTTGCATGAAATGTTCCTTTGGTATCTCTGATTTTCCTGAAGAGATCTCTAGTCTTTCCCATTCTGTTGTTTTCCTCTATTTCTTTGCATTGATCACTGAGGAAGGCTTTCTTATCTCTTCTTGCTATTCTTTGGAACTCTGCATTCAGATGCTTATATCCTTCCTTTTCTCCTTTGCTTTTCACTTCTCTTCTTTTCACAGCTATTTGTAAGGCCTCCCCAGACAGCCATTTTGCTTTTTTGCATTTCTTTTCCATGAGGATGGTCTTGATCCCTGTCTCCTGTACAATGTCACAAATAAGAAAGCTGTGGTACATATACACAATGGAGTATTACTCAGCCATTATAAAGAATACATTTGAATCAGTTCTAATGAGGTGGATGAAACTGGAGCCTATTATACAGAGTGATTAAGCCAGGAAGAAAAACACCAATACAGTATACTAATGCATATATATGGAATATAGAAAGATGGTAATGATAACCCTGTATGAGAGATAGCAAAAGAGACACAGATGTATAGAAGAGTCTTTTGGACTCTGTGGGAGAAGGAAAGGGTGGGATGATTTGGGAGAATGGCATTGAAACATGTATAATATCATATAAGAAACGAATCACCAGTCCAGGTTCGATGCATGATACAGGATGCTCGGGGCTGGTGCACTGGGATGACTCAGAGGGATGGTATGGGGAGGGAGGTGGGAGGGGGGTTCAGGATGGGGAACACGTGTACACCTGTGGTGGATTCATGTTGATGTATGGCAAAACCAATACAATATTGTAAAGTAATTAGCCTCCAATTAAAATAAATAAATTTATATTAAAAAAAAAAAAAGCTCAGCAAACCTCAAGTCAGAGCACAATCAAACAGCTGACAACTAAGAATAAAGAGAAAATCCTGAAAGCCAGCAGAGAAAAATAATGCATTACATATAGGAGAACAATGATTTGAATGAGTACTGAAATCTTAGAAACAAGGACAGAAGACAGTTAAACAACATCTTTAAAGAAATACTAGGGAAAAAAAACCTGTCAGCCCCAAATTGGATATCAACAAAAATATTATTCAATAAATGAAGGCAAATAAAGACATTTCACATAAAAGAAAGCTAAGGACATTCAGAGACCTTGTCAGCATAACTCCACTCAAGAAATGCTAAAAGAAGTTCTATGGGTTGTAGGGAAATAAGCTCAGATGGAAACCTGGTTCTTCAGAAAGGAAGGGAAGAAAAAAAAGAAAGAAACGAAGGAAGGAAATAAGGGAAAACACTAGAACTGGTAAATATAAAATATTTTTCTTTTAGTTTGTTTAAAATACATGACGATTTTGAGCAAAACTTATTGTCTCATGGGCTTGTAAGGGAAAGTCAACCCTTGACAACATGGTTTTGTACTGTGTAGTTCCTCTTATATGCAGATTGTTTTCAATAAATACATTAGAAAAATTTAGAAGAATTTTGAAACAATTTGAGAAAACTCACAGATGAACTGTACAGCCTAGAAATAGCAAAAAAAAAAAAAAAAGAAAAAATTAGATATGTCACAAATGCGTAAAATATATGTAGATACTAGTCTATCCTTACAAAAACATGAAGTGAGTGATACTTTGCTCTCTTGTAATTGGTGAAACTGTATATCAGCCTATCATCATAGGTAATTGGTTTTTCATTAAAAAAAAAGTATCACAATGTTTCTGATACTATATTATGAATATGACTAATAGTATATATCATAAAATTTTATAGTGATATATTCATTAGTGTATAGGCTAGGCTGCTGCTGCTGCTGCTGCTAAGTCGCTTCAGTCGTGTCCGACTCTGTGTGACCCCATAGACAGCAGCCCACCAGGCCCCGCCATCCCTGGGATTCTCCAGGCAAGAACCCTGGAGTGGGTTGCCATTTCTTCCTCCAATGCATGAAAGTGAAAAATGAAAGTGAAGTCGCTCAGTTGTGTCCGACTCTTAGCGACCCCATGGACTGCAGCCTAACAGGCTCCTCTGTCCATGCGATTTTCCATGCAAGAGTACTGGAGTGGGTTGCCATTGCCTTCTCCGATAGGCTAGGCTACTATGAAGCAATTGTATCCATTATACTCAGCTACTATAAAGCTTCTATAAATAATATTGCTTTTTTTTGTTAACAGTGCAAGAAATGTTATACCTATAAATACATATGAATTTATTTTTCACATTATCTTTTTATTTTTGATGTCTAATTAGAAATACATATAACATTTACACTGTTTTGTATCATATAAGACAGGATTGATATAGGTACTTACAGGTAATTCATCTTGGTACACAATTGATGTAAACTTACAGTGTTGATGAATATAGTGCAGTATTATAAATGTATTTTCTCTTCCTTATATTTTCTTAATGATTTTTTTTTAGCTTTTTGGTAAGAATACAGTATATAACACATATAACTTTCAAAATATGTGTTCATCAGCTGCTTATGTTATCGGTGAGGCTTGTGGTCAATAGCAGGTTAAGTTAAGTTAATAGTTAAGTTTTGGGGGGGTAGCCAAAGATATATACAGATTTTTGGCTGCACAAGGGGTCATGTTGTTCAAGGGTCAACTGTATATAGGTGTAATATTATACATATGACAATTATAGCATAAAGGATGGAAATGACTGTTAGGTAGACCTAAATGGTTATGAGTGTTGTTCATTTTACATGAAGTGTTACAGTGATATTATATTTTGATAGCAGTTTGGATTGAACAGACGTATGCATTTTTCAAAACTCAAAGTACATTACAGATTTGTACATGTCAGTATATATGAATTTTATCTTGAAAGAAAAGTAATATAAACAGTATTAAGCTCTAGTTGATAATATGCAAGCTACAACCTTTAAAGAGACGTATATACAATGTGATGCAGTGTTAAGAATCTGCCTGCCCATACAGGAGACGAGGAAACACGTGTTTGATCCCTGAGTTGGGAAGATATCCTGGAGTAGAAACTAGCTTCCCACTCCAGTATTCTTGCCTGGAAAATTCCATGAACAGAGGAACCTGGCAGGCTACAGTCCATGAGGTTGCAGAGTTGGACATGACTTAGCAACTAAACAACAATGACTACAGGGTGGATGAAGAGTGCTGCTGATCCTGGAGGTACCTATCTGACTACCTATATTAATGTCTTCTATTTGTTTGAAATGCATGAAAAATTAAGAGAGATTAATATATGGCTAGTTGTTGTTTAGTCACTAAATCATGTCCTACTCTTTGCAAGCCTATGGACTGCAGCACACTAGGCTTCCCTGTCCTTCACCATCTCCTGGAGTTTGCTCAAATTCATATCCGTTGGCATGGCACCCCACTCCAGTACTGTTGCCTGGAAAACCCCACGGATGGAAGAGTCTGGTGGGCTGCAATCCATGGAGCCGCCAAGAGTCGGACACGACTGAGCGACTTCACTTTCACTTTTATGCGTCAGAGAAGGAAATGGCAACCCACTCCAGTATTCTTGCCTGGAGAATCCCAGGGACAGTGGAGCCTGGTGGGCTGCCGTCTTTGGGGTCGCACAGAGTCGGACACGACTGAAGTGACTTACAGCAGCAGCAGCATGTCCATTGAGTTGGTGATGCTATCTAACCATCTTATCCTCTGTTACCCCCTTCTCCTTCTGCCTTCCATCTTTCCCCGCATCAGAGTCTTTTTCCAATGGGTTAGCTCTTCGCATCACATGGCCAAAGTGTTGGAGCTTCAGCTCCAATGTATGGCTCTAATGTATGGCTAGAGGAATGCATAAATGGATAGGTATGTGATAAAGCAAGTATAGTAAAATGTTACTAGTATAACCTAAGTAGTAGATATGTAGTTGTTGACTGATAAATTTCTTTAACTTTGCTATATGTTTAGAATGTTTATTAAAAATATTGGAAATATGATTAAAATGACATTTATAAAGATTTATATTAATATGCTCCTTTATTGATTTAATAAGTAATGACATTTATTACTGTTGTAAAGATGACTTTTAACGTGGCATAAGGACACCTTTCAAACCCAACTGTGAAAATAAACACAGCTTGCAGAAATGTATTTAATGTGGAAGTATCTTAGCTTGGGCTGCTATAACAAAATATCATAGACTGGGTGGCTTAAACAGCAAATATGTATCTTATTGTTCTGGAGACTGGGAAGTCCGAGACTAAGGTGCTGACAGATTTGTTTCCTGTTAAGAACCCTGGTTCCAGACAGCTGCCTTCTCTGTGTTCTCACATGTCAATTGAGAGAAAGTTCTAGTCTCCCTTCCTATTCTTATAAGGACTTACTCCCATTATGGGGGCCCCAGTTTCATGATCTCATCTAAACCTAATTACTTCTCAAATTCTCTTCTTACTGCTATGTGCTCAGTCGTTCAGTCATGTCTGACTCTGTGCAATTCCATGGACTGTAGCCCGCCAGGCTCCTGTGTCCATGGGGATTCTCCAGGCATGAGTACTGGAGAGGACTGCCATACCCTCCTCCAAGGGATCTTCCCAACCCAGGGATCGAAACTGCACCTCCCTCATTGGCAGGCAGATTCTTTACCACTGTACCACCTGGGAACCATCATAGAATTGGGGGGAGGCTTGAGTGTCACCATATTAATTTGGGGGTAACGCAGTCATTCGTTCAGAACAAGAAGTTACTGAAAAAGCAAGCTCCACAGATGTCATCGTATGGCAGTGCCACTTTTAATATTTTGATGAATACTTTCAGGATTTTAAAATATTATATATTCTCTCTTTTGTCAGGTAATTTTATCATGACTTTAAATATTTCTATAAAGTATGATTTTAATGGGTAAATTACATGAAGCTATTAGATTAATAAATGTTCCTACTTGACATATTATTTCTGAATTTTCATAGAAATGTCCACATATTATAAAAAGAGATCACAGAATAAGAATCAAGAATCAGAGGGCATGAGACTTCTCAGTTGTAATGAGTAAAATTAGAAGACAGTGGAACAGTGCCTTCAAAATTGGAAAAATGATTTTCAATTCATAATTCAATACTTAGCCTGTCAATAAAGTGAATAATGCAAATTTACCTCAAATAAAAGAACAAACCCAGTATGAGATATGCTTCACCAAAGCAAGTTGACAAGCAAAGTGAAAAACACAGACTCCGGAACAAGGATCTAATGCAACACAGTGGAGAAGGAAGGATATTCACAGGGTGCTTGTGAAGGGAAGTTCCAATGGTACAATGGTACAAGCCTAGAGTGGAATCAGTCTGGAATAATGGGAAAGGATGGCAATAGCCGAGACGTTAGCTTTTCTTTCTTTCTTAAAGAAAAAGGGAACTTAAAGAATATCTGCCGAGTTGAGCTTGAGACAGTATTTTTAGTTCTGTTGAAGAATTGTGGATGAAGTAGGAGAGGTATGTTTTTAAAAAGTTGAGGAGTTGTAAAAGACAGTGTATCCTTTAGAGAAAACAAGATTGCATGTGGAAGGAGATCTATTGTATACTATAAGCTCATTCCTGAATAATATTTGTTTGATTATAATAATCAATACACTGATATAAGCAAGAATAATAAACAGTTATACTGAGATTATCAGGGAGAAAAAGTATATATATGTAGGGACAGGCAGAGTATGTGAGCCAAAACTTTATTTTCCATAGTTGGAAATAAAATGTAACACTAAAAAAAATTAAAAGCATCAGTATAAACATGTTATTTAGAAACTAGAGGAAAGACTTGAAAACACAGATAAAGGAACTGAAAATTGTTGTCCCTGGAGGACAGTACCTGGGCATAGGAAAGGATGGGGCACTCTTTTGCTGTTTCTCATTATATGTGTTTTTCTTTATAAATTTCAGAAAGTATTAATGGGAGATGGGTATGTATTCTGCTGGTCCAAAAGTTGAATTCCTTGTATTCCAGGTTGCAAGAAGCTCTGAGAGGGGTTTACAAAGGCTAACCACATTATCCTGAAACTCCACATAATTGCATTGCATGATTATACAACTGCTTTTAATAGGCCCTGTCACCTACATGTAAGATCTGGTGTCTGGGTAGAATTTCTTACATCATCACCAGACCCATCCTGTGCCATTGTCCACAAACTAGATAATGACTGAGATACAGTTGAATTGCTGCAGTGAAAGAGTGACTCACCTGCAGGCATGCCAGCTGGTTAAAGGCAGGGAGGGGCTAGAAACACAGGGCCACCCAGGACTGCTGTACAGCTCCCCATCATGGAGAGGCTTAAACAAAAGCTAGATTAAGGTTTTAGGGGAATGTTGCAGTGACTTTTGTGTCAGGCATAGAGTTGCAGTGGACAACTCTGAAGTCCCTCCACCCAGAGATTCTGTAAAGATTTATTCTTAAAAAGAATGGCTGTTGTTGTTTCATCAGTCACTATGGACTGAAGCGTGCCAGGCTTCCCTGTCCCTCACTGGCTCTTAGAGTTTGCTCAAATTCATGTCCACTGAGTTGATGATGCTATCTAACCATCTCATTCTTTGCCACCCTGTTCTCCTTTTGCCCTCAGTCCTTCCCAGCATCATGGTCTTTTCCAATGAGCTGGCTCTTCACATCAGGTGGCCAGAGTATTGGAGCTTCAACATCAGTCCTTCCAATGAATATTCAGGGTTGATTTCCTTTAGAATTAACTGGTTTGATCTTCTTGTAGTCCAAGAATGGCTATAGTTAGTATTTAGGGCGAGATTAGAACCTGGGAAGTGGTGTTAATTACCTCTCTACTTCTTTTTCTATCAGCATTAATTTATACTCTCTATCTTGCCATTTTCTGTCAAATGTTCCATGTGTGTTTTTAAAAAATGTATATTATCCATTTCAGAAGTCCATGTTCCATATGTGATCATTGGATTAAACTTGACAAATATGTTAAAATTTTGCTTAAATTTTCTGTGTCCTTAAAATTTTTTGTTCACTCAGTCTGTGAACTTTATAGGTATGTGAAATCTCTCGACAGTGAACTGATAAATTTCTCCTTGTAGTCATGTCAATTTTTCTTTATATATTTTGAAGCTATCTTATTATATTGATACATTTAGGATTCTTATTCCTTCCTGGTTTATAAAACCTTTTTTCTTCCAGTTTTATTGAGATATGTGACATACAGCACTGTATAAGGTGTATAAGTTTAATGATTTGACTTACATACATCATGAAATTATTACCACAGTAAGTTTAGTGAATACCCATCATGTTATATAGATACCAAATAAAAGAAAATAAATGTTTTTTTGTTTGTGATGGAACTCAGGGCTTATTCTCTTAACAACTTTAGTATTTAACGTACAGCAGTATTAATTTATTAATCATGTTGTATGTTATATTCCTAGTGCTCACATGTCTTATAACTAGAAGTGTGTACTTTTTAACTGCCTTCACTGAATCCCCACCCACACCTCCACTGCTTCAGGTAACCACAAATCTCACAGAAAAAAATCTGTTTGTTTTTTTTTCTGAGTTTGTTTGTTTGTATTTTGAAGTATAATTGACCTACAAGGCCATGTTCTTGACACACAAGATTCAATATTTCTGTAAATTACAAAATGATCACCACAATAAGTCTAGTTACTGTCATCATATAAAGATATTACTTTATTTTTGACTGTATTCCCCACACTGAACTTCTTATCCCCAAGCTCATTTATTTTTTTACTGAAAGTTTGCACCTCTTGATTTCTCTCACTATATCAGGTATCCCCCTCCCCACCTCCAGTCCTCTGGCAACCACCAGTTTATTCTCGGTGTCTATGACACTGTTTCTGTTTTGTTATGCTTGGTACTTTGTTTTTCAGATTCCATGTAAAAATCAATCATAATATTTGACTTTCTCTGACTTACTTTGTTTAACATAATACCCTCTAGGTCCATATTGCAAAATAGCAATATTTCATTTTTTTATGACAGTAATATTCCATTATATTTATATGCATATATAATATTGTGTGTGTATATACATACACAATACCAATTCTTTGTCCATTTATTCATTGAGAGACAGATTGCTTTCACATTTTGGCTATTGTGAATAATGCTGCAAGGAACATAGGCGTGCATATATCCTTTTGAATTAGTGTTTTTGGTTTTTTGGGGAGAAATATTGAGAATTAGAATTGTTGGATTATATGGTAATTCTATTTTTAATTTCTTGTGGAACTTGCTTATTGTTTGCTGTAGTGGCTACCTATAAAAGTATGCCTTTTCACCACATCCTTGCCAACATTTGTTTGTTGTTGCTTAGCCACTTGGTCGTGTCTGACCCTTTGCAATCCTGTGGACTGTAGTACGCCAGGCTTCCCTGTTCTTCACTATCTCCTGGAGTTTGCCAACACTTGTTACTTGTTGTCTTTTTGATAATGGCCATTCATAAGTGTGGAGTGATATTTCATTGTGGTTTTGATTTGCATTTCCCTGATGATTATTGATGTTAAGCATCTTTTCATGTGTCTTTTGGCCATCTATATGTCTTTGTTGGAACTGTGTCTACTCAGGTCTGCCCAGTTTTTAAACAGGTTGTTTTTTTGATTATAAGTTGTGTGAATTTTTTGTGTATTTTGGATATTAACACCTTATCAGATATATCATTTGCAAATGTATTTTCCAGTTCAGTAGACAACCTTTTCATTTTTGTTGATGGTTTCCTTTGTTGTACAGAAATGTTTCAGTTAAATGTAGCCCATTTGTTTATTTTTGCTTTTGTTTCTCTTGCCTGAAGGAATAAAAACAAAAACATATTAAAAATATTGCTAAGGCTGATGTCAAAGAATGTACTGTCTGTTTTCTTCCAGGAATGTTAAGGTTTCAGGTCTTATATTTAAGTTACATCAGGTCTTACATTTTGAGTTTATTTTTTTATTTGGTGTGAGAAAGTAGTCCAGTTTGAGTCTCTTGTATGTTGTGTCCAATTTTCATCTTTTCCCCATTGTATGTTCTTGCCTCTTTTGTCATAGATTAATTGCTTATAAAAATATGGATTCATTTCTTGGCTCTTTATTCTGTTCTATTGATCTATGTATCTGTTTTTGTGCCTGTACCATATTATTTTGATTACTGTAGCTTTGTGGTATAGTTTGAAACCAGGGCATGTGATACCTCCAACTTTGCTGTTGTTTCTCAAAATTATTTTGCCTATTCAGGAACTTTGGTTTTTCCATGAAGTTTTAAAACTTGTTTGTTCTAGTCTGTTAAAAAAAAAAAAAGCTTTGATATTTTGATAGGGATTGCATTGAATCTATAGATTCCCTCAGGGATTATGGTCCTTTTAACAGTACCAGTTCTTTCAGTCCGTGATCAGAGATATCATTCCATCTTTTTGTGTCTTCTTCAGTTTCTTTCATCATTGTCTTACAGTTTTCTTAATATAGTTCTTTTACCTCTCTTGTTAGATTTATTCCTAAGTATTATATTCTTTCGGATGCACTTGTAAATGGATTGTTTTCTTAATTTCTCTTTCTGATAATTTATTATTAGTATATAGACATGCAACACATTTCTGTGTAATTTGTAACCTGCAAATTTACAGAATTCGTTAATGAAGTCTAGTAGTGTTTTTCTGGTGGTGTCCTTAGGATTTTCTGTGCATATTATTATGTCATCTGTGAACAGTGGACATATTCTTGCAACCCTAGGGTCTGTAGCCCACTAGGCTCCTCTGTTCATGCAATTTCCTAGGCAGGAACAACAGACTGGTTCCAAATAGGAAAAGGAGTACATCAAGGCTGTATATTGTCACCCTGATTATTTATCTTATATGCAGAATACATCATGAGAAACGCTGGGCTGGAAGAAACACAAGCTGGAATCAAGATTGCCAGGAGAAATATCAATAACCTCAGATATGCAGATGATACCACCTAAGTGGCAGAAAGTGAAGAGGAACTAAAAAGCCTCTTGATGAAAGTGAAAGAAGAGGGTGAAGAAGTTGGCTTAAAGCTCAGCATTCAGAAAACGAAGATCATGGCATCTGGTCCCATCACTTCATGGGAAATAGATGGGGAAACAGTGAAAACAGTGTCAGACTTTATTTTTGGGGGCTTCAAAATCACTGCAGATGGTGACTGCAGCCATGAAATTAAAAGATGCTTACTCCTTGGAAGAAAATTTATGACCAACCTAGATAGCATATTCAAAAGCAGAGACATTACTTTGCCAACAAAGGTCCGTCTAGTCAAGGCTATGGTTTTTCCAGTGGTCATGTACGGATGTGAGAGTTGGACTGTGAAGAAAGCTGAGTGCTGAAGAACTGATGCTTTTGAACTGTGGTGTTGGAGAAGACTCTTGAGAGTCCCTTGGACTGCAAGGAGATCCAACCAGTCCATCATAAAGGAGATCAGCCCTGGGATTTCTTTGGAAGGAATGATGCTAAAGCTGAAACTCCAGTACTTTGGCCACCTCATGCGAAGAGTTGACTCATTGGAAAAGACTGATGCTGGGAGGGATTGGGGGCAGGAGGAAAAGGGGACAACAGAGGATGAAATGGCTGGATGGCATCATTGACTCAATGGACGTGAGTTTGAGTGAATTCTGGGAGTTGGTGATGGACAGGGAGGCCTGGCGTGCTGTGATTCATGGGGTCGCAAAGAGTCGGACATGACTGAGCGACTGAACTGAATTGAACTGAATACTGGAAAGGGTTGCCATTTCCTTCTCCAGGGAATCTTTCTGACACAAGGATCAAACTTGTGTCTCCTGCATTGCAGGCAAAGCTAAGACCAGGGAAGCTAAGTCCATAATCTATGATTCTTAACTTCTTTTTCTGTTTTCTATTTGTATATCTCTTGAGTTACATTCTGCTTAATTCTTTCAGCCTTATTATTCACTTTGTAAAGGCTTTTTTCAGCTGTGTCTAATCTGCTCTTTCTAATTCCAGTTTAAACATTTATGTGGTTTTCAAAAAATGACTTCTCACTAGTTTTTATAAACTCTTGCTCCTTGCCATATTTTTGTCTTCTTGTCTTCTTTAATTAAGCATATTAAACAGTTATTTTGTTTTAATTTTTGATTATTCTAGCATATCTAATCTTTACAGGTATAATTCTGAAGTCTGTTGTTTGTTCTGCTTCTGACTCATAGTGTTCTGTTTCTTTATGAGTATCGGTAATGTCTTTTAATGAGAGCTCAAGTGCCTTGGAACTTCATCCTTAGGAATTTACCAAAATCTGGGTTTAATTAAGGTATGCTACTCTGCAAAGAGTTAGGTTTGCAGCTCAACATAACTGTGGGGCCTTTCCATACATTTTTTTTTTTTTTGCACCCAATAGAAATTCAACTGCAAACTATGACGTTGGTAAGAAATTCCAGGAGAGAATTTTTTTTTTTCCCTTTTACCTGAGTCAAGTATGAAGTAAGGAAGTTTTCTTATATTTTACCTCTTCGGGGCTTTTGTTTTTTGTTTTTCCGTTGTGCTCACTAAGAGCTTATCTTCCAGGGGGCTCACTTTCTTCTATATCCCTTTTCCCATTGGCCACCAGAGACTGACAGATGGTTTTAGTGCAACATTTGGCTTCAGTGCTGACTCACCCTCTCAGCTCATGCTTTTTGTGATTTGGGGCCTTGGAAGATTTTCACTTCCTTTCCACATCAACTATTCATTTAATGATTTGTGCATTTTTAAAAATACACATATCTTTTATTCATTATTTTAAAGTACATTATACTAGGAGAAAATCTATGACTAGCATATTGAAGGAATTATAAATACTTTTGCTTCCTTTATTTCTTTATTGATTCACCCCTCTTTTCTTCTCTGTTGCCTTTATTCTTTTTTAATCCTTTTTCATTATTTCATTTCTTTTTTGTCATTTTGTTTTTATTTTCATCCTTGCTATTTTTCTCTTTCTTGTCTGCTTATTCTTATGTTTCTTTTATTACTGTGTTATCCCTCTTGCCCTTTCATTCCTTTCCTTTTTTTCTTTCTATCATTCATGTAATTTTTCAACAAAAGCCAAAAAAACAATTCTTCCTTTAACACAGAATGATACTTTAAGAATCTCTTTTTTTTAGAAAGTTAGCTTAACCAGCAATTAGGACAAAGAAGTTCTGTGTCACTGGAATTAGATCGAATATATAGTGCCTTTCACATAGTAAGTGCTCAGTAAATGTTTGTTTTTGAATAAAACTTCACTAAAGGTTCTAAGTCTACTATGGTGAGCACGTTGTGGAATCAAAATGTTGCCAAATAGACTGTACCTGTGACTCAGTCAAGCCTAACCCAAACTGACAGAGAAATCGATGGAATGTTAATTGATAGCAGCTGGATGACTGGCATGAGTGCAGCCACAGCAAAGGGCCAAGGATCTCTCAGGGAGTATAAAATTTACATTTATCAAAGACCCCAGAGGCTTTTTAATGAGAATGACCTCTGGTTAAAATTAGAGTTAAAGGGAAATAAAGATAGTAATTTGGAGACTTTTGCTCTTAGCATGTTTTCCACTTAATAGCCAGTGACTTAGAAAATGAAACTACGGAATTCTCATAATAGTAATGACTTGGCCTTAATGATCTGAAAAAGCCCATTAGGTGGGTTCATGACTTGTTGGTTAGCAACACTGGAAAATATACTTACTAAGTGGAGAAAACGGGGATATGGCCCACATTTTAAAATACTCTTATCAATGTCTCGGCTGGTAGAAAGCAGACTGTGGTGACTGATTTTTGCCTCTTAGAGTAGCCTCAGAGAGATTGCTTATTCACTGGAATTGAAAGATGATCTAGATGGGATTGGAGGAAATTAGACTGAAATTTTTGTGGATTACTAGCTTACTGTATAACTATAAGACCTCCCACTATACAAAAAGTCCTAGGTTGATACTGGAATAATGTCACAAGGTAAAACCTTAGTGCAGGTTCTAAGATACATTTTGGTTAGGGATCCAGACAGTTTCCTTTTAGGGCTTGGGATTTTCCCAAGAGAAGTTAGTAATCACCCAGTCCACTAAACGGGGCCTCTGGTTTTTTAATATAAAGCTGACTGATCCAACTAGATAGTAATACACTAGTCTGACTTTTGGTATGTTTGAAATATTGAAATATAATTAGTGTTTAACTGTATACTGGTGTTTTTTTTTTTTAATCTATTTTTTTTTCTTCCTAAGTAGACAGCTTTATTTTCTGTAGCATTTCAAAGTAAATTCCTGATATTGTTTTATTTCATCTATAAATAAAATCCTGGCTATTCCTGAGAAGGGTCAAAGTTATACCCAACCGGTCTGGTAGATAGAGGAAGCCACAAGACTTGAATATGGTCCATGATACTTCTTCCTTACATGCTGATGCTAACATTTGCATAGTCATTTCTATGTATGTGTCAGGAACATTTTAAGTACTTTACATTTGTTAGCTTATTTAATACCCTTGACAAACTTGGAGGAAGTTGACTTACTTAGGAGTCCATAGGCTATCAAACCAACTCTATCATCACCTAGACATGGCACATGCCCCACTATGTAAAAAGTGCTGAAAACTGTAGCCACTTTGAGGGTTTTTCTTTTTTTCTTTCTCTCTAAGCCTCAGAAGGATGGAACTGACTTTAGTGATTACTGGTGTTTTATCTATATGTAAAAGAGTTATTTCTCTGAATAAAAGACCATTAATTCAAGAGACAAAGTTCTGTCTTCATTGTTTTAACTTGAAAAGTATTCCTTTATCAGACTAATATTCTATGGCATCTTTACATTTTTTTTTTTTACCTTTGAACAGTGTTATCTAAGTATGGATTCTGCCTCTTTATCATGATCATGAAGAAATGGAAGAAGGTATATTGAACAGAAAAAGATAACAGAAAAGGAAAGATATACCCATCTGAATGCAGACTTCCAAAGAATACCCAGGAGAGATAAGAAAGCCTTCTTAAGTGATCAGTGCAAATAAATAGAGGAAAGCAATAGAATGGAAAGACTAGAGATCTCTTCAAGAAAATTAGAAATACCTAAGGAACATTTCATGCAAAGATGGGACAATAAAAGACAGAAATGGTATGGACCTAACAGAAGCAGAAGATATTAAGAAGAGGTGACAAGAATACACAGAACTATACAAAAAAGAGCTTCATGACCCAGATAATCATGATGGTATGATCACTGACCTAGACCAGACATCCTGAAGTCCAAAGTCAAGTGGGCCTTAGGAAGCATCACTACGAACAAAGCTAGTGGAGGTGATAGGATTCCAGTGAGTTATTTCAAATCCTAAAAGATGATGCTTTGAAAGTGCTACACTCAATATGCCAGCAAATTTGAAAAACTTAGCTGTGGCCACAGGACCGAAAAAGGTCAGTTTTCGTTCCAATCCCAAAGAAAGGCAATGCCAAAGAATGTTCAAAGTGAAGTGAAGTGAAGTTGCTCAGTCGTGTCTGACTCTTTGTGACCCCGTGGACTGTAGCCCGCCAGGCTCCTCTGTCCAAGGGATTCTCCAAGAAAGAATACTGGAGTGGGTTGCCATTTCCTTCTCCAGGGGATCTTCCCAACCCAGGGATCGAACCCGGGTCTCCTGCATTGCAGGCAGAAGCTTTATCCTCTGAGCCACCAGGGATTCCAAGAATGTTCAAACTACCGCACAATTGCACTCATCTCACACATTAGCAAAGTAATGCTCAAAATTCTCCAAGCCAGGCTTCAACAGTATGTAAACTGAGAACTTGCAGATGTTCAAGCTGGATTTAGAAAAGGCAGAGGAACCAGAGATCAAATGGCCAACATCCATTGGATCACAGAGAAAGCAAGAGAGTTCCAGAAAAACATCTACTTCAGTTTTATTAACTACTCCAAAGCCTTTGACTGTGTGGATCACAACAAACTGTGGAAAATTCTTAAAGAGATGGGAATACCAGACCACCTTACCTGCCTCCTGAGAAATCTGTATGTAGGTCAAAAAGCAACAGTTAGAACCAGACATGGAACAACGGACTGGTTCCAAATAGGGAAAGGAGTACATCAAGGTTGTATATTGTCACCCTTTTAACTTAATATAAGTACATCATGCGAAATTCCAGAATGGATGAAGCACAAGCTAGAATCAAGATTGCCAGGAGAAATATCAATAACCTCAGATATGCAGATGACACCACCCTTATGGCAGAAAACGAAGAAGAACTAAAGAGCCTCTTGATGAAAGTGCAAGAGGAGAGTGAAAAAAACTGGCTTAAAACTCAACATTCAAAAAACTAAAATCACGGCATCCAGTTCCATCACTTCATGGCAAATAGCTGGGGAAACAATGGAAACAGTGACAGACTTTATTTTTTTGAGCTCTGAAATAACTGCAGATGGTGACTGCAGCCATGAAATTAAAAGACCCTTGCTCCTTAGAAGAAAAGCTATGACCAGCCTAGACAGCGTATTAAAAAGCAGAGATATTACTTTCTCGACAAAGGTCTGTCTAGTCAAAGCTATGGTTTTTCCAGTAGTCATGTATGGATGTGAGAGTTGGATCATAAAGAAGGTTGAGTGCTGAAGAATTGATGCTTTTGAACTGTGGTGTTGGATAAGACTCTTGAGAGTCCCTTGGACTGCAAGGAGATCAAACCAATCAATCCTAAAGGAAATCAGTCCTGAATATTCATTTTAAGGACTCATGCTGTAGCTGAAACTCCAATACTTAGGCCACCTGATGGGAAGAACTGACTCATTAGAAAAGACCCTGATGCTGGGAAAGATTGAAGGCAGGAGGAGAAGGGCAGACAGAAGATGAGATGGTTGGATGCATCACTGACTCAGTGGACATGATTTTGAACAAGCTCCGAAAGTTGATGATGGACATGGAAGCCTGGTGCTGTACTCCATGGGGTCACAAAGAGTTGGACACAATTGAGTGGCTGAACTGATATTGAACTGATAGACTTAGTCTAGAATTAACCAGCTTACTTTCCCTCAGAAGGAACAAGGAAAGTAGGTAAGTTGATAGGGTATAATACTATGTCCTTCTGCTATAAATTATTATCTACTATGGTGATTGTTCAGGTTTAATATTTTAGGTTGAAAAAAGGAGTCTTTTCCAACTCTATAACTCAAAGAAGTCTGTTTATTTGCATTTTAACTCAAAAAATAAATTTAGAGAGTTGTTTGGATGTTTTAAAGGGGACAGGTGAAGAAATTTATTTATTTTATTTCATAATTTAAAATTTTCTGAATATAGAGTTTTGTCTTTGAGAATTTAGATATATAAACAAAGAATTTTTCACTGGACAAAGGCTCTAAGTAGGAATAGTCCTCCAAAATCATGTAACTATTTTCATATGTAACTGTTTGTTTCTGACCTTTTATTCTGTCTCATTAGTGTCCATAGTTCTGTAACCAATATGGTAATTCAGGTAACTTCAAAATAAACTTTCATGTCTTATAAGGGAATTCTTCTGTATCAGAATTCTTCTGTATCAGAAGTCCCTAGGAAGTTCTAACAAATTCTGATTCTCAAACACATTCTGCTGCTGCTGCTGCTGCTAAGTCGCTTCAGTCGTGTCCGACTCTGTGCGACCCCATAGACGGCAGCCCACCAGGCTCCCCGTCCCTGGGATTCTCCACGCAAGAACACTGGAGTGGGTTGCCATTTCCTTCTCCAAACACATTCTACACCTGCTTAATCAGACCCTAAGAAGAGTAAGTCCAAGAATATGTCTTTTTGGAAAGCTCCACTTCAACCAGTTAATATAGAGCAATATCTATCAAATAGTTAATGGCTATATAATATCCATTCTATTATATATATTTTATTGCTATTACAAACAATATTGTAACAAATATTCCTGATCCATAGGCATTTGTCCAATAATTTACTTAAAATTAATGCCTAGAAATAAATTTTCTGAGTCAGAGTGTGCATATTTTTATGTGTTTTGATGCTGAATGCCTATTGGTCTTCTAGAACTATTTAATGCTCCCTCTTGTTATTGTAAGAGAGTAGCCAGTACTCATGTCCTTCCTAATTCTGGGTTTTCTATTTAATCTTTGCTCATTGTATAAAGAAAGACTCTCTTCCTGTAGTTTTGATTTGCATTTTATTGAATGTGTTTATATGTACATGGACAGGCAACATTTTTAGACTGAATTCTGTGAAAATTATTTCTTTTACGGAGAAGTGTATATGTGTGGGAGTTGAGCCTGGAGGACCTTAGGAAGAATGAGCAGGAAGCATTGTGGAGAGTTCACTCTTGAGGGAGATGGGATTTGGAGCATGATTCTGTTGTACTTGTTTTCCCAGGTCCTTCCTTATAAGGAAAAGTATTAATAGTTATAAAAATTACTGAAGCCTAGAGGTTATTATCTTGGGGTGGAGTGGGGCTGAGGGAGAAGATGTGTATATAAGAAATGGAATTTCCTGTGAACATGTGGACATCAGATGGTTGTTCTGAAGTGGGAGAGGCCATATAGGGGAAAACACAGGTGGGAGTTTGGAGTGGAGTTGGTGAGCAACCATGCAAAAGAGTAAGTCTCTTGATATTTCAAGAAATATCAAATAGGAGACTAGATTTCTTACAATTACCTATGATGGAGGTTTAACTTGTTTTATTTGTTCCTTTTTTTACATCTCAAGTGTTTTCCTTGTTTCATATAACGTAAATATTGTCCTCAATTTGTTGTGTTCCTTTGTAATGTTTATGGTGGCTTTTGTTTTTTGATATATAGACTTATTTTATGATTTCATCTTTAGTGCTTGGCTGTTATTCATAGCTTTCTAGATGAAATTTTTAATCATTCTAAGGTTTTAAAATGGCATTGAAATCCTATGAATTTGATTAACTTAGATAAAGTTAATACGTTAGTGATATTAGATTTTTCAGTTTGAGATGTTACCTCTACCTTTTTATTTATTATTTTTATTTTATATTGGACTATAGTTGCTTAACAATGTTGTGTTTCAGGTTTATAGCAAAGTGATTCAGTTATACACATACATGTATCTATTCTTTTTCTATTTTTTCCCATTTAAGTTATTACCAAACATCGAGTAGAGTTCCTTATGCTGTACAGTATGTCCTTGTTGGTTATCTATTTTACATTTAATACATTTGTATTTTTAATTTTTTATATTTTTCAGAAAATGTCTCTAGTTGCATTGCCTTGCTTTCTTTGTATGCTGCTCCTGCATATTCCTTAAGTTTATTCCTAGAAATTTTTAATTTTTTGTTCTGTATTGTAATTTCTACTGGACTAATATTGGAACAAAAGGAAATGATTTTATGTGTTCATTTGTAAAAAGCTGATTTCTTGCTAGTTTTGATAGTCTTCCAGTTACTTTTCTTGTTTGGCTAGGAAGGCAGTCATTATCAGTAAACAACAATGATTTTGCTTTTTCCTTTTCAAAAAATATATATCCTTTGTTTTGTTAGCTTCTCTTATTGTATTGGTTAACACTTCTAGAATAATTTTAAATCATCGTGGTAATAGGATCCATTCTTGCCTTTTATCTGCTTGAAAAGAGAATGTTTTTGTAGCACTGATTCTCACAGTCCCATCTGATATTCTTTAAAAGAAGAGTTCAGGAGTCAAATATGGTTGGAGACCCATATTTATACATTTGCGCTTCCCTGGTGGCTCAGAAGGCTTTGAAGTATCTATAGTAAATACATTTGTTTAAATTTGTTTAATATATGTTTGTTGTTTTCTAAAAGTCCTTATTCAGTTCAGTTCAGTTCAGTAGCTCGGTCATGTCTGACTCTTTGCGACCCCATGAATTGTAGCACGCCAGGCCTCCCTGTCCATCACCAGCTCTGGGAGTTCACCCAAACTCATGTCCATCGAGCTGGTGATGCCATTCAGCCATCTCATCCTCTGTCATCCCCTTCTCCTCCTGCCCTCAATCTTTCCCAGCATCAGGGTGTTTTCCAATGAGTCAACTCTTCATATGAGGTAGCCAAAGTATTGCAGTTTCAGCTTCAACATCAGTCCTTCCAATGAACACCCAGGACTGATCTCCTTTAGAATGGACTGGTTGGATCTCCTTGCAGTCCAAGGGACTCTCAAGAGTCTTCTCCAACACCACAGTTCAAAAGCATCGATTCTTTGGTGCTCAGCTTTCTTCACAGTCCAACTCTCACATCCATACATGACCACTGGAAAAACCATAGCCTTGACTAGATGGACCTTTGTTGGCAAAGTCATGTCTCTGCTTTTGAATATGCTATCTAGGTTGGTCATAACTTTCCTTCCAAGGAGTAAGCGTCTTTTAATTTCATGGCTGGGATCACCATCTGCAGTGATTTTGGAGCCCAGAAAAATAAAGTCTGACACTGTTTCTACTGTTTCCCCATCCATTTCCCATGAAGTGATGGGACCAGATGCCGTGATCTTAGTTTTCTGAATGTTGAGTTTTAAGCCAACTTTTTCACTCTCCTCCTTCACTTTCATCAAGAGGCTTTTTAGTTCCTCTTCACTTTCTGCCATAAGGGTGGTGTCATCTGCATATCTGAGGTTATTGATATTTCTCCCGGCAATCTTGATTCCAGCTTGTGCTTCTTCCAGCCCAGCGTTTCCCATGATGTACTCTGTATATAAGTTAAATAAGGCTGATAATATACAGCCTTGATGTACTCCTTTTCCTATTTGGAACCAGTTTGTTGTCCCATGTCCAGTTCTAACTGTTGCTTCTTGACCTGCATACAGATTTCTCAAGAGGCAGGTCAGGTGGTCTGGTATTGTCATCTCTTTCAGAATTTTCCACAGTTTAATAATAAATCATAAACCCCCTCATCCCTTATTTTTTTTAAACACAATAACTATAATCTTATCCAGCTCATGCTCTGAATGTTTAAGCATGCTATTGGATTTGATTTTAAACAATTTTAAACTCACTTTATATAAATCCCTTTGATTCTTTTTTTTACTAGTAATTGAATGATGTTGGGAAGTGCAGTACAGAATAGCCAGTTGGAGGAAGTCCTTGGGAAAATGGCAAAGGGCCAGAAGTACCCCAGCTTTGTGTGCTGTGGGCAGAAAAACATCTCCTGCCTTTGGTTATGCCTGGTGCCAAGATTTAATAATAAATATTAAGGATGTTGCTTGAGAAAACGGGTTATGGGATAAGCACATGGGTCACTTAGAGTGCTCTGTCCTTGAAATATTTTTACTGATTAGGTGTTAACCCCGTATGCGCTCTGCTGGCTGTATACTCTAAGCTCTTTGTTCCTGCTTCTATAAAAAGGCTTGACTGCAGAACTAAACTTGTCAGTCATTGCAAGAGACTGTCCGAGTGTCATTCTTTCAGGTTCATTGCTTCCAAGTCCCGGGGAGAAAATCCCCAACAAGTGGCGCAACGAACAGGGACTTGAGAGGAAGGCTGAACAAAGCGACGAGCCCCTGCAGAAAGAGGTAAGCAGGATGGGACAACATAACAGTAAAATTCCTTTCATTTCTATAATGCATCATTTTTTGAAACAAAATGGTGTTAATGTTTCAAGAGGTCAGTTGAACGACTGCTATCATATTTTACTGGAACAATTCATGGTTCCCAGAAGAGGGGACACTCAATCTAGACATATAGAAAAGGGTTAAAAATAATGTTTTGCGAGCATATCGGCAGGGGTTACATGGTCACTCATACGGGCTATCATAGAACAAATTGAAGGGCATAACGTTGATTTGGAAGTAAAAACTCTTCAATCTTTACATGAATATGAGTTTAAAGAACAAGATATTCAAGGTGCTTTTAAATATAAGAATGTTATGCTCAATCAGACACAATCCTTAGAAAAACAACTTAGAGACATATATATATACAGGATGTGTCAAAACTGAAGCCACTTAGAACGGAGATCATTTCGTTCAGCAGACAGCCCAAATCTGAGGCTTTTCCTCCTGCTCCGTCTGTAACTGCAGTTGCTAACCTTGCTTGTACTAACCGCTTCACTCCTCCTCGGGAGATGCCTGCTTGTGCTTTCGCTTTCCCAATAGAATTTGATCAACCTGTCCAGGGTCAAAATTCTTGGGCCAGTATAGATTTTGGCATGTTGTCTAACTTTAAGAAAGCATGTACTCTGTATGGACCTACTTCTCCTTACTGTATAGAATTTCTCAGAGGATGGGCTGACCATTGGATGCCATATGATTTTTTTTCAAGTAGCAAAGATGGTTTTAAATCCTCAACAATTACTGCAGTGGCAAATGTGTGTTAGTGATGAGGCCCGACAGCTGATGATTGACCAGCAATCTCGTGGTAACCCTGCCAATTTAACTTATGATATACTGACTGGAACAGGGACTATGGCTGATATAATGGTGCAATTAGCTAATATTACCCCTCAGATGTTACATTTCATTAAAGAAACTGCCTGCAGGGCATAAACAAAGGTTGATAGCGCTAACTCTGATGGTTCATTTGTTAAGATTATTCAAGGACATGAGGAGGAATATTCTCAATTTATAGGGAAATTAAAGGATGCAATTGAAAAATCTATTAAGGATATGACTTTACAAAATATTATTTTAAAACAACTTGCTTTTGAAAATGCTAATGAGGAATGTCAATCCATGCTTAGACCAATTCGAGAGACTAGCTCTCTTATGGAATATTTGAAAGCTTATAAGGATATCAGAGCTAGTTCCCATAGAGCAAAATTGGCAACATTAGAAACCTTGAATGTACAGAAAGCTGCTAATGCCAAATGTTTTAACTGTGGGAAGCCCAACCATATGAAAAAACAATGTCACATGCCAACACAGGCCGGAAAAGATAATACTACTTCTAATAAGAAGAGACCCTCAGGAGTACGTCCAAGATGTAAAAAGGGGTTCCATTGGCTGAATGAATGTCATTCTAAATTTGATAAGGATGGAAACACCTTGAACCCCAGTGCACAACAAAAACAACAGGGAAACTGATAAAGGGGCCGTCCTCTAGCCCCGCTACAAAAGGAGGACCTAGCGTTATGACGCTACAACCCCCACAAAATTCCCACTGGATATTACGGCCCGATTCCACCCAGGACAGTGGGACTGATTTTGGAACGTAGTAGCTGCACAATGAGAGGTTTAGTGGTATTGACCGGTGTTGTGGATGAAGATTATGAAGGGGAAATACATATTATGGTAAATGTTATGAAAATGGAAAATGTATACTTACAAAAAGGGGAATGTTTTGCACAATTATTACTTTTACCATATGTCAAACCAATGAAGGCATCTGATAAAGTTTGGCAGGGAGGCTTTGGCAGTACCAACCTTACTGCTGCACTATCCACCTTATTAAAGGAACATCAGAAACCCATGCTCACTGTATGCATACAGGGAAAAAATTTCACAGGCATACTAGATACCGGAGCTAACATTTCAGTCATTAGAGCTGCAGAATGGCCCCTTGATTGGGGTAAAGTTGTGGCTCCTTCTAGACTATTAGGAGTGGGTGAAACTGATGCCACACAAACTTTTGTCAATGCATCCTATTTACAAGTGTATGGCCCTGATCAAATTATAGCTTATCTTAAACCATATATTACTAATATCACTATCAATTTATGCGGACGAGATTTTCTTGAACAAACGAAAGCCACAATTTCTTTAAATGAACCTTTTTAATGGGGGCCATTGAGTTAACACCACTGCCTCTCGATTGGGAATCTGATACCCCAGTATGGACACCTCAATGGCCCCTAACTAAAGAAAAATTGGCAGCTCTTATGCAATTAGTAAATGAATAATTACAAAAAGCTCATATAGAACCTTTATTTTCCCTGTGGAATTCCCCTATTTTTGTAATAAAAAAGAAATCAGGAAAATGGCAAATGTTGATAGATTAAAGAAATGTAAATAATACCATGTTACCTATGGAGCCCTTACAACCCAGATTGCCCTCCCCTTCTATGGTATCAAAAGGATGTTCTGTAGTTATTATTGACTTACAAGACTGCTTTTTTACTATACCTCTGCACCCTAAAGATAGAAAACGTTTTGCCTTTTCAGTTCCTTCTATAAATCACATGGCTCCTGTTAAAAGATTTCAATGGAAGGTGCTACCTCAGGGAATGATGAACTTTTCTACCATTTGCCAATATCTCATATCTGTTTTATTACAACCCATTAGAGATAAGTATCCTACTGTGTTTATAATTAATTACATGGATGATACACTTCTTTCTATGGAATCTGAACTCCATTTGCAACTACTCTTCAAAATCATCACCTGCTTGTTGCGCCAGATAAAATTCAATGGAAAGCACCCTTTAATTATTTAGGACATGTTATGGAAGAATCTAAAATCAAACCTCAAAAAACTCAAATTTCTGTGCAGTCTCTACGCATGCTGAATGATTTTCAAAAATTGCTAGGAGATATTATTTGGCTGTGGCCATCTGTTGGCATACCCACCTATGCCTTACAAAATCTATTTAAAATTTTAGAGGGATCCCCTGACCCTAATAGCCCTGGGCAGCTAACAAAAGAGGCCAAAGAAGAACTGGCCTTAGTGGAGAAACGCATTCAACAATCTTTTTCAACTCGGCTAGATTATGATCTGGAGAAGGCAGTGGCACCCCACTCCAGTACTCTTGCTTGGAAAATCCCATGGACGGAGGAGCCTGTTAGGCTGCAATCCATGGGGTCGCTAAGAGTTGGACACGACTGAATGACTTCACTTTCACTTTTCACTTTCATGCATTGGAGAAGGAAATGGCAGCCCACTCCAGTGTTCTTGCCTGGAGAATCCCAGGGATGGGGGAGCCTGGTGGGCTGCCGTCTATGGGGTCGCACAGAGTCGGACACGACTGAAGTGACTTACATAGCGTAGCATAGATTATGATCAACCAGTTTCTTTACACATATTCCCCACTGAACATTCGCCCACTGCAATTATAGCTCAGCATAGCCCAATAGAATGGGTATATTTACACACTAAACAGTCTAAAAAAAATTGTATCATATATTGAGAAAATAGAGCACTTAATTGTGTCAGGAAGAAGCCGTATACAAACTTTGACTGGATTTGATCCATATGCAATACACGTTCCCTTGACATAAAAGGAATTGCAAACTGCCTTACAGTATAACTTGACCATGCAAATGGCATTAAGTGATTTTCAAAATGTTATCTCATTTCATTTGCTGGAAGGAAAATTATGGGACTTTCTACAATGTACTAAATTCATTGTAACTAATATCATTGCATCCCAGCCTATTTCCAATGCACCCACCTATTTCATTGATGGCAACAAGAAAGGCATAGCAGGGATTGTCAGCCCTGATATCAAAGAGAAATTACCCACTACCTATTCTTCAGTACAAAGAGTTGAGTTGTATGCTTTATATGCTCTTTTGTCACTTCAACCATTATCCTTCAACGTATATACTAATTCCAAATACCTTGCTTCCCTTTTTCCTGACTTTGTTACTGCCTTTTTATACGACCTAGATGAAGAATTATATACTCTCTTTTCACAGACTCAAGCTTTAATTCGCTCACATATGGAACCTTTCTTTATTGCACATATACGTGCTCATTCAGGTTTACCTGGCCCTCTGGTTGCAGGAAATGATGCTGTTGACAGGCTCATAGCTCCCGTCTTTACATCTGCCAGTGACGAACATGCTAATCTTCATACCAATGCTAACAGATTGCACTCTAAATACCATATTCCTCTCACTGAAGCGCAGCATATTATTAAAACCTGTGATGTCTGTGCCCCTCTGCACTTATGAACTATGATTTCAGGAGTTAATCCCTGGGGGCAACAACCTAATTCCCTTTGGCAATCTGACTTCACTCACTGCTCCTTAGAAAAATTTTCTTTGCTTTTTGTCTCAATAGATACATTTTCCGACTTTATCTGGACAGTACCTATCTCTTCAGAATCCAGTAAACATGCCATTTCCGTACTCTTACTCACCTTCCCCATTATGGGGATTCCTTCCGTCTTGAAAACAGGCAATGGACCTGCATTCACCTCGCATTCGTTTCGTTCATTTTTATCAGAATGGAACATAACACACATTACAGGAATACCCTATAATCCTCAGGGTCAAGCCATTATTGAAAGAGCCCACTGCACCCTAAAAACTCATTTATTAAAACAGAAAGGGGGAATATGGAAGAGGAGATATGCTTCTTATCCTATGAACCCTCAATTATTATTATCTTTAACTCTTTATTCCCTAAATTTTTTAAACTTAACAAAAAATAATTCTGATACTCGTGCAGATAGACATTTTGCAGAAGACAAAAACAGCAAATTAGAAATCAATACACCAATATGATATAAGCAATTTAATCAGTGGCTGCCAGGAATCTTACAACTCTTAGGCAAGGGTTATGGTCTTGTCGTTGCAGATGGAGAGGAAATCTGGGTTCCCCTTCACCATGTCCGTTACCGAGAGGGACCCCAAGACTGGACTCCCTTGGGAAGTGATGAAGTTGACGTGAAGGGTCTTGTCAATGACCCTGGAGGAGCCAGTGAGGAAACGTCATCATCTGAATCCTTACCCGACATGGGTTCAAGTGAAAAACATGACTCATCAGGCTGAGCAGACACTGAAGAGTACTGGAACTCCTATGACTCCAGATAAGCTGTTTCTGGCAATGTTAGCTGTTCTTTCCTGTTCCTCTGGGGTAAGTGCAGAATATGTTTATTGGGCATACATACCCAACCCACCACTTCTCTCCATAGTGGATTGGGTAGATAAAGCACCTATGATCTTTACTAATGATAGCATGCATTTTCCAAGTCCCTGGTCCATAAAGCGACCAATTCATGAAGAAGATGAGGGAAAGCCAATCAACATTTCCGTGGGATTCAAAACCTTGCCTATCTGTTTCGGATCTCATCACCTTTGCATGGCTATCTTCCCACAGTGGTGGGCATACTCTGCCAACAATGGGACTGCTTTGTGTCTGGGAATGTTTGCTACGGCATCTTTCTTACTTAATGGCTCCAAGCGACATTATCCAGGCCAGATAGCCAACTATTCGAACTCGCTTTTTCAACCAGAGGAACCTTCATGTCATACTGTATCTTGGAGAAGAAAACAGAAGATACAACCGTTACATTGGTCTGATTGTCGAGGCAAATTTGGGAAAGTTTCTATAATTCAGCAAAATCATACTAATCATACATTTAAATTTGTTGACTGGGGACCTCATGGGTTGTTTGTAAACTGTTCTGAAGAACAGGAGGAACATCATAATTGCTCCTGCTTAATAGATCAAGCTTAATAGATCAAGCATTGATCTCCTTGCTTAATAGATCAAGCATTGGAGGCTTTCATAAATCTAAGACAAGTTTCTGGACTGATAAGGACATATTGCTGAATTGGTATAACGGGGGCTTATCACTGCCATGACCCAGGATTGTCGTCCCCATTGTGGGGCCAGAACAATGGCACATTTGGAAAATTCCAGCAGCCTTAGAGCACTTCACTAGTGTTTATGGGACTGTGGGTGTGTTTCGTCCTTCTAATTATACCTTCCTATACAATAGTACTGGCTATATTCAATCGTGTGTTCACCTTCCATACTTGTTTATTGTAGGGCATTTTGATATTGACTTATCGGCCAAGATTGTCGATTGTACTGCATGTGCATTGTATACCTGCCTTAATCACACCATTTCATATCACAATGCTAGCATTGCGCTAATTAAACAAAGATCTGACTTATGGCTTCCCGTAAACTTAACTGAACCTTGGACTGATTCTGTATTTCTTTCTGTATTGTTGAAAACTGGACTTAGGTGATCTAAGCGCATCATTGGGTGGATTATTGCAGGCATCTTAAGCCTTATTTCTATTGTGACTGTAGGAACTTTGTCTGATATGGCTTTACAGAATTCTATATAAAATCATGACTTTATCACTGCTTGGTACAAAGACTCTCATGATCTTTGGACTCGACAAGCTCAAATAGATCAGCAATTACAAACATGAATTAATGAATTACAAACTGTGGTTATCCACTCAGGAGATCAAGTGCAGCAACTGACTTTCCAAACACGTATACGTTGTCACTGGAATTTTACTTCTTTTTGTCTGACTAACATGCCCTACAATAGCACTGAATATCCTTGGGATAAATTTAAAGTGCATTTGCAGGATCTCACAGATAACTCAAGTTTAGACATCAATCTGTTGAAACAACAAATTGCTAATTTTCAAGTTAAGGTACCTAAGGAATTGTACAGCACTCAATTTTATGATACTTTAACCCTATCGTCTCTAGACCCTAGAGCTTGGTTTTCAGGAAGCAATATTTTTATATATGTATTAATCACCCTGCTTTTTCTATCATTGCTTATAGGATATACATGTCTGTACTCAAGACTCCATGCCTCCCACAATGGAGTCTAGCAGCTGCCGTGCTTAAATTAAAAACAAAAGGAGGATATGTTGGGAAGCGCAGTACGAAATAGCCGGTTGGAGGAAGTCCTTGGGAAAGTGGCGAAAGGCCAGAAGTACCCTGGCTTTGTGTGCTGCAGGCAGAAAAACATCTCCTGCCTTTGGTTATGCCTGGCGCCAAGATTTAATAATAAATATTAAGGATGTTGCTTGAGAAAACGGGTTATGGGATAAGCACATGGGTCACTTAGAGCGCGCTGTCCTTGAAATATTTTTACTGATTAGGTGTTAACCCCTTATGCGCTCTGCTGGCTGCATACTCTAAGCTCTTTGTTCCTGCTTCTATAAAAAGGCTTGACTGCAGAAATAAACTTGTCAGTCCTTGCAAGAGACTGTCCGAGTGTCATTCTTTCAGGTTTGTTGCTTCCAAGTCCCGGGGAGAAAATCCCCAACTATAACAGTTCTTACAAAATACCTTTTAGTATTTAACCAAAATGATTTAAATGCATTTTTCCTTAGATCAATGTGATAACTCATATTAATAGATTTTTAAATATTAATCTACCTTTGAGTTCCTGAAGTACACTGTTCCACGACCATGGGATTTCATATATGTATGTAGTATTCTTATTTGCTAATGTTTTATTTCATATTTTTGGATTTATTTTCATAAATGATATTGATCTCCAGTTTTCTTTAACATGTTATTATCAGCTTTATGCCAGCTTTATAAAATGAATTAAAGTCTTTCCTACTTTCTCTATACCAGGCCAGTATTATAGCATAAAAATTCTCTGTTCCTCAAGTATTTCAAGGAACTTGCTGTTGAAACACAAAGGATCTGATATAAATTTTGCAAGTAGCCACTCCAAAGGGTGGAAAAGCCACTCCAAAGGGTGGAAAAGCCACCCTTTCAGTGGCTTTTCATGGTATATCCAGATTTTCTCCTTAGTCAGCTTTCATGGCTGGTGGAGTGAATCAAAGGACACAATTAATGGCCTCCTTGTATTTGTGTTCTTTGCAGTGTGGCTTTGTAGCTCTTCCCATAAAAATGTGAATTCCCTTTCTCTGTGCCTTAAATCGTGACTGACCTTGTAACTTGCTTTGGCCATTAAAGTCTGATATAAATGACAATGTGTCATGTCCGAGCTTAGACCATAAGTATTTAACTTGTGTAATTCTGCTCTTGCAACCCTGCCATCTTTATTTGAATAAACCCAAACTAGCCTGCTGGATAATGGCAGAACACATGCAGGAAACTGCATGGGTCTCGATCCCATCCTAGACCAGCCTGTAGCCAGTCATCCACTGCGCACAGATGGTGCAAGATCCCAGGTAAGATTAGCAGAGCTGTCCTATCAGTCTGCAGCTGACTTCAAACTAATAATAGAGCCCAACAAAATCAGAACCATACACTTGACACACAGATGTATGCAGCTTTACTTAACTAATAGTTATATTTCCTTAGAAAATTATCTTTTATGAGGATATTTTAGAATTTATTACAGTAGTTTAAGATGGCATTCTTTTATGAATTTTCTATATTTCCTTCATATCAATAGTAATTTATTATTGTTATTCAGTCACTTAGTCATGTCTGACTCTTTGTGATCCCATGGATTGCAGCACACCAGCCCTCTCTGTCCCTCACCATCTCCCAGAGTTTGCCCAAGTTCATGTGCATTGAATTGGTGATGCCATCCAGCCGTCTCATCCTCTGTTGCCCCCTTCTCCTTTTGCTTTTCTAGCATCAAAGTCTTTTCCAGTGTGTTGGCTGTCAGATGGCCAAATATTAGAGCTTCAGCTTTGGCATCAGTCTTTCCAATGAGTATTTAGGGTTTATTTCCTTTAGGATTGACTGGTTTGATCCCCTTGACATCCAAGGGACTCTCAAGAGTCTTCTCCAGCACCACATTTCAAAGGCATCAATTCTTCAGTGCTCTGCCTTCTTTATAGTTCAGCTCTCACATCTGTACATGACTACTAGAAAGATCATAGCTTTGACTATACGGACCTTTGTTGGCAAAGTGATGTCTTTCCTTTTAATATGCTGTCTAGATTTGTCATAGCTTTCCTTCCAAGAAGCAATTGCCTTCTAATTTCATGGCTGCAGTCACCATCTGCATTGATTTTAGAGTCCAAAAAGAAGAAATCTGTCACTACTTCCACCTCCCCACCCCACCAATTCTATTGCCATTGAAGTAATGGGACCAGATGCTGTGATCTTAGTCTTTTTTTTTTTTTTTTAATTTTATTTTATTTTTTAAACTTAACATAACTGTATTAGATTTGCCAAATATCAAAATGAATCCGCCACAGGTATACATGTGTTCCCCATCCTGAACCCTCCTCCCTCCTCCCTCCCCATTCCATCCCTCTGGGTCTTCCCAGTGCACCAGCCCCAAGCATCCAGTATCGTGCATCGAACCTGGACTGGCAACTCATTTCATACATGATATTTTACATGTTTCAATGCCATTCTCCCAAATCTTCCCACCCTCTCCCTCTCCCACAGAGTCCATAAGACTGTTCTATACATCAGTGTCTCTTTTGCTGTCTCGTACACAGGGTTATTGTTACCATCTTTCTAAATTCCATATATATGCGTTAGTATACTGTATTGGTGTTTTTCTTTCTGGCTTACTTCACTCTGTATAATAGGCTCCAGTTTCATCCACCTCATTAGAACTGATTCAAATGTATTCTTTTTAATGGCTGAATAATATTCCATTGTGTATATGTACCACAGCTTGCTTATCCATTCATCTGCTGATGGACATCTAGGTTGCTTCCATGTCCTGGCTATTATAAACAGTGCTGCGATGAACATTGGGGTACTCGTGTCTCTTTCCCTTCTGGTTTTCTCAGTGTGTATGCCCAGCAGTGGGATTGCTGGATCATAAGGCATGTCTATTTCCAGTTTTTTAAGGAATCTCCACACTGTTCTCCATAGTGGCTGTACTAGTTTGCATTCCCACCAACAGTGGAAGAGGGTTCCCTTTTCTCCACACCCTCTCCAGCATTTATTACTTGTAGACGTTTGGATAGCAGCCATTCTGACTGGTGTGAAATGGTACCTCATAGTGGTTTTGATTTGCATTTCTCTGATAATGAGTGATGTTGAGCATCTTTTCATGTGTTTGTTAGCCATCTGTATGTCTTCTTTGGAGAAATGTCTATTTAGTTCTTTGGCCCATTTTTTGATTGGGTCATTTATTTTTCTGGAGTTGAGCTGTAGGACTTGCTTGTATATTCTCGAGATTAGTTGTTTGTCAGTTGCTTCATTTGCTATTATCTTCTCCCATTCTGAAGGCTGTCTTTTCACCTTGCTAAGAGTTTCCTTTGATGTGCAGAAGCTTTTAAGGTTAATTAGGTCCCATTTGTTTATTTTTGCTTTTATTTCCAATATTCTGGGAGGTGGGTCATAGAGGATCCTGCTGTGATGTATGTCAGAGAGTGTTTTGCCTATGTTCTCCTCTAGGAGTTTTATAGTTTCTGGTCTTACGTTTAGATCTTTAATCCATTTTGAGTTTATTTTTGTGTATGGTGTTAGAAAGTGTTCTAGTTTCATTCTTTTACAAGTGGTTGACCAGAGTTCCCAGCACCACTTGTTAAAGAGATTGTCTTTAATCCATTGTATATTCTTGCCTCCTTTGTCAAAGATAAGGTGTCCATATGTGCGTGGATTTATCTCTGGGCTTTCTATTTTGTTCCATTGATCTATATTTCTGTCTTTGTGCCAGTACCATACTGTCTTGATAACTGTGGCTTTGTAGTAGAGCCTGAAGTCAGGTAGGTTGATTCCTCCAGTTCCATTCTTCTTTCTCAAGATCGCTTTGGCTATTCGAGGTTTTTTGTTTTTCCATACAAATTGTGAAATTATTTGTTCTAGCTCTGTGAAGAATGCTGTTGGTAGCTTGATAGGGATTGCATTGAATCTATAGATTGCTTTGGGTAGTATACTCATTTTCACTACATTGATTCTTCCAATCCATGAACATGGTATATTTCTCCATCTGTTAGTGTCCTCTTTGATTTCTTTCACCAGTGTTTTATAGTTTTCTATATATAGGTCTTTAGATTCTTTAGGTAGATATATTCCTAAATATTTTATTCTTTCCGTTGCAATGGTGAATGGAATTGTTTCCTTAATTTCTCTTTCTGTTTTCTCATTATTAGTGTATAGGAATGCAAGGGATTTCTGGGTGTTGATTTTATATCCTGCAACTTTACTATAGTCATTGATTAGTTCTAGTAATTTTCTGGTGGAGTCTTTAGGGTTTTCTATGTAGAGGATCATGTCATCTGCAAACAGTGAGAGCTTTACTTCTTCTTTTCCAATTTGGATTCCTTTATTTCTTTTTCTGTTCTGATTGCTGTGGCCAAAACTTCCAAAACTATGTTGAATAGTAATGGTGAAAGTGGGCATCCTTGTCTTGTTCCTGACTTTAGAGGAAATGCTTTCAATTTTTCACCATTGAGGATAATGTTTGCTGTGGGTTTGTCATATATAGCTTTGATTATGTTGAGGTATGTTCCTTCTATTCCTGCTTTCTGGAGAGTTTTGATCATAAATGGATGTTGAATTTTGTCAAAGGCTTTCTCTGCATCTATTGAGATAATCATATGGTTTTTATTTTTCAATTTGTTAATGTGGTGTATTACATTGATTGATTTGCGGATATTGAAGAATCCTTGCATCCCTGGGATAAAGCCCACTTGGTCATGGTGTATGATCTTTTTAATGTGTTGTTGGATTCTGATTGCTAGAATTTTGTTAAGGATTTTTGCATCTATGTTCATCAGTGATATTGGCCTGTAGTTTTCTTTTTTAGTGGGATCTTTGTCAGGTTTTGGTAATAGGGTGATGGTGGCCTCATAGAATGAGTTTGGAAGTTTACCTTCCTCTGCAATTTTCTGGAAGAGTTTGAGCAGGATAGGTGTTAGCTCTTCTCTAAATTTTTGGTAGAATTCAGCTGTGTAGCCGTCTGGACCTGGGCTTTTGTTTGCCGGAAGATTTTTTATTACAGTTTCAATTTCCGTGCTTGTGATGGGTCTATTAAGATTTTCTATTTCTTCCTGATCGAGTTTTGGAAAGTTGTACTTTTCTAAGAATTTGTCCATTTCTTCCTCGTTGTCCATTTTATTGGCATATAATTGTTGATAGTAGTCTCTTATGATCCTTTGTATTTCTGTGTTGTCTGTTGTGATCTCTCCATTTTCATTTCTAATTTTATTGATTTGATTTTTTCTCCCTTTGTTTCTTGATGAGTCTGGCTAATGGTTTGTCAATTTTATTTATCCTTTCAAAGAACCAGCTTTTGGTTTTGTTGATTTTTGCTATGGTCTCTTTTGTTTCTTTTGCATTTATTTCTGCTCTAATTTTTAAGATTTCTTTCCTTCTACTAACCCTGGGGTTCTTCATTTCTTCCTTTTCTAGTTGCTTTAGGTGTAGAGTTAGGTTATTTATTTGACTTTTTTCTTGTTTCTTGAGGTGTGCCTGTATTGCTATGAACTTTCCCCTTAGGACTGCTTTTACCGTGTCCCACAGGTTTTGGGTTGTTGTGTTTTCATTTTCATTCATTTCTATGCAAATTTTGATTCTTTTTTGATTTCTTCTGTGATTTGTTGGTTATTCAGCAGCGTGTTATTCAGCCTCCATATGTTGGATTTTTTAATAGTTTTTCTCCTGTAATTGAGATCTAATCTTACTGCATTGTGGTCAGAAAAGATGCTTGGAATGATTTCTATTTTTTTGAATTTACCAAGGCTAGCTTTATGGCCCAGGATGTGATCTATCCTGGAGAAGGTTCCATGTGCGCTTGAGAAGAAGGTGAAATTCATTGTTTTGGGATGAAATGTCCTATAGATATCAATTAGGTCTAACTGCTCTATTATATCATTTAAAGTTTGTGTTTCCTTGTTAATTTTCTGTTTAGTTGATCTATCCATAGGTATGAGTGGGGTATTAAAGTCTCCCACTATTATTGTGTTATTGTTAATTTCTTCTTTCATACTTGTTAGCATTTATCTTACATACTGCGGTGCTCCCGTGTTGGGTGCATATATATTTATAATTGTTATATCTTCTTCTTGGATTGATCCTTTGATCATTATGTAGTGACCATCTTTGTCTCTTTTCACAGTCTTTGTTTTAAAGTCTATTTTATCTGATATGAGTATTGCTACTCCTGCTTTCTTTTGGTCCCTATTCGCATGGAAAATCTTTTTCCAGCCCTTCACTTTCAGTCTGTATGTGTCCCCTGTTTTGAGGTGGGTCTCTTGTAGACAACATATGCAGGGGTCTTGTTTTTGTATCCATTCAGCCAGTCTTTGTCTTTTGGTTGGGGCATTCAACCCATTTACGTTTAAGGTAATTACTGATAAGTATGACCCCGTTGCCATTTACTTTATTGTTTTGGGTTCGAATTTATACACAATTTTTGTGTTTCCTGTCTAGAGAATATCCTTTAGTATTTGTTGGAGAGCTGGTTTGGTGGTGCAGAATTCTCTCAGCTTTTGCTTGTCTGAAAAGCTTTTGATTTCTCCTTCATACTTGAATGAGATCCTTGCTGGGTACAATAATCTGGGCTGTAGGTTATTTTCTTTCATCCTTTTAAGTATGTCTTGCCATTCCCTCCTGGCTTGAAGAGTTTCTATTGAAAGATCAGCTGTTATCCTTATGGGAATTCCCTTGTGTGTTATTTGTTGTTTTTCCCTTGCTGCTTTTAATATTTGTTCTTTGTGTTTGATCTTTGTTAATTTGATTACTATGTGTCTTGGGGTGTTTCGCCTTGGGTTTATCCTGTTTGGGACTCTCTGGGTTTCTTGGACTTGGGTGATTATTTCCTTCCCCATTTTAGGGAAGTTTTCAACTATTATCTCCTCAAGTATTTTCTCATGGTCTTTCTTTTTGTCTTCTTCTTCCGGGATCCCTATGATTCGAATGTTGTAGCGTTTAATATTGTCCTGGAGGTCTCTGAGATTGTCCTCATTTCTTTTAATTCGTTTTTCTTTTATCCTCTCTGATTCATTTATTTCTACCATTCTATCTTCTAATTCACTAATCCTATCTTCTGCCTCTGTTATTCTACTATTTGTTGCCTCCAGAGTGTTTTTAATTTCACTTATTGCATTATTCATTATATATTGACTCTTTTTTATTTCTTCTAAGTCCTTGTTAAACCTTTCTTGCATCTTCTTAACCCTTGCCTCCAGGCTATTTATCTGTGATTCCATTTTAATTTCAAGATTTTGGATCAATTTCACTATCATTATTCGGAATTCTTTATCAGGTAGATTCCCTATCTCTTCCTCTTTTGTTTGGTTTGGTGGGCATTTATCCTGTTCCTTTATCTGCTGGGTATTCCTCTGTCTCTTCATCTTGTTTAAATTGCTGAGTTTGGGGTGTCCTTTCTGTATTCTGGCAGTTTGTGGAGTTCTCTTTATTGTGGCGTTTCCTCGCTGTGTGTGGGTTTGTACAGGTGGCTTGTCAAGGTTTCCTGGTTAGGGAAGCTTGTGTCGATGTTCTGGTGGATGGAGCTGTATTTCTTCTCTCTGGAGTGTAATGAAATGTCCAGTAATGAGTTATGAGGTGTCTATGGTTTTGGGGTGACTTTGGGCAGCCTGTATCTTGAAGCTCAGGGCTGTGTTCCTTTGTTGCTGGAGAATTTGCTTGGTATGTCTTGCCCTGGAACTTGTTGGCCCTTGTGTGGTGCTTGGTTTCAGTGTCGGTATGGAGGCGTTTGATGAGCTCCTGTCAATTAATGTTCCTTGGAGTCAGGAGTTCCCTGGAGTCAGGGTTTGGACTTAAGCCTCCTACTTCCAGTTATCGGTCTTAATTTTACAGTAGTTTCAAAACTTCTCCTTCTATACAGCACCACTGATAAAATATCTACATTAAAGATGAAAAGTTTCTCTACTGTGAGGGTCACTCAGAGAGGTTCACAGCGTTACATGGAGAAGAGAAGAGGGAGGAGGGAGTTAGAGGTGACCCAAATGAGATGAGGTGGAATCAATAGTGGAGAGAGTGGGCTAGCCAGTAGTCACTTCCTTATGTGCACTCCACAACTGGACCGCTCAGAGATGTTCACGGAGTTATACAGGGAAGAGAAGAAGGAGGCAGGAGACAGAGGTGGCCAGAAGGATAAAAGGGGGAAATGAAAAGGAGGGAGACAGATCCAGCCAGTAATCAGTTCCTTAAGTGTTCTCCACCGTCTGGAACACACAGAAATTCACAGAGTTGGGTAGAGTAGAGAGGGGTTAGGGAGGAGATACAGGTGACCTGGTGGAGAAAATGGAGAGTCCAAAGGGAGAGAGAGCAGTCAAGCCAGTAATCTCGTACACTAGTGAAAAATGGGTCCTGAAGATTGGGTTCTTAAAGGTATAAAATTGGTAACAAATACATAAAAACAAAAATTAGAAATCTAGAGTAGAGTTTGGAATTTCAAAAATGCAATGTTAATGAAAAGAAGAAGGAAAAGAAAGAGAGAAAAAACGAACAAAGAAAAACAAACAAGGTCGTGAAAGTAATAAAGAAACTACAGGTACAAAATTGATAACTAATACCAAAAAGCAAAAATTAAAAATCTAGAGTAGAGTTTGGAATTTCAAAAAGACAACGTTAAAAAAAAAAAAAAAAGAAGAAGAAGAAGAAAAATAAAGAGAGAAAACAAACAAACCAACAAAAACAATGTCGCAAAAATTATAAAGAAAATACAGGTACAAAATTGATATCAAATACCAAAAAGCATAAATTAAAAATCTTGAGTAGAGTTTGGAATTGCAGATATACGATGTTATATAAAAGAAGAAGAGAAAGAAACAGAGGAAAAAAAAAGTCACAGAAATTATGAAAAAAACTATAGGTACAAAATTGATAACATATATCAAAAGGCTAAAATTAAAAATCTAGAGTAGAGTTTGGAATTTCAAAAATACAATGTTAAAGAAAAGAAGAAAAAGAAAAAAGAAAAAAAAAGAAAAAAAAAAAAAAAAAAAAACCTCGGTCAAAAAATTATAAAATATATATATGAAGTTTGCTGAAGAAGAAAAAAGAAAAAAAAAAATAGGGTCTTTTTTTTTTTTTTTTGCAAAGTAATAGTTATAAAAGTGAAAATTAAAGGACAATAGAGGACTTAAAAAAAATTTTTTTTTTTTTTTAATTAAAAAAAAAAAAAGAAAGATTGATCGTAAAAATAGTAAAAATATATCTAGGTCTTTCTCTGGTTTTGTTGTGAGTATTGTGGGTTCAGTTCATTTTTGGCAGTTCCTTAGTCCGACTTATATTTCTCAAGATCTATAGGCCCCTTCTTATGTAATCCGTAGTAACCACAGGGTTTTAATCTATGGCCTGTAGCTTCCAAGGCGTTTCCCTCTGTTATAGCTTCTTCTGTTTGCTGGTCTCTTCAGTGTCTGGTTCCCGCCCTCCTTTCGAAGAGTTGGGCTGCTTTTCTGGGTGCCTGATGTCCTCTGCCGGCATTCAGAAGTTGTTTTGTGGAATTTACTCGACGTTTAAATGCTCTTTTGATGAATTTGTGGGGTAGAAAGTGTTCTCCCCGTCCTACTCCTCCGCCATCTTGGCTCCTCCCCCCAGATCTTAGTCTTTTTAATACTGAGTTTTAAGCCGGCTTTTTCACTCTACTCTTTCACCCTCATCAAGAGGCTCTTTAGATTGTCTTCGCTTTCTGCCATTTAGAATGGTGCGTGCTAAGTTGCTTCAGTTGTGTCCAACTCTTTGTGACCTTATGTACTGTTTGTAGCCTGCCAGACTCCTCTATCCATGGGGATTCTCCAGGCAAGAATACTAGAGTGGGCTGCTATGCCCTTCTCCAGGAGATTTTCCCTACCCAGGGATTGAACCTGTGGCTCCTGCATTACAGGTGGATTCTTTACCACTGAGGCACCAGGGAAGCCCTCAATAGAGTGGTATTATCTGCATATGTGAGGTTGTTGTTATTTCTCCTGGCAATCTTGATTCCAGCTTGTAACTCATCCAGCCCAGCATTTTGCATGATGTACTCTGCATATAAGTTAAATAAACAAGGTGACTGTATACAGCCCTGTTGTACTCTTTTTGGTAGTAATACCTTCTCTTTAAGTCTTAATGTTTTTACTTTTATGTGTAACTGTTTAGTTTTGCAAAAGTTTTATTTTGTCTTTTCAAATAATAAGTTTCTAAATATCTTAACTGTAATATGTTCTAGTATATTATTCTCATTCTCATATTTCCTTTTGTGTACTTTCATATAATTTATTTTGTTGCTATTTTTTCTAGATTTTTGGGTTAAATTCTGACTTCAATTCTGTTATTTCTTGTTTAATGGAAATGTATTAAGACTATGAATTTTCCTTTCAATTCAGCTTTGGCAGAATATCATGTTTTAAGATACAACATTGTTGTTCTAGTTATGTTTATGTCTAATTATATCTAACTTAGTCATTTTTATTTCTTTTTTTCTCTAGAAAATTATATATAAAATAATATATTTTTTTTAGTTTTAGTTTTAGTTTTAGTCTTTGAAGTTTTCTATTTATCCTTTAGTTATAAACTCCTAATTATATAGCACTCTGATCAGAAAATAGCAGAAAATGCAATTTCATTACAATTTTGAGAACTTGAGATTTTTTTTTTTTGTGGCTTGGAATAGTATTACTTTCTGAAAAGAAACCACTCAATTTTTAACCAAGTAAACCTCTTGATTTGGCTTATTAGTAAGATGTGAGACTCTTAATAGCTTGGGTATTCAGTAATACATTGGGTAGTTAATGTAATTTATAGAAGAGAATTATAACACAAACAAGAAGGAGGTAATAGGAAATTTGCATAAGAAATGTTGATGGAATTGCCAGGATAAGCAGAAAGGGAAAAGAAGTTCTGGTTTAGCCTTGGTCTTGGTTGATAAAATTGCTTTATTGTTTTAATTTAAAGAAGAAAGTGAGAGTAGGTTACTTTTTCTCTTTGGGATCTTTCTGTAGAGAGCAGACTCAAGATTGTGTAAATCAAAACATCCTGAATGTTATCCCACCCCCCTCCCCAATCCTACCTCCACTCATCCTAGTCCCTGTGTGCATGCTAAGTTGCTTCAGACGTGTCTGACTCTTTGACTCCCTAAGGATTGTAGCCTGCCAGGCTTCCCTGTCCATGGGATTCTCCAGGCAGGAGTACTGGAGTGGGTTGCCATGCCCTCTGCCAGGATCTTTCCATCACAGGGATCAAACCCGCATCTCTTATGTCTCCTGCATTGGAAGGCGGGTTCTTTACCACTGATATCACCTGGGAAACCCCTATCCTAGTCCACAGGAATGTAATTTTTATCACTTGGGTGAAAAGAGCAATTTTTCCAATAGCTACCAATAGGTGTAGCTTTCATGGTGTGGATCTGCATGTAAGTTCTATCACCTAGCCTGATCTGGGGAGAAAGCTATGGGATTCCCCACCTGGGCAGCTAACTGGGAAGACAGTTCATCATGTGAACAGCCAGGCAGTAATGATCTAGAATGGTTAAATACAAGTAACCCACCAACCCTTGGAAATGATTTTTTTTTTTTGCCAGCAATAAACAAGATATCCATGACTATATTCAAACTACTGAGTTCTATTCAAG